>NW_028322243.1:9375000-10000000 GCF_059928025.1 Delphinapterus leucas | reverse complement strand
CCACTCATTATGGCGCTACGGGCCTGATGACGTAGATTTCATTGCTGTGTGATATTCCATTGTACGTACGTAGCACTACTTCTTTATCCATTTATGGCTTTCTCGGATATTTAACTTGTACCGTAGACGAGGTTCCTGTAAACGGAGCCGTCCCAAACTTTGGGGTGGCTGTGTGTTTTTGATTTTAATTTCCCTAAGCTATAGATCCATAAGTGGAAGTGCCATAGGCTGTGTTGTTTTGTTTCCTACGTGTTTCAGGAAACACCATACACTTCTCCAGAGTGGCTGTTGGCAATTTACATCCTGCCCAGCAGCATAACAAGGCTCCCTGTTCTCCATGACCTGTCCTGCCTTTCTGGATTTTACACTTTTTTCAGATGGCCCTTTTGACCGGGGGGCAGTGAGACTTCATTGTAGTGCAGATTTCCTTTACAGGCCTGCTTGGTTGGCCAAAAAGGGCGTATGCGTTTTTTCCTGAATATATTCAGGAAAAAACACATACGCCCTTTTTGGCCAAGTGCATCATTGTCGACATTCTGCCTCATTTCCTATTCTTTAAGTGCAATTCCAGTCTACCCCCTGAAATCGTTTTCCAGAAATTCTGCCCCGCTTTCAAGTCCTCTTCGAAGACTTACTTCAATACATTGTTGGACGATAGCTGTCATTCATAACTCTGCAGGTTTGTGAATTTCAGTGGCCCTGAGCTCCTTTCTTCAACTCACTTTCTTGTGAGCTGGCTGCAAAACCGCAGGATTGCTTCAGGCCCTAATCTGTTTCCGGCAGGGCACGCTGAGCCTTTGGTTAATTCGTCTTCCTGGTGGGAAATGAGCGTTCCATTTGCCCGTGCAGACACCTACTGCTAGTCTCTCATTGGTTCTCCCTATTCCTGTTCATCTTGCGCAGAAATTGCAAACTGTGCCAAACAGGAGTTTAAAGGCACTGACTCTCCAAGTGGGGAGAGTGTTAGTAAAGCGTCTGGAATGGTGAACCCGAGTACCAGCGTTCGAAAACTGAGATGCATTTGAAAACGTTTCCCAATCACACGGTGGACCATACTCTGGGTTTCCCATGCATGTTTTAGCTGAAGGAAGAATCCCTTAAACCTTGAGAGTTGGGATCCATGGAATGGGTACCATGCAGTATGACTTCAAAGGGTCTGCGTTTGCTCACCGAACCTCACCAAAGCTATCAGCCCGAAGTGTCCAGCCTTATGTCTCACCCAGCTCTGGGTGTAGATGTGGTAAATCCAGGTTTCATCACAAGCCCTGAATGAATTATTTAAGAATTGCTCTCTATTTCACTGTCATTGTGTTTTGTTTTTGAAATTCATTTTGATAATGGGATTTATCGGATTTTCACTGCTGCGTTTATGCCGCTGTACACATGCTTGATTTCCTTATGGAGACATATAAATCCATGGGTTTTAAGATTCTTACTTGTCAGGTATGTTCCCAGGCGTTGAATATGGGCTGTTGAGTCCATTTCGCTGAGCAAGGAGTAGGTCTTGTCTATTATATATTTGGCTTATGGAATGGTATCTGTGCTAATTTCAATCTCTGGTTTTATACAGCACCCAAATTCACCTTTCCCCATAAGCAAGCATAAGTTGGTTTTCTAAATTTGAGACCCTGTTCTGTTTTGTAATTCAGTTCATGTGTAGTCAGTTTACATTCCGTGTATTAGTGATATCTTATGATGTTTCTTATTCTGTGTGACTTATTTCCCATAGAATCATCATACTTGGATCCACTCATTATGCCGCTACGGGCCTGATGACGGAGATTTCATTGCTGAGTGATATTCCATTGTACGTGCGTACCACAACTTCTTTATCCATTTTTTGCTTTCTTGGATATTTAACTTGTACCGTAGATGAGGTTCTTGTAAACAGAGCCGTCCCAAACTTTGAGGTGGCTGTGTGTTTTTGATTTTAATTTCCCTAAGCTATAGGACCATAAGTGGAAGTGCAATAGGCTGTGTTGCTTTGTTTCCTACGTGTTTCAGGAAACACCATACACTTCTCCAGATTGGCTGTTGGCAATTGACATCCTGCCCAGCAGCATAACAAGGCTCCCTGTTCTCCATGACCTGTCCTGCCTTTCTGGATTTTACACTTTTTTCAGATGGCCCTTTTGACCGGGGGGCAGTGAGACTCCATTGTAGTGCAGATTTCCGTTACACGCATGCTTGGTTGGCCAAAAAGGGCGTATGCGTTTTTTCCTGAATATATTCAGGAAAAAACGCATATACCCTTTTTGGCCAAGTGCATCATTGTCGACATTCTGCCTCTTTTCCTATGCTTTAAGTGCAATTCCAGTCTACCCCCTGAAATCGTTTTCCTGAAATTCTGCCCCGCTTTCAAGTCCTCTTCGAAGACTTACTTCAATACATTTTTGGACGATAGCTGTCATTCATAACTCTGCAGGTTTGTGAATTACAGTGCCCCAGAACTCCTTTCCTCAACTCGCTTTCATGTGAACTGGCCGCAAAACCGCAGGATTGTTTCAGGCCCTAATCTGTTTCCGGCATGGCACGCTGAGCCTTTGGTTAATTCCTCTTCCTGGTGGGAAATGTGCATTCCATTTTCCCGTGCAGACACCTACAGGTAGTCTCTCATTGGTTCTCCCTATTCCTGTTCATCTTGCGCAGAAATTGCAAAATGTGCCAAACAGGAGGTTAAAAGCAGTGACTCTCCAAGTGGGGAGAGTTTTAGTAACGCGTCTGGAATGGTGAACCCGAGTACCAGGGTTCGAAAACTGAGATGCATTTGGAAACGTTTCCCAATCACACGGTGGACCATACTCTGGGTTTCCCATGCATGTTTTAGCTGAAGGAAGAATCCCTTAAACCTGGAGAGTTGGGACCCATGGAATGAGTACCATGCAGTATGACTTCAAAGGGTCTGCGTTTGCTCACCGAACCTCACCAATGCTATCAGCCCGAAGTGCCCAGCCTTATGTCTCACCCAGCTCTGGGTGTAGATGTGGTAAATCCAGATGCATCACAAGCCCTGAATGAATTATTTAAGAATTGCTCTCTATTTCACTGTCATTGTGTTTTGTTTTTGAAATTTATTTTGATAATGGGATTTATCGGATTTTCACTGCTGGGTTTAGGCCGATGTACAGACATTTGATTTCCTTATGGAGACATATAAATCCATGGGTTTTAAGATTCTTACTTGTCAGGTATATTCCCAGGTTTTGAATATGGGGTGTTGAGTCTATTTCGCTGAGCAAGGAGTAGGTCTTCTCTATTATATATTTGGCTTATGGAACGGTATCTGTGCTAATTTCAATCTCTGTTTTTATGCAGCACCCCAACTCACCTTTCCCCATAAGCAAGCATAAGTTGGTTGTCTCAATTTGAGACCCTTTTCTGCTTTGTAATTCAGTTCATGTGTAGCCAAGTTTACATTCCGTGTATTAGTCATATCTTATGATGTTTCTTTTTCTGTGTGACTTATTTCTCGTAGAATCATCGTACCTGAATCCACTCATTATGGTGCTACGGGCCTGATGACGTAGATTTCATTGCTGTGTGATATTCCATTGTACGTACGTAGCACTACTTCTTTATCCATTTATGGCTTTCTCGGATATTTAACTTGTACCGTAGACGAGGTTCCTGTAAACGGAGCCGTCCCAAACTTTGGGGTGGCTGTGTGTTTTTGATTTTAATTTCCCTAAGCTATAGATCCATAAGTGGAAGTGCCATAGGCTGTGTTGTTTTGTTTCCTACGTGTTTCAGGAAACACCATACACTTCTCCAGAGTGGCTGTTGGCAATTTACATCCTGCCCAGCAGCATAACAAGGCTCCCTGTTCTCCATGACCTGTCCTGCCTTTCTGGATTTTACACTTTTTTCAGATGGCCCTTTTGACCGGGGGGCAGTGAGACTTCATTGTAGTGCAGATTTCCTTTACAGGCCTGCTTGGTTGGCCAAAAAGGGCGTATGCGTTTTTTCCTGAATATATTCAGGAAAAAACACATACGCCCTTTTTGGCCAAGTGCATCATTGTCGACATTCTGCCTCATTTCCTATTCTTTAAGTGCAATTCCAGTCTACCCCCTGAAATCGTTTTCCAGAAATTCTGCCCCGCTTTCAAGTCCTCTTCGAAGACTTACTTCAATACATTGTTGGACGATAGCTGTCATTCATAACTCTGCAGGTTTGTGAATTTCAGTGGCCCTGAGCTCCTTTCTTCAACTCACTTTCTTGTGAGCTGGCTGCAAAACCGCAGGATTGCTTCAGGCCCTAATCTGTTTCCGGCAGGGCACGCTGAGCCTTTGGTTAATTCGTCTTCCTGGTGGGAAATGAGCGTTCCATTTGCCCGTGCAGACACCTACTGCTAGTCTCTCATTGGTTCTCCCTATTCCTGTTCATCTTGCGCAGAAATTGCAAACTGTGCCAAACAGGAGTTTAAAGGCACTGACTCTCCAAGTGGGGAGAGTGTTAGTAAAGCGTCTGGAATGGTGAACCCGAGTACCAGCGTTCGAAAACTGAGATGCATTTGAAAACGTTTCCCAATCACACGGTGGACCATACTCTGGGTTTCCCATGCATGTTTTAGCTGAAGGAAGAATCCCTTAAACCTTGAGAGTTGGGATCCATGGAATGGGTACCATGCAGTATGACTTCAAAGGGTCTGCGTTTGCTCACCGAACCTCACCAAAGCTATCAGCCCGAAGTGTCCAGCCTTATGTCTCACCCAGCTCTGGGTGTAGATGTGGTAAATCCAGGTTTCATCACAAGCCCTGAATGAATTATTTAAGAATTGCTCTCTATTTCACTGTCATTGTGTTTTGTTTTTGAAATTCATTTTGATAATGGGATTTATCGGATTTTCACTGCTGCGTTTATGCCGCTGTACACATGCTTGATTTCCTTATGGAGACATATAAATCCATGGGTTTTAAGATTCTTACTTGTCAGGTATGTTCCCAGGCGTTGAATATGGGCTGTTGAGTCCATTTCGCTGAGCAAGGAGTAGGTCTTGTCTATTATATATTTGGCTTATGGAATGGTATCTGTGCTAATTTCAATCTCTGGTTTTATACAGCACCCAAATTCACCTTTCCCCATAAGCAAGCATAAGTTGGTTTTCTAAATTTGAGACCCTGTTCTGTTTTGTAATTCAGTTCATGTGTAGTCAGTTTACATTCCGTGTATTAGTGATATCTTATGATGTTTCTTATTCTGTGTGACTTATTTCCCATAGAATCATCATACTTGGATCCACTCATTATGCCGCTACGGGCCTGATGACGGAGATTTCATTGCTGAGTGATATTCCATTGTACGTGCGTACCACAACTTCTTTATCCATTTTTTGCTTTCTTGGATATTTAACTTGTACCGTAGATGAGGTTCTTGTAAACAGAGCCGTCCCAAACTTTGAGGTGGCTGTGTGTTTTTGATTTTAATTTCCCTAAGCTATAGGACCATAAGTGGAAGTGCAATAGGCTGTGTTGCTTTGTTTCCTACGTGTTTCAGGAAACACCATACACTTCTCCAGATTGGCTGTTGGCAATTGACATCCTGCCCAGCAGCATAACAAGGCTCCCTGTTCTCCATGACCTGTCCTGCCTTTCTGGATTTTACACTTTTTTCAGATGGCCCTTTTGACCGGGGGGCAGTGAGACTCCATTGTAGTGCAGATTTCCGTTACACGCATGCTTGGTTGGCCAAAAAGGGCGTATGCGTTTTTTCCTGAATATATTCAGGAAAAAACGCATATACCCTTTTTGGCCAAGTGCATCATTGTCGACATTCTGCCTCTTTTCCTATGCTTTAAGTGCAATTCCAGTCTACCCCCTGAAATCGTTTTCCTGAAATTCTGCCCCGCTTTCAAGTCCTCTTCGAAGACTTACTTCAATACATTTTTGGACGATAGCTGTCATTCATAACTCTGCAGGTTTGTGAATTACAGTGCCCCAGAACTCCTTTCCTCAACTCGCTTTCATGTGAACTGGCCGCAAAACCGCAGGATTGTTTCAGGCCCTAATCTGTTTCCGGCATGGCACGCTGAGCCTTTGGTTAATTCCTCTTCCTGGTGGGAAATGTGCATTCCATTTTCCCGTGCAGACACCTACAGGTAGTCTCTCATTGGTTCTCCCTATTCCTGTTCATCTTGCGCAGAAATTGCAAACTGTGCCAAACAGGAGGTTAAAAGCAGTGACTCTCCAAGTGGGGAGAGTTTTAGTAACGCGTCTGGAATGGTGAACCCGAGTACCAGGGCTCGAAAACTGAGATGCATTTGGAAACGTTTCCCAATCACACGGTGGACCATACTCTGGGTTTCCCATGCATGTTTTAGCTGAAGGAAGAATCCCTTAAACCTGGAGAGTTGGGACCCATGGAATGAGTACCATGCAGTATGACTTCAAAGGGTCTGCGTTTGCTCACCGAACCTCACCAATGCTATCAGCCCGAAGTGCCCAGCCTTATGTCTCACCCAGCTCTGGGTGTAGATGTGGTAAATCCAGATGCATCACAAGCCCTGAATGAATTATTTAAGAATTGCTCTCTATTTCACTGTCATTGTGTTTTGTTTTTGAAATTTATTTTGATAATGGGATTTATCGGATTTTCACTGCTGGGTTTAGGCCGATGTACAGACATTTGATTTCCTTATGGAGACATATAAATCCATGGGTTTTAAGATTCTTACTTGTCAGGTATATTCCCAGGTTTTGAATATGGGGTGTTGAGTCTATTTCGCTGAGCAAGGAGTAGGTCTTCTCTATTATATATTTGGCTTATGGAACGGTATCTGTGCTAATTTCAATCTCTGTTTTTATGCAGCACCCCAACTCACCTTTCCCCATAAGCAAGCATAAGTTGGTTGTCTCAATTTGAGACCCTTTTCTGCTTTGTAATTCAGTTCATGTGTAGCCAAGTTTACATTCCGTGTATTAGTCATATCTTATGATGTTTCTTTTTCTGTGTGACTTATTTCTCGTAGAATCATCGTACCTGAATCCACCCATTATGGCGCTACGGGCCTGATGACGTAGATTTCATTGCTGTGTGATATTCCATTGTACGTACGTAGCACTACTTCTTTATCCATTTATGGCTTTCTCGGATATTTAACTTGTACCGTAGACGAGGTTCCTGTAAACGGAGCCGTCCCAAACTTTGGGGTGGCTGTGTGTTTTTGATTTTAATTTCCCTAAGCTACAGATCCATAAGTGGATGTGCCATAGGCTGTGTTGTTTTGTCTCCTACGTGTTTCAGGAAACACCATACACTTCTCCAGAGTGGCTGTTGGCAATTTACATCCTGCCCAGCAGCATAACAAGGCTCCCTGTTCTCCATGACCTGTCCTGCCTTTCTGGATTTTACACTTTTTTCAGATGGCCCTTTTGACCGGGGGGCAGTGAGACTTCATTGTAGTGCAGATTTCCTTTACACACTTGCTTGGTTGACCAAAAAGTGCATATGCGTTTTTTCCTGACTATATTCAGGAAAAAACACATACGGCCTTTTTGGCCAAGTGCATCATTGTCGACATTCTGCCTCATTTCCTATGCTTTAAGTGCAATTCCAGTCTACCCCCTGAAATCGTTTTCAAGAAATTCTGCCCCGCTTTCAAGTCCTCTTCGAAGACTTACTTCTATACATTTTTGGACGATAGCTGTCATTCATAACTCTGCAGGTTTGTGAATTACAGTGCCCCTGAGCTCCTTTCTTCAACTCGCTTTCTTGTGAGCTGGCCGCAAAACCGCAGGATTGCTTCAGGCCCTAATCTCTTTCCGGCAGGGCACGCTGAGCCTTTGGATAATTCCTCTTCCTGGTGGGAAATGAGCGTTCAATTGGCCCGTGCAAACACCTACAGCTAGTCTCTCATTGCTTCTCCCTATTCCTGTTCATCTTGCGCAGAAATTGCAAAGTGTGCCAAACAGGAGGTTAAATGCACTGACTCTCCAAGTGGGGAGAGTGTTAGTAAAGCGTCTGGAATGGTGAACCCGAGTACCAGGGGACGGAAACTGAGATGCATTTGAAAACGTTTCCCAATCACACGGTGGACCATACTATGGGTTTCCCATGCATGTTTTAGCTGAAGGAAGAATCCCTTAAACCTGGAAATTTGGGACTCATGGAATGGGTACCATGCAGTATGACTTCAAAGGGTCTGTGTTTGCTCACCGAAACCTCACCAATGCTATCAGTCCGAAGTGTCCAGCCTTATGTCTCACCCAGCTCTGGGTGTAGATGTGGGAAATCCAGGTTGCATCACAAGCCCTGAATGAATTATTTAAGAATTGCTCTCTATTTCACTGTCATTTTGTTTTGTTTTTGAAATTTATTTTGATAATGGGATTTATCGGATTTTCACTGCTGCGTTTAGGCCGCTGTACACACGCTTGATTTCCTTATGGAGACATATAAATCCATGGGTTTTAAGATTCTTACTTGTCAGGTATCTTGCCAGGCGTTGAATATGGGGTGTTGAGTCCATTTCGTTGAGCAAGGAGTAGGTCTGTCCTATTATATATTTGGCTTATGGAACGGTATCTGTGCTAATTTCAATCTCTGGTTTTATGCAGCACCCCAACTCACCTTTCCCCATAAGCAAGAATAAGTTGGTTTTCTAAATTTGAGACCCTGTTCTGTTTTGTAATTCAGTTCATGGGTAGCCAAGTTTTCATTCCGTGTATTAGTGATATCTTATGATGTTTCTTTTTCTGTGTGACTTATTTCTCGTAGAATCATCATACCTGAATCCACTCATTATGCCGCTACGGGCCTGATGACGTAGATTTCATTGCTGAGTGATATTCCATTGTACGTGCGTACCAGAGCTTCTTTTTCCATTTTTTCCTTTCTCGGATATTTAACTTGTACCGTAGACAAGGTTCTTGTAAACAGAGCCAACGCAAACTTTGGGGTGGCTGTGTGTTTGTGATTTTAATTTCCCTAAGCTATAGGACCATATGTGGAAGTGACATAGGCTGTGTTGCATTGTTTCCTACGTGTTTCAGGATACACCATACATTTCTCCAGAGTGGCTGTTGGCAATTTACATCCCGCCCATCAGCATAACAAGGCTCCCTGTTCTCCAAGACCTGTCCTGCCTTTCTGGATTTTACACTTTTTGCAGATGGCCCTTTTGACCGGGGGGCAGTGAGACTTCATTGTAGTGCAGATTTCCTTTACACGCTTGCTTGGTTGGCCAAAAAGGGCGTATGCGTTTTTTCCTGAATATATTCAGGAAAAAATGCATACGCCCTTTTTGGCCAAGTGCATCATTGTCGACATTCTGCCTCTTTTCCTATGCTTTAAGTGCAATTCCAGTCTACCCCCTGAAATCGTTTTCGTGAAATTCTGCCCCGCTTTCAAGTCCTCTTTGAAGACTTACTTCAGTAGATTTTTGGACGATAGCTGTCATTCATAACTCTGCAGGTTTGTGAATTACAGTGCCCCTGAGCTCCTTTCTTCAACTCGCTTTCTTGTGAGCTGGCCGCAAAACCGCAGGATTGCTTCAGGCCCTAATCTCTTTCCGGCAGGGCACGCTGAGCCTTTGGATAATTCCTCTTCCTGGTGGGAAATGAGCATTCATTTGGCCCGTGCAAACACCTACAGCTAGTCTCTCATTGCTTCTCCCTATTCCTGTTCATCTTGCGCAGAAATTGCAAAGTGTGCCAAACAGGAGGTTAAATGCACTGACTCTCCAAGTGGGGAGAGTGTTAGTAAAGCGTCTGGAATGGTGAACCCGAGTACCAGGGGACGGAAACTGAGATGCATTTGAAAACGTTTCCCAATCACACGGTGGACCATACTATGGGTTTCCCATGCATGTTTTAGCTGAAGGAAGAATCCCTTAAACCTGGAGAGTTGGGACCCATGGAATGGGTACCATGCAGTATGACTTCAAAGGGTCTGCGTTTGCTCACCGAACCTCACCAATGCTATCAGTCCGAATTGTCCAGCCTTATGTCTCACCCAGCTCTGGGTGTAGATGTGGGAAATCCAGGTTGCATCACAAGCCCTGAATGAATTATTTAAGAATTGCTCTCTATTTCACTGTCATTTTGTTTTGTTTTTGAAATTTATTTTGATAATTGGATTTATCGGATTTTCACTGCTGCGTTTAGGCCGCTGTACACACGCTTGATTTCCTTATGGAGACATATAAATCCATGGGTTTTAAGATTCTTACTTGTCAGGTATCTTGCCAGGCGTTGAATATGGGGTGTTGAGTCCATTTCGTTAGCAAGGAGTAGTGCTTGTCTATTATATATTTGGCTTATGGAACGGTATCTGTGCTAATTTCAATCTCTGGTTTTATGCAGCACCCCAACTCACCTTTCCCCATAAGCAAGCATAAGTTGGTTTTCTCAATTTGAGACCCTGTTCTGTTTTGTAATTCAGTTCATGGGTAGCCAAGTTTACATTCCGTGTATTAGTGATATCTTATGATGTTTCTTTTTCTGTGTGACTTATTTCCCGTAGAATCATCATACCTGAATCCACTCATTATGCCGCTACGGGCCTGATGACGGAGATTTCATTGCTGAGTGATATTCCATTGTACGTGCGTACCACAACTTCTTTATCCATTTTTTACTTTCTGGGATATTTTACTTGTACCGTAGACGAGGTTCTTGTAAACAGAGCCGTCCCAAACTCTGGGGTGGCTGTGTGTTTTTGATTTTAATTTCCCTAAGCTATAGGACCATAAGTGGAAGTGCCATAGGCTGTGTTGCTTTGTTTCCTACGTGTTTCTGGAAACACCATACACTTCTCCAGAGTGGTTGTTGGCAATTTACATCCCGCCCATCAGCATGACAAGGCTCCCTGTTCTCCATGACCTGTCCTGCCTTTCTGGATTTTACACTTTTTTCAGATGGCCCTTTTGACCGGGGGGGCAGTGAGACTTCATTGTAGTGCAGATTTCCTTTACACGCTTGCTTGGTTGGCCAAAAAGGGCGTATGCGTTTTTTCCTGAATATATTCAGGAAAAAACGCATACGCCCTTTTTGGCCAAGTGCATCGTTGTCGACATTCTGCCTCTTTTCCTATGCTTTTAGTACAATTCCAGTCTACCCCCTGAAATCGTTTTCCTGAAATTCTGCCCCGCTTTCAAGTCCTCTTCGAAGACTTACTTCAATACATTTTTGAACGATAGCTGTCATTCATAACTCTGCAGGTTTGTGAATTACAGTGCCCCTGAGCTCATGTCTTCAACTCGCTTTCTTGTGAGCTGGCCGCAAAACCGCAGGATTACTTCAGGCCATAATCTCTTTCCGGCAGGCATGCTGAGCCTTTGTTTAATTCCTCTTCCTGGTCGGAAATGAGCGTTCCTTTTGCCCGTGCAGGGACCTACAGCTAGTCTCTAATTGGTTCTCCCTATTCCTGTACATCTTGCGCAGAAATTGCAAACTGTGCCAAACAGGAGGTTAATGGCACTGACTCTCCAAGTGGGGAGAGTGTTAGTAAAGCGTCTGGAATGGTGAACCCGAGTACCAGGGGACGAAAACTGAGATGCATTTGAAAAGGTTTCCCGGTCACACAGTGCACTGTACTGTGGGTTTCCCATGCATGTTTTAGCTGAAGGAAGAATCCCTTAAACCTGGAGAGTTGGGACCCATGGAATGGGTACCATGCAGTATGACTTCAAAGGGTCTGCGTTTGCTCACCGAACCTCACCAATGCTATCAGCCCGAAGTGTCCAGCCTTATGTCTCACCCAGCTCTGGGTGTAGATGTGGTAAATCCAGGTTGCATCACAAGCCCTGAATGAATTATTTAAGAATTGCTCTCTATTTCACTGTCATTTTGTTTTGTTTTTGAAATTTATTTTGATAATTGGATTTATCGGATTTTCACTGCTGCGTTTAGGCCGCTGTACACATGCTTGATTTCCTTATGGAGACATATAAATCCATGGGTTTTAAGATTCTTACTTGTCAGGTATCTTGCCAGGCGTTGAATATGGGGTGTTGAGTCCATTTCGTTAGCAAGGAGTAGTGCTTGTCTATTATATATTTGGCCTATGGAACGGTATCTGTGCTAATTTCAATCTCTGGTTTTATGCAGCACCCCAACTCACCTTTCCCCATAAGCAAGCATAAGTTGGTTTTCTCAATTTGAGACCCTGTTCTGTTTTGTAATTCAGTTCATGGGTAGCCAAGTTTACATTCCGTGTATTAGTGATATCTTATGATGTTTCTTTTTCTGTGTGACTTATTTCCCGTAGAATCATCATACCTGAATCCACTCATTATGCCGCTACGGGCCTGATGACGGAGATTTCATTGCTGAGTGATATTCCATTGTACGTGCGTACCACAACTTCTTTATCCATTTTTTACTTTCTGGGATATTTTACTTGTACCGTAGACGAGGTTCTTGTAAACAGAGCCGTCCCAAACTCTGGGGTGGCTGTGTGTTTTTGATTTTAATTTCCCTAAGCTATAGGACCATAAGTGGAAGTGCCATAGGCTGTGTTGCTTTGTTTCCTACGTGTTTCTGGAAACACCATACACTTCTCCAGAGTAGTTGTTGGCAATTTACATCCCGCCCATCAGCATGACAAGGCTCCCTGTTCTCCATGACCTGTCCTGCCTTTCTGGATTTTACACTTTTTTCAGATGGCCCTTTTGACCGGGGGGGCAGTGAGACTTCATTGTAGTGCAGATTTCCTTTACACGCTTGCTTGGTTGGCCAAAAAGGGCGTATGCGTTTTTTCCTGAATATATTCAGGAAAAAACGCATACGCCCTTTTTGGCCAAGTGCATCGTTGTCGACATTCTGCCTCTTTTCCTATGCTTTTAGTACAATTCCAGTCTACCCCCTGAAATCGTTTTCCTGAAATTCTGCCCCGCTTTCAAGTCCTCTTCGAAGACTTACTTCAATACATTTTTGAACGATAGCTGTCATTCATAACTCTGCAGGTTTGTGAATTACAGTGCCCCTGAGCTCATGTCTTCAACTCGCTTTCTTGTGAGCTGGCCGCAAAACCGCAGGATTACTTCAGGCCATAATCTCTTTCTGGCAGGGCATGCTGAGCCTTTGTTTAATTCCTCTTCCTGGTCGGAAATGAGCGTTCCTTTTGCCCGTGCAGGGACCTACAGCTAGTCTCTCATTGGTTCTCCCTATTCCTGTACATCTTGCGCAGAAATTGCAAACTGTGCCAAACAGGAGGTTAATGGCACTGACTCTCCAAGTGGGGAGAGTGTTAGTAAAGCGTCTGGAATGGTGAACCCGAGTACCAGCGTTCGAAAACTGAGATGCATTTGAAAAGGTTTCCCGGTCACACAGTGCACTGTACTGTGGGTTTCCCATGCATGTTTTAGCTGAAGGAAGAATCCCTTAAACCTGGAGAGTTGGGACCCATGGAATGGGTACCATGCAGTATGACTTCAAAGGGTCTGCGTTTGCTCACCGAACCTCACCAATGCTATCAGCCCGAAGTGTCCAGCCTTATGTCTCATCCAGCTCTGGGTGTAGATGTGGTAAATCCAGGTTGCATCACAAGCCCTGAATGAATTATTTAAGCATTGCTCTCTATTTCACTCTCATTGTGTTTTGTTTTTGAAATTCATTTTGATAATGGGATTTATCGGATTTTCACTGCTGCTTTTAGGCCCCTGTACACACGCTTGATTTCCTTATGGAGACATATAAATCCATGGGTTTTAAGATTCTTACTTGTCAGGTATCTTCCCAGGCGTTGAATATAGGGTGTTGAGTCCATTTCGTTGAGCAAGGAGTAGGTTTTGTCTATTATATATTTGGCTTATGGAACGGTATCTGTGCTAATTTCAATCTCTGGTTTTATGCAGCATCCCAACTGACCTTTCCCCATAAGCAAGCATAAGTTGGTTTGCTAAATTTGAGACCCTTTTCTGTTTTGTAATTCAGTTCATGGGTAGCCAAGTTTACATTCCGTGTATTAGTGATAACTTATGATGTTTCTTTTTCTGTCTGACTTATTTCTCATAGAATCATCGTACCTGAATCCACACATTATGCCGCTACGTTCCTGACGACGTAGATTTCATTGCTGAGTGATATTCCATTGTACGTGCGTACCACAACTTCTTTATCCATTTTATGCTTTCTCGGATATTTAACTTCTACCATAGATGAGGTTCTTGTAAACAGAGCCATCCCAAACTTTGGGGTGGCTGTGTGTTTTTGATTTTAATTTCCCTAAGCTATAGGACCATAAGTGGAAGTGCCATAGGCTGTGTTGCTTTGTTTCCTACGCGTTTCAGGAAACACCATACACTTTTCCAGAGTGGTTGTTGGCAATTTAAATCCGCCCATCAGCATAACAAGGCTCCCTGTTCTCCATGACCTGTCCTGCCTTTCTGGATTTTACACATTTTTCCGATGGCCCTTTTGACCGGGGGGCAGTGAGACTTCATTGTAGTGCAGATTTCCATTACACGCTTGCTTGGTTGGCCAAAAAGGGCGTATGCGTTTTTTCCTGAATATATTCAGGAAAAAACGCATACGCCCTTTTTGGCCAAGTGCATCATTGTCAACATTCTGCCTCTTTTCCTATGCTTTAAGTGCAATTCCAGTCTACCCCCTGAAATCGTTTTCCTGAAATTCTGCCCCGCTTTCAAGTCCTCTTCGAAGACTTACTTCTATACATTTTTGGACGATAGCTGTCATTCATAACTCTGCAGGTTTGTGAATTACAGTGCCCCTGAGCTCCTTTCTTCAACTCGCTTTCTTGTGAGCTGGCCGCAAAACCGCAGGATTGCTTCAGGCCCTAATCTCTTTCCGGCAGGGCACGCTGAGCCTTTGGATAATTCCTCTTCCTGGTGGGAAATGAGCGTTCAATTGGCCCGTGCAAACACCTACAGCTAGTCTCTCATTGCTTCTCCCTATTCCTGTTCATCTTGCGCAGAAATTGCAAAGTGTGCCAAACAGGAGGTTAAAGTCCCTGACTCTCCAAGGGGGAGAGTGTTAGTAAAGCGTCTGGAATGGTGAACCCGAGTACCAGGGGACGGAAACTGAGATGCATTTGAAAACGTTTCCCAATCACACGGTGGACCATACTATGGGTTTCCCATGCATGTTTTAGCTGAAGGAAGAATCCCTTAAACCTGGAAATTTGGGACTCATGGAATGGGTACCATGCAGTATGACTTCAAAGGGTCTGTGTTTGCTCACCGAACCTCACCAATGCTATCAGCCCGAAGTGTCCAGCCTTATGTCTCACCCAGCTCTGGGTGTAGATGTGGGAAATCCAGGTTGCATCACAAGCCCTGAATGAATTATTTAAGAATTACTCTCTATTTCACTGTCATTTTGTTTTGTTTTTGAAATTTATTTTGATAATGGGATTTATCGGATTTTCACTGCTGCGTTTAGGCCGCTGTACACACGCTTGATTTCCTTATGGAGACATATAAATCCATAGGTTTTAAGATTCTTACTTGTCAGGTATCTTGCCAGGCGTTGAATATGGGGTGTTGAGTCCATTTCGTTGAGCAAGGAGTAGGTCTGTCCTATTATATATTTGGCTTATGGAACGGTATCTGTGCTCATTTCAATCTCTGGTTTTATGCAGCACCCCAACTCACCTTTCCCCATAAGCAAGCATAAGTTGGTTTTCTAAATTTGAGACCCTGTTCTGTTTTGTAATTCAGTTCATGGGTAGCCAAGTTTTCATTCCGTGTATTAGTGATATCTTATGATGTTTCTTTTTCTGTGTGACTTATTTCCCGTAGAATCATCATACCTGAATCCACTCATTATGCCGCTACGGGCCTGATGACGTAGATTTCATGGCTGAGTGATATTCCATTGTACGTGCGTACCACAACTTCTTTATCCATTTTTTCCTTTCTCGGATATTTAACTTGTACCGTAGACAAGGTTCTTGTAAACAGAGCCATCGCAAACTTTGGGGTGGCTGTGTGTTTGTGATTTTAATTTCCCTAAGCTATAGGACCATAAGTGGAAGTGCCATAGGCTCTGTTGCTTTGTTTCCTACGTGTTTCAGGATACACCATACATTTCTCCAGAGTGGCTGTTGGCAATTTACATCCCGCCCATCAGCATAACAAGGCTCCCTGTTCTCCAAGACCTGTCCTGCCTTTCTGGATTTTACACTTTTTTCAGATGGCCCTTTTGACCGGGGGGCAGTGAGACTTCATTGTAGTGCAGATTTCCTTTACACGCTTGCTTGGTTGGCCAAAACGGGCGTATGCGTTTTTTCCTGAATATATTCAGGAAAAAACGCATACGCCCTTTTTGGCCAAGTGCATCATTGTCGACATTCTGCCTCTTTTCCTATGCTTTAAGTGTAATTCCTGTCTACCCCCTGAAATCGTTTTCCTGAAATTCTGCCCCGCTTTCAAGTCCTCTTTGAAGACTTACTTCAGTAGATTTTTGGACGATAGCTGTCATTCATAACTCTGCAGGTTTGTGAATTACAGTGCCCCTGAGCTCCTTTCTTCAACTCCTTTTCTTGTGAGCTGGCCGCAAAATCGCAGGATTGCTTCAGGCCCTAATATGTTTCCGGCCGGGCACGCTGAGCCTTTGGTTAATTCCTCTTCCTGGTGGGAAATGATCGTTCAATTTGCCCGTGCAGACAGCAACAGCTAGTCTCTCATTGCTTCTCCCTATGCCTGTTCATCTTGCGCAGAAATTGCAAACTGTGCCAAACAGGAGGTTAAAGGCACTGACTCTCCAAGTGGGGAGAGTGTTAGTAAAGCGTCTGAAATGGTGAACCCGAGTACCAGGGGACGAAAACTGAGATGCATTTGAAAACGTTTCCCAATCACACGGCAGATGATAGTCTGGGTTTCCCATGCATGTTTTAGCTGAAGGAAGAATCCCTTAAACCTGGAGAGTTGGGACCCATGGAATGGGTACCATGCAGTATGACTTCAAAGGGTCTGCGTTTGCTCACCGAACCTCACCAATGCTATCAGCCCGAAGTGTCCAGCCTTATGTCTCACCCAGCTCTGGGTGTAGATGTGGGAAATCCAGGTTGCATCACAAGCCCTGAATGAATTATTTAAGAATTGCTCTCTATTTCACTGTCATTTTGTTTTGTTTTTGAAATTTATTTTGATAATTGGATTTATCGGATTTTCACTGCTGCGTTTAGGCTGCTGTACACACGCTTGATTTCCTTATGGAGACATATAAATCCATGGGTTTTAAGATTCTTACTTGTCAGGTATCTTGCCAGGCGTTGAATATGGGGTGTTGAGTCCATTTCGTTAGCAAGGAGTAGTGCTTGTCTATTATATATTTGGCTTATGGAACGGTATCTGTGCTAATTTCAATCTCTGGTTTTATGCAGCACCCCAACTCACCTTTCCCCATAAGCAAGCATAAGTTGGTTTTCTCAATTTGAGACCCTGTTCTGTTTTGTAATTCAGTTCATGGGTAGCCAAGTTTACATTCCGTGTATTAGTGATATCTTATGATGTTTCTTTTTCTGTGTGACTTATTTCCCGTAGAATCATCATACCTGAATCCACTCATTATGCCGCTACGGGCCTGATGACGTAGATTTCATTGCTGAGTGATATTCCATTGTACGTGCGTACCACAACTTCTTTATCCATTTTTTACTTTCTGGGATATTTTACTTGTACCGTAGACGAGGTTCTTGTAAACAGAGCCGTCCCAAACTCTGGGGTGGCTGTGTGTTTTTGATTTTAATTTCCCTAAGCTATAGGACCATAAGTGGAAGTGCCATAGGCTGTGTTGCTTTGTTTCCTACGTGTTTCTGGAAACACCATACACTTCTCCAGAGTGGTTGTTGGCAATTTACATCCCGCCCATCAGCATGACAAGGCTCCCTGTTCTCCATGACCTGTCCTGCCTTTCTGGATTTTACACTTTTTTCAGATGGCCCTTTTGACCGGGGGGGCAGTGAGACTTCATTGTAGTGCAGATTTCCTTTACACGCTTGCTTGGTTGGCCAAAAAGTGCGTATGCGTTTTTTCCTGAATATATTCAGGAAAAAACGCATACGCCCTTTTTGGCCAAGTGCATCGTTGTCGACATTCTGCCTCTTTTCCTATGCTTTTAGTACAATTCCAGTCTACCCCCTGAAATCGTTTTCCTGAAATTCTGCCCCGCTTTCAAGTCCTCTTCGAAGACTTACTTCAATACATTTTTGAACGATAGCTGTCATTCATAACTCTGCAGGTTTGTGAATTACAGTGCCCCTGAGCTCATGTCTTCAACTCGCTTTCTTGTGAGCTGGCCGCAAAACCGCAGGATTACTTCAGGCCATAATCTCTTTCCGGAAGGGCATGCTGAGCCTTTGTTTAATTCCTCTTCCTGGTCGGAAATGAGCGTTCCTTTTGCCCGTGCAGGGACCTACAGCTAGTCTCTCATTGGTTCTCCCTATTCCTGTACATCTTGCGCAGAAATTGCAAACTGTGCCAAACAGGAGGTTAATGGCACTGACTCTCCAAGTGGGGAGAGTGTTAGTAAAGCGTCTGGAATGGTGAACCCGAGTACCAGGGGACGAAAACTGAGATGCATTTGAAAAGGTTTCCCGGTCACACAGTGCACTGTACTGTGGGTTTCCCATGCATGTTTTAGCTGAAGGAAGAATCCCTTAAACCTGGAGAGTTGGGACCCATGGAATGGGTACCATGCAGTATGACTTCAAAGGGTCTGCGTTTGCTCACCGAACCTCACCAATGCTATCAGCCCGAAGTGTCCAGCCTTATGTCTCATCCAGCTCTGGGTGTAGATGTGGTAAATCCAGGTTGCATCACAAGCCCTGAATGAATTATTTAAGCATTGCTCTCTATTTCACTCTCATTGTGTTTTGTTTTTGAAATTCATTTTGATAATGGGATTTATCGGATTTTCACTGCTGCTTTTAGGCCCCTGTACACACGCTTGATTTCCTTATGGAGACATATAAATCCATGGGTTTTAAGATTCTTACTTGTCAGGTATCTTCCCAGGCGTTGAATATAGGGTGTTGAGTCCATTTCGTTGAGCAAGGAGTAGGTTTTGTCTATTATATATTTGGCTTATGGAACGGTATCTGTGCTAATTTCAATCTCTGGTTTTATGCAGCATCCCAACTGACCTTTCCCCATAAGCAAGCATAAGTTGGTTTGCTAAATTTGAGACCCTTTTCTGTTTTGTAATTCAGTTCATGGGTAGCCAAGTTTACATTCCGTGTATTAGTGATAACTTATGATGTTTCTTTTTCTGTCTGACTTATTTCTCATAGAATCATCGTACCTGAATCCACACATTATGCCGCTACGTTCCTGATGACGTAGATTTCATTGCTGAGTGATATTCCATTGTACGTGCGTACCACAACTTCTTTATCCATTTTATGCTTTCTCGGATATTTAACTTCTACCGTAGATGAGGTTCTTGTAAACAGAGCCATCCCAAACTTTGGGGTGGCTGTGTGTTTTTGATTTTAATTTCCCTAAGCTATAGGACCATAAGTGGAAGTGCCATAGGCTGTGTTGCTTTGTTTCCTACGCGTTTCAGGAAACACCATACACTTTTCCAGAGTGGTTGTTGGCAATTTAAATCCGCCCATCAGCATAACAAGGCTCCCTGTTCTCCATGACCTGTCCTGCCTTTCTGGATTTTACACTTTTTTCCGATGGCCCTTTTGACCGGGGGGCAGTGAGACTTCATTGTAGTGCAGATTTCCTTTACACGCTTGCTTGGTTGGCCAAAAAGGGCGTATGCGTTTTTTCCTGAATATATTCAGGAAAAAACGCATACGCCCTTTTTGGCCAAGTGCATCATTGTCAACATTCTGCCTCTTTTCCTATGCTTTAAGTGCAATTCCAGTCTACCCCCTGAAATCGTTTTCCTGAAATTCTGCCCCGCTTTCAAGTCCTCTTCGAAGACTTACTTCTATACATTTTTGGACGATAGCTGTCATTCATAACTCTGCAGGTTTGTGAATTACAGTGCCCCTGAGCTCCTTTCTTCAACTCGCTTTCTTGTGAGCTGGCCGCAAAACCGCAGGATTGCTTCAGGCCCTAATCTCTTTCCGGCAGGGCACGCTGAGCCTTTGGATAATTCCTCTTCCTGGTGGGAAATGAGCGTTCAATTGGCCCGTGCAAACACCTACAGCTAGTCTCTCATTGCTTCTCCCTATTCCTGTTCATCTTGCGCAGAAATTGCAAAGTGTGCCAAACAGGAGGTTAAATGCACTGACTCTCCAAGTGGGGAGAGTGTTAGTAAAGCGTCTGGAATGGTGAACCCGAGTACCAGGGGACGGAAACTGAGATGCATTTGAAAACGTTTCCCAATCACACGGTGGAGCATACTATGGGTTTCCCATGCATGTTTTAGCTGAAGGAAGAATCCCTTAAACCTGGAAATTTGGGACTCATGGAATGGGTACCATGCAGTATGACTTCAAAGGGTCTGTGTTTGCTCACCGAACCTCACCAATGCTATCAGCCCGAAGTGTCCAGCCTTATGTCTCACCCAGCTCTGGGTGTAGATGTGGGAAATCCAGGTTGCATCACAAGCCCTGAATGAATTATTTAAGAATTACTCTCTATTTCACTGTCATTTTGTTTTGTTTTTGAAATTTATTTTGATAATGGGATTTATCGGATTTTCACTGCTGCGTTTAGGCCGCTGTACACACGCTTGATTTCCTTATGGAGACATATAAATCCATAGGTTTTAAGATTCTTACTTGTCAGGTATCTTGCCAGGCGTTGAATATGGGGTGTTGAGTCCATTTCGTTGAGCAAGGAGTAGGTCTGTCCTATTATATATTTGGCTTATGGAACGGTATCTGTGCTCATTTCAATCTCTGGTTTTATGCAGCACCCCAACTCACCTTTCCCCATAAGCAAGCATAAGTTGGTTTTCTAAATTTGAGACCCTGTTCTGTTTTGTAATTCAGTTCATGGGTAGCCAAGTTTTCATTCCGTGTATTAGTGATATCTTATGATGTTTCTTTTTCTGTGTGACTTATTTCTCGTAGAATCATCATACCTGAATCCACTCATTATGCCGCTACGGGCCTGATGACGTAGATTTCATTGCTGAGTGATATTCCATTGTACGTGCGTACCAGAACTTCTTTATCCATTTTTTCCTTTCTCGGATATTTAACTTGTACCGTAGACAAGGTTCTTGTAAACAGAGCCATCGCAAACTTTGGGGTGGCTGTGTGTTTGTGATTTTAATTTCCCTAAGCTATAGGACCATAAGTGGAAGTGCCATAGGCTGTGTTGCTTTGTTTCCTACGTGTTTCAGGATACACCATACATTTCTCCAGAGTGGCTGTTGGCAATTTACATCCCGCCCATCAGCATAACAAGGCTCCCTGTTCTCCAAGACCTGTCCTGCCTTTCTGGATTTTACACTTTTTTCAGATGGCCCTTTTGACCGGGGGGCAGTGAGACTTCATTGTAGTGCAGATTTCCTTTACACGCTTGCTTGGTTGGCCAAAAAGGGCGTATGCGTTTTTTCCTGAATATATTCAGGAAAAAATGCATACGCCCTTTTTGGCCAAGTGCATCATTGTCGACATTCTGCCTCTTTTCCTATGCTTTAAGTGCAATTCCAGTCTACCCCCTGAAATCGTTTTCCTGAAATTCTGCCCCGCTTTCAAGTCCTCTTTGAAGACTTACTTCAGTAGATTTTTGGACGATAGCTGTCATTCATAACTCTGCAGGTTTGTGAATTACAGTGCCCCTGAGCCCCTTTCTTCAACTCCTTTTCTTGTGAGCTGGCCGCAAAATCGCAGGATTGCTTCAGGCCCTAATATGTTTCCGGCCGGGCACGCTGAGCCTTTGGTTAATTCCTCTTCCTGGTGGGAAATGATCGTTCAATTTGCCCGTGCAGACACCAACAGCTAGTCTCTCATTGCTTCTCCCTATGCCTGTTCATCTTGCGCAGAAATTGCAAACTGTGCCAAACAGGAGGTTAAAGGCACTGACTCTCCAAGTGGGGAGAGTGTTAGTAAAGCGTCTGAAATGGTGAACCCGAGTACCAGGGGACGAAAACTGAGATGCATTTGAAAACGTTTCCCAATCACACGGCAGATGATAGTCTGGGTTTCCCATGCATGTTTTAGCTGAAGGAAGAATCCCTTAAACCTGGAGAGTTGGGACCCATGGAATGGGTACCATGCAGTATGACTTCAAAGGGTCTGCGTTTGCTCACCGAACCTCACCAATGCTATCAGCCCGAAGTGTCCAGCCTTATGTCTCACCCAGCTCTGGGTGTAGATGTGGGAAATCCAGGTTGCATCACAAGCCCTGAATGAATTATTTAAGAATTGCTCTCTATTTCACTGTCATTTTGTTTTGTTTTTGAAATTTATTTTGATAATTGGATTTATCGGATTTTCACTGCTGCGTTTAGGCCGCTGTACACACGCTTGATTTCCTTATGGAGACATATAAATCCATGGGTTTTAAGATTCTTACTTGTCAGGTATCTTGCCAGGCGTTGAATATGGGGTGTTGAGTCCATTTCGTTAGCAAGGAGTAGTGCTTGTCTATTATATATTTGGCTTATGGAACGGTATCTGTGCTAATTTCAATCTCTGGTTTTATGCAGCACCCCAACTCACCTTTCCCCATAAGCAAGCATAAGTTGGTTTTCTCAATTTGAGACCCTGTTCTGTTTTGTAATTCAGTTCATGGGTAGCCAAGTTTACATTCCGTGTATTAGTGATATCTTATGATGTTTCTTTTTCTGTGTGACTTATTTCCCGTAGAATCATCATACCTGAATCCACTCATTATGCCGCTACGGGCCTGATGACGTAGATTTCATTGCTGAGTGATATTCCATTGTACGTGCGTACCAGAACTTCTTTATCCATTTTTTCCTTTCTCGGATATTTAACTTGTACCGTAGACAAGGTTCTTGTAAACAGAGCCATCGCAAACTTTGGGGTGGCTGTGTGTTTGTGATTTTAATTTCCCTAAGCTATAGGACCATAAGTGGAAGTGCCATAGGCTGTGTTGCTTTGTTTCCTACGTGTTTCAGGATACACCATACATTTCTCCAGAGTGGCTGTTGGCAATTTACATCCCGCCCATCAGCATAACAAGGCTCCCTGTTCTCCAAGACCTGTCCTGCCTTTCTGGATTTTACACTTTTTTCAGATGGCCCTTTTGACCGGGGGGCAGTGAGACTTCATTGTAGTGCAGATTTCCTTTACACACTTGCTTGGTTGGCCAAAAAGGGCGTATGCGTTTTTTCCTGAATATATTCAGGAAAAAATGCATACGCCCTTTTTGGCCAAGTGCATCATTGTCGACATTCTGCCTCTTTTCCTATGCTTTAAGTGCAATTCCAGTCTACCCCCTGAAATCGTTTTCCTGAAATTCTGCCCCGCTTTCAAGTCCTCTTTGAAGACTTACTTCAGTAGATTTTTGGACGATAGCTGTCATTCATAACTCTGCAGGTTTGTGAATTACAGTGCCCCTGAGCCCCTTTCTTCAACTCCTTTTCTTGTGAGCTGGCCGCAAAATCGCAGGATTGCTTCAGGCCCTAATATGTTTCCGGCCGGGCACGCTGAGCCTTTTGTTAATTCCTCTTCCTGGTGGGAAATGATCGTTCAATTTGCCCGTGCAGACACCAACAGCTAGTCTCTCATTGCTTCTCCCTATGCCTGTTCATCTTGCGCAGAAATTGCAAACTGTGCCAAACAGGAGGTTAAAGGCACTGACTCTCCAAGTGGGGAGAGTGTTAGTAAAGCGTCTGAAATGGTGAACCCGAGTACCAGGGAACGAAAACTGAGATGCATTTGAAAACGTTTCCCAATCACACGGCAGATGATAGTCTGGGTTTCCCATGCATGTTTTAGCTGAAGGAAGAATCCCTTAAACCTGGAGAGTTGGGACCCATGGAATGGGTACCATGCAGTATGACTTCAAAGGGTCTGCGTTTGCTCACCGAACCTCACCAATGCTATCAGCCCGAAGTGTCCAGCCTTATGTCTCACCCAGCTCTGGGTGTAGATGTGGGAAATCCAGGTTGCATCACAAGCCCTGAATGAATTATTTAAGAATTGCTCTCTATTTCACTGTCATTTTGTTTTGTTTTTGAAATTTATTTTGATAATTGGATTTATCGGATTTTCACTGCTGCGTTTAGGCCGCTGTACACATGCCTGATTTCCTTATGGAGACATATAAATCCATGGGTTTTAAGATTCTTACTTGTCAGGTATCTTGCCAGGCGTTGAATATGGGGTGTTGAGTCCATTTCGTTAGCAAGGAGTAGTGCTTGTCTATTATATATTTGGCTTATGGAACGGTATCTGTGCTAATTTCAATCTCTGGTTTTATGCAGCACCCCAACTCACCTTTCCCCATAAGCAAGCATAAGTTGGTTTTCTCAATTTGAGACCCTGTTCTGTTTTGTAATTCAGTTCATGGGTAGCCAAGTTTTCATTCCGTGTATTAGTGATATCTTATGATGTTTCTTTTTCTGTGTGACTTATTTCCCGTAGAATCATCATACCTGAATCCACTCATTATGCCGCTACGGGCCTGATGACGTAGATTTCATTGCTGAGTGATATTCCATTGTACGTGCGTACCACAACTTCTTTATCCATTTTTTACTTTCTGGGATATTTTACTTGTACCGTAGACGAGGTTCTTGTAAACAGAGCCGTCCCAAACTCTGGGGTGGCTGTGTGTTTGTGATTTTAATTTCCCTAAGCTATAGGACCATAAGTGGAAGTGCCATAGGCTGTGTTGCTTTGTTTCCTACGTGTTTCTGGAAACACCATACACTTCTCCAGAGTGGTTGTTGGCAATTTACATCCCGCCCATCAGCATGACAAGGCTCCCTGTTCTCCATGACCTGTCCTGCCTTTCTGGATTTTACACTTTTTTCAGATGGCCCTTTTGACCGGGGGGGCAGTGAGACTTCATTGTAGTGCAGATTTCCTTTACACGCTTGCTTGGTTGGCCAAAAAGGGCGTATGCGTTTTTTCCTGAATATATTCAGGAAAAAACGCATACGCCCTTTTTGGCCAAGTGCATCGTTGTCGACATTCTGCCTCTTTTCCTATGCTTTTAGTACAATTCCAGTCTACCCCCTGAAATCGTTTTCCTGAAATTCTGCCCCGCTTTCAAGTCCTCTTCGAAGACTTACTTCAATACATTTTTGAACGATAGCTGTCATTCATAACTCTGCAGGTTTGTGAATTACAGTGCCCCTGAGCTCATGTCTTCAACTCGCTTTCTTGTGAGCTGGCCGCAAAACCGCAGGATTACTTCAGGCCATAATCTCTTTCCAGAAGGGCATGCTGAGCCTTTGTTTAATTCCTCTTCCTGGTCGGAAATGAGCGTTCCTTTTGCCCGTGCAGGGACCTACAGCTAGTCTCTCATTGGTTCTCCCTATTCCTGTACATCTTGCGCAGAAATTGCAAACTGTGCCAAACAGGAGGTTAATGGCACTGACTCTCCAAGTGGGGAGAGTGTTAGTAAAGCGTCTGGAATGGTGAACCCGAGTACCAGGGGACGAAAACTGAGATGCATTTGAAAAGGTTTCCCGGTCACACAGTGCACTGTACTGTGGGTTTCCCATGCATGTTTTAGCTGAAGGAAGAATCCCTTAAACCTGGAGAGTTGGGACCCATGGAATGGGTACCATGCAGTATGACTTCAAAGGGTCTGCGTTTGCTCACCGAACCTCACCAATGCTATCAGCCCGAAGTGTCCAGCCTTATGTCTCATCCAGCTCTGGGTGTAGATGTGGTAAATCCAGGTTGCATCACAAGCCCTGAATGAATTATTTAAGCATTGCTCTCTATTTCACTCTCATTGTGTTTTGTTTTTGAAATTCATTTTGATAATGGGAGTTATCGGATTTTCACTGCTGCTTTTAGGCCCCTGTACACACGCTTGATTTCCTTATGGAGACATATAAATCCATGGGTTTTAAGATTCTTACTTGTCAGGTATCTTCCCAGGCGTTGAATATAGGGTGTTGAGTCCATTTCGTTGAGCAAGGAGTAGGTTTTGTCTATTATATATTTGGCTTATGGAACGGTATCTGTGCTAATTTCAATCTCTGGTTTTATGCAGCATCCCAACTGACCTTTCCCCATAAGCAAGCATAAGTTGGTTTGCTAAATTTGAGACCCTTTTCTGTTTTGTAATTCAGTTCATGGGTAGCCAAGTTTACATTCCGTGTATTAGTGATAACTTATGATGTTTCTTTTTCTGTCTGACTTATTTCTCATAGAATCATCGTACCTGAATCCACACATTATGCCGCTACGTTCCTGATGACGTAGATTTCATTGCTGAGTGATATTCCATTGTACGTGCGTACCACAACTTCTTTATCCATTTTATGCTTTCTCGGATATTTAACTTCTACCGTAGATGAGGTTCTTGTAAACAGAGCCATCCCAAACTTTGGGGTGGCTGTGTGTTTTTGATTTTAATTTCCCTAAGCTATAGGACCATAAGTGGAAGTGCCATAGGCTGTGTTGCTTTGTTTCCTACGCGTTTCAGGAAACACCATACACTTTTCCAGAGTGGTTGTTGGCAATTTAAATCCGCCCATCAGCATAACAAGGCTCCCTGTTCTCCATGACCTGTCCTGCCTTTCTGGATTTTACACTTTTTTCCGATGGCCCTTTTGACCGGGGGGCAGTGAGACTTCATTGTAGTGCAGATTTCCTTTACACGCTTGCTTGGTTGGCCAAAAAGGGCGTATGCGTTTTTTCCTGAATATATTCAGGAAAAAACGCATACGCCCTTTTTGGCCAAGTGCATCATTGTCAACATTCTGCCTCTTTTCCTATGCTTTAAGTGCAATTCCAGTCTACCCCCTGAAATCGTTTTCCTGAAATTCTGCCCCGCTTTCAAGTCCTCTTCGAAGACTTACTTCTATACATTTTTGGACGATAGCTGTCATTCATAACTCTGCAGGTTTGTGAATTACAGTGCCCCTGAGCTCCTTTCTTCAACTCGCTTTCTTGTGAGCTGGCCGCAAAACCGCAGGATTGCTTCAGGCCCTAATCTCTTTCCGGCAGGGCACGCTGAGCCTTTGGATAATTCCTCTTCCTGGTGGGAAATGAGCGTTCAATTGGCCCGTGCAAACACCTACAGCTAGTCTCTCATTGCTTCTCCCTATTCCTGTTCATCTTGCGCAGAAATTGCAAAGTGTGCCAAACAGGAGGTTAAATGCACTGACTCTCCAAGTGGGGAGAGTGTTAGTAAAGCGTCTGGAATGGTGAACCCGAGTACCAGGGGACGGAAACTGAGATGCATTTGAAAACGTTTCCCAATCACACGGTGGAGCATACTATGGGTTTCCCATGCATGTTTTAGCTGAAGGAAGAATCCCTTAAACCTGGAAATTTGGGACTCATGGAATGGGTACCATGCAGTATGACTTCAAAGGGTCTGTGTTTGCTCACCGAACCTCACCAATGCTATCAGCCCGAAGTGTCCAGCCTTATGTCTCACCCAGCTCTGGGTGTAGATGAGGGAAATCCAGGTTGCATCACAAGCCCTGAATGAATTATTTAAGAATTACTCTCTATTTCACTGTCATTTTGTTTTGTTTTTGAAATTTATTTTGATAATGGGATTTATCGGATTTTCACTGCTGCGTTTAGGCCGCTGTACACACGCTTGATTTCCTTATGGAGACATATAAATCCATAGGTTTTAAGATTCTTACTTGTCAGGTATCTTGCCAGGCGTTGAATATGGGGTGTTGAGTCCATTTCGTTGAGCAAGGAGTAGGTCTGTCCTATTATATATTTGGCTTATGGAACGGTATCTGTGCTCATTTCAATCTCTGGTTTTATGCAGCACCCCAACTCACCTTTCCCCATAAGCAAGCATAAGTTGGTTTTCTAAATTTGAGACCCTGTTCTGTTTTGTAATTCAGTTCATGGGTAGCCAAGTTTTCATTCCGTGTATTAGTGATATCTTATGAGGTTTCTTTTTCTGTGTGACTTATTTCTCGTAGAATCATCATACCTGAATCCACTCATTATGCCGCTACGGGCCTGATGACGTAGATTTCATTGCTGAGTGATATTCCATTGTACGTGCGTACCAGAACTTCTTTATCCATTTTTTCCTTTCTCGGATATTTAACTTGTACCGTAGACAAGGTTCTTGTAAACAGAGCCATCGCAAACTTTGGGGTGGCTGTGTGTTTGTGATTTTAATTTCCCTAAGCTATAGGACCATAAGTGGAAGTGACATAGGCTGTGTTGCTTTGTTTCCTACGTGTTTCAGGATACACCATACATTTCTCCAGAGTGGCTGTTGGCAATTTACATCCCGCCCATCAGCATAACAAGGCTCCCTGTTCTCCAAGACCTGTCCTGCCTTTCTGGATTTTACACTTTTTTCAGATGGCCCTTTTGACCGGGGGGCAGTGAGACTTCATTGTAGTGCAGATTTCCTTTACACGCTTGCTTGGTTGGCCAAAAAGGGCGTATGCGTTTTTTCCTGAATATATTCAGGAAAAAATGCATACGCCCTTTTTGGCCAAGTGCATCATTGTCGACATTCTGCCTCTTTTCCTATGCTTTAAGTGCAATTCCAGTCTACCCCCTGAAATCGTTTTCCTGAAATTCTGCCCCGCTTTCAAGTCCTCTTTGAAGACTTACTTCAGTAGATTTTTGGACGATAGCTGTCATTCATAACTCTGCAGGTTTGTGAATTACAGTGCCCCTGAGCTCCTTTCTTCAACTCCTTTTCTTGTGAGCTGGCCGCAAAATCGCAGGATTGCTTCAGGCCCTAATATGTTTCCGGCCGGGCACGCTGAGCCTTTGGTTAATTCCTCTTCCTGGTGGGAAATGATCGTTCAATTTGCCCGTGCAGACACCAACAGCTAGTCTCTCATTGCTTCTCCCTATGCCTGTTCATCTTGCGCAGAAATTGCAAACAGTGCCAAACAGGAGGTTAAAGGCACTGACTCTCCAAGTGGGGAGAGTGTTAGTAAAGCGTCTGAAATGGTGAACCCGAGTACCAGGGGACGAAAACTGAGATGCATTTGAAAACGTTTCCCAATCACACGGCGGATGATAGTCTGGGTTTCCCATGCATATTTTAGCTGAAGGAAGAATCCCTTAAACCTGGAGAGTTGGGACCCATGGAATGGGTACCATGCAGTATGACTTCAAAGGGTCTGCGTTTGCTCACCGAACCTCACCAATGCTATCAGCCCGAAGTGTCCAGCCTTATGTCTCATCCAGCTCTGGGTGTAGATGTGGTAAATCCAGGTTGCATCACAAGCCCTGAATGAATTATTTAAGCATTGCTCTCTATTTCACTCTCATTGTGTTTTGTTTTTGAAATTCATTTTGATAATGGGATTTATCGGATTTTCACTGCTGCTTTTAGGCCACTGTACACACGCTTGATTTCCTTATGGAGACATATAAATCCATGGGTTTTAAGATTCTTACTTGTCAGGTATCTTCCCAGGCGTTGAATATAGGGTGTTGAGTCCATTTCGTTGAGCAAGGAGTAGGTTTTGTCTATTATATATTTGGCTTATGGAACGGTATCTGTGCTAATTTCAATCTCTGGTTTTATGCAGCATCCCAACTGACCTTTCCCCATAAGCAAGCATAAGTTGGTTTGCTAAATTTGAGACCCTTTTCTGTTTTGTAATTCAGTTCATGGGTAGCCAAGTTTACATTCCGTGTATTAGTGATAACTTATGATGTTTCTTTTTCTGTCTGACTTATTTCTCATAGAATCATCGTACCTGAATCCACACATTATGCCGCTACGTTCCTGATGACGTTGATTTCATTGCTGAGTGATATTCCATTGTACGTGCGTACCACAACTTCTTTATCCATTTTATGCTTTCTCGGATATTTAACTTCTACCGTAGATGAGGTTCTTGTAAACAGAGCCATCCCAAACTTTGGGGTGGCTGTGTGTTTTTGATTTTAATTTCCCTAAGCTATAGGACCATAAGTGGAAGTGCCATAGGCTGTGTTGCTTTGTTTCCTACGCGTTTCAGGAAACACCATACACTTTTCCAGAGTGGTTGTTGGCAATTTAAATCCGCCCATCAGCATAACAAGGCTCCCTGTTCTCCATGACCTGTCCTGCCTTTCTGGATTTTACACTTTTTTCCGATGGCCCTTTTGACCGGGGGGCAGTGAGACTTCATTGTAGTGCAGATTTCCATTACACGCTTGCTTGGTTGGCCAAAAAGGGCGTATGCGTTTTTTCCTGAATATATTCAGGAAAAAACGCATACGCCCTTTTTGGCCAAGTGCATCATTGTCAACATTCTGCCTCTTTTCCTATGCTTTAAGTGCAATTCCAGTCTACCCCCTGAAATCGTTTTCCTGAAATTCTGCCCCGCTTTCAAGTCCTCTTTGAAGACTTACTTCAGTAGATTTTTGGACGATAGCTGTCATTCATAACTCTGCAGGTTTGTGAATTACAGTGCCCCTGAGCTCCTTTCTTCAACTCGCTTTCTTGTGAGCTGGCCGCAAAACCGCAGGATTGCTTCAGGCCCTAATCTCTTTCCGGCAGGGCACGCTGAGCCTTTGGATAATTCCTCTTCCTGGTGGGAAATGAGCGTTCAATTGGCCCGTGCAAACACCTACAGCTAGTCTCTCATTGCTTCTCCCTATTCCTGTTCATCTTGCGCAGAAATTGCAAAGTGTGCCAAACAGGAGGTTAAATGCACTGACTCTCCAAGTGGGGAGAGTGTTAGTAAAGCGTCTGGAATGGTGAACCCGAGTACCAGGGGACGGAAACTGAGATGCATTTGAAAACGTTTCCCAATCACACGGTGGAGCATACTATGGGTTTCCCATGCATGTTTTAGCTGAAGGAAGAATCCCTTAAACCTGGAAATTTGGGACTCATGGAATGGGTACCATGCAGTATGACTTCAAAGGGTCTGTGTTTGCTCACCGAACCTCACCAATGCTATCAGCCCGAAGTGTCCAGCCTTATGTCTCACCCAGCTCTGGGTGTAGATGTGGGAAATCCAGGTTGCATCACAAGCCCTGAATGAGTTATTTAAGAATTACTCTCTATTTCACTGTCATTTTGTTTTGTTTTTGAAATTTATTTTGATAATGGGATTTATCGGATTTTCACTGCTGCGTTTAGGCCGCTGTACACACGCTTGATTTCCTTATGGAGACATATAAATCCATAGGTTTTAAGATTCTTACTTGTCAGGTATCTTGCCAGGCGTTGAATATGGGGTGTTGAGTCCATTTCGTTGAGCAAGGAGTAGGTCTGTCCTATTATATATTTGGCTTATGGAACGGTATCTGTGCTCATTTCAATCTCTGGTTTTATGCAGCACCCCAACTCACCTTTCCCCATAAGCAAGCATAAGTTGGTTTTCTAAATTTGAGACCCTGTTCCGTTTTGTAATTCAGTTCATGCGTAGCCAAGTTTTCATTCCGTGTATTAGTGATATCTTATGATGTTTCTTTTTCTGTGTGACTTATTTCTCGTAGAATCATCATACCTGAATCCACTCATTATGCCGCTACGGGCCTGATGACGTAGATTTCATTGCTGAGTGATATTCCATTGTACGTGCGTACCAGAACTTCTTTATCCATTTTTTCCTTTCTCGGATATTTAACTTGTACCGTAGACAAGGTTCTTGTAAACAGAGCCATTGCAAACTTTGGGGTGGCTGTGTGTTTGTGATTTTAATTTCCCTAAGCTATAGGACCATAAGTGGAAGTGACATAGGCTGTGTTGCTTTGTTTCCTACGTGTTTCAGGATACACCATACATTTCTCCAGAGTGGCTGTTGGCAATTTACATCCCGCCCATCAGCATAACAAGGCTCCCTGTTCTCCAAGACCTGTCCTGCCTTTCTGGATTTTACACTTTTTTCAGATGGCCCTTTTGACCGGGGGGCAGTGAGACTTCATTGTAGTGCAGATTTCCTTTACACGCTTGCTTGGTTGGCCAAAAAGGGCGTATGCGTTTTTTCCTGAATATATTCAGGAAAAAATGCATACGCCCTTTTTGGCCAAGTGCATCATTGTCGACATTCTGCCTCTTTTCCTATGCTTTAAGTGCAATTCCAGTCTACCCCCTGAAATCGTTTTCCTGAAATTCTGCCCCGCTTTCAAGTCCTCTTTGAAGACTTACTTCAGTAGATTTTTGGACGATAGCTGTCATTCATAACTCTGCAGGTTTGTGAATTACAGTGCCCCTGAGCTCCTTTCTTCAACTCCTTTTCTTGTGAGCTGGCCGCAAAATCGCAGGATTGCTTCAGGCCCTAATATGTTTCCGGCCGGGCACGCTGAGCCTTTGGTTAATTCCTCTTCCTGGTGGGAAATGATCGTTCAATTTGCCCGTGCAGACACCAACAGCTAGTCTCTCATTGCTTCTCCCTATGCCTGTTCATCTTGCGCAGAAATTGCAAACTGTGCCAAACAGGAGGTTAAAGGCACTGACTCTCCAAGTGGGGAGAGTGTTAGTAAAGCGTCTGAAATGGTGAACCCGAGTACCAGGGGACGAAAACTGAGATGCATTTGAAAACGTTTCCCAATCACACGGCGGATGATAGTCTGGGTTTCCCATGCATGTTTTAGCTGAAGGAAGAATCCCTTAAACCTGGAGAGTTGGGACCCATGGAATGGGTACCATGCAGTATGACTTCAAAGGGTCTGCGTTTGCTCACCGAACCTCACCAATGCTATCAGCCCGAAGTGTCCAGCCTTATGTCTCACCCAGCTCTGGGTGTAGATGTGGGAAATCCAGGTTGCATCACAAGCCCTGAATGAATTATTTAAGAATTGCTCTCTATTTCACTGTCATTTTGTTTTGTTTTTGAAATTTATTTTGATAATTGGATTTATCGGATTTTCACTGCTGCGTTTAGGCCGCTGTACACACGCTTGATTTCCTTATGGAGACATATAAATCCATGGGTTTTAAGATTCTTACTTGTCAGGTATCTTGCCAGACGTTGAATATGGGGTGTTGAGGCCATTTCGTTAGCAAGGAGTAGTGCTTGTCTATTATATATTTGGCTTATGGAACGGTATCTGTGCTAATTTCAATCTCTGGTTTTATGCAGCACCCCAACTCACCTTTCCCCTTAAGCAAGCATAAGTTGGTTTTCTCAATTTGAGACCCTGTTCTGTTTTGTAATTCAGTTCATGGGTAGCCAAGTTTACATTCCGTGTATTAGTGATATCTTATGATGTTTCTTTTTCTGTGTGACTTATTTCCCGTAGAATCATCATACCTGAATCCACTCATTATGCCGCTACGGGCCTGATGACGTAGATTTCATTGCTGAGTGATATTCCATTGTACGTGCGTACCACAACTTCTTTATCCATTTTTTACTTTCTGGGATATTTTACTTGTACCGTAGACGAGGTTCTTGTAAACAGAGCCGTCCCAAACTCTGGGGTGGCTGTGTGTTTTTGATTTTAATTTCCCTAAGCTATAGGACCATAAGTGGAAGTGCCATAGGCTGTGTTGCTTTGTTTCCTACGTGTTTCTGGAAACACCATACACTTCTCCAGAGTGGCTGTTGGCAATTTACATCCCGCCCATCAGCATGACAAGGCTCCCTGTTCTCCATGACCTGTCCTGCCTTTCTGGATTTTACACTTTTTTCAGATGGCCCTTTTGACCGGGGGGGCAGTGAGACTTCATTGTAGTGCAGATTTCCTTTACACGCTTGCTTGGTTGGCCAAAAAGGGCGTATGCGTTTTTTCCTGAATATATTCAGGAAAAAATGCATACGCCCTTTTTGGCCAAGTGCATCGTTGTCGACATTCTGCCTCTTTTCCTATGCTTTTAGTACAATTCCAGTCTACCCCCTGAAATCGTTTTCCTGAAATTCTGCCCCGCTTTCAAGTCCTCTTCGAAGACTTACTTCAATACATTTTTGAACGATAGCTGTCATTCATAACTCTGCAGGTTTGTGAATTACAGTGCCCCTGAGCTCATGTCTTCAACTCGCTTTCTTGTGAGCTGGCCGCAAAACCGCAGGATTACTTCAGGCCATAATCTCTTTCCGGCAGGGCATGCTGAGCCTTTGTTTAATTCCTCTTCCTGGTCGGAAATGAGCGTTCCTTTTGCCCGTGCAGGGACCTACAGCTAGTCTCTCATTGGTTCTCCCTATTCCTGTACATCTTGCGCAGAAATTGCAAACTGTGCCAAACAGGAGGTTAATGGCACTGACTCTCCAAGTGGGGAGAGTGTTAGTAAAGCGTCTGGAATGGTGAACCCGAGTACCAGGGGACGAAAACTGAGATGCATTTGAAAAGGTTTCCCGGTCACACAGTGCACTGTACTGTGGGTTTCCCATGCATGTTTTAGCTGAAGGAAGAATCCCTTAAACCTGGAGAGTTGGGACCCATGGAATGGGTACCATGCAGTATGACTTCAAAGGGTCTGCGTTTGCTCACTGAACCTCACCAATGCTATCAGCCCGAAGTGTCCAGCCTTATGTCTCATCCAGCTCTGGGTGTAGATGTGGTAAATCCAGGTTGCATCACAAGCCCTGAATGAATTATTTAAGCATTGCTCTCTATTTCACTCTCATTGTGTTTTGTTTTTGAAATTCATTTTGATAATGGGATTTATCGGATTTTCACTGCTGCTTTTAGGCCACTGTACACATGCTTGATTTCCTTATGGAGACATATAAATCCATGGGTTTTAAGATTCTTACTTGTCAGATATCTTCCCAGGCGTTGAATATAGGGTGTTGAGTCCATTTCGTTGAGCAAGGAGTAGGTTTTGTCTATTATATATTTGGCTTATGGAACGGTATCTGTGCTAATTTCAATCTCTGGTTTTATGCAGCATCCCAACTGACCTTTCCCCATAAGCAAGCATAAGTTGGTTTGCTAAATTTGAGACCCTTTTCTGTTTTGTAATTCAGTTCATGGGTAGCCAAGTTTACATTCCGTGTATTAGTGATAACTTATGATGTTTCTTTTTCTGTCTGACTTATTTCTCATAGAATCATCGTACCTGAATCCACACATTATGCCGCTACGTTCCTGATGACGTAGATTTCATTGCTGAGTGATATTCCATTGTACGTGCATACCACAACTTCTTTATCCATTTTATGCTTTCTCGGATATTTAACTTCTACCGTAGATGAGGTTCTTGTAAACAGAGCCATCCCAAACTTTGGGGTGGCTGTGTGTTTTTGATTTTAATTTCCATAAGCTATAGGACCATAAGTGGAAGTGCCATAGGCTCTGTTGCTTTGTTTCCTACGCGTTTCAGGAAACACCATACACTTTTCCAGAGTGGCTGTTGGCAATTTAAATCCGCCCATCAGCATAACAAGGCTCCCTGTTTTCCATGACCTGTCCTGCCTTTCTGGATTTTACACTTTTTTCCGATGGCCCTTTTGACCGGGGGGCAGTGAGACTTCATTGTAGTGCAGATTTCCTTTACACGCTTGCTTGGTTGGCCAAAAAGGGCGTATGCGTTTTTTCCTGAATATATTCAGGAAAAAACGCATACGCCCTTTTTGGCCAAGTGCATCATTGTCAACATTCTGCCTCTTTTCCTATGCTTTAAGTGCAATTCCAGTCTACCCCCTGAAATCGTTTTCCTGAAATTCTGCCCCGCTTTCAAGTCCTCTTCGAAGACTTACTTCTATACATTTTTGGACGATAGCTGTCATTCATAACTCTGCAGGTTTGTGAATTACAGTGCCCCTGAGCTCCTTTCTTCAACTCGCTTTCTTGTGAGCTTGCCGCAAAACCGCAGGATTGCTTCAGGCCCTAATCTCTTTCCAGCAGGGCACGCTGAGCCTTTGGATAATTCCTCTTCCTGGTGGGAAATGAGCGTTCAATTGGCCCGTGCAAACACCTACAGCTAGTCTCTCATTGCTTCTCCCTATTCCTGTTCATCTTGCGCAGAAATTGCAAAGTGTGCCAAACAGGAGGTTAAATGCACTGACTCTCCAAGTGGGGAGAGTGTTAGTAAAGCGTCTGGAATGGTGAACCCGAGTACCAGGGGACGGAAACTGAGATGCATTTGAAAACGTTTCCCAATCACACGGTGGAGCATACTATGGGTTTCCCATGCATGTTTTAGCTGAAGGAAGAATCCCTTAAACCTGGAAATTTGGGACTCATGGAATGGGTACCATGCAGTATGACTTCAAAGGGTCTGTGTTTGCTCACCGAACCTCACCAATGCTATCAGCCCGAAGTGTCCAGCCTTATGTCTCACCCAGCTCTGGGTGTAGATGTGGGAAATCCAGGTTGCATCACAAGCCCTGAATGAATTATTTAAGAATTACTCTCTATTTCACTGTCATTTTGTTTTGTTTTTGAAATTTATTTTGATAATGGGATTTATCGGATTTTCACTGCTGCGTTTAGGCCGCTGTACACACGCTTGATTTCCTTATGGAGACATATAAATCCATAGGTTTTAAGATTCTTACTTGTCAGGTATCTTGCCAGGCGTTGAATATGGGGTGTTGAGTCCATTTCGTTGAGCAAGGAGTAGGTCTGTCCTATTATATATTTGGCTTATGGAACGGTATCTGTGCTCATTTCAATCTCTGGTTTTATGCAGCACCCCAACTCACCTTTCCCCATAAGCAAGCATAAGTTGGTTTTCTAAATTTGAGACCCTGTTCTGTTTTGTAATTCAGTTCATGGGTAGCCAAGTTTTCATTCCGTGTATTAGTGATATCTTATGATGTTTCTTTTTCTGTGTGACTTATTTCTCGTAGAATCATCATACCTGAATCCACTCATTATGCCGCTACGGGCCTGATGACGTAGATTTCATTGCTGAGTGATATTCCATTGTACGTGCGTACCAGAACTTCTTTATCCATTTTTTCCTTTCTCGGATATTTAACTTGTACCGTAGACAAGGTTCTTGTAAACAGAGCCATCGCAAACTTTGGGGTGGCTGTGTGTTTGTGATTTTAATTTCCCTAAGCTATAGGACCATAAGTGGAAGTGACATAGGCTGTGTTGCTTTGTTTCCTACGTGTTTCAGGATACACCATACATTTCTCCAGAGTGGCTGTTGGCAATTTACATCCCGCCCATCAGCATAACAAGGCTCCCTGTTCTCCAAGACCTGTCCTGCCTTTCTGGATTTTACACTTTTTTCAGATGGCCCTTTTGACCGGGGGGCAGTGAGACTTCATTGTAGTGCAGATTTCATTAACACGCTTGCTTGGTTGGCCAAAAAGGGCGTATGCGTTTTTTCCTGAATATATTCAGGAAAAAATGCATACGCCCTTTTTGGCCAAGTGCATCATTGTCGACATTCTGCCTCTTTTCCTATGCTTTAAGTGCAATTCCAGTCTACCCCCTGAAATCGTTTTCCTGAAATTCTGCCCCGCTTTCAAGTCCTCTTTGAAGACTTACTTCAGTAGATTTTTGGACGATAGCTGTCATTCATAACTCTGCAGGTTTGTGAATTACAGTGCCCCTGAGCTCCTTTCTTCAACTCCTTTTCTTGTGAGCTGGCCGCAAAATCGCAGGATTGCTTCAGGCCCTAATATGTTTCCGGCCGGGCACGCTGAGCCTTTGGTTAATTCCTCTTCCTGGTGGGAAATGATCGTTCAATTTGCCCGTGCAGACACCAACAGCTAGTCTCTCATTGCTTCTCCCTATGCCTGTTCATCTTGCGCAGAAATTGCAAACTGTGCCAAACAGGAGGTTAAAGGCACTGACTCTCCAAGTGGGGAGAGTGTTAGTAAAGCGTCTGAAATGGTGAACCCGAGTACCAGGGGACGAAAACTGAGATGCATTTGAAAACATTTCCCAATCACACGGCGGACGATAGTCTGGGTTTCCCATGCATGTTTTAGCTGAAGGAAGAATCCCTTAAACCTGGAGAGTTGGGACCCATGGAATGGGTACCATGCAGTATGACTTCAAAGGGTCTGCGTTTGCTCACCGAACCTCACCAATGCTATCAGCCCGAAGTGTCCAGCCTTATGTCTCACCCAGCTCTGGGTGTAGATGTGGGAAATCCAGGTTGCATCACAAGCCCTGAATGAATTATTTAAGAATTGCTCTCTATTTCACTGTCATTTTGTTTTGTTTTTGAAATTTATTTTGATAATTGGATTTATCGGATTTTCACTGCTGCGTTTAGGCCGCTGTACACACGCTTGATTTCCTTATGGAGACATATAAATCCATGGGTTTTAAGATTCTTACTTGTCAGGTATCTTGCCAGGTGTTGAATATGGGGTGTTGAGTCCATTTCGTTAGCAAGGAGTAGTGCTTGTCTATTATATATTTGGCTTATGGAACGTTATCTGTGCTAATTTCAATCTCTGGTTTTATGCAGCACCCCAACTCACCTTTCCCCATAAGCAAGCATAAGTTGGTTTTCTCAATTTGAGACCCTGTTCTGTTTTGTAATTCAGTTCATGGGTAGCCAAGTTTACATTCCGTGTATTAGTGATATCTTATGATGTTTCTTTTTCTGTGTGACTTATTTCCCGTAGAATCATCATACCTGAATCCACTCATTATGCCGCTACGGGCCTGATGACGTAGATTTCATTGCTGAGTGATATTCCATTGTACGTGCGTACCACAACTTCTTTATCCATTTTTTACTTTCTGGGATATTTTACTTGTACCGTAGACGAGGTTCTTGTAAACAGAGCCGTCCCAAACTCTGGGGTGGCTGTGTGTTTTTGATTTTAATTTCCCTAAGCTATAGGACCATAAGTGGAAGTGCCATAGGCTGTGTTGCTTTGTTTCCTACGTGTTTCTGGAAACACCATACACTTCTCCAGAGTGGCTGTTGGCAATTTACATCCCGCCCATCAGCATGACAAGGCTCCCTGTTCTCCATGACCTGTCCTGCCTTTCTGGATTTTACACTTTTTTCAGATGGCCCTTTTGACCGGGGGGGCAGTGAGACTTCATTGTAGTGCAGATTTCCTTTACACGCTTGCTTGGTTGGCCAAAAAGGGCGTATGCGTTTTTTCCTGAATATATTCAGGAAAAAATGCATACGCCCTTTTTGGCCAAGTGCATCGTTGTCGACATTCTGCCTCTTTTCCTATGCTTTTAGTACAATTCCAGTCTACCCCCTGAAATCGTTTTCCTGAAATTCTGCCCCGCTTTCAAGTCCTCTTCGAAGACTTACTTCAATACATTTTTGAACGATAGCTGTCATTCATAACTCTGCAGGTTTGTGAATTACAGTGCCCCTGAGCTCATGTCTTCAACTCGCTTTCTTGTGAGCTGGCCGCAAAACCGCAGGATTACTTCAGGCCATAATCTCTTTCCGGCAGGGCATGCTGAGCCTTTGTTTAATTCCTCTTCCTGGTCGGAAATGAGCGTTCCTTTTGCCCGTGCAGGGACCTACAGCTAGTCTCTCATTGGTTCTCCCTATTCCTGTACATCTTGTGCAGAAATTGCAAACTGTGCCAAACAGGAGGTTAATGGCACTGACTCTCCAAGTGGGGAGAGTGTTAGTAAAGCGTCTGGAATGGTGAACCCGAGTACCAGGGGACGAAAACTGAGATGCATTTGAAAAGGTTTCCCGGTCACACAGTGCACTGTACTGTGGGTTTCCCATGCATGTTTTAGCTGAAGGAAGAATCCCTTAAACCTGGAGAGTTGGGACCCATGGAATGGGTACCATGCAGTATGACTTCAAAGGGTCTGCGTTTGCTCACTGAACCTCACCAATGCTATCAGCCCGAAGTGTCCAGCCTTATGTCTCATCCAGCTCTGGGTGTAGATGTGGTAAATCCAGGTTGCATCACAAGCCCTGAATGAATTATTTAAGCATTGCTCTCTATTTCACTCTCATTGTGTTTTGTTTTTGAAATTCATTTTGATAATGGGATTTATCGGATTTTCACTGCTGCTTTTAGGCCACTGTACACATGCTTGATTTCCTTATGGAGACATATAAATCCATGGGTTTTAAGATTCTTACTTGTCAGATATCTTCCCAGGCGTTGAATATAGGGTGTTGAGTCCATTTCGTTGAGCAAGGAGTAGGTTTTGTCTATTATATATTTGGCTTATGGAACGGTATCTGTGCTAATTTCAATCTCTGGTTTTATGCAGCATCCCAACTGACCTTTCCCCATAAGCAAGCATAAGTTGGTTTGCTAAATTTGAGACCCTTTTCTGTTTTGTAATTCAGTTCATGGGTAGCCAAGTTTACATTCCGTGTATTAGTGATAACTTATGATGTTTCTTTTTCTGTCTGACTTATTTCTCATAGAATCATCGTACCTGAATCCACACATTATGCCGCTACGTTCCTGATGACGTAGATTTCATTGCTGAGTGATATTCCATTGTACGTGCATACCACAACTTCTTTATCCATTTTATGCTTTCTCGGATATTTAACTTCTACCGTAGATGAGGTTCTTGTAAACAGAGCCATCCCAAACTTTGGGGTGGCTGTGTGTTTTTGATTTTAATTTCCATAAGCTATAGGACCATAAGTGGAAGTGCCATAGGCTCTGTTGCTTTGTTTCCTACGCGTTTCAGGAAACACCATACACTTTTCCAGAGTGGCTGTTGGCAATTTAAATCCGCCCATCAGCATAACAAGGCTCCCTGTTTTCCATGACCTGTCCTGCCTTTCTGGATTTTACACTTTTTTCCGATGGCCCTTTTGACCGGGGGGCAGTGAGACTTCATTGTAGTGCAGATTTCCTTTACACGCTTGCTTGGTTGGCCAAAAAGGGCGTATGCGTTTTTTCCTGAATATATTCAGGAAAAAACGCATACGCCCTTTTTGGCCAAGTGCATCATTGTCAACATTCTGCCTCTTTTCCTATGCTTTAAGTGCAATTCCAGTCTACCCCCTGAAATCGTTTTCCTGAAATTCTGCCCCGCTTTCAAGACCTCTTCGAAGACTTACTTCTATACATTTTTGGACGATAGCTGTCATTCATAACTCTGCAGGTTTGTGAATTACAGTGCCCCTGAGCTCCTTTCTTCAACTCGCTTTCTTGTGAGCTGGCCGCAAAACCGCAGGATTGCTTCAGGCCCTAATCTCTTTCCAGCAGGGCACGCTGAGCCTTTGGATAATTCCTCTTCCTGGTGGGAAATGAGCGTTCAATTGGCCCGTGCAAACACCTACAGCTAGTCTCTCATTGCTTCTCCCTATTCCTGTTCATCTTGCGCAGAAATTGCAAAGTGTGCCAAACAGGAGGTTAAATGCACTGACTCTCCAAGTGGGGAGAGTGTTAGTAAAGCGTCTGGAATGGTGAACCCGAGTACCAGGGGACGGAAACTGAGATGCATTTGAAAACGTTTCCCAATCACACGGTGGAGCATACTATGGGTTTCCCATGCATGTTTTAGCTGAAAGAAGAATCCCTTAAACCTGGAAATTTGGGACTCATGGAATGGGTACCATGCAGTATGACTTCAAAGGGTCTGTGTTTGCTCACCGAACCTCACCAATGCTATCAGCCCGAAGTGTCCAGCCTTATGTCTCACCCAGCTCTGGGTGTAGATGTGGGAAATCCAGGTTGCATCACAAGCCCTGAATGAATTATTTAAGAATTACTCTCTATTTCACTGTCATTTTGTTTTGTTTTTGAAATTTATTTTGATAATGGGATTTATCGGATTTTCACTGCTGCGTTTAGGCCGCTGTACACACGCTTGATTTCCTTATGGAGACATATAAATCCATAGGTTTTAAGATTCTTACTTGTCAGGTATCTTGCCAGGCGTTGAATATGGGGTGTTGAGTCCATTTCGTTGAGCAAGGAGTAGGTCTGTCCTATTATATATTTGGCTTATGGAACGGTATCTGTGCTCATTTCAATCTCTGGTTTTATGCAGCACCCCAACTCACCTTTCCCCATAAGCAAGCATAAGTTGGTTTTCTAAATTTGAGACCCTTTTCTGTTTTGTAATTCAGTTCATGTGTAGCCAAGTTTACATTCCGTGTATTAGTCATATCTTATGATGTTTCTTTTTCTGTGTGACTTATATCTCGTAGAATCATCGTACCTGAATCCACTCATTATGGCGCTACGGGCCTGATGACGTAGATTTCATTGCTGTGTGATATTCCATTGTACGTACGTAGAACTACTTCTTTATCCATTTTTTGCTTTCTCGGATATTTAACTTGTACCGTAGACGAGGTTCCTGTAAACGGAGCCGTCCCAAACTTTGGGGTGGCTGTGTGTTTTTGATTTTAATTTCCCTAAGCTATAGATCCATAAGTGGAAGTGCCATAGGCTGTGTTGTTTTGTTTCCTACGTGTTTCAGGAAACACCATACACTTCTCCAGAGTGGCTGTTGGCAATTTACATCCCGCCCATTAGCATGACAAGGCTCCCTGTTCTCCATGACCTGTCCTGCCTTTCTGGATTTTACACTTTTTTCAGATGGCCCTTTTGACCGGGGGGCAGTGAGACTTCATTGTAGTGCAGATTTCCTTTACAGGCCTGCTTGGTTGGCCAAAAAGGGCGTATGCGTTTTTTCCTGAATATATTCAGGAAAAAACACATACGCCCTTTTTGGCCAAGTGCATCATTGTCGACATTCTGCCTCATTTCCTATTCTTTAAGTGCAATTCCAGTCTACCCCCTGAAATCGTTTTCCAGAAATTCTGCCCCGCTTTCAAGTCCTCTTCGAAGACTTACTTCAATACATTGTTGGACGATAGCTGTCATTCATAACTCTGCAGGTTTGTGAATTTCAGTGGCCCTGAGCTCCTTTCTTCAACTCACTTTCTTGTGAGCTGGCTGCAAAACCGCAGGATTGCTTCAGGCCCTAATCTGTTTCCGGCAGGGCACGCTGAGCCTTTGGTTACTTCGTCTTCCTGGTGGGAAATGAGCGTTCCATTTGCCCGTGCAGACACCTACTGCTAGTCTCTCATTGGTTCTCCCTATTTCTGTTCATCTTGCGCAGAAATTGCAAACTGTGCCAAACAGGAGTTTAAAGGCACTGACTCTCCAAGTGGGGAGAGTGTTAGTAAAGCGTCTGGAATGGTGAACCCGAGTACCAGCGTTCGAAAACTGAGATGCATTTGAAAACGTTTCCCAATCACACGGTGGACCATACTCTGGGTTTCCCATGCATGTTTTAGCTGAAGGAAGAATCCCTTAAACCTGGAGAGTTGGGACCCATGGAATGGGTACCATGCAGTATGACTTCAAAGGGTCTGCGTTTGCTCACCGAACCTCACCAAAGCTATCAGCCCGAAGTGTCCAGCCTTATGACTCACCCAGCTCTGGGTGTAGATGTGGTAAATCCAGGTTTCATCACAAGCCCTGAATGAATTATTTAAGAATTACTCTCTATTTCACTGTCATTGTGTTTTGTTTTTGAAATTCATTTTGATAATGGGATTTATCGGATTTTCACTGCTGCGTTTATGCCGCTGTACACATGCTTGATTTCCTTATGGAGACATATAAATCCATGGGTTTTAAGATTCTTACTTGTCAGGTATGTTCCCAGGCATTGAATATGGGCTGTTGAGTCCATTTCGCTGAGCAAGGAGTAGGTCTTGTCTATTATATATTTGGCTTATGGAATGGTATCTGTGCTAATTTCAATCTCTGGTTTTATACAGCACCCAAATTCACCTTTCCCCATAAGCAAGCATAAGTTGGTTTTCTAAATTTGAGACCCTGTTCTGTTTTGTAATTCAGTTCATGTGTAGTCAGTTTACATTCCGTGTATTAGTGATATCTTATGATGTTTCTTATTCTGTGTGACTTATTTCCCATAGAATCATCGTACTTGGATCCACTCATTATGCCGCTACGGGCCTGATGACGGAGATTTCATTGCTGAGTGATATTCCATTGTACGTGCGTACCACAACTTCTTTATCCATTTTTTGCTTTCTTGGATATTTAACTTGTACCGTAGATGAGGTTCTTGTAAACAGAGCCGTCCCAAACTTTGAGGTGGCTGTGTGTTTTTGATTTTAATTTCCCTAAGCTATAGGACCATAAGTGGAAGTGCAATAGGCTGTGTTGCTTTGTTTCCTACGTGTTTCAGGAAACACCATACACTTCTCCAGAGTGGCTGTTGACAATTGACATCCTGCCCAGCAGCATAACAAGGCTCCCTGTTCTCCATGACCTGTCCTGCCTTTCTGGATTTTACACTTTTTTCAGTTGGCCCTTTTGACCGGGGGGCAGTGAGACTCCATTGTAGTGCAGATTTCCGTTACACGCATGCTTGGTTGGCCAAAAAGGGCGTATGCGTTTTTTCCTGAATATATTCAGGAAAAAACGCATATACCCTTTTTGGCCAAGTGCATCATTGTCGACATTCTGCCTCTTTTCCTATGCTTTAAGTGCAATTCCAGTCTACCCCCTGAAATCGTTTTCCTGAAATTCTGCCCCGCTTTCAAGTCCTCTTCGAAGACTTACTTCAATACATTTTTGGACAATAGCTGTCATTCATAACTCTGCAGGTTTGTGAATTACAGTGCCCCAGAACTCCTTTCCTCAACTCACTTTCATGTGAACTGGCCGCAAAACCGCAGGATTGTTTCAGGCCCTAATCTGTTTCCGGCATGGCACGCTGAGCCTTTGGTTAATTCCTCTTCCTGGTGGGAAATGTGCATTCCATTTTCCCGTGCAGACACCTACAGGTAGTCTCTCATTGGTTCTCCCTATTCCTGTTCATCTTGCGCAGAAATTGCAAACTGTGCCAAACAGGAGGTTAAAAGCAGTGACTCTCCAAGTGGGGAGAGTTTTAGTAACGCGTCTGGAATGGTGAACCCGAGTACCAGGGTTCGAAAACTGAGATGCATTTGGAAACGTTTCCCAATCACACGGTGGACCATACTCTGGGTCTCCCATGCATGTTTTAGCTGAAGGAAGAATCCCTTAAACCTGGAGAGTTGGGACCCATGGAATGAGTACCATGCAGTATGACTTCAAAGGGTCTGCGTTTGCTCACCGAACCTCACCAATGCTATCAGCCCGAAGTGCCCAGCCTTATGTCTCACCCAGCTCTGGGTGTAGATGTGGTAAATCCAGATGCATCACAAGCCCTGAATGAATTATTTAAGAATTGCTCTCTATTTCACTGTCATTGTGTTTTGTTTTTGAAATTTATTTTGATAATGGGATTTATCGGATTTTCACTGCTGGGTTTAGGCCGATGTACAGACATTTGATTTCCTTATGGAGACATATAAATCCATGGGTTTTAAGATTCTTACTTGTCAGGTATATTCCCAGGTTTTGAATATGGGGTGTTGAGTCTATTTCGCTGAGCAAGGAGTAGGTCTTCTCTATTATATATTTGGCTTATGGAACGGTATCTGTGCTAATTTCAATCTCTGTTTTTATGCAGCACCCCAACTCACCTTTCCCCATAAGCAAGCATAAGTTGGTTGTCTCAATTTGAGACCCTTTTCTGTTTTGTAATTCAGTTCATGTGTAGCCAAGTTTACATTCCGTGTATTAGTCATATCTTATGATGTTTCTTTTTCTGTGTGACTTATTTCTCGTAGAATCATCGTACCTGAATCCACTCATTATGGCGCTACGGGCCTGATGACTTAGATTTCATTGCTGTGTGATATTCCATTGTACGTACGTAGAACTACTTCTTTATCCATTTTTTGCTTTCTCGGATATTTAACTTGTACCGTAGACGAGGTTCCTGTAAACGGAGCCGTCCCAAACTTTGGGGTGGCTGTGTGTTTTTGATTTTAATTTCCCTAAGCTATAGATCCATAAGTGGAAGTGCCATAGGCTGTGTTGTTTTGTTTCCTACGTGTTTCAGGGAACACCATACACTTCTCCAGAGTGGCTGTTGGCAATTTACATCCCGCCCATCAGCATAACAAGGCTCCCTGTTCTCCATGACCTGTCCTGCCTTTCTGGATTTTACACTTTTTTCAGATGGCCCTTTTGACCGGGGGGCAGTGAGACTTCATTGTAGTGCAGATTTCCTTTACAGGCCTGCTTGGTTGGCCAAAAAGGGCGTATGCGTTTTTTCCTGAATATATTCAGGAAAAAACACATACGGCCTTTTTGGCCAAGTGCATCATTGTCGACATTCTGCCTCATTTCCTATGCTTTAAGTGCAATTCCAGTCTACCCCCTGAAATCGTTTTCAAGAAATTCTGCCCCGCTTTCAAGTCCTCTTCGAAGACTTACTTCAATACAATTTTGGACGATAGCTGTCATTCATAACTCTGCAGGTTTGTGAATTTCAGTGACCCTGAGCTCCTATCTTCAACTCACTTTCTTGTGAGCCGGCTGCAAAGCGAAGGATTGCTTCAGGCCCTAATCTGTTTCCGGGAGGTCACTCTGAGCCTTTGCTTAATTCGTCTTCCTGGTGGGAAATGAGCGTTCCATTTGCCCGTGCAGACACCTACAGCTAGTCTCTCATTGGTTCTCCCTATTCCTGTTCATCTTGTGCAGAAATTGCAAACTGTGCCAAACAGGAGTTTAAAGGCACTGACTCTCCAAGTGGGGAGAGTGTTAGTAAAGCGTCTGTAATGATGAACCCGAGTACCAGCGTCCGAAAACTGAGATGCATTTGAAAACGTTTCCCAATCACATGGTGGACCATACTCTGGGTTTCCCATGCATGTTTTAGCTGAAGGAAGATTCCCTTAAACCTGGAGAGTTGGGACCCATGGAATGGGTACCATGCAGTATGACTTCAAAGGGTCTGCGTTTGCTCACCGAACCTCACCAAAGCTATCCGCCCGAAGTGTCCAGCCTTATGACTCACCCAGCTCTGGGTGTAGATGTGGTAAATCCAGGTTTCATCACAAGCCCTGAATGAATTATTTAAGAATTGCTCTCTATTTCACTGTCATTGTGTTTTGTTTTTGAAATTTATTTTGATAATGGGATTTATCGGATATTCACTGCTGCGTTTATGCCACTGTACACACGCTTGATTTCCTTGTGGAGACATATAAATCCATGGGTTTTAAGATTCTTACTTGTCAGGTATATTCCCAGGCGTTGAATATGGAGTGTTGAGTCCATTTCGTTGAGCAAGGAGTAGGTCTTGTCTATTATATATTTGGCTTATGGAAAGGTATCTGTGCTAATTTCAATCTCTGGTTTTATGCAGCACCCCAACTCACCTTTCCCCATAAGCAAACATAAGTTGGTTTTCTAAATTTGATACCATGTTCTGTTTTGTAATTCAGTTCATGTGTAGTCAAATTTACATTCCGTGTATTAGTGATATCTTATGATGTTTCTCTTTCTGTGTGACTTATTTCTCGTAGAATCATCGTACCTGAACCCACTCATTATGCCGATACGGGACTGATGACGTAGATTTCATTGCTGAGTGATATTCCATTGTACGTGCATACCACAACTTCTTTATCCATTTTTTGCTTTCTCGGATATTTAACTTGTACCGTAGACGAGGTTCTTGTAAACAGAGACGTCCCAAACATTGGGGTGGCTGTGTGTTTTTGATTTTAATTTCCATAAGCTATAGGACCATAAGTGGAAGTGACATAGGCTGTGTTGCTTTGTTTCCTATGTGTTTCTGGAAACACCATACACTTCTCCATACACTTCTCCAGGGTGGCTGTTGGCAATTTACATCCCGCCCATCAGCATAACAAGGCTTCCTGTTCTCCATGACCTGTCCTGCGTTTCTGGATTTTACACTTTTTTCAGATGGCCCTTTTGACCGGGGGGCAGTGAGACTTCATTGTAGTGCAGATTTCCTTTACACGCCTGCTTGGTTGGCCAAAAAGTGCGTATGCGTTTTTTCCTGAATATATTCAGCAAAAAATGCATACGCCTTTTTGGCCAAGTGCATCATTGTCGACATTCTGCCTCTTTTCCTATGCTTTAAGTGCAATTCCAGTCTACCCCCTGAAATCGTTTTCCTGAAATTCTGCCCCACTTTCAAGTCCTCTTCGAAGACTTACTTCAGTACATTTTTGGACGATAGCTGTCATTCATAACTCTGCAGGTTTGTGAATTACAGTGCCCCTGAGCTCCTTTCCTCAACTCGCTTTCTCGTGAGCTGGCTGCAAAACCGCAGGATTGCTTCAGGCCCTAATCTGTTTCCGGCAGGGCACGCTGAGCCTTTGGTTACTTCGTCTTCCTGGTGGGAAATGAGCGTTCCATTTGCCCGTGCAGACACCTACAGCTAGTCTCTCATTGGTTCTCCCTATTCCTGTTCATCTTGCTCAGAAATTGCAAACTGTGCCAAACAGGAGGTTAAAGGCACTGACTCTCCAAGTGGGGAGAATGTTAGTAAAGCGTCTGGAATGGTGAACCCGAGTACCAGGGTTCGAAAACTGAGATGCATTTGAAAACGTTTCCCAATCACACGGTGGACCATACTCTGGGTTTCCCATGCGTGATTTAGCTGAAGGAAGAATCCCTTAAACCTGGAAAGTTGGGACCCATGGAATGGGTACCATGCAGTATGACTTCAAAGGGTCTGCGTTTGCTCACCGAACCTCACCAAAGCTATCAGCCCGAAGTGTCCAGCCTTATGACTCACCCAGCTCTGGGTGTAGATGTGGTAAATCCAGGTTTCATCACAAGCCCTGAATGAATTATTTAAGAATTACTCTCTATTTCACTGTCATTGTGTTTTGTTTTTGAAATTCATTTTGATAATGGGATTTATCGGATTTTCACTGCTGCGTTTATGCCGCTGTACACATGCTTGATTTCCTTATGGAGACATATAAATCCATGGGTTTTAAGATTCTTACTTGTCAGGTATGTTCCCAGGCATTGAATATGGGCTGTTGAGTCCATTTCGCTGAGCAAGGAGTAGGTCTTGTCTATTATATATTTGGCTTATGGAATGGTATCTGTGCTAATTTCAATCTCTGGTTTTATACAGCACCCAAATTCACCTTTCCCCATAAGCAAGCATAAGTTGGTTTTCTAAATTTGAGACCCTGTTCTGTTTTGTAATTCAGTTCATGTGTAGTCAGTTTACATTCCGTGTATTAGTGATATCTTATGATGTTTCTTATTCTGTGTGACTTATTTCCCATAGAATCATCGTACTTGGATCCACTCATTATGCCGCTACGGGCCTGATGACGGAGATTTCATTGCTGAGTGATATTCCATTGTACGTGCGTACCACAACTTCTTTATCCATTTTTTGCTTTCTTGGATATTTAACTTGTACCGTAGATGAGGTTCTTGTAAACAGAGCCGTCCCAAACTTTGAGGTGGCTGTGTGTTTTTGATTTTAATTTCCCTAAGCTATAGGACCATAAGTGGAAGTGCAATAGGCTGTGTTGCTTTGTTTCCTACGTGTTTCAGGAAACACCATACACTTCTCCAGAGTGGCTGTTGACAATTGACATCCTGCCCAGCAGCATAACAAGGCTCCCTGTTCTCCATGACCTGTCCTGCCTTTCTGGATTTTACACTTTTTTCAGTTGGCCCTTTTGACCGGGGGGCAGTGAGACTCCATTGTAGTGCAGATTTCCGTTACACGCATGCTTGGTTGGCCAAAAAGGGCGTATGCGTTTTTTCCTGAATATATTCAGGAAAAAACGCATATACCCTTTTTGGCCAAGTGCATCATTGTCGACATTCTGCCTCTTTTCCTATGCTTTAAGTGCAATTCCAGTCTACCCCCTGAAATCGTTTTCCTGAAATTCTGCCCCGCTTTCAAGTCCTCTTCGAAGACTTACTTCAATACATTTTTGGACAATAGCTGTCATTCATAACTCTGCAGGTTTGTGAATTACAGTGCCCCAGAACTCCTTTCCTCAACTCACTTTCATGTGAACTGGCCGCAAAACCGCAGGATTGTTTCAGGCCCTAATCTGTTTCCGGCATGGCACGCTGAGCCTTTGGTTAATTCCTCTTCCTGGTGGGAAATGTGCATTCCATTTTCCCGTGCAGACACCTACAGGTAGTCTCTCATTGGTTCTCCCTATTCCTGTTCATCTTGCGCAGAAATTGCAAACTGTGCCAAACAGGAGGTTAAAAGCAGTGACTCTCCAAGTGGGGAGAGTTTTAGTAACGCGTCTGGAATGGTGAACCCGAGTACCAGGGTTCGAAAACTGAGATGCATTTGGAAACGTTTCCCAATCACACGGTGGACCATACTCTGGGTCTCCCATGCATGTTTTAGCTGAAGGAAGAATCCCTTAAACCTGGAGAGTTGGGACCCATGGAATGAGTACCATGCAGTATGACTTCAAAGGGTCTGCGTTTGCTCACCGAACCTCACCAATGCTATCAGCCCGAAGTGCCCAGCCTTATGTCTCACCCAGCTCTGGGTGTAGATGTGGTAAATCCAGATGCATCACAAGCCCTGAATGAATTATTTAAGAATTGCTCTCTATTTCACTGTCATTGTGTTTTGTTTTTGAAATTTATTTTGATAATGGGATTTATCGGATTTTCACTGCTGGGTTTAGGCCGATGTACAGACATTTGATTTCCTTATGGAGACATATAAATCCATGGGTTTTAAGATTCTTACTTGTCAGGTATATTCCCAGGTTTTGAATATGGGGTGTTGAGTCTATTTCGCTGAGCAAGGAGTAGGTCTTCTCTATTATATATTTGGCTTATGGAACGGTATCTGTGCTAATTTCAATCTCTGTTTTTATGCAGCACCCCAACTCACCTTTCCCCATAAGCAAGCATAAGTTGGTTGTCTCAATTTGAGACCCTTTTCTGTTTTGTAATTCAGTTCATGTGTAGCCAAGTTTACATTCCGTGTATTAGTCATATCTTATGATGTTTCTTTTTCTGTGTGACTTATTTCTCGTAGAATCATCGTACCTGAATCCACTCATTATGGCGCTACGGGCCTGATGACTTAGATTTCATTGCTGTGTGATATTCCATTGTACGTACGTAGAACTACTTCTTTATCCATTTTTTGCTTTCTCGGATATTTAACTTGTACCGTAGACGAGGTTCCTGTAAACGGAGCCGTCCCAAACTTTGGGGTGGCTGTGTGTTTTTGATTTTAATTTCCCTAAGCTATAGATCCATAAGTGGAAGTGCCATAGGCTGTGTTGTTTTGTTTCCTACGTGTTTCAGGGAACACCATACACTTCTCCAGAGTGGCTGTTGGCAATTTACATCCCGCCCATCAGCATAACAAGGCTCCCTGTTCTCCATGACCTGTCCTGCCTTTCTGGATTTTACACTTTTTTCAGATGGCCCTTTTGACCGGGGGGCAGTGAGACTTCATTGTAGTGCAGATTTCCTTTACAGGCCTGCTTGGTTGGCCAAAAAGGGCGTATGCGTTTTTTCCTGAATATATTCAGGAAAAAACACATACGGCCTTTTTGGCCAAGTGCATCATTGTCGACATTCTGCCTCATTTCCTATGCTTTAAGTGCAATTCCAGTCTACCCCCTGAAATCGTTTTCAAGAAATTCTGCCCCGCTTTCAAGTCCTCTTCGAAGACTTACTTCAATACAATTTTGGACGATAGCTGTCATTCATAACTCTGCAGGTTTGTGAATTTCAGTGACCCTGAGCTCCTATCTTCAACTCACTTTCTTGTGAGCCGGCTGCAAAGCGAAGGATTGCTTCAGGCCCTAATCTGTTTCCGGGAGGTCACTCTGAGCCTTTGCTTAATTCGTCTTCCTGGTGGGAAATGAGCGTTCCATTTGCCCGTGCAGACACCTACAGCTAGTCTCTCATTGGTTCTCCCTATTCCTGTTCATCTTGTGCAGAAATTGCAAACTGTGCCAAACAGGAGTTTAAAGGCACTGACTCTCCAAGTGGGGAGAGTGTTAGTAAAGCGTCTGTAATGATGAACCCGAGTACCAGCGTCCGAAAACTGAGATGCATTTGAAAACGTTTCCCAATCACATGGTGGACCATACTCTGGGTTTCCCATGCATGTTTTAGCTGAAGGAAGATTCCCTTAAACCTGGAGAGTTGGGACCCATGGAATGGGTACCATGCAGTATGACTTCAAAGGGTCTGCGTTTGCTCACCGAACCTCACCAAAGCTATCCGCCCGAAGTGTCCAGCCTTATGACTCACCCAGCTCTGGGTGTAGATGTGGTAAATCCAGGTTTCATCACAAGCCCTGAATGAATTATTTAAGAATTGCTCTCTATTTCACTGTCATTGTGTTTTGTTTTTGAAATTTATTTTGATAATGGGATTTATCGGATATTCACTGCTGCGTTTATGCCACTGTACACACGCTTGATTTCCTTGTGGAGACATATAAATCCATGGGTTTTAAGATTCTTACTTGTCAGGTATATTCCCAGGCGTTGAATATGGAGTGTTGAGTCCATTTCGTTGAGCAAGGAGTAGGTCTTGTCTATTATATATTTGGCTTATGGAAAGGTATCTGTGCTAATTTCAATCTCTGGTTTTATGCAGCACCCCAACTCACCTTTCCCCATAAGCAAACATAAGTTGGTTTTCTAAATTTGATACCATGTTCTGTTTTGTAATTCAGTTCATGTGTAGTCAAATTTACATTCCGTGTATTAGTGATATCTTATGATGTTTCTCTTTCTGTGTGACTTATTTCTCGTAGAATCATCGTACCTGAACCCACTCATTATGCCGATACGGGACTGATGACGTAGATTTCATTGCTGAGTGATATTCCATTGTACGTGCATACCACAACTTCTTTATCCATTTTTTGCTTTCTCGGATATTTAACTTGTACCGTAGACGAGGTTCTTGTAAACAGAGACGTCCCAAACATTGGGGTGGCTGTGTGTTTTTGATTTTAATTTCCATAAGCTATAGGACCATAAGTGGAAGTGACATAGGCTGTGTTGCTTTGTTTCCTATGTGTTTCTGGAAACACCATACACTTCTCCATACACTTCTCCAGGGTGGCTGTTGGCAATTTACATCCCGCCCATCAGCATAACAAGGCTTCCTGTTCTCCATGACCTGTCCTGCGTTTCTGGATTTTACACTTTTTTCAGATGGCCCTTTTGACCGGGGGGCAGTGAGACTTCATTGTAGTGCAGATTTCCTTTACACGCCTGCTTGGTTGGCCAAAAAGTGCGTATGCGTTTTTTCCTGAATATATTCAGCAAAAAATGCATACGCCTTTTTGGCCAAGTGCATCATTGTCGACATTCTGCCTCTTTTCCTATGCTTTAAGTGCAATTCCAGTCTACCCCCTGAAATCGTTTTCCTGAAATTCTGCCCCACTTTCAAGTCCTCTTCGAAGACTTACTTCAGTACATTTTTGGACGATAGCTGTCATTCATAACTCTGCAGGTTTGTGAATTACAGTGCCCCTGAGCTCCTTTCCTCAACTCGCTTTCTCGTGAGCTGGCTGCAAAACCGCAGGATTGCTTCAGGCCCTAATCTGTTTCCGGCAGGGCACGCTGAGCCTTTGGTTACTTCGTCTTCCTGGTGGGAAATGAGCGTTCCATTTGCCCGTGCAGACACCTACAGCTAGTCTCTCATTGGTTCTCCCTATTCCTGTTCATCTTGCTCAGAAATTGCAAACTGTGCCAAACAGGAGGTTAAAGGCACTGACTCTCCAAGTGGGGAGAATGTTAGTAAAGCGTCTGGAATGGTGAACCCGAGTACCAGGGTTCGAAAACTGAGATGCATTTGAAAACGTTTCCCAATCACACGGTGGACCATACTCTGGGTTTCCCATGCGTGATTTAGCTGAAGGAAGAATCCCTTAAACCTGGAAAGTTGGGACCCATGGAATGGGTACCATGCAGTATGACTTCAAAGGGTCTGCGTTTGCTCAGCGAACCTCACCAATGCTATCAGCCTGAAGTGTCCAGCCTTATGTCTCACACAGCTCTGGGTGTAGATGTGGTAAATCCAGGTTGCATCACAAGCCCTGAATGAATTATTTAAGAATTGCTCTCTATTTCACTCTCATTGTGTTTTGTTTTCGAAATTTATCTTGATAATGGGATTTATCTGATTTTCACTGCTGCGTTTAGGCCGCTGTACACATGCTTGATTTCCTTATGGAGACATATAAATCCATGGGTTTTAAAATTCTTACTTGTCATGTATGTTCCCAGGTGTTGAATATGGGCTGTTGAGTCCATTTCGCTGAGCAAGGAGTAGGTCTTGTCTATTATATATTTGGCTTATGGAATGGTATCTGTGCTAATTTCAATCTCTGGTTTTATACAGCACCCAAATTCACCTTTCCCTTTAAGCAAGCATAAGTTGGTTTTCTAAATTTGAGACCCTGTTCTCTTTTGTAATTCAGTTCATGTGTAGTCAGTTTACATTCCGTGTATTAGTGATAACTTATGATGTTTCTTATTCTGTGTGACTTATTTCCCATAGAATCATCGTACTTGGATCCACTCATTATGCCGCTACGGGCCTGATGACGGAGATTTCATTGCTGAGTGATATTCCATTGTACGTGCGTACCACAACTTCTTTATCCATTTTTTGCTTTCTTGGATATTTAACTTGTACCGTAGATGAGGTTCTGGTAAACAGAGCCGTCCCAAACTTTGGGGTGGCTGTGTGTTTTTGATTTTAATTTCCCTAAGCTATAGGACCATAAGTGGAAGTGCAATAGGCTGTGTTGCTTTGTTTCCTACGTGTTTCAGGAAACACCATACACTTCTCCAGAGTGGCTGTTGGCAATTGACATCCTGCCCAGCAGCATAACAAGGCTCCCTGTTCTCCATGACCTGTCCTGCCTTTCTAGATTTTACACTTTTTTCCGATTGCCCTTTTGACCGTGAGGCAGTGAAACTTCATTGTAGTGCAGATTTCCTTTACACACTTGCTTGGTTGACCAAAAAGTGCGTATGCGTTTTTTCCTGACTATATTCAGGAAAAAAAACATACGGCCTTTTTGGCCAAGTGCAACATTGTCGACATTCTGCCTCATTTCCTATGTTTAAGTGCAATTCCAGTCTAACCCCTGAAATCGTTTTCCAGAAATTCTGCCCCGCTTTCAAGTCCTCTTCGAAGACTTACTTCAATACAATTTTGGAAGATAGCTGGCATTCATAACTCTGCAGGTTTGTGAATTTCAGTGACCCTGAGCTCCTTTCTTCAACTCACTTTCTTGTGAGCTGGCTGCAAAACCGCAGGATTGCTTCAGGCCCTAATCTGTTTCCGGCAGGGCACGCTGAGCCTTTGGTTAATTCCTCTTCCTGGTGGGAAATGAGCGTTCCATTTGCCCGTGCAGACACCTACAGCTAGTCTCTCATTGGTTCTCCCTATTCCTGTTCATCTTGCGCAGAAATTGCAAACTGTGCCAAACAGGAGTTTAAAGGCACTGACTCTCCAAGTGGGGAGAATGTTAGTAAAGCGTCTGGAATGGTGAACCCGAGTACCAGGGGACGAAAACTGAGATGCATTTGAAAACGTTTCCCAATCACACGGTGGACCATACTCTGGGTTTCCCATGCGTGATTTAGCTGAAGGAATAATCCCTTAAACCTGGAAATTTGGGACTCATGCAATGGGTACCAGGCAGTATGACTTCAAAGGGTCTGCGTTTGCTCACCGAACCTCACCAATGCTATCAGCCTGACGTGTCCAGCCTTATGTCTCACACAGCTCTGGGTGTAGATGTGGTTAATCCAGGTTGCATCACAAGCCCTGAATGAATTATTTAAGAATTGCTCTCTATTTCACTCTCATTGTGTTTTGTTTTCGAAATTTATCTTGATAATGGGATTTATCTGATTTTCACTGCTGCGTTTAGGCCGCTGTACACATGCCTGAATTCCTTATGGAGACATATAAATCCATGGGTTTTAAGATTCTTACTTGTCAGGTATGTTCCCAGGCGTTGAATATGGGATGTTGAGTCCATTTCGCTGAGCAAGGAGTAGGTCTTGTCTATTATATATCTGGCTTATGGAATGGTATCTGTACTAATTTCAATCTCTGGTTTTATACAGCACCCAAATTCACCTTTCCCCTTAAGCAAGCATAAGTTGGTTTTCTAAATTTGAGACCCTGTTCTGTTTTGTAATTCAGTTAATGGGTAGCCAAGTTTACATTCCGTGTATTAGTGATATCTTATGATGTTTCTTTTTCTGTGTGACTTATTTCCCGTAGAATCATCATACCTGAATCCACTCATTATGCCGCTATGGGCCTGATGACGTAGATTTCATTGCTGAGTGATATTCCATTGTACGTGCGTTCCACAACTTCTTTATCCATTTTTTACTTTCTGGGATATTTTACTTGTACCGTAGACGAGGTTCTTGTAAACAGAGCCGTCCCAAACTCTGGGGTGGCTGTGTGTTTTTGATTTTAATTTCCCTAAGCTATAGGACCATAAGTGGAAGTGCCATAGGCTGTGTTGCTTTGTTTCCTACGTGTTTCTGGAAACACCATACACTTCTCCAGAGTGGTTGTTGGCAATTTACATCCCGCCCATCAGCATGACAAGGCTCCCTGTTCTCCATGACCTGTCCTGCCTTTCTGGATTTTACACTTTTTTCAGATGGCCCTTTTGACCGGGGGGGCAGTGAGACTTCATTGTAGTGCAGATTTCCTTTACACGCTTGCTTGGTTGGCCAAAAAGGGCGTATGCGTTTTTTCCTGAATATATTCAGGAAAAAACGCATACGCCCTTTTTGGCCAAGTGCATCGTTGTCGACATTCTGCCTCTTTTCCTATGCTTTTAGTTCAATTCCAGTCTACCCCCTGAAATCGTTTTCCTGAAATTCTGCCCCGCTTTCAAGTCCTCTTCGAAGACTTACTTCAATACATTTTTGAACGATAGGTGTCATTCATAACTCTGCAGGTTTGTGAATTACAGTGCCCCTGGGCTCATGTCTTCAACTCGCTTTCTTGTGAGCTGGCCGCAAAACCGCAGGATTACTTCAGGCCATAATCTCTTTCCGGCAGGGCATGCTGAGCCTTTGTTTAATTCCTCTTCCTGGTCGGAAATGAGCGTTCCTTTTGCCCGTGCAGGGACCTACAGCTAGTCTCTCATTGGTTCTCCCTATTCCTGTACATCTTGCGCAGAAATTGCAAACTGTGCCAAACAGGAGGTTAATGGCACTGACTCTCCAAGTGGGGAGAGTGTTAGTAAAGCGTCTGGAATGGTGAACCCGAGTACCAGGGGACGAAAACTGAGATGCATTTGAAAAGGTTTCCCGGTCACACAGTGCACTGTACTGTGGGTTTCCCATGCATGTTTTAGCTGAAGGAAGAATCCCTTAAACCTGGAGAGTTGGGACCCATGGAATGGGTACCATGCAGTATGACTTCAAAGGGTCTGCGTTTGCTCACCGAACCTCACCAATGCTATCAGCCCGAAGTGTCCAGCCTTATGTCTCATCCAGCTCTGGGTGTAGATGTGGTAAATCCAGGTTGCATCACAAACCCTGAATGAATTATTTAAGCATTGCTCTCTATTTCACTCTCATTGTGTTTTGTTTTTGAAATTCATTTTGATAATGGGATTTATCGGATTTTCACTGCTGCTTTTAGGCCACTGTACACATGCTTGATTTCCTTATGGAGACATATAAATCCATGGGTTTTAAGATTCTTACTTGTCAGATATCTTCCCAGGCGTCGAATATAGGGTGTTGAGTCCATTTCGTTGAGCAAGGAGTAGGTTTTGTCTATTATATATTTGGCTTATGGAACGGTATCTGTGCTAATTTCAATCTCTGGTTTTATGCAGCATCCCAACTGACCTTTCCCCATAAGCAAGCATAAGTTGGTTTGCTAAATTTGAGACCCTTTTCTGTTTTGTAATTCAGTTCATGGGTAGCCAAGTTTACATTCCGTGTATTAGTGATAACTTATGATGTTTCTTTTTCTGTCTGACTTACTTCTCATAGAATCATCGTACCTGAATCCACTCATTATGCCGCTACGGGCCTGATGACGTAGATTTCATTGCTGAGTGATATTCCATTGTACGTGCGTACCAGAACTTCTTTATCCATTTTTTCCTTTCTCGGATATTTAACTTGTACCGTAGACAAGGTTCTTGTAAACAGAGCCATCGCAAATTTTGGGGTGGCTGTGTGTTTGTGATTTTAATTTCCCTAAGCTAGAGGACCATAAGTGGAAGTGACATAGGCTGTGTTGCTTTGTTTCCTACGTGTTTCAGGATACACCATACATTTCTCCAGAGTGGCTGTTGGCAATTTACATCCCGCCCATCAGCATAACAAGGCTCCCTGTTCTCCAAGACCTGTCCTGCCTTTCTGGATTTTACACTTTTTTCAGATGGCCCTTTTGACCGGGGGGCAGTGAGACTTCATTGTAGTGCAGATTTCCTTTACACGCTTGCTTGGTTGGCCAAAAAGGGCGTATGCGTTTTTTCCTGAATATATTCAGGAAAAAATGCATACGCCCATTTTGGCCAAGTGCATCATTGTCGACATTCTGCCTCTTTTCCTATGCTTTAAGTGCAATTCCAGTCTACCCCCTGAAATCGTTTTCCTGAAATTCTGCCCCGCTTTCAAGTCCTCTTTGAAGACTTACTTCAGTAGATTTTTGGACGATAGCTGTCATTCATAACTCTGCAGGTTTGTGAATTACAGTGCCCCTGAGCTCCTTTCTTCAACTCCTTTTCTTGTGAGCTGGCCGCAAAATCGCAGGATTGCTTCAGGCCCTAATATGTTTCCGGCCGGGCATGCTGAGCCTTTGGTTAATTCCTCTTCCTGGTGGGAAATGATCGTTCAATTTGCCCGTGCAGACACCAACAGCTAGTCTCTCATTGCTTCTCCCTATGCCTGTTCATCTTGCGCAGAAATTGCAAACTGTGCCAAACAGGAGGTTAAAGGCACTGACTCTCCAAGTGGGGAGAGTGTTAGTAAAGCGTCTGGAATGGTGAACCCGAGTACCAGGGGACGAAAACTGAGATGCATTTGAAAACGTTTCCCAATCACACGGCGGACGATAGTCTGGGTTTCCCATGCATGTTTTAGCTGAAGGAAGAATCCCTTAAACCTGGAGAGTTGGGACCCATGGAATGGGTACCATGCAGTATGACTTCAAAGGGTCTGCGTTTGCTCACCGAACCTCACCAATGCTATCAGCCCGAAGTGTCCAGCCTTATGTCTCACCCAGCTCTGGGTGTAGATGTGGGAAATCCAGGTTGCATCACAAGCCCTGAATGAATTATTTAAGAATTGCTCTCTATTTCACTATCATTTTGTTTTGTTTTTGAAATTTATTTTGATAATGGGATTTATCGGATTTTCACTGCTGCGTTTAGGCCGCTGTACACACGCTTGATTTCCTTATGGAGACATATAAATCCATGGGTTTTAAGATTCTTACTTGTCAGGTATCTTGCCAGGCATTGAATATGGGGTGTTGAGTCCATTTCGTTAGCAAGGAGTAGGTCTTGTCTATTATATATTTGGCTTATGGAACGGTATGTGTGCAAATTTCAATCTCTGGTTTTATGCAGCACCCCAACTCACCTTTCCGCATAAGCAAGCATAAGTTGGTTGTCTGAATCTGAGACCCTTTTCTGTTTTGTAATTCAGTTCATGTGTAGCCAAGTTTACATTCCGTGTATTAGTCATATCTTATGATGTTTCTATTTCTGTGTGATTTATTTTTCGTAGAATCATCGTACCTGAATCCACTCATTATGGCGCTATGGGCCTGATGACGTACATTTCATTGCTGTGTGATATTCCATTGTACGTACGTAGTACAACTTCTTTATCCATTTTTTGCTTTCTCGGATATTTAACTTGTACCGTAGACGAGGTTCCTGTAAACGGAGCAGTCCCAAACTATGGGGTGGCTGTGTGTTTTTGATTTTAATTTCCCTAAGCTATAGGACCATAAGTGGAAGTGCCATAGGCTGTGTTGCTTTGTTTCCTATGTGTTTCAGGAAACACCATACACTTCTCCAGAGTGGCTGTTGGCAATTTACATCCCACACTTCAGCATAACAAGTCTCCCTGTTCTCCATGACCTGTCCTGCCTTTCAAGATTTTACACTTTTTTCTGATGGCCCTTTTGACCGGGGGGCAGTGAGACTTCATTGTAGTGTAGATTTCCTTTACACGCAGGCTTGGTTGGCCAAAAAGGGCGTAGGCGTTTTTTCCTGAATATATTCAGGAAAAAACGCATACGCCCTTTTTGGCCAAGTGCATCATTGTCGACATTCTGCCTCTTTTCCTATGCTTTAGGTGCAATTCCAGTCTACCCCCTGAAATCGTTTTTCTAAAATTCTAGCCCGCTTTCAAGTCCTCTTCGAAGACTTACTTCAATACATTTTTGGACGATAGCTGTCATTCATAACTCTGCAGGTTTGTGAATTACAGTGCCCCTGAGCTCCTTTCCTCAACTCGCTTTCTTGTGAACTGGCCGCAAAAACGCAGGATTGCTTCAGGCCCTAATCTCTCTCCGGCAGGGCACGCTGAGCCTATGGTTAATTCCTCTTCCTGGTGGGAAATGAGCGTTCCATTTGCCCGTGCAGACCTACAGCTAGTCTCTCATTGGTTCTCCCTATTCCTGTTCATCTTGCTCAGAAATTGCAAACTGTGCCAACAGGAGGTTAAAGGCACTGACTCTCCAAGTGGGGAGAAAGTTAGTAAAGCGTCTGGAATGGTGAACTCGAGTACCAGGGTTCAAAAACTGAGATGCATTTGAAAACGTTTCCCAATCACACGGTGGACCATACTCTGGGTTTCCCATGCATGTTGTAGCTGAAGGAAGAATCCTTTAAACCTGTAGAGTTGGGACCCATTGAATGGGTACCATGCAGTATGACTTCAAAGGGTCTGTGTTTGCTCACCGAACCTCACCAATGCTATCAGCCTGAAGTGTCCAGCCTTATGTCTCACCCAGCTCTGGGTGTAGATGTGGTAAATCCAGGTTGCATCACAAGCCCTGAATCAACTTTTTAAGAATTGCTCTCTATTTCACTGTCATTGTGTTTTGTTTTTGAAATTTATTTTGATAATGGGATTTATTGGATTTTCACTGCTGCGTTTGGCCACTGTACACACCCTTGGTTTCCTTATGGAGACATATAAATCCATGGGTTTTAAGATTCTTACTTGTCAGGTATGTTCCCAGGCGTTGAATATGGGATGTTGAGTCCATTTCGTTGAGCAAGGTGTAGGTCTTGTCTATTATATATTTGGCTTATGGAACGGTATCTGTGCTAATTTCAATCTCTGGTTTTATGCAGCACCCCAACTCACCTTTCCCCATAAGCAAGCATAAGTTGGTTTTCTAAATTTGAGACCCTGTTCTGTTTTGTAATTCAGTTCATGTGTAGCCAAGTTTACATTCCGTTTATTAGTGATATCTTATGAGGTTTCTTTTTCTGTGTGACTTATTTCTCGTAGAATCATCATACCTGAATCCACTCATTATGCCGCTACGGGCCTGATGATGTAGATTTCATTGCTGAGTGATATTCCATTGTACGTGCGTACCACAACTTCTTTATGCATTTTTTGCTTTCTCGGATATTTAAGTTGTACAGTAGACGAGGTTCTTGTAAACAGAGCCGTCCCAAACTTTGAGGTGGCTGTCTGTTTTTGATTTTAATTTCCCTAAGCTATAGGACCATAATTGGAAGTGCCATAGGCTGTGTTGCTTTGTTACCTAAGTGTTTCAGGAAACACTATACACTTCTCCAGAGTGGCTGTTGGCAATTTATATCCCCCACATCAGCATAACAAGGCTCCCTGTTCTCCATGACCTGTCCTGCCTTTCTGGATTTTACACTTTTTTCAGATGGCCCTTTTGACCGGGGGGCAGTGAGACTGCATTGTAGTGCAGATTTCCTTTACATGCCTGCTTGGTTGGCCAAAATGTGCGTATGCGTTTTTTCCTGAATATATTCAGGAAAAAACGCATACGCCCTTTTTGGCCAAGTGCATCATTGTCGACATTCTGCCTCTTTTCCTATGCTTTAAGTGTAATTCCAGTCTACCCCCTGAAATAGATTTCCTGAAATTCTGCCCCGCTTTCAAGTCCTCTTCGAAGACTTACTTCAATACATTTTTGAACGATAACTGTCATTCATAATTCTGCAGGTCTGTGAATTACAGTGCCCCTGAGCTCCTTTCCTCAACTCGCTTTCTTGTGAGCTGGCCGCAAAACCGCAGGATTGCTTCAGGCCCTAATCTGTTTTCGGCAGGGCACGCTGACCATTTGGTTAATTCCTCTTCCTGGTGGGAAATGAGCGTTCCATTTGCCCGTGCAGACACCTATAGCTAGTCTCTCATTGGTTCTCCCTATTCCTGTTCATCTTGCGCAGAAATTGCAAACTGTGCCAAACAGGAGGTTAAAGGCACTGACTCTCCAAGTGGGGAGAATGTTAGTAAAGCGTCTTGAATGGTGAACCCGAGTACCAGGGTTCAAAAACTGAGATGCATTTGAAAACGTTTCCCAATCACATGGTGGAACATACTCTGGGTTTCCCATGCATGTTCTAGCTGAACGAAGAATCCTTTAAACCTGTAGAGTTGGGACCCATGGAAGGGGTACCATGCAGTATGACTTCAAAGGGTCTGTGTTTGCTCACCGAACCTCACCAATGCTATCAGCCCGAAGTGCCCAGGCTTATGTCTCACCCAGCTCTGGGTGTAGATGTGGTAAATCCAGGTTGCATCACAAGCCCTGAATCAATTATTTAAGAATTGCTCTAAATTTCACTGTCATTGTGTTTTGTTTTTGAAATTTATTTTGATAATGTGATTTATCGGATTTTCATGCTGCGTTTAGGCCGCTGTACACATGCTTGATTTCCTTATGCAGACATATATATCCGTGGGTTTTAAGATTCTTACTTGTCAGGTATATTCCCAGGCGTTGAATATGGGGTGTTGAGTCCATTTCGTTGAGCAAGGAATAGGTCATGTCTATTATATATTTGGCTTATGGAACGGTATCTGTGCTAATTTCAATCTCTGGTTTTATGCAGCACCCCAACTCACCTTTCCCCATAAACAAGCATAAGTTGGTTTTCTCAATTTGAGACCCTGTTCTGTTGGAAATTCTGTTCATGTGTAGCCAAGTTTACATTCCGTGTATTAGTGATGTCTTATGAGGTTTCTTTTTCTGTGTGACTTTTTTCTGGTAGATTCATCATACCTGAATCCACTCATTGTGCCGCTACGGGCCTGATGACGTAGATTTCATTGCTGAGTTATATTCCATTGTACTTGCGTAGCACAACTTCTTTATGAATTTTTTGCTTTCTCAGATATTTAAGTTGTACCGTAGACGAGGTTCTTGTAAACAGAGCCGTCCCAAACATTGAGGTGGCTGTCTGTTTTTGATTTTAATTTCCCTAAGCTATAGGACCATAATTGGAAGTGCCATAGGCTAGTTGCTTTGTTTCCTACGTGTTTCAGGAAACACCATACACTTCTCCAGAGTGGCTGTTGGCAATTTATATCCCCCACATCAGCATAACAAGGCTCCCTGTTCTCCATGACCTGTCCTGCCTTTCTGGATTTTACACTTTTTTCAGATGGCCCTTTTGACCGGGGGGCAGTGAGACTTCATTTTAGTGCAGATTTCCTTTACACGCTTGCTTGGTTGGCCAAAAGGGGCGTATGCGTTTTTTCCTGAATATATTCAGGAAAAAACGCATACGACCTTTTTGGCCAAGTGCATCATTGTCGACATTCTGCCTCTTTTCCTATGCTTTAAGTGCAATTCCAATCTACCCCCTGAAATCGTTTTCCTGAAATTCTGCCCCGCTTTCAAGTCCTCTTCGAAGACTTACTTCAGTACATTTTTGGACGATAGCTGTCATTCATATCTCTGCAGGTTTGTGAATTACAGTGCCCCTGAGCTCCTTTCTTCAACTCGCTTTCTTGTGAGCTGGACGCAAAACCGCAGGATTGCTTCAGGCCATAATCTGGTTCCGGTATGGCATGCTGAGCCTTTGGTTAATTCCTCTTCCTGGTGGGAAATGTGCGTTAAATTTGCACGTGCAGACACCTTCACATGAGTCGTCATGGTGCCCCTTTGCCCCGCTTATCTCTATGGAGTTTGGAGTTGGAGGGCCTCCTCACTCAAGATCAGTGTGCCCACGGAGCCAACCCTGCAACTTCAGGGCATGGTTGGGGGTTAGGATCACCACGAGTGTTCCTTTTCCCTTAGGAGCGAGGTGGCCTTTTGGGCTGCTGATTTCCAGGTTATCAGATACGCCAGTATCTTGGCCAGATGTGGCGGTGGGCCAAGCCCCTTGGTGACCGTAGTTTATCCTACCTGGATCGCATTCTTGCATTGTTCCATTTCAAGTGGTCCCAGGTTTTGCACTAATACTCCAATGGCGATTCACCGTTCACCAGGAATGTAAAGGTCAAAGGGTTTAGCTAAATTAGGGAGTTCCAGGGCAAGGGTCTGAATTGACTGCTCTTTCCATTCTTGAAAGGCCACTTCTGCATTCTATTCAAAAGGATCATCACCTTTTCCTTTCAGTGTTTCATATAGAGGCCGAGCTAGTAGACTGTAGTTAGGGATCCAGAAGCAGCAAACCCTGGCCTCCCCAGGAACCCCTAAGCTGTCTTCTAGTTTTAGAAATGGGTAAGGCTGTAAATTGTTTCTTCCCTTTCCTGGGATGGGCTTCTCCGACCTTCTGTGAGAATGAAGCCCAGGCAGGTCACCGTAGTCTGTGATATTTGAGCTTTTTCTTGGACAACTTGTATCCTTTATTGGCTTGGTAGTTCAGAGGTCTCCTTAGTAGGGCTGGCGATCAGAATGTCGTCTGCATATTGAAGGAGTGTTTCCTTTTCCAGAGGTAGAACTTTTAGTTCTTTAGCTGAGCTTTCCCCAAAGATGGTGTGGGAATTTTTGAACCCTTGGGGCAACACGGCCCGGAAGTATTGTTTTAGTTGTATGTTGAGTCCTGCCACTCACAAGCCAAAATTTCTTGTGACTCTGGGACTAATAGAATACAAAAGAAGGCATCATTGAAGACTAATACAGAATACCATGTCCTGGTGGTTGGTAGAATGACCAGCAGGGTGTAGGGTTTAGGAACTACTGGAGGTATATCCTCGGTGGCTTCACTGACTGTCCTGACATCCTTTACCAGGATTCCAGCAGCCCATGGGGCTCTCGAGGTCAGGCCAATCCCAGGATATGGAGCTCACCTGGGCAGGTACCCCACCCCAGCCCACGGGGCTCTCGTGTTCAGGACCCTCCCAGGATATGGGGTTCCCTGGGCAGGTCCCACTGCAGCCCATGGGGCTCTCGTGGTCAGGCCCCTCCCAGGATACAGAGCTACCCTTGCAGGTACCATGGCAGGGCTGGGAACACAGGAACCCTGCATATCGCCCTCATTGCAGAGCACTCCCAGCTCACCTGTCACTCAGATCTGACACAGAGCACCTCAGAGCAGGACTTGAACTAACAAACAGCAGCTCCGACAGGTCTGTGACCCTGGGCATCACTCTGTGTGGCCTCCCTCCACCTGGTCTTCCATAGACTTCCACTGCACCCGGGGCCCAGGCCTCTGTCTCCACCCACCAGCCACCCCTCCTCTCCCTGACTCCTGGGTTCCTCTCATTAGGAGAGGGTTTTCTTGAAGTTGTCTCCCACTCATGGGCCAGATAATATAATTAGAAAACAAGCCAGAGCTGCAGCCCCTTGTCTATCCTGACTCTCAGGAGCCCACACCTGTTCCTTGGACCTGGCCGATTCAGCAAGTTCCAGTTTCTGCAACTGTGAGCCCCTGAGGGGTGATTATTGGCTGGCCTGGGAAGCCTGACCGTGCCGGCCAGCCCTCCCCAGGTGTGCCTGGGTTCAGATCAATATAAACACCGCTCCAGGCAGCAAGAGCCCCTGCAGCTGTGCCTGACGCCATTTTCTCTGCCCTGTCAGCAGTCTTGGGGCTGGACTGGTGGGAGGGAGTGAGAGGCCACGGCTTTGTGGGTGGCCCAGTGTGAGTGGGGCTCTGCTGGACTTTCTGCAGCAGTTGCCAAGATGCCACCTGCTAAAGAAGAGGATGTGTCACCCATACCTGCCGCTGGAATTTCTCCCTGGGCAGAGGTGAGTGAGGAAGAAAGCTGTGGGGGCCGGGACAGAAGGGGTATCTCAGGCAGGGAAATGGAAAGCTTCCAGAAGAGCACCCAGGGCCAGGACCATCCTGGCTGGCCTGCAGGCACCAAGTCGGCTGGCATGCCGTCGCTCATGTGGCTCCATGGCCCTTCCTCTAGGCTTTCAAGTCCTTGTACATATTCAGCGTGTTTTACCTGGGAAGGGTGGGAACATTTCAGCAGCAGCTGGCCTGGGGCTCAGCCCACGTTTACTCACAGATGCCTCGGCATGGTCCCCCAGCTTTGCAATGAGGACGCTTGTTGCGTGGGGCCTGCTGGCTGAATGGGAGATGATTCCCCACCACTGACCAACTTCAGAATTGTTTACAACTGGAGCAAGTGCCCTGATACGGTTTTCCTCTATGTAGCTGGTGGGTTCTGTTTTTTTTTCTTTTTTTCTTTTTTGGTTCAAGGTAGATATTATTCCTCTTTTTTGTATTTACAGATATAAGCATGGAAATAATTTATTCATATAAATACATGTATGTGAAGGGAAGAATATTTTTTCTGTTTTACTTTTTGTAATTTGAATTTTATTTTATTTTTTTATACAGCAGGTTCTTTTTGGTTATCTATTTTATACATATAAATGTATACATGCCAATCCCAATCTCTCAACTCCTCCCACCACCACCCCCCAACAGCTTTCCCCCCTTGGTGTCCATACGTTTGTTGTCTACATCTGTTGCTCTATTTCTGCCTTGCAAAACGGGTCATCTGTACAATTTGTCTAGGTTCCACATATAAGCATTAATAGACAAGATTTCTTTTTCTCTTTCTGACTTACTTCACTCTGTATGACAGTCTCTAGATCCATCAACGTCTCTACAAATGACCCAATTTCATTCCTTTTTATGGCTTAGTAATATTCCATTTTATATATGTACCACGTCTTTATGCATTCGTCTGTCTGTGGGCATTTAGGTTGCTTCCATTACCTGGATATTGTAAATAGTGATGCAATGAACATTGCGGTGAATGCCTCTTTTTGATTTATGGTTTTGTCTGGGTATATGCCCAGTAGTGGGACTGCTGTATCATATGGTAATTCTATTCTTAGTTTTATAAGAAACTCCATAACGTTCTCCACAGTGACTGTATCAATTTCATTCCCAACAATAACGGAAGAGGGTTCCTTATCTCCACACCCTTTCCAGCATTTGTTGTTTGTAGATTTTCTGATGATGCCCATTCTAACATGTGTGAGGTGATACACCATGGATGAGTCTATTTCGTTGAGCAAAGAGTAGGTCTTGTCTATTACATATTTGGCTTATGGAACGGTATGTGTGCTAATTTCAATCTCTGGTTTTATACAGCACCCCAACTCAACTTTCCCCTTAAGCAAGCATAAGTTTTTATCTAAATGTGAGACTCTGTTCGGTTTTGGAATTCAGTTTATGTGTAGCCAAGTTTACATTCTCTCTATTAGTGATATCTTATGATAATTCTCTTTCTCTGTGTGACCTATTTCTCTTAGAATCATCATACTTAAATCCACTCAATTTGCTGCTACAGGCCTGATGACATTGATTTCATTGCTGAGTGATATTCCATTGTACGTAAGTAGCACAACTCCTTTATCCATATTTTTCTTTCTGGGATATTTAATTTGTACTGGACTCAAGGTTCTTGTAAACACAGCAGCCCTAAATTTTGTGTTGCCTGTGTCTTGTTGATTTTAATTTTCCTAAGCTATAGGGCCAAAAGTGGAAGTGCCCTAGGGTCTGTAGCTTTGTTTTTCAGATGTTTCAGGATACACCATAAACATCTCCAGAGTGTCTGTTGGCAATTTACATCCCGCCCATCAGCATAACAAGGCTCCCTGTTCTCCATGGCCTGTCCTGTGTTTCTGGTTTTTACACTTTTTTCAGATGGCCCTTTTGACGAATGGGAAATGAGACTTCATTGTAGTGCGGATTTCCATTTCTCGAGTGCTTGGTTGTCCAAAAAGGGCATATGTGTTTTTTCCTGAATATATTCAGGAAAAAATGTTTACGCACTTTTGTCCAAGTGCATCACTGTCAAAGATCTGCCGCTTTTCACATGCTTTAAATGCAATTCCAATCTACCTCCTGAAATATGATTCCTGCAATTCTGCCTCGTTTTGAAGTCCTCTTTGCAGACTTACTTCAGTATATTTTTGCCAATAGCTGTCATTTATAACTCTGCAGGTTTGTGAATTACAGTGCCCGTGATTTCCTTTCTTAACTCGTTTCCTTGAAAGCTGGCCACAGAACCGCAGGTTTGCTTTAGGCCATAAACAGGGTCTGGCACGGCACTCTGAGCCTTTGGTTAATTCCTCTTCCTGGTGGGAAATTAGAGTTAAATGTGCCCCTCCAGACACCTGCCTCACTTCCAGCCCCTTGGTGATGTGTGTCCTCTGGTTTGAGGCCACATGTGCTGGGTTCCTCACCTTTGGCTGATGTGGCCCCACTGGTGTGAGGACACTCCTGCCTGGTTCCCATCCCCTTGGTGATGTGGACCCTCCGGTGAGAGTCTGATCCTGGTTGGGTTCCTCACACTTCTGTGAGGTGGGCCCTCTTCTCTGAGGTCACTCCTGCCTGGCTGGCACACCCCTCCTTGGCGAAGTCGGCCCTCTGATGGGATTTGGTGCCTGCTGGGTGTCTCCTGCCCTCGGTAATGAGGGCCCTCTGGCGTCAGGCCCTAATTCCTGGGCTCCCAATATTTTCTGATATGCGCCCTGTGGTTCGAGTACACTCCTGCCAGGTTCCCAACCCCATGGGAATGTGGGCCTTCTGCTCTGAGGTCCCAACCGTGGGTTGCTCAGTTTCATGATGAGGGCCCTCTGCTGTGAGTTCTCTCCGGCCTGGATCCCATAGCCTCACTGCTCCTGGCCACCTGCTGGGAGGTTCCAACTGCGGGATTCCTCACCTTTTTTCTTCTATGGACCCTCTGTTTTGAGACTTCTCCTGCCTGCCTCACTCCCAGTCCCTTGGTGATGTGTGTGCTCTGGTGTGAGGCCACGTGTGCTGGGTCCCTCGCCTTTCGATGATGTGGCCCCACTGGTGTGAGGACACTCCTGCCTGCTTCCTATCCCCTTGATGATGTGGGCCCTCTGGTGAGAGTCTGATCCTGGCTGGGTTCCTCACCCTTCTGTGAGGTGGGCCCTCTGCTGTGAGGTCACTCCTGCCTGGCTGGCACACCCCACCTGGGCAACATCGGCCCTCTTGTGGCACTTGGAGCCTGCTGGGAGCCTCCTCCCCTCGGTGATGGGGGCCCTCTATCGTCAGGCCCTAACTGCTGGGTACCCACATTTTCTGATACGTGCTAAGTGGTGCGAGGACACTCCTGCGAGGTTCCCATCCCCATGGGCATGTGGGCCTTCTGCTCTAAGGTCCCAACACCTGTGTTGTTCACCGTTTCTTGATGTTGTCTCTCTGGTGTTAGTTCACTCAGGCCTAGATCCCATAGACTCTGTGCTCTGAGCCGACTGCTGGGAGGTTCCTACTGCTGGATTCCTTACCTTTTTTATTCTTTGGGTCCTGTGTTTTTATGCTCCTACTTCCTGACTCACTCCCAGCCCCTTTGTGATGTAGGTCCTCTGGTTTAAGGCCACATGTACCGGTTTCCTCACCTTTATTGATGTGGCCCCACTGGTGTGAGGACACTCCTGCCTGGTTCCCATCCCCTTGGTGATGGGGGCCCTCTGGTGAGAGTCTGATCCTGTCTGGATTCCTCACACTTCTGGGAGGTGGGCCCTCTGCTGTGAGGTCACTCCTGCCTGGCTGGCACACGTCACGTTGGCGATGTGGGCCCTCAGTTGGGAGTTGGTGCCTGCTGGGAGTCTCCTCCCCTCGGTAATGAGGGCCCTCTGGCGTCAGGCCCTAACTCATGGGCTCCCAAAATTTTCTGATGTGCGCCCTGTCGTGCGAGTACACTCCAGCCAGGGTCCCTTCCCTAGGGGATGTGAGATTTCTGCTCTGTTGTCCCAACGGCTGGGTTGCTCACAGTGTCAGAATGTGGGCCCTCTGCTCTGAGTTCACTCCGGCATGGATCCCATAACCTCGGTGCTCTGGGCCACCTGCTTGGAGCTTCCAACTGTGGGGTTCCTCACCTTTTTTATTCTATGGGCCCTCTGTTCTGAGTCTCCTCCTGCATGCCTCACTCCCAGCCCTTTCGTGATGTGCGTCCCCTTGTTTGAGGCCACATGTGCTGTGTTCCTCACCTTTCGCTGATGTGGCCCCACTGGTGTGAGGACACTCCTGCCTTGTTCCGATCCCCTTGGTGATGTGGGCCCTCTGGTGAGAGTCTTATCCTGGCTGGGTTCCTCACCCTTCTGTGAGGTAGGCCCTCTGCTGTGAGGTCACTCCTGCCTGGCTGGCCCACGTCACCTTGGCGACGTGGGCCCTCAGTTGGGAGTTGGTGCCTGCTGGGAGTCTCCTCCCCTCGGTAATGAGGGCCCTCTGGCGTCAGACCCTAACTCCTGGGCTCCCCAAATTTTCTGTTGTGCGCCATGTGGTGCTAGTACACTCCTGCCAGGTTCCCAACCCCATGGGATTGTGGGCCTTCTGCTCTGAGGTCCCAACCGTGGGTTGCTCAGTTTCTTGATGAGGGCCCTCTGGTGTGAGTTCACTCCAGCATGGATCCCATAGCCTCACTGCTCCTGGCCACCTGCGGGGAAGTTCCAACTGCGGGATTCCTCACCTTTTTCCTTCTATGGGCCCTCTGTTTTGAGACTCCTCCTGCCTGCCTCACTCCCAGCCCCTTGGTGATGTGTGTCCTCTGGTTTGAGGCCACGTGTGCTGGGTCCCTCACCTTTCGATGATGTGGCCCCACTGGTGTGAGGACACTCCTGCCTGGTTCCTATCCCCTTGGTGATGTGGGCCCTCTGGTGAGAGTCTGATCCTGGCTGGGTTCCTCACCCTTCTGTGAGGTGGGCCCTCTGCTGTGAGGTCACTCCTGCCTGGCTGGCACACCCCACCTTGGCAATGTCGGCCCTCTTGTGGCAGTTGGAGCCTACTGGGAGCCTCCTCCCCTCGGTGATGAGGGCCCTCTGGCGTCAGGCCCTAACTGCTGGGTACCCACATTTTCTGATACGTGCTAAGTTGTGCGAGGACACTCGTGCCATGTTCCCAACCCCATGGTGATGTGGGCCTTCTGCTCTGAGGTCCAAACGGCTGGGTTGCTCACAGTTTCATGATGTGGGCCCTCTGCTGTGAGTTCACTGTGGCCTGGATCGCATAGACTCGGTGCTCTGGGCCGCCTGCTGGGAGGTTCCCACTGCAGGATTCCTCAGCTTTTTTATTCTATTCGCCCTGTGTTGTGAGGCTACTCATGCCTGCCTCACTCCGAACCCCTTGGAGATCTGGATCCTCTGGTTTAGGCCACATGTGCTGGGTTCCTCACCTTTCTATGATGTGGTCACCCTGGTGTGAAGACAGTCCTGCCTGGTTCTGATGCCCTTGGTGATGTGGGCCCTCTGGTGAGAGTCTTATCCTGGCTGGGTTCCTCACCATTCTGTGAGGTAGGCCCTCAGCTGTGAGGTCATTCCTGCCTGGCTGTTGCACGTCACCTTGGCGACATGGTCCCTCCGTAGGGAGTTGGTGCCTGCTTGGGGTCTCCTCCCCTTGGTAATGAGGGCCCTCTGGCATCAGGCCCTAATTTCTGGGTTCCCAAAATTTTCTGATGTGCGCCCTGTGGTGCGAGTACACTTCTGCCAAGTTCCCAACCACATGGGAATGTGGGCCTTCTGCTCTAAGGTCCCAACGGCTGGGTTGCTCACAGTTTCATGATGAGGGCCCTCTGTTTTGAGTTCAGTCAGGCCTGGATCCCATAGCCTCGCTGCTCCTGGCCGCCTGCTGGGAGGTTCCAACTGCGGGATTCCTCACCTTTTTTACGCAATGGGCCCTCTGTTTTGAGGCTCCTCCTGCCTGCCTCACTCCCAGCCCCTTGGTGATGTGTGTCCTGTAGTTTGAGGCCACGTGTGCTGGGTCCGTCACATTTCGGTGATGTGGCCCCACTGGTGTGAGGACACTCTTGCCTGTTTTCCATTCCCTTGGTGATGTGGGCCCTCTGGTGAGAGTCTGATCCTCTTTGGGTTTCACACACTTTTGTGTGGTTGGCCCTCTGCTCTGAGGTCACTCCTGCCTGGCTGGCACACCCCGCATTGGCGACGTCGGCCCTCTGGTAGCAGTTGAAGCTTGCTGGGAGCCTCCTCTCCTCAGTGATGAGGGCCCTCTGGCGTCCGGCCCTAACTGCTGGGCTCCCCACGTTTTCTGTTGTGTGCCCACTGGTGCGATGACACTCCTGCTTGGTTCCCTTCCCCATGGGGATGTGGGCCTTGTGCTCTGAGGTCACAACGGCTGGGTTGCTTACAGTATCACGATGAGGGCCCTCTGTTGTGAGTTCATCACTGCCTGGATCCCATAGCCTCGGTGCTCTGGGCCGCCTGCTGGGATGTTCCAACTGCTGGATTCCTCACCTTTTTATACAATGGGCCATGTGTTGTGAGGTTAATCCTGCCTGCCTCGCTCTGAGACCCATGGTGATGTGGGTCTTCTGGTTTGAGGCCACATGTGCTGGGTACCTCAACTTTCGATGATGTGGCCCCACGGGTGTGAGGACACTCGTGCCTGATTCCCAGCCCCTTGCTTATGTGGGCACTCTGGTGAGAGTCTGATCATGACTGGGTTCCTTACCCTTCTGTGAGGTGGGCGCTCTGATGTGAGGTCACTCCTGCCTGGATGGCTCACGTCGCCTTGGCGACGTAGGCCCTCTGTTGGCCACTGAAGCATGCTGGGAGCCTCCTACCCTCTTTAATGAGGGCCCTGGAAGAAACGCATATGCCCTTTTTGACCAAGTGCATCATTGTCGAAGTTCTGCCTCTTCTCCTATACTTTCAGAGGACTTCCCGTCTACCTCCTGAAATCGTATTCCTGGAATTCTGCCCCGCGTTCAAGTCCTCTTTGCAGCCTTACTTCAATATATTTTTGGACGATAGCTGTCATTTATAACTCTGCAGGTTTGTGAATTACAGTGCCCATGAGCTCCATTCTTCAGCTCGCTTTCTTGTGAGCTGGCCGCAAAACCGCAGGATTGCTTCAGGCCCTAATCTGGTTCCGGCACGGCATTTTGAGCCTTTGGCTAATTCCTCTTCCTGATGGGAAATGAGCGTTAAATTTGCTCCTGCAGACACCTACAGCTAGTCTCTCATTGGTACTCCCTATTCCTGTTCATCTTGCGCAGAAATTCCAAACTGTGCCAAACAGGAGGTTAAAGGCACTGACTCTCCAAGTGGGGAAAGATTTAGTAAAGCGTCTGGAATGGTAAAACCGAGTATGACGGGACGAAAACTGAGATGCCTTTAAAAAGGTTTCCCGGTCACACGGTGGACCAAATTCTGGGTTTCCCATGCGTGTTTTACCTGAAGGAAGAACCCCTTAAACCTGGAGAGGTGGGACCCATGGAACGGGTACCATGCAGTATGACTTCAAAGGGTCTGCGTTTGCTCACCAAACCTCACCAATGCTATCAGCCCGAAGTGTCCAGCCTTATGTCTCACCCAGCTCTGCGTGTAGATGTGGTAAATCCAGGTTGCATCACAAGCCCTGAATGAATTATTTAAGAATTATTGTCTATTTCACTGTCATTGTGTTTTGTTTATGAAATTTATTTTGATAATGGGATTTATCAGATTTTCACTGCTGCGTTTAGGCCGCTGTACACACGCTTGATTTCCTTATGGAGACATATAAATCCATGGGTTTTAAGATTCTTACTTGTCAGGGGTCTTCCCAGGCGTTGAATATGGGGTGTTGAGTCCATTTCGTTGAGCAAGGAGTAGGTCTTGTCTATTATATATTTGGCCTATGGAACGGTATCTGTGCTAATTTCAATCTCTGGTTTTATGCAGCACCCCAACTCAACTTTCCCCATAAGCAAGCATAAGTTGGTTTTCTAAATTTGAGACCCTTTTCGGTTTTGTAATTCAGTTCATGTGTAGCCAAGTTTACATTCCGTGTATTAGTGATATCTTATGAGGTTTCATATTCTGTGTGACTTATTTCTCGTAGAATCATCGTACCTGAATCCACTCATTATGCCGCTATGGGCCTGATGACGTAGATTTCATTGTTGTGTGATATTCCATTGTACGTACGTAGCACAACTTCTTTATCCATTTTTTGCTTTCTGGGATATTTAACTTGTACCGTAGACAAGGTTCTTGTAAACAGAGCCGTCCCAAACTTTTGGGTGGCTGTGTGTTTTTGATTTTAATTTCAATAAGCAATAGGACAATAAGTTGAAGTGCCATAGGCTGTGTTGCTTTCTTTCCTATGTGTTTCAGGACACACCATACACTTCTCCAGAGTGGCTGTTGGAAATTTACATCCCACCCATCAGCATAACAAGGCTCCCTGTTCTCCATGACCTGTCCTGCCTTTCTGGATTTTACCCTATTTTCAGATGGCCCTTTTGAGCGGCGGGCAGTGAGACTTCATTGTAGTGCAGATTTCCTTTACATGCTTGCTTGGTTGGCCAAAAAGTGCGTATGAGTTTTTTCCTGAATATATTCAGGAAAAAACGCATACGACCTTTTTGGCCAAGTGCATCATTGTCGACATTCTGCCTCTTTTCCTATGCTTTAAGTGCAATTCCAGCCTACCCCCTGAAATCGTTTTCCTGAAATTCTGCCCCGCTTTCAAGTCCTCTTCGAAGACTTACTTCAATATATTTTTGGACGATAGCAGTCATTCATAACTCTGCAGGTTTGTGAATGACAGTGCCCCTGAGCTCCTTTCTTCAACTCGCTTTCTTGTGAGCTGGGCGCAAAACCGCAGGATTGCTTCAGGCCCTAATCTGTTTCCGGCAGGGCACGCTGAGCCTTTGGTTAATTCCTCTTCCTGGTGGGAAATGAGCATTCCATTTGCCCGTGCAGACACCTACAGCTAGTCTCTCATTGGTTCTCCCTATTCCTGTTCATCTTGCGCAGAAATTGCAAACTGTGCCAAAAGGAGGTTAAAGGCACTGACTCTCCAAGTGGGGAGAGTGTTAGTAAAGCGTCTAGAATGGTGAACCAGAGAACCAGGTTCGAAAACTGAGATGCATTTGAAAACGTTTCCCAATCACACGATGGACCATACTCTGGGTTTCCCATGCATGTTTTAGCTGAAGGAGGAATCCCTTAAACCTGGAGAGTTGCGAACCTTGGAATGGGTACCATGCAGTATGACTTCAAGAGGTCTGCGTTTGCTCACCGAACCTCACCAATGCTTTCAGCCCAAAGTGTCCAGCCTTATGTCTCACCCAGCTCTGCGTGTAGATGTGGTAATTCCAGGTTGCATCACAATCCCTGTATGAATTATTTAAGAATTGCTCTCTATTTCACTGTCATTGTGTTTTGTTTTTGAAATTTATTTTGATAATGGGATTTATCGGATTTTCACTGCTGCATTTAGGCCGCTGTACACACGCTTGACTTCCTTATGGAGACATATAAATCCATGGGTTTTAAGATTCTTACTTGTCAGGTATATTCCCAGGCGTTGCGTCCGTTTCGTTGAGCAAGGTGTAGGTCTTGTCTATTATATATTTGGCTTATGGAACGGTATCTGTGCTAATTTCAATCTCTGGTTTTATGCAGCACCCCAACTCACCTTTCCGCATAAGCAAGCGTAAGTTGATTTTCTCAATTTGAGACCATTTTCTGTTTTGTAATTAAGTTCATGTGTAGCCAAGTTTACATTCCGTGTATTAGTCATATCTTATGATGTTTCTTTTCTGTGTGACTTATTTCTCGTAGAATCATCGTACCTGAATCCACTCATTATGGCGCTATGGGCCTGATGATGTAGATTTCATTGCTGAGTGATATTCAATTGTACGTGTGTATCACAACTTCTTTATCCATTTTTTGCTTTCTCGGATATTTAACTTGTACCGTAGACGAGGTTCCTGTAAACGGAGCCGTCCCAAACTTTGGGGTGGCTGTGTGTTTTTGATTTTAATTTCCCTAAGCTATAGATCCATAAGTAGAAGTGCCATAGGCTGTGTTGTTTTGTTTCCTACGTGTTTCAGGAAACACCATACATTTCTCCAGAGTGGCTGTTGGCAATTTATATCCCGCACATCAGCATAACTAGTCTCCCTGTTCTCCATGACCTGTCCTGCCTTTCTGGATTTTACACTTTTTTCAGATGGCCCTTTTGACCGGGGAGCAGTGAGACTTCATTGTAGTGCAGATTTCCTTTACACGCCTGCTTGGTTGGCCAAAAAGGGCGTATGCGTTTTTTCCTGAATATATTCAGGAAAAAACGCATACGCCCTTTTTGGCCAAGTGCATCATTGTCGACATTCTGCCTCTTTTCCTATGCTTTAAGTGCAATTCCAGTCTACCCCCTGAAATCGTTTTCCTGAAATTCTGCCCTGCTTTCAAGTCCTCTTCGAAGACTTACTTCAATACATTTTTGGACGATAACTGTCATTCATAACTCTGCAGGTTTGTGAATTACAGTGCCCCTGAGCTCCTTTCCTCAACTCGCTTTCTTGTGAGCTGGCCGCAAAACCGCAGGATTGCTTCAGGCCCTAATCTGTTTCCGGCAGGGCACGCTGACCATTTGGTTAATTCCTCTTCCTGGTGGGAAATGAGCGTTCCATTTGCCCGTGCAGACACCTATAGCTAGTCTCTCATTGGTTCTCCCTATTCCTGTTCATCTTGCGCAGAAATTGCCAACTGTGCCAAACAGGAGGTTAAAGGCACTGACTCTCCAAGTGGGGAGAATGTTAGTAAAGCGTCTGGAATGGTGAACCCGAGTACCAGGGGACGAAAACTGAGATGCATTTGAAAACGTTTCCCAATCACACGGTGGACCATACTCTGGGTTTCCCATGCATGTTTTAGCTGAAGGAAGAATCCCTTAAACCTGGAGATTTAAGACCCTTGGAATGGGTACCAGGCAGTATGATTTCAAAGGGTCTGCGTTTGCTCACCGAACCTCACCAATGCTATCAGCCCGAAGTGTCCAGCCTTATGTCTCACCCAGCTCTGGGTGTAGATGTGGTAAATCCAGGTTGCATCACAAGCCCTGAGTGAATTATTTAAGAATTTCTCTCTATTTCACTGTCATTGTGTTTTGTTTTTGAAATTTATTTTGATAATGGGATTTATCGGATTTTCACTGCTGCGTTTAGTCCGCTGTACACTCGTTTGATTTCCTTATGGAGACATATAAATCCATGGGTTTTAAGATTCTTACTTGTCAGGTATGTTCCCAGGCGTTGAATATGGGGTGTTGAGTACATTTCATTGAGCAAGGAGTAGGTCTTGTCTATTATATATTTGGCTTATGGAACGGTATCTGTGCTAATTTCAATCTCTGGTTTTATGCAGCACCCCAACTCACCTTTCCCCATAAGCAAGCATAAGTTGGTTTTCTAAATTTGAGACCCTGTTCTGTGTTGTAATTCAATTCATGTGTAGCCAAGTTTACATTCCGTGTATTAGTGATACCTTATGATGTTTCTTTTTCTGTGTGACTTATTTCTCGTAGAATCATCGTACCTGGATCCACTCGTTATGCCGCTACGGGCCTGATGACGTAGATTTCATTGCTGAGTGATATTCCATTGTACGTGCATACCACAGTTTCTTTATCCATTTTTTGCTTTCTCGGATATTTAACTTGTACCGTAGACGAGGTTCTTGTAAACAGAGCCGTCCCAAACTTTGGGGTGGCTGTGTGTTTTTGATTTTAATTTCCCTAAACTATAGGACCATAAGTGGAAGTGCCATAAGCTGTGTTGCTTTGTTTCCTACGTGTTTCAGGAAACACCATACACTTCTCCAGAGTGGCTGTTGGAAATTTACATCCTGCCCATCAGCATACCAAGGCTCCCTGTTCTCCATGACCTGTCCTGCCTTTCTGGATTTTACACGTTTTTCAGATGGCCCTTTTGCCCGGGGGGCAGTGAGACTTCATTGTACTGCAGATTTCTTTTACACGCTGGCCTGGTTGGCGAAAAAGGGCGTATGCGTTTTTTCCTGAATATATTCAGGAAAAAACGCATACGCCCTTTTTGGCCAAGTGCATCATTGTCGACATTCTGCCTCTTTTCCTATGCTTTAAGTGCAATTCCAGCCTACCCCCTGAAATCGTTTTCCTGAAATTCTGCCCCGCTTTCAAGTCCTCTTCGAAGACTTACTTCAGTACATTTTTGGATGATAGCTGTCATTTATAACTCTGCAGGTTTGTGATTTACAGTGCCCCTGAGCTCCTTTCTTCAACTCGCTTTCTTGTGAGCTGGCCGCAAAACCGCAGGATTGCTTCAGGCCCTAATCTCTTTCCGGCAGGGCACGCTGAGCCTTTGGTTAATTCCTCTTCCTGGTGGGAAATGAGCGTTCCATTTGCCCGTGCAGACACCTACAGCTAGTCTCTCATTGGTTCTCCCTATTCCTGTTCATCTTGCGCAGAAATTGCAAACTGTGCCAAACAGGAGGTTAAAGTCCCTGACTCTCCAAGTGGGGAGAGTGTTAGTAAAGTGTCTGGAATGGTGAACCCGAGAACCAGGGGACGAAAACTGAGATGCATTTGAAAACGTTTCCCAATCACACGGTGGACCATACTCTGGGTTTCCCATGCATGTTTTAGCTGAAGGAAGAATCCCTTAAACCTGGAGAGTTGGGACCCATGGAATGGGTACCATGCAGTATGACTTCAAAGGGTCTGCGTTTGCTCACCGAACCTCACCAATGCTATCAGCCCGAAGTGTCCAGCCTTATGTCTCACCCAGCTCTGGGTGTAGATGTGGTAAATCCAGGTTGCATCACAAGCCCTGAATGAATTATTTAAGAATTGCTCTCTATTTCACTGTCATTGTGTTTTGTTTTTGAAATTTATTTTGATAATGGGATTTATCGGATTTTCACTGCTGCGTTTAGGCCGCTGTACACACGCTTGATTTCCTTATGGAGACATATAAATCCTTGGGTTTTAAGATTCTTACTTGTCAGGTATCTTCCCAGGCGTTGAATATACAGTGTTGAGTCCATTTCGATGAGAAAGGAGTAGGTCTTGTCTATTATATATTTGGCTTATGGAACGGTATCTGTGCTAATTTCAATCTCTGGTTTTATGCAGCACCCCAACTCACCTTTCCCCATAAGCAAACATAAGTTGGTTTTCTAAATTTGAGACGCTGTTCTGTTTTGTAATTCAGTTCATGTGTAGCCAAGTTTACATTCCGTTTATTAGTGTTATCTTATGATGTTTCTTTTTCTGTGTGACTTATTTCTCGTAGAATCATCGTACCTGAATCCACTCATTATGCCACGACGGGCCTGATGACGTAGATTTCATTGCTGAGTGATATTCCATTGTACGTGCGTACCACAACTTCTTTATCCATTTTTTGCTTTCTCAGATATTTAACTTGTACCGTAGACGAGGTTCTTGTAAACAGAGCCGTCCCAAACTTTGGGGCGGCTGTGTGTTTTTTAATTTTAATTTCCCTAAGCTATAGGACCAGAAGTGGAAGTGCCATAGGCTCTGTTGCTTTGTTTCCTACGTGTTTCAGGAAACACCATACACTTCTCCAGAGTGGATGTTGGCAATTTACATCCCGCCCATCAGCATAACAAGGCTCCCTGTTCTCCATGACCTGTCCTGCCTTTCTGGAATTTACACTTTTTTCAGATGGCCCTTTTGACCGGGGGGCAGTGAGACTTCATTGTAGTGCACATTTCCTTTACATGGTTGCTTGGTTGACAAAAAAGTGCGTATGCGTTTTTTCCTGAATATATTCAGGAAAAAACGCATACGCTCTTTTTGGCCAAGTGCATCATTGTCGACATTCTGCCTCTAATCCTATTCTTTAAGTGCAATTCCAGTCTACCCCCTGAATTCGTTTTCCTGAAATTCTGCCCCGATTTCAAGGCCTCTTCGAAGACTTACTTCAAAACATTTTTGGGCGATAGCTGTCATTCATTACTCTGCAGATTTGTGAATTACAGTGCCCCTGAGCTCCTTTCTTCAACTCGCTTTTTTGTGAGCTGGCCGCAAACCCGCAGGATTGCTTCAGGCCCTAATCTGGTTCCGGCATGGCATGCTGAGCCTTTGGTTAATTCCTCTTCCTGGTGGGAAATGAGCGTTAAATTTGCACGTGCAGACACCTTCACATGAGTCGTCATGGTGCCCCTTTGCCCCGGTTATCTCTATGGAGTTTGGAGTTGGAGGGCCTCCTCACTCAAGATCAGTGTGCCCACGGAGCCAACCCTGCAACTTCAGGGCATGGTTGGGGGTTAGGATCACCACGAGGGTTCCTTTTCCCTTAGGAGGGAGGTGGCCTTTTGGGCTGCTGATTTTCAGGTTATCAGATACTGCCAGTATCTTGGCCAGATGTTGCGGTGGGCCAAGCCCCTTGGTGACCGTAGTTTATCCTACCTGGATCACATTCTTGCATTGTTCCATTTCAAGTGGTCCCAGGTTTTGCACTAATACTCCAATGGCGATTCACCGTTCACCAGGAATGTAAAGGTCAAAGGGTTTAGCTAAATTAGGGAGTTCCAGGGCAAGGGTCTGAATTGACTGCTCTTTCCATTCTTGAAAGGCCACTTCTGCATTCTATTCAAAAGGATCATCAACTTTTCCTTTCAGTGTTTCATATAGAGGCCGAGCTAGTAGACTGTAGTTAGGGATCCAGAAGCAGCAAACCCTGGCCTCCCCAGGAACCCCTAAGCTGTCTTCTAGTTTTAGAAATGGGTAAGGCTGTAAATTGTTTCTTCCCTTTCCTGGGGTGGGCTACTCCGACCTTCTGTGAGAATGAAGCCCAGGCAGGTCACCGTAGTCTGTGATATTTGAGCTTTTTCTTGGACAACTTGTATCCTTTATTGGCTTGGTAGTTCAGAGGTCTCCTTAGTAGGGCTGGCGATCAGAATGTCGTCTGCATATTGAAGGAGTGTTTCCTTTTCCAGAGGTAGAACTTTTAGTTCTTTAGCTGAGCTTTCCCCAAAGATGGTGTGGGAATTTTTGAACCCTTGGGGCAACACGGCCCGGAAGTATTGTTTTAGTTGTATGTTGAGTCCTGCCACTCAGAAGCCAAAATTTCTTGTGACTCTGGGACTAATAGAATACAAAAGAAGGCATCATTGAAGACTAATACAGAATGGTGGTTGGTAGAATGACCAGCAGGGTGTAGGGTTTAGGAACTACTGGAGGTATATCCTCAGTGGCTTCACTGACTGTCCTGACATCCTTTACCAGGATTCCAGCAGCCCATGGGGCTCTCGAGGTCAGGCCAATCCCAGGATATGGAGCTCACCTGGGCAGGTACCCCACCCCAGCCCACGGGGCTCTCGTGTTCAGGACCCTCCCAGGATATGGGGTTCCCTGGGCAGGTCCCACTGCAGCCCATGGGGCTCTCGTGGTCAGGCCCCTCCCAGGATACAGAGCTACCCTTGCAGGTACCATGGCAGGGCTGGGAACACAGGAACCCTGCATATCGCCCTCATTGCAGAGCACTCCCAGCTCACCTGTCACTCAGATCTGACACAGAGCACCTCAGAGCAGGACTTGAACTAACAAACAGCAGCTCCGACAGGTCTGTGACCCTGGGCATCACTCTGTGTGGCCTCCCTCCACCTGGTCTTCCATAGACTTCCACTGCACCCGGGGCCCAGGCCTCTGTCTCCACCCACCAGCCACCCCTCCTCTCCCTGACTCCTGGGTTCCTCTCATTAGGAGAGGGTTTTCTTGAAGTTGTCTCCCACTCATGGGCCAGATAATATAATTAGAAAACAAGCCAGAGCTGCAGCCCCTTGTCTATCCTGACTCTCAGGAGCCCACACCTGTTCCTTGGACCTGGCCGATTCAGCAAGTTCCAGTTTCTGCAACTGTGAGCCCCTGAGGGGTGATTATTGGCTGGCCTGGGAAGCCTGACCGTGCCGGCCAGCCCTCCCCAGGTGTGCCTGGGTTCAGATCAATATAAACACCGCTCCAGGCAGCAAGAGCCCCTGCAGCTGTGCCTGACGCCATTTTCTCTGCCCTGTCAGCAGTCTTGGGGCTGGACTGGTGGGAGGGAATGAGAAGCCACGGCTTTGTGGGTGGCCCAGTGTGAGTGGGGCTCTGCTGGACTTTCTGCAGCAGTTGCCAAGATGCCACCTGCTAAAGAAGAGGATGTGTCACCCATACCTGCCGCTGGAATTTCTCCCTGGGCAGAGGTGAGTGAGGAAGAAAGCTGTGGGGGCCGGGACAGAAGGGGTATCTCAGGCAGGGAAATGGAAAGCTTCCAGAAGAGCACCCAGGGCCAGGACCATCCTGGCTGGCCTGCAGGCACCAAGTCGGCTGGCATGCCGTCGCTCATGTGGCTCCATGGCCCTTCCTCTAGGCTTTCAAGTCCTTGTACATATTCAGCGTGTTTTACCTGGGAAGGGTGGGAACATTTCAGCAGCAGCTGGCCTGGGGCTCAGCCCACGTTTACTCACAGATGCCTCGGCATGGTCCCCCAGCTTTGCAATGAGGACGCTTGTTGCGTGGGGCCTGCTGGCTGAATGGGAGATGATTCCCCACCACTGACCAACTTCAGAATTGTTTACAACTGGAGCAAGTGCCCTGATACGGTTTTCCTCTATGTAGCTGGTGGGTTCTGTTTTTTTTTCTTTTTTTCTTTTTTGGTTCAAGGTAGATATTATTCCTCTTTTTTGTATTTACAGATATAAGCATGGAAATAATTTATTCATATAAATACATGTATGTGAAGGGAAGAATATTTTTTCTGTTTTACTTTTTGTAATTTGAATTTTATTTTATTTTTTTATACAGCAGGTTCTTTTTGGTTATCTATTTTATACATATAAATGTATACATGCCAATCCCAATCTCTCAACTCCTCCCACCACCACCCCCCAACAGCTTTCCCCCCTTGGTGTCCATACGTTTGTTGTCTACATCTGTTGCTCTATTTCTGCCTTGCAAAACGGGTCATCTGTACAATTTGTCTAGGTTCCACATATAAGCATTAATAGACAAGATTTCTTTTTCTCTTTCTGACTTACTTCACTCTGTATGACAGTCTCTAGATCCATCAACGTCTCTACAAATGACCCAATTTCATTCCTTTTTATGGCTTAGTAATATTCCATTTTATATATGTACCACGTCTTTATGCATTCGTCTGTCTGTGGGCATTTAGGTTGCTTCCATTACCTGAATATTGTAAATAGTGATGCAATGAACATTGCGGTGAATGTCTCTTTTTGATTTATGGTTTTGTCTGGGTATATGCCCAGTAGTGGGACTGCTGTATCATATGGTAATTCTATTCTTAGTTTTATAAGAAACTCCATAACGTTCTCCACAGTGACTGTATCAATTTCATTCCCAACAATAACGGAAGAGGGTTCCTTATCTCCACACCCTTTCCAGCATTTGTTGTTTGTAGATTTTCTGATGATGCCCATTCTAACAGGTGTGAGGTGATACACCATGGATGAGTCTATTTCGTTGAGCAAAGAGTAGGTCTTGTCTATTACATATTTGGCTTATGGAACGGTATGTGTGCTAATTTCAATCTCTGGTTTTATACAGCACCCCAACTCAACTTTCCCCTTAAGCAAGCATAAGTTTTTATCTAAATGTGAGACTCTGTTCGGTTTTGGAATTCAGTTTATGTGTAGCCAAGTTTACATTCTCTCTATTAGTGATATCTTATGATAATTCTCTTTCTCTGTGTGACCTATTTCTCTTAGAATCATCATACTTAAATCCACTCAATTTGCTGCTACAGGCCTGATGACATTGATTTCATTGCTGAGTGATATTCCATTGTACGTAAGTAGCACAACTCCTTTATCCATATTTTTCTTTCTGGGATATTTAATTTGTACTGGACTCAAGGTTCTTGTAAACACAGCAGCCCTAAATTTTGTGTTGCCTGTGTCTTGTTGATTTTAATTTTCCTAAGCTATAGGGCCAAAAGTGGAAGTGCCCTAGGGTCTGTAGCTTTGTTTTTCAGATGTTTCAGGATACACCATAAACATCTCCAGAGTGTCTGTTGGCAATTTACATCCCGCCCATCAGCATAACAAGGCTCCCTGTTCTCCATGGCCTGTCCTGTGTTTCTGGTTTTTACACTTTTTTCAGATGGCCCTTTTGACGAATGGGAAATGAGACTTCATTGTAGTGCGGATTTCCATTTCTCGAGTGCTTGGTTGTCCAAAAAGGGCATATGTGTTTTTTCCTGAATATATTCAGGAAAAAATGTTTACGCACTTTTGTCCAAGTGCATCACTGTCAAAGATCTGCCGCTTTTCACATGCTTTAAATGCAATTCCAATCTACCTCCTGAAATATGATTCCTGCAATTCTGCCTCGTTTTGAAGTCCTCTTTGCAGACTTACTTCAGTATATTTTTGCCAATAGCTGTCATTTATAACTCTGCAGGTTTGTGAATTACAGTGCCCGTGATTTCCTTTCTTAACTCGTTTCCTTGAAAGCTGGCCACAGAACCGCAGGTTTGCTTTAGGCCATAATCAGGGTCTGGCACGGCACTCTGAGCCTTTGGTTAATTCCTCTTCCTGGTGGGAAATTAGACTTAAATGTGCCCCTCCAGACACCTGCCTCACTCCCAGCCCCTTGGTGATGTGTGTCCTGTGGTTTGAGGCCACATGTGCTGGGTTCCTCACCTTTGGCTGATGTGGCCCCACTGGTGTGAGGACACTCCTGCCTGGTTCCCATCCCCTTGGTGATGTGGGCCATCCGGTGAGAGTCTGATCCTGGTTGGGTTCCTCACACTTCTGTGAGGTGGGCCCTCTTCTCTGACGTCACTCCTGCCTGGCTGGCACACCCCGCCTTGGCAAAGTCGGCCCTCTGATGGGATTTGGTGCCTGCTGGGTGTCTCCTGCCCTCGGTAATGAGGGCCCTCTGGCGTCAGGCCCTAATTCCTGGGCTCCCAATATTTTCTGATATGCGCCCTGTGGTTCGAGTACACTCCTGCCAGGTTCCCAACCCCATGGGAATGTGGGCCTTCTGCTCTGAGGTCCCAACCGTGGGTTGCTCAGTTTCATGATGAGGGCCCTCTGCTGTGAGTTCTCTCCGGCCTGGATCCCATAGCCTCACTGCTCCTGGCCACCTGCTGGGAGGTTCCAACTGCGGGATTCCTCACCTTTTTTCTTCTATGGACCCTCTGTTTTGAGACTTCTCCTGCCTGCCTCACTCCCAGTCCCTTGGTGATGTGTGTCCTCTGGTGTGAGGCCACGTGTGCTGGGTCCCTCGCCTTTCGATGATGTGGCCCCACTGGTGTGAGGACACTCCTGCCTGCTTCCTATCCCCTTGATGATGTGGGCCCTCTGGTGAGAGTCTGATCCTGCCTGGGTTCCTCACCCTTCTGTGAGGTGGGCCCTCTGCTGTGAGGTCACTCCTGCCTGGCTGGCACACCCCACCTGGGCAACATCGGCCCTCTTGTGGCACTTGGAGCCTGCTGGGAGCCTCCTCCCCTCGGTGATGGGGGCCCTCTATCGTCAGGCCCTAACTGCTGGGTACCCACATTTTCTGATACGTGCTAAGTGGTGCGAGGACACTCCTGCGAGGTTCCCATCCCCATGGGCATGTGGGCCTTCTGCTCTAAGGTCCCAACACCTGTGTTGTTCACCGTTTCTTGATGTTGTCCCTCTGGTGTTAGTTCACTCAGGCCTAGATCCCATAGACTCTGTGCTCTGAGCCGACTGCTGGGAGGTTCCTACTGCTGGATTCCTTACCTTTTTTATTCTTTGGGTCCTGTGTTTTTATGCTCCTACTTCCTGACTCACTCCCAGCCCCTTTGTGATGTAGGTCCTCTGGTTTAAGTCCACATGTACCGGTTTCCTCAACTTTATTGATGTGGCCCCACTGGTGTGAGGACACTCCTGCCTGGTTCCCATCCCCTTGGTGATGGGGGCCCTCTGGTGAGAGTCTGATCCTGTCTGGATTCCTCACACTTCTGGGAGGTGGGCCCTCTGCTGTGAGGTCACTCCTGCCTGGCTGGCACACGTCACGTTGGCGATGTGGGCCCTCAGTTGGGAGTTGGTGCCTGCTGGGAGTCTCCTCCCCTCGGTAATGAGGGCCCTCTGGCGTCAGGCCCTAACTCATGGGCTCCCAAAATTTTCTGATGTGCGCCCTGTCGTGCGAGTACACTCCAGCCAGGGTCCCTTCCCTAGGGGATGTGAGATTTCTGCTCTGTTGTCCCAACGGCTGGGTTGCTCACAGTGTCAGAATGTGGGCCCTCTGCTCTGAGTTCACTCCGGCATGGATCCCATAACCTCGGTGCTCTGGGCCACCTGCTTGGAGCTTCCAACTGTGGGGTTCCTCACCTTTTTTATTCTATGGGCCCTCTGTTCTGAGTCTCCTCCTGCATGCCTCACTCCCAGCCCTTTCGTGATGTGCGTCCCCTTGTTTGAGGCCACATGTGCTGTGTTCCTCACCTTTCGCTGATGTGGCCCCACTGGTGTGAGGACACTCCTGCCTTGTTCCGATCCCCTTGGTGATGTGGGCCCTCTGGTGAGAGTCTTATCCTGGCTGGGTTCCTCACCCTTCTGTGAGGTAGGCCCTCTGCTGTGAGGTCACTCCTGCCTGGCTGGCCCACGTCACCTTGGCGACGTGGGCCCTCAGTTGGGAGTTGGTGCCTGCTGGGAGTCTCCTCCCCTCGGTAATGAGGGCCCTCTGGCGTCAGACCCTAACTCCTGGGCTCCCCAAATTTTCTGTTGTGCGCCCTGTGGTGCTAGTACACTCCTGCCAGGTTCCCAAACCCATGGGATTGTGGGCCTTCTGCTCTGAGGTCCCAACCGTGGGTTGCTCAGTTTCTTGATGAGGGCCCTCTGGTGTGAGTTCACTCCAGCATGGATCCCATAGCCTCGCTGCTCCTGGCCACCTGCGGGGAAGTTCCAACTGCGGGATTCCTCACCTTTTTCCTTCTATGGGCCCTCTGTTTTGAGACTCCTCCTGCCTGCCTCACTCCCAGCCCCTTGGTGATGTGTGTCCTCTGGTTTGAGGCCACGTGTGCTGGGTCCCTCACCTTTCGATGATGTGGCCCCACTGGTGTGAGGACACTCCTGCCTGGTTCCTATCCCCTTGGTGATGTGGGCCCTCTGGTGAGAGTCTGATCCTGGCTGTGTTCCTCACCCTTCTGTGAGGTGGGCCCTCTGCTGTGAGGTCACTCCTGCCTGGCTGGAACACCCCACCTTGGCAATGTCGGCCCTCTTGTGGCAGTTGGAGCCTACTGGGAGCCTCCTCCCCTCGGTGATGAGGGCCCTCTGGCGTCAGGCCCTAACTGCTGGGTACCCACATTTTCTGATACGTGCTAAGTTGTGCGAGGACACTCGTGCCATGTTCCCAACCCCATGGTGATGTGGGCCTTCTGCTCTGAGGTCCAAACGGCTGGGTTGCTCACAGTTTCATGATGTGGGCCCTCTGCTGTGAGTTCACTGTGGCCTGGATCGCATAGACTCGGTGCTCTGGGCCGCCTGCTGGGAGGTTCCCACTGCAGGATTCCTCACCTTTTTTATTCTATTCGCCCTGTGTTGTGAGGCTACTCATGCCTGCCTCACTCCGAACCCCTTGGAGATCTGGATCCTCTGGTTTAGGCCACATGTGCTGGGTTCCTCACCTTTCTATGATGTGGTCACCCTGGTGTGAAGACAGTCCTGCCTGGTTCTGATGCCCTTGGTGATGTGGGCCCTCTGGTGAGAGTCTTATCCTGGCTGGGTTCCTCACCATTCTGTGAGGTAGGCCCTCAGCTGTGAGGTCACTCCTGCCTGGCTGTTGCACGTCACCTTGGCGACATGGTCCCTCCGTAGGGAGTTGCTGCCTGCTTGGGGTCTCCTCCCCTTGGTAATGAGGGCCCTCTGGCATCAGGCCCTAATTTCTGGGTTCCCAAAATTCTCTGATGTGCGCCCTGTGGTGTGAGTACACTTCTGCCAAGTTCCCAACCACATGGGAATGTGGGCCTTCTGCTCTAAGGTCCCAACGGCTGGGTTGCTCACAGTTTCATGATGAGGGCCCTCTGTTTTGAGTTCAGTCAGGCCTGGATCCCATAGCCTCGCTGCTCCTGGCCGCCTGCTGGGAGGTTCCAACTGCGGGATTCCTCACCTCTTTTACGCAATGGGCCCTCTGTTTTGAGGCTCCTCCTGCCTGCCTCACTCCCAGCCCCTTGGTGATGTGTGTCCTGTAGTTTGAGGCCACGTGTGCTGGGTCCGTCACATTTCGGTGATGTGGCCCCACTGGTGTGAGGACACTCTTGCCTGTTTTCCATTCCCTTGGTGATGTGGGCCCTCTGGTGAGAGTCTGATCCTCTTTGGGTTCCACACACTTTTGTGTGGTTGGCCCTCTGCTCTGAGGTCACTCCTGCCTGGCTGGCACACCCCGCATTGGCGACGTCAGCCCTCTGGTAGCAGTTGGAGCTTGCTGGGAGCCTCCTCTCCTCAGTGATGAGGGCCCTCTGGCGTCCGGCCCTAACTGCTGGGCTCCCCACATTTTCTGTTGTGTGCCCACTGGTGCGATGACACTCCTGCTTGGTTCCCTTCCCCATGGGGATGTGGGCCTTGTGCTCTGAGGTCACAACGGCTGGGTTGCTTACAGTATCACGATGAGGGCCCTCTGTTGTGAGTTCATCACTGCCTGGATCCCATAGCCTCGGTGCTCTGGGCCGCCTGCTGGGATGTTCCAACTGCTGGATTCCTCACCTTTTTATACAATGGGCCATGTGTTGTGAGGTTAATCCTGCCTGCCTCGCTCTGAGACCCATGGTGATGTGGGTCTTCTGGTTTGAGGCCACATGTGCTGGGTACCTCAACTTTCGATGATGTGGCCCCACGGGTGTGAGGACACTCGTGCCTGATTCCCAGCCCCTTGCTTATGTGGGCACTCTGGTGAGAGTCTGATCATGACTGGGTTCCTTACCCTTCTGTGAGGTGGGCGCTCTGATGTGAGGTCACTCCTGCCTGGATGGCTCACGTCGCCTTGGCGACGTAGGCCCTCTGTTGGCCACTGAAGCATGCTGGGAGCCTCCTACCCTCTTTAATGAGGGCCCTGGAAGAAACGCATATGCCCTTTTTGACCAAGTGCATCATTGTCGAAGTTCTGCCTCTTCTCCTATACTTTCAGAGGACTTCCCGTCTACCTCCTGAAATCGTATTCCTGGAATTCTGCCCCGCGTTCAAGTCCTCTTTGCAGCCTTACTTCAATATATTTTTGGACGATAGCTGTCATTTATAACTCTGCAGGTTTGTGAATTACAGTGCCCATGAGCTCCATTCTTCAGCTCGCTTTCTTGTGAGCTGGCCGCAAAACCGCAGGATTGCTTCAGGCCCTAATCTGGTTCCGGCACGGCATTTTGAGCCTTTGGCTAATTCCTCTTCCTGATGGGAAATGAGCGTTAAATTTGCTCCTGCAGACACCTACAGCTAATCTCTCATTGGTACTCCCTATTCCTGTTCATCTTGCGCAGAAATTCCAAACTGTGCCAAACAGGAGGTTAAAGACACTGACTCTCCAAGTGGGGAAAGATTTAGTAAAGCGTCTGGAATGGTAAAACCGAGTATGACGGGACGAAAACTGAGATGCCTTTAAAAAGGTTTCCCGGTCACACGGTGGACCAAATTCTGGGTTTCCCATGCGTGTTTTACCTGAAGGAAGAACCCCTTAAACCTGGAGAGGTGGGACCCATGGAACGGGTACCATGCAGTATGACTTCAAAGGGTCTGCGTTTGCTCACCAAACCTCACCAATGCTATCAGCCCGAAGTGTCCAGCCTTATGTCTCACCCAGCTCTGCGTGTAGATGTGGTAAATCCAGGTTGCATCACAAGCCCTGAATGAATTATTTAAGAATTATTGTCTATTTCACTGTCATTGTGTTTTGTTTATGAAATTTATTTTGATAATGGGATTTATCAGATTTCCACTGCTGCGTTTAGGCCGCTGTACACACGCTTGATTTCCTTATGGAGACATATAAATCCATGGGTTTTAAGATTCTTACTTGTCAGGGGTCTTCCCAGGCGTTGAATATGGGGTGTTGAGTCCATTTCGTTGAGCAAGGAGTAGGTCTTGTCTATTATATATTTGGCCTATGGAACGGTATCTGTGCTAATTTCAATCTCTGGTTTTATGCAGCACCCCAACTCAACTTTCCCCATAAGCAAGCATAAGTTGGTTTTCTAAATTTGAGACCCTTTTCGGTTTTGTAATTCAGTTCATGTGTAGCCAAGTTTACATTCCGTGTATTAGTGATATCTTATGAGGTTTCATATTCTGTGTGACTTATTTCTCGTAGAATCATCGTACCTGAATCCACTCATTATGCCGCTATGGGCCTGATGACGTAGATTTCATTGTTGTGTGATATTCCATTGTACGTACGTAGCACAACTTCTTTATCCATTTTTTGCTTTCTGGGATATTTAACTTGTACCGTAGACAAGGTTCTTGTAAACAGAGCCGTCCCAAACTTTTGGGTGGCTGTGTGTTTTTGATTTTAATTTCAATAAGCAATAGGACAATAAGTTGAAGTGCCATAGGCTGTGTTGCTTTCTTTCCTATGTGTTTCAGGACACACCATACACTTCTCCAGAGTGGCTGTTGGAAATTTACATCCCACCCATCAGCATAACAAGGCTCCCTGTTCTCCATGACCTGTCCTGCCTTTCTGGATTTTACCCTATTTTCAGATGGCCCTTTTGAGCGGCGGGCAGTGAGACTTCATTGTAGTGCAGATTTCCTTTACATGCTTGCTTGGTTGGCCAAAAAGTGCGTATGAGTTTTTTCCTGAATATATTCAGGAAAAAACGCATACGACCTTTTTGGCCAAGTGCATCATTGTCGACATTCTGCCTCTTTTCCTATGCTTTAAGTGCAATTCCAGCCTACCCCCTGAAATCGTTTTCCTGAAATTCTGCCCCGCTTTCAAGTCCTCTTCGAAGACTTACTTCAATATATTTTTGGACGATAGCAGTCATTCATAACTCTGCAGGTTTGTGAATGACAGTGCCCCTGAGCTCCTTTCTTCAACTCGCTTTCTTGTGAGCTGGGCGCAAAACCGCAGGATTGCTTCAGGCCCTAATCTGTTTCCGGCAGGGCACGCTGAGCCTTTGGTTAATTCCTCTTCCTGGTGGGAAATGAGCATTCCATTTGCCCGTGCAGACACCTACAGCTAGTCTCTCATTGGTTCTCCCTATTCCTGTTCATCTTGCGCAGAATTTGCAAACTGTGCCAAAAGGAGGTTAAAGGCACTGACTCTCCAAGTGGGGAGAGTGTTAGTAAAGCGTCTAGAATGGTGAACCAGAGAACCAGGTTCGAAAACTGAGATGCATTTGAAAACGTTTCCCAATCACACGGTGGACCATACTCTGGGTTTCCCATGCATGTTTTAGCTGAAGGAGGAATCCCTTAAACCTGGAGAGTTGCGAACCTTGGAATGGGTACCATGCAGTATGACTTCAAGAGGTCTGCGTTTGCTCACCGAACCTCACCAATGCTTTCAGCCCAAAGTGTCCAGCCTTATGTCTCACCCAGCTCTGCGTGTAGATGTGGTAATTCCAGGTTGCATCACAATCCCTGTATGAATTATTTAAGAATTGCTCTCTATTTCACTGTCATTGTGTTTTGTTTTTGAAATTTATTTTGATAATGGGATTTATCGGATTTTCACTGCTGCATTTAGGCCGCTGTACACACGCTTGACTTCCTTATGGAGACATATAAATCCATGGGTTTTAAGATTCTTACTTGTCAGGTATATTCCCAGGCGTTGCGTCCGTTTCGTTGAGCAAGGTGTAGGTCTTGTCTATTATATATTTGGCTTATGGAACGGTATCTGTGCTAATTTCAATCTCTGGTTTTATGCAGCACCCCAACTCACCTTTCCCCATAAGCAAGCGTAAGTTGATTTTCTCAATTTGAGACCATTTTCTGTTTTGTAATTAAGTTCATGTGTAGCCAAGTTTACATTCCGTGTATTAGTCATATCTTATGATGTTTCTTTTCTGTGTGACTTATTTCTCGTAGAATCATCGTACCTGAATCCACTCATTATGGCGCTATGGGCCTGATGATGTAGATTTCATTGCTGAGTGATATTCAATTGTACGTGTGTATCACAACTTCTTTATCCATTTTTTGCTTTCTCGGATATTTAACTTGTACCGTAGACGAGGTTCCTGTAAACGGAGCCGTCCCAAACTTTGGGGTGGCTGTGTGTTTTTGATTTTAATTTCCCTAAGCTATAGATCCATAAGTAGAAGTGCCATAGGCTGTGTTGTTTTGTTTCCTACGTGTTTCAGGAAACACCATACATTTCTCCAGAGTGGCTGTTGGCAATTTATATCCCGCACATCAGCATAACTAGTCTCCCTGTTCTCCATGACCTGTCCTGCCTTTCTGGATTTTACACTTTTTTCAGATGGCCCTTTTGACCGGGGAGCAGTGAGACTTCATTGTAGTGCAGATTTCCTTTACACGCCTGCTTGGTTGGCCAAAAAGGGCGTATGCGTTTTTTCCTGAATATATTCAGGAAAAAACGCATACGCCCTTTTTGGCCAAGTGCATCATTGTCGACATTCTGCCTCTTTTCCTATGCTTTAAGTGCAATTCCAGTCTACCCCCTGAAATCGTTTTCCTGAAATTCTGCCCTGCTTTCAAGTCCTCTTCGAAGACTTACTTCAATACATTTTTGGACGATAACTGTCATTCATAACTCTGCAGGTTTGTGAATTACAGTGCCCCTGAGCTCCTTTCCTCAACTCGCTTTCTTGTGAGCTGGCCGCAAAACCGCAGGATTGCTTCAGGCCCTAATCTGTTTCCGGCAGGGCACGCTGACCATTTGGTTAATTCCTCTTCCTGGTGGGAAATGAGCGTTCCATTTGCCCGTGCAGACACCTATAGCTAGTCTCTCATTGGTTCTCCCTATTCCTGTTCATCTTGCGCAGAAATTGCCAACTGTGCCAAACAGGAGGTTAAAGGCACTGACTCTCCAAGTGGGGAGAATGTTAGTAAAGCGTCTGGAATGGTGAACCCGAGTACCAGGGGACGAAAACTGAGATGCATTTGAAAACGTTTCCCAATCACACGGTGGACCATACTCTGGGTTTCCCATGCATGTTTTAGCTGAAGGAAGAATCCCTTAAACCTGGAGATTTAAGACCCTTGGAATGGGTACCAGGCAGTATGATTTCAAAGGGTCTGCGTTTGCTCACCGAACCTCACCAATGCTATCAGCCCGAAGTGTCCAGCCTTATGTCTCACCCAGCTCTGGGTGTAGATGTGGTAAATCCAGGTTGCATCACAAGCCCTGAGTGAATTATTTAAGAATTTCTCTCTATTTCACTGTCATTGTGTTTTGTTTTTGAAATTTATTTTGATAATGGGATTTATCGGATTTTCACTGCTGCGTTTAGTCCGCTGTACACTCGTTTGATTTCCTTATGGAGACATATAAATCCATGGGTTTTAAGATTCTTACTTGTCAGGTATGTTCCCAGGCGTTGAATATGGGGTGTTGAGTACATTTCATTGAGCAAGGAGTAGGTCTTGTCTATTATATATTTGGCTTATGGAACGGTATCTGTGCTAATTTCAATCTCTGGTTTTATGCAGCATCCCAACTGACCTTTCCCCATAAGCAAGCATAAGTTGGTTTGCTAAATTTGAGACCCTTTTCTGTTTTGTAATTGAGTTCATGTGCAGCCATGTTTGCATTCCGTGTATTTGAGATATCTTATGGTGTTTCTTTTTCTGTGTGACTTAGTTAACTTAGAATGATCGTACCTGAATCCACTCATTATGCCGCGACGGGCCTCATGACATAGATTTCATTGCTGAGTGATATTCCATTGTACGTACGTACAACAACTTCTTTATCCATTTTTTGCTTTCTGGGATATTTCACTTGTACCGTAAATGAGGTTCTTGTAAGCAGAGCCGTCCAAAATTTATGGGTGGCTGTGTCTTTTTGATTTTAATTTCCCTAAGCTATAGAACCATAAGTTGAAGTGCCGTAGGCTCCGTTGCTTAGTTTTTTAGGTGTTTGAGGAAACACCATACACTTCTCCAGAGTGGCTGTTGGCAATTTACATCCCGCCCATCAGCATAACAAGGCTCCCTGTTCTCCATGGCCTGTCCTGCCTTTCTGGATTTTTCACTTTTTTCAGATGTCCCTTTTGACAGGGGGGCAGTGAGACTTCATTGTAATGCAGATTTCTTTACAGGCTTGCTTGTTTGGCCAAAAAGGGCGTATGTGTTTTTTCTTGAATATATTCAGGAAAAAACGCATACGCCCTTTTTGACCAAGTGCATCATTGTCGACTTTCTGTCTCTTTCCTTATGCTTTAAATGCAATTCCAGTCTGCCCCTGAACTCGTTTTCCTGCAATTCTGTCCCGCTTTCAAGTCCTCTACGCAGCCTTACTTCAATACATTTTTGGACAATAGCTGACATTTATAACTCTGCAGGTTTGTGAATGACAGTGCGCCTGAGCTCCTTTCTTCTACTCGCTTTCTTGTGAGCTGGCCGCAAACCCGCAGGATTGCTTCATGCCCTAATCTGGTTCCGGCACAGCATGCTGATCCTTTGGTAAATTCCTCTTCCTGGTGGGAAATGAGTGTTATATTTGAACGTGCAGACACCTAGAGCTAGTCTCTCATTGGTTCTCCCTATTCTTGTTCATCTTGCGCAGAAATTGCAAACTGTGCCAAACAGGAGGTTAAAGGCACTGACTCTCTAATTGGGGAGAGTATTAGTAAAGGGTCTTCAATCGTGAACCCGAGTAAAAGGGGACGAAAACTGAGATGCATTTGAAAAGGTTTCCCGGTCACACGGTGCACCATACTGTGGGTTTCCCATGCATGTTTTAGCTGAAGGAAGAATCCCTTAAACCTGGAGAGTTGGGACCCATGGAATGGGTACCATGCAGTATGACTTCAAAGGGCCTGCATTTTCGCAACGAACCTCACCAATGCTATCAGGCCGAAGTGTACAGCCTTATGTCTCACTCAGCTCTGGTTGTAGATGTGGTAAATCCAGGTTGCATCACAAGCCCTGAATGAATTATTTAAGAATTGCTCTCTATTTCACTGTCATTGTGTTGGTTTCTGTAATTCATTTTGATAATGGGATTTATCAGATTTTCTCTGCTGCATTCATGCCGCTGTACACACACTTGAGTCTCTTATGGAGACATATAAATCCATGGGTTTGAAGATACTTACTAGTCAGGTGTATTCCTAGGCGTTGAATATGGGGTGTTTAGTCCATTTCGTTGAGCAAGGGCTAGGTCTTGACTATTACATATTTGGCTTATGGAAAGGTATCTGTGCTAATTTCTATCTCTGGTTTTATGCAGCACCCCAACTCACTTTTCCCCTTAAGCAAGCATAAGGTGGTTTTCTAAATTTGAGACCCTGTTCTGTTTTGTAATTCAGTTCATGTGTAGCCAAGTTTACATTCCGTGTATTAGTGATATCTTATGATGTTTCATTTTCTGTGTGACTTATTTCACTTAGAATCATCGTACCTGAATCCACTCATTATGCCACGATGGGCCTGATGACATAGATTTCATTGCTGAGTGATATTCCATTGAATGTGTGTACCACAACTTCTTTATCCATTTTTCACATTCTGGGATATTTAACTTGTACCGTAGACGAGATTCCTGTAAACAGAGCCGTCTGAAACTTTGGGGTGGCTGTCTGTTTTTGATTTTAATTTCCGTGATCTATAAGACCATAAGTGGAAGTGCCGTAGTCTCCGTTGCTTTGTTTCTTAGGTGTTTCAGGAAACACCATACACTTCTCCAGAGTGGCTGTTGGCAATTTACATCCCGCCCATCAGCATAACAAGGCTCCCTGTTCTCCATGGCCTGTGCTGTCTTTCTGGATTTTACACTTTTTTCAGATGGCCCTTTTGACCTGGGGGCAGTGAGACTTCTTTGTAGTGCAGATTTCTTTAACATGCTGGCTTGGTTGGCCAAAAAGGGCGTATGCGTTTTTTCCTGAATATATTCAGGAAAAAACGCATACGCCCTTTCTGGCCAAGTGCATCATTGTCGACGTTCTGCCTCTTTTCCTATGCTTTAAATGCAATTCCAGTCTACCCCCGAAATCGTTTTCCTGCAATTCTGCCCCGCTTTCCAGTCCTCTTCGCAGCCTTCCTTCAATATATTTTTGGACGATAGCTGTCATTTATAACTCTGCAGGTTTGTGAATTACAGTGCCCCTGAGCTCCTTTCTTCAACTCGCTTTCTTGTGAGCTGGCCACAAACCCGCAGGAATGCTTCAGGCCCTAATCTGGTTCCGGCACGGCATGCTGAGCCTTTGGTTAATTCCTCTTCCTGGTGGGAAATGAGCGTTCCATTTGCCCGTCCAGACACCTACAGCTAGTCTCTCATTGGTTCTCCCTATTCCTGTTCATCTTGCGCAGAAATTGCAAACTGTGCCAAACAGGAGGTTAAAGGCACTGACTCTCCAAGTGGGGAGAGTGTTAGTAAACGGTCTGGAATGGTGAACCCGAGTAAAAGGGGACGAAAACTGAGATGCATTTGAAAACGTTTCCCGGTCACACAGTGCACTGTACTGTGGGTTTCCCATGCATGTTTTAGCTGAAGGAAGAATCCCTTAAACCTGGAGAGTTGGGACCCATGGAATGGGTACCATGCAGTATGACTTCAAAGGGTCTGCATTTGCTCATCGAACCTCACCAATGCTATCAGCCCGAAGTGTCCAGCCTTATGTCTCACTCAGCTCTGGGTGTAGATGTGGTAAATCCAGGTCGCATCACAAGCCCTGAATGAATTATTTAAGAATTGCTCTCTATTTCACTGTCATTGTGTTTGTTTTTGTAATTCATTTTGATAATGGGTTTTATCGGATTTTCTCTGCTGCATTCATGCCGCTGTACACACACTTGAGTCTCTTACGGAGACATATAAATCTATGGGTTTGAAGGTTCTTACTAGTCATGTGTAATCCTAGGCGTTGAATATGGGGTGTTTAGTCCATTTCGTTGAGCAAGGGCTAGGTCTTGACTATTACATATTTGGCTTATGGAAAGGTATCTGTGCTAATTTCTATCTCTGGTTTTATGCAGCACCACAACTCACCTTTCCCCTTAAGCAAGCATAAGTTGGTTTTCTAAATTTGAGACCCTGTTCTATTTTGTAATTCAGTTCATGTGTAGCCAAGTTTACATTCCGTGTATTAGTGATATCTTATGATGTTTCATTTTCTGTGTGACTTATTTCACTTAGAATCATCGTACGTGAATCCACTCATTATGCCGCGACGGGCCTGATGACATAGATTTCATTGGTGAGTGATATTCCTTTGTACGTACGTACCACACTTCTTTATCCATTTTTCGCTTTCTGGGATATTTAACTTGTACCGTAGACGAGGTTCTTGTAAACAGAGCCGTAAACAGAAACTTTGCGGTGGCTGTGTGTTTTTGATTTTAATTTCCCTAAGCTATAGGAAAAAAAGTGGTAATGCCGTAGGCTCCGTTGCTTTGTTTTTTAGGTTTTTGAGGAAACACCATACACATCTCCAGAGTGGCTGTTGGAAATTTACATCCCGGCCATCAGCATAACAAGGCTCCCTGTTCTCCATGGCCTGTGCTGCCTTTCTGGATTTTACACTTTTTTCAGATGGCCCTTTTGAACGGGGGGCAGTGAGACTTCATTGTAGTGCAGATTTCTTTAACATGCTTGCTTGGTTGGCCAAAAAGGGCGTATGCGTTTTTTCCTGAATATATTCAGGAAAAAACGCATACGCCCTTTTTGGCCAAGTGCATCATTGTCGACGTTCTGCCTCTTTTCCTATGCTTTAAATGCAATTCCAGTCTACCCCCTGAAATCGTTTTCTTGCAATTCTGCCCCGCTTTCAAGTCCTCTTCGCAGCCTTCCTTCAATATATTTTTGGGTGATAGCTGTCATTTATAAGTCTGCAGGTTTGTGAATTACAGTGTCCCTGAGCTCCTTTCTTCAACTCGCTTTCTTGTGAGCTGGCCGCAAACCCGCAGGATTGCTTCAGGCCCTAATCTGGTTCCGGCACGGCATGCTGAGCCTTTGGTTAATTCCTCTTCCTGGTGGGAAATGAGCGTTAAATTTGCCCGTGCAGACACCTTCACACGAGTCTTCATGGTGCCACTTTGCCCCGGTTATCTCTATGGAGGTTGGAGTTGGAGGGCCTCCTCGCTCAAGGTCAGTGTGCCCATGGAGCCAACCCTGCAACTTCAGGGCATGGTTGGGTGTTAGGATCACCACGTGGGGTCCTTTTCCCTTCGGAGGGAGGTGGCCTTTTGGGCTGCTGATTTCCAGGTTTTCAGATACTGCCAGTATCTTGGCCAGATGTGGCGGTGGGCCAAGCCCCTTGGTGACCGTAGTTTATCCTACCTGGATCGCATTCTTGCATTGTTCCATTTCAAGTGGTCCCAGGTTTTGCACTAATACTCCAATGGCGATTCACCGTTCACCAGGAATGTAAAGGTCAAAGGGTTTAGCTAAATTAGGGAGTTCCAGGGCAAGGGTCTGAATTGACTGCTCTTTCCATTCTTGAAAGGCCACTTCTCCATTCTATTCAAAAGGATCATCATCTTTTCCTTTCAGTGTTTCATATAGAGGCCCAGCTAGTAGACTGTAGTTAGGGATCCAGAAGCAGCAAACCCTGGCCTCCCCAGGAACCCCTAAGCTGTCTTCTAGTTTCAGAAATGGGTAAGGCTGTAAATTGTTTCTTCCCTTTCCTGGGATGGGCTTCTCCGACCTTCTGTGAGAATGAAGCCCAGGCAGGTCACCGTAGTCTGTGATATTTGAGCTTTTTCTTGGACAACTTGTATCCTTTATTGGCTTGGTAGTTCAGAGGTCTCCTTAGTAGGGCTGGCGATCAGAATGTCGTCTGCATATTGAAGGAGTGTTTCCTTTTCCAGAGGTAGAACTTTTAGTTCTTTAGCTGAGCTTTCCCCAAAGATGGTGTGGGAATTTTTGAACCCTTGGGGCAACACGGCCCGGAAGTATTGTTTTAGTTGTATGTTGAGTCCTGCCACTCACAAGCCAAAATTTCTTGTGACTCTGGGACTAATAGAATACAAAAGAAGGCATCATTGAAGACTAATACAGAATACCATGTCCTGGTGGTTGGTAGAATGACCAGCAGGGTGTAGGATTTAGGAACTACTGGAGGTATATCCTCGGTGGCTTCACTGACTGTCCTGACATCCTTTACGAGGACTCCAGCAGCCCATGGGGCTCTCGAGGTCAGGCCAATCCCAGGATATGGAGCTCACCTGGGCAGGTACCCCACCCCAACCCCAGCCCATGGGGCTCTCGTGTTCAGGCCCCTCCCAGGATATGGTGTTCCCTGGGCAGGTTCCCCTGCAGCCCATGGGGCTCTCGTGGTCAGGCCCCTCCCAGGATACAGAGCTACCCTTGCAGGTACCATGGCAGGGCTGGGAACACAGGAACCCTGCATATCGCCCTCATTGCAGAGCACTCCCAGTTCACCTGTCACTCAGATCTGACACAGAGCACCTCAGAGCAGGACTTGAACTAACAAACAGCAGCTCCGACAGGTCTGTGACCCTGGGCATCACTCTGTGTGGCCTCCCTCCACCTGGTCTTCCAGAGACTTCCACTGCACCCGGGGCACCAGGCCTCTGTCTCCACCCACCAGCCACCCCTCCTCTCCCTGACTCCTGGGTTCCTCTCATTAGGAGAGGGTTTTCTTGAAGTTGTCTCCCACTCATGGGCCAGATAATATAATTAGAAAACAAGCCAGAGCTGCAGCCCCTTGTCTATCCTGACTCTCAGGAGCCCACACCTGTTCCTTGGACCTGGCCGATTCAGCAAGTTCCAGTTTCTGCAACTGTGAGCCCCTGAGGGGTGATTATTGGCTGGCCTGGGAAGCCCGACCGTGCCGGCCAGACCTCCCCAGGTGTGCCTGGGTTCAGATCAATATAAACACCGCTCCAGGCAGCAAGAGCCCCTGCAGCTGTGCCTGACGCCATTTTCTCTGCCCTGTCAGCAGTCTTGGGGCTGGACTGGTGTGAGGGAGTGAGAGGCCACGGCTTTGTGGGTGGCCCAGTGTGAGTGGGGCTCTGCTGGACTTTCTGCAGCAGTTGCCAAGATGCCACCTGCTAAAGAAGAGGATGTGTCACCCATACCTGCCGCTGGAATTTCTCCCTGGGCAGAGGTGAGTGAGGAAGAAAGCAGTGGGGGCCGGGACAGCAGGGGTATCTCAGGCAGGGAAATGGAAAGCTTCCAGAAGAGCACCCAGGGCCAGGACCATCCTGGCTGGCCTGCAGGCACCAAGTCGGCTGGCATGCTGTCACTCATGTGGCTCCATGGCCCTTCCTCTAGGCTTTCAAGTCCTTGTACATATTCAGGTGTTTTACCTGGGAAGGGTGGGAACATTTCAGCAGCAGCTGGCCTGGGGCTCAGCCCACGTTTACTCACAGATGCCTCGGCACGGTCCCCCAGCTTTGCAATGAGGACGCTTGTTGCGTGGGGCCTGCTGGCTGAATGGGAGATGATTCCCCACCACTGACCAACTTCAGAATTGTTTACAACTGGAGCAAGTGCCCTGATACGGTTTTCCTCTGTGTAACTGGTGGGTTCTGTGTTTTTTTCTTTTTTTCGTTTTTGGTTCAAGGTAGATTTTATTCCTCTTTTTTGTATTTACAGATATAAGCATGGAAATAATTTATTCATATAAATATATGTATGTGAAGGGAAGAATATTTTTTCTGTTTTACTTTTTGTAATTTGAATTTTATTTTATTTTTTTATACAGCAGGTTCTTTTTGGTTATCTATTTTATACATATAAATGTATACATGCCAATCCCAATCTCTCAACTCCCCCCACCACCACCCCCCAACAGCTTTCCCCCCTTGGTGTCCATACGTTTGTTGTCTACATCTGTTGCTCTATTTCTGCCTGGCAAAACGGTTCATCTGTACAATTTTTCTAGGTTCCACATATATGCATTAATAGACAAGATTTGCTTTTCTCTTTCTGACTTACTTCACTCTGTATGACAGTCTCTAGATCCATCAATGTCTCTACAAATGACCCAATTTCATTCCTTTTTATGGCTTAGTAATATTCCATTTTATATATGTACCACTTCTTTATGCATTCGTCTGTCTGTGGGCATTTAGGTTGCTTCCATTACCTGGATATTGTAAATAGTGATGCAATGAACATTGCGGTGAATGTCTCTTTTTGATTTATGGTTTTGTCTGGGTATATGCCCAGTAGTGGGATTGCTGTATCATATGGTAATTCTATTCTTAGTTTTATAAGAAACTCCATAATGTTCTCCACAGTGACTGTATCAATTTACATTCCCAACAATAGTGGAAGAGGGTTCCTTATCTCCACACCCTTTCCAGCATTTGTTGTTTGTAGATTTTCTGATGATGCCCATTCTAACAGGTGTGAGGTGATACACCATGGATGAGTCTATTTCGTTGAGCAAAGAGTAGGTCTTGTCTATTACATATTTGGCTTATGGAACGGTATGTGTGCTAATTTCAATCTCTGGTTTTATACAGCACCCCAACTCAACTTTCCCCTTAAGCAAGCATAAGTTTTTATCTAAATGTGAGACTCTGTTCGGTTTTGGAATTCAGTTTATGTGTAGCCAAGTTTACACTCTCTCTATTAGTGATATCTTATGATAATTCTCTTTCTCTGTGTGACCTATTTCTCTTAGAATCATCATACTTAAATCCACTCAATTTGCTGCTACAGGCCTGATGACATTGATTTCATTGCTGAGTGATATTCCGTTGTACGTAAGTAGCACAACTCCTTTATCCATTTTTTTCTTTCTGGGATATTTAATTTGTACTGGACTCAAGGTTCTTGTAAACACAGCAGCCCTAAATTTTGTGTTGGCTGTGTCTTGTTGATTTTAATTTTCCTAAGCTATAGGGCCAAAAGTGGAAGTGCCGTAGGGTCTGTAGCTTTGTTTTTCAGATGTTTCAGGATACACCATAAACATCTCCAGAGTGTCTGTTGGCAATTTACATCCCGCCCATCAGCATAACAAGGCTCCCTGTTCTCCATGGCCTGTCCTGTGTTTCTGGTTTTTACAATTTTTTCAGATGGCCCTTTTGACGAATGGGAAATGAGACTTCATTGTAGTGCGGATTTCCATTTCTCGAGTGCTTGGTTGGCCAAAAAGGGCATATGTGTTTTTTCCTGAATATATTCAGGAAAAAATGTTTACGCACTTTTGTCCAAGTGCATCACTGTCAAAGATCAGCCGCTTTTCACATGCTTTAAATGCAATTCCAATCTACCTCCTGAAATATGATTCCTGCAATTCTGCCTCGTTTTCAAGTCCTCTTTGCAGACTTACTTCCATATAATTTTGCCAATAGCTGTCATTTATAACACTGCAGGTTTGTGAATTACAGTGCCCGTGATTTCCTTTCTTAACTCGTTTCCTTGAAAACTGGCCACAGAACCGCAGGTTTGCTTCAGGCCGTAATCAGGGTCCGGCACGGCACTCTGAGACTTTGGTTCATTGCACTTCCTGGTGGGAAATTAGAGTTAAATGTGCCCCTCCAGACACCTGCCTCACTCCTAGCCCCTTGGTGATGTTTGTCCTGTGGTTTGAGGCCACATGTGCTGGGTTCCTCACCTTTGGCTGATGTGGCCCCACTGGTGTGAGGACACTCCTGCCTGGTTCCCATCCCCTTGGTGATGTGGGCCCTCCGGTGAGAGTCTGATCCTGGTTGGGTTCCTCACACTTCTGTGAGGTGGGCCCTCTTCTCTGAGGTCACTCCTGCCTGGCTGGCACACCCCGCCTTGGCGACGTCGGCCCTCTGGTGGGATTTGGTGCCTGCTGGGTGTCACCTCCCCTCGGTAATGAGGGCCCTCTGGCGTCAGACCCTAACTCCTGGGCTCCCAATATTTTCTGATATGCGCCCTGTGGTTCGAGTACACTCCTGCCAGGTTCCCAACCCCATGGGAATGTGGGCCTTCTGCTCTGAGGTCACAACCGTGGGTTGCTCAGTTTCATGATGAGGGCCCTCTGCTGTGAGTTCTCTCCGGCCTGGATCCCATAGCCTCGCTGCTCCTGGCCACCTGCTGGGAGGTTCCAACTGCAGGATTCCTCACCTTTTTTCTTCTATGGGCCCTCTGTTTTGAGACTCCTCCTGCCTGCCTCACTCCCAGCCCCTTGGTGATGTGTGTCCTCTGGTTTGAGGCCACGTATGCTTGGTCCCTCGCCTTTCGATGATGTGGCCCCACTGGTGTGAGGACACTCCTGCCTGGTTCCTATCCCCTTGATGATGTGGGCCCTCTGGTGAGAGTCTGATCCTGGCTGGGTTCCTCACCCTTCTGTGAGGTGGGCCCTCTGCTATGAGGTCACTCCTGCCTGGCTGGCACACCCCACCTGGGCAACATCGGCCCTCTTGTGGCAGTTGGAGCCTGCTGGGAACCTCCCCTCGGTGATGGGGGCCCTCTTGCCTCAGGCCCTAACTGCTGGGTACCCACATTTTCTGATACGTGCTAAGTGGTGCGAGGACACTCCTGCGAGGTTCCCATCCCCATGGACATGTGGGCCTTCTGCTCTAAGGTCCCAACACCTGTGTTGTTCACCGTTTCATGATGTTGGCTCTCTGGTGTTAGTTCACCCAGGCCTAGATCCCATAGCCTCTGTGCTCTGAGCGGCCTGCTGGGAGGTTCCTACTGCTGGATTCCTTACCTTTTTTATTCTTTGTGTCCTGTGTTTTCATGCTCCTACTTCCTGACTCACTCCCAGCCCATTTGTGATGTAGGTCCTCTTGTTTAAGGCCACATGTACCAGTTTCCTCACCTTTATTGATGTGGCCCCACTGGTGTGAGGACACTCCTGCCTGGTTCCCATCCCCTTGGTGATGTGGGCCCTCTGGTGAGAGTCTGATCCTGTCTGGATTCCTCACACTGCTGTGAGGTGGGCCCTCTGCTGTGAGGTAACTCCTGCCTGGCTTGCTCCCATTGCCTTGGTGACGTCCGCCCTCTGTTGGAATTTGGAGCCTGCTGGTAGCCTCCTCTCCTCCGTGATGAGGGCCCTCTGGCGCCAGGCCATAACTGCTGGGTTCCCACATTTTCTGATACGTGCTAAGTTGTGCGAGGACACTCCTGCGAGGTTCCCATCCCCATGGGGATGTGGGCCTTCTGCTCTGAGGTCCCACTGGCTGGGTTGCTCACAGTTTCATGATGTGGGCCCTCTGCTGTGAGTTCACTGTGGCCTGGATCCCATAGACTCCATGCTCTGGGCCACCTGCTGGGAGGTTCAAACTGCTGGATTCCTCACATTTTTTATTCTGTGGGCCCTGTGTTGTTAGGCTACTCCTGCCTGCCTCACTCGGAGCACTTTGGAAATGTGGGTCCTCTGGTTTAGGCCACATGTGCTGGGTTCCTCACCTTTCTATAATGTGGCCACACTGGTGTGAGGACACTCCTGCCTTGTTCCGATCCCCTTGGTGATGTGGGCCCTCTGGTGAGAGTCTTATCCTGGCTGGGTTCCTCACCCTTCTGTGCGGTAGGCCCTCTGCTGTGAGGTCACTCCTGCCTGGCTGGCACACGTCAACTTGGCGATGTGGGCCCTCAGTTGGGAGTTGGTGCCTGCTGGGAGTCTCCTCCCCTCGGTAATGAGGGCCCTCTGGCGTCAGACCCTAACTCCTGGGCTCCCAAAATTTTCTGATGTGCGCCCTGTGGTGCGAGTACACTCCTGCCAGGATCCCAACCCCATGGGAATGTGGGTCTTCTGCTCTGAGGTCCCAATGGTACGTTGTTCAGTTTCATGATGAGGGCCCTCTGGTGTGAGTTCACTCCGGCATGGACCCCATAGCCTCGCTGCTCCTGGCCACCTGCGGGGAGGTTCCAACTGCGGGATTCCTCACCTTTTTCCTTCTATGGGCCCTCTGTTTTGAGACTCCTCCTGCCTGCCTCACTCCCAGCCCCTTGGTGATGTGTGTCCTGTAGTTTGAGGCCACGTGTGCTGGGTCCGTCACATTTCGGTGATGTGACCACACTGGTGTGAGAACACTCCTGCCTGGTTTCCATTCCCTTGGTGATGTGGGCCCTCCGGTGAGAGTCTGATCCTCTTTGGGTTCCTCACACTTTTGTGTGGTTGGCCCTCTGCTCTGAGGTCACTCCTGCCTGGCTGGCACACCCTGCATTGGTGACGTCGGCCTTCTGGTAGCAGTTGGAGCTTGCTGGGAGCCTCCTCTCCTCAGTGATGAGGGCCCTCTGGCGTCCGGCCCTAACTGCTGGGCTCCCCACCTTTTCTGATGTGTGCCCACTGGTGCGATGACACTCCTGCTTGGTTCCCTTCCCCATGGGGATGTGGGCCTTGTGCTCTGAGGTTACAACGGCTGGGTTGCTTACAGTATCACGATGAGGGCCCTCTGTTGTGAGTTCATCACTGCCTGGATCCCATAGCCTCGGTGCTCTGGGCCACCTGCTGGGATGTTCCAACTGCTGGATTCCTCACCTTTTTTATACAATGGGCCATGTGTTTTGAGGTTAATCCTGCCTGCCTCGCTCCGAGACCCATGGTGATGTGGGTCCTCTGGTTTGAGGCCACATGTGCTGGGTACCTCAACTTTCGAAGATGTGGCCCCACGGGTGTGAGGACACTCCTGCCTGGTTCCCAGCCCCTTGCTTATGTGGGCACTCTGGTGAGAGTCTGATCTTGACTGGGTTCCTTACCCTTCTGTGAGGTGGGCCCTCTGATGTGAGGTCACTCCTGCCTGGATGGCTCATGTCGCCTTGGCGACGTAGGCCCTCTGTTGGCCACTGAAGCATGCTGGGAGCCTCCTACCCTCTTTAATAAGGGCCCTGGAAGAAACGCATATGCCCTTTTTGACCAAGTGCATCATTGTCGAGGTTCTGCCTCTTCTCCTATACTTTCAGAGGACTTCCCGTCTACCTCCTGAAATCGTGTTCCTGGAATTCTGCCCCGCGTTCAAGTCCTCTTTGCAGCCTTACTTCAATATATTTTTGGACGATAGCTGTCATTTATAACTCTGCAGGTTTGTGAATTACAGTGCCCCTGAGCTCCTTTCTTCAACTCGCTTTCTTGTGAGCTGGCCGCAAAACCGCAGGATTGCTTCAGGCCCTAATCTGGTTCCGACACGGCATGCTGAGCCTTTGGCTAATTCCTCTTCCTGGTGGGAAATGAGCGTTAAATTTGTTCGTGCAGACACCTACAGCTAATCTCTCATTGGTTCTCCCTATTCCTGTTCATCTTGCGCAGAAATTCCAAACTGTGCCAAACAGGAGGTTAAAGGCACTGACTCTCCAAGTGGGGAGAGTGTTAGTAAAGCGTCTGGAATGGTAAAACCGAGTACGAGGGGATGAAAACTGAGACGCATTTTAAAAGTTTTCCCGGTCACATGGTGGACCATATTCTGGGTTGCCCATGCATGTTTTACCTGAAGGAAGAATCCCTTCAACCTGGAGAGTTGGGACCCATGGAATGGGTACCACGCAGTATGACTTCAAAGGGTTGCCTTTGCTCACCGAACGTCACCAATGCTATCAGCCCGAAGTGTCCAGCCTTATGTCTCACTCAGCTCCGGGTGTAGATGTGGTAAATCCACGTTGCATCACAAGCCCTGAATGAATTATTTAAGAATTGCTCTCTATTTCACTGTCATTGTGTTCTGTTTTTGTAATTTATTTTGATAATGGGATTTATCGTATTTTCACTGCTGCGTTTATGCCGCTGTACACATGCTTGATTCTCTTATGGAGACATATAAATCCATGGGTTTTCAGATTCTTACTAGTCAGGTATATTCCTAGGCATTGAATATGGGGTGTTGAGTCCATTTCGTGGAGCAAGGAGTAGGTCCTGACTATTACATATTTGCTTATGGAAAGGTATCTGTGCTAATTTCAATCTCTGGTTTTATGCAGCACCACAACTCACCTTTCCCCTTAAGCAAGCATAAGTTGGTTTTCTAAATTTGAGACCCTTTTCTGTTTTGTAATTGAGTTCATGTGCAGCCATGTTTGCATTCCGTGTATTTGAGATATCTTATGGTGTTTCTTTTTCTGTGTGACTTAGTTAACTTAGAATGATCGTACCTGAATCCACTCATTATGCCGCGACGGGCCTCATGACATAGATTTCATTGCTGAGTGATATTCCATTGTACGTACGTACAACAACTTCTTTATCCATTTTTTGCTTTCTGGGATATTTCACTTGTACCGTAAATGAGGTTCTTGTAAGCAGAGCCGTCCAAAATTTATGGGTGGCTGTGTCTTTTTGATTTTAATTTCCCTAGGCTATAGAACCATAAGTTGAAGTGCCGTAGGCTCCGTTGCTTAGTTTTTTAGGTGTTTGAGGAAACACCATACATTTCTCCAGAGTGGCTGTTGGCAATTTACATCCCGCCCATCAGCATAACAAGGCTCCCTATTCTCCATGGCCTGTGCTGTCTTTCTGGATTTTACACTTTTTTCAGATGGCCCTTTTGACCTGGGGGCAGTGAGACTTCTTTGTAGTGCAGATTTCTTTAACATGCTGGCTTGGTTGGCCAAAAAGGGCGTATGCGTTTTTTCCTGAATATATTCAGGAAAAACGCATACGCCCTTTTTGGCCAAGTGCATCATTGTCGACGTTCTGCCTCTTTTCCTATGCTTTAAATGCAATTCCAGTCTACCCCCTGAAATCGTTTTCCTGCAATTCTGCCCCGCTTTCCAGTCCTCTTCGCAGCCTTCCTTCAATATATTTTTGGACGATAGCTGTCATTTATAACTCTGCAGGTTTGTGAATTACAGTGCCCCTGAGCTCCTTTCTTCAACTCACTTTCTTGTGAGCTGGCCGCAAACCCGCAGGAATGCTTCAGGCCCTAATCTGGTTCCGGCACGGCATGCTGAGCCTTTGGTTAATTCCTCTTCCTGGTGGGAAATGAGCGTTCCATTTGCCCGTCCAGACACCTACAGCTAGTCTCTCATTGGTTCTCCCTATTCCTGTTCATCTTGCGCAGAAATTGCAAACTGTGCCAAACAGGAGGTTAAAGGCACTGACTCTCCAAGTGGGGAGAGTGTTAGTAAACGGTCTGGAATGGTGAACCCGAGTAAAAGGGGACGAAAACTGAGATGCATTTGAAAACGTTTCCCGGTCACACAGTGCACCGTACTGTGGGTTTCCCATGCATGTTTTAGCTGAAGGAAGAATCCCTTAAACCTGGAGAGTTGGGACCCATGGAATGGGTACCATGCAGTATGACTTCAAAGGGTCTGCATTTGCTCATCGAACCTCACCAATGCTATCAGCCCGAAGTGTCCAGCCTTATGTCTCACTCAGCTCTGGGTGTAGATGTGGTAAATCCAGGTTGCATCACAAGCCCTGAATGAATTATTTAAGAACTGCTCTCTATTTCACTGTCATTGTGTTTGTTTTTGTAATTCATTTTGATAATGGGTTTTATCGGATTTTCTCTGCTGCATTCATGCCGCTGTACACACACTTGAGTCTCTTACGGAGACATATAAATCCATGGGTTTGAAGGTTCTTACTTGTCATGTGTAATCCTAGGCGTTGAATATGGGGTGTTTAGTCCATTTCGTTGAGCAAGGGCTAGGTCTTGACTATTACATATTTGGCTTTTGGAAAGGTATCTGTGCTAATTTCTATCTCTGGTTTTATGCAGCACCACAACTCACCTTTCCCCTTAAGCAAGCATAAGTTGGTTTTCTAAATTTGAGACCCTGTTCTGTTTTGTAATTCAGTTCATGTGTAGCCAAGTTTACATTCCGTGTATTAGTGATATCTTATGATGTTTCATTTTCTGTGTGACTTATTTCACTTAGAATCATCGTACCTGAATCGACTCATTATGCCGCGACGGGCCTTATGACATAGATTTCATTGGTGAGTGATATTCCTTTGTACGTACGTACCACACTTCTTTATCCATTTTTCGCTTTCTGGGATATTTAACTTGTACCGTAGACGAGGTTCTTGTAAACAGACCCGTAAACAGAAACTTTGCGGTGGCTGTGTGTTTTTGATTTTAATTTCCCTAAGCTATAGGAAAATAAGTGGTAATGCCGTAGGCTCCGTTGCTTTGTTTTTTAGGTTTTTGAGGAAACACCATACACATCTCCAGAGTGGCTGTTGGCAATTTACATCCCGCCCATCAGCATAACAAGGCTCCCTCTTCTCCATGGCCTGTGCTGCCTTTCTGGATTTTACACTTTTTTCAGATGGCCCTTTTGAACGGGGGGCAGTGAGACTTCATTGTAGTGCAGATTTCTTTAACATGCTTGCTTGGTTGGCCAAAAAGGGCGTATGCGTTTTTTCCTGAATATATTCAGGAAAAAACGCATACGCCCTTTTTGGCCAAGTGCATCATTGTCGACGTTCTGCCTCTTTTCCTATGCTTTAAATGCAATTCCAGTCTACCCCCTGAAATCGTTTTCTTGCAATTCTGCCCCGCTTTCAAGTCCTCTTCGCAGCCTTCCTTCAATATATTTTTGGGTGATAGCTGTCATTTATAACTCTGCAGGTTTGTGAATTACAGTGTCCCTGAGCTCCTTTCTTCAACTCGCTTTCTTGTGAGCTGGCCGCAAACCCGCAGGATTGCTTCAGGCCCTAATCTGGTTTCGGCACGGCATGCTGAGCCTTTGGTTAATTCCTCTTCCTGGTGGGAAATGAGCGTTAAATTTGCCCGTGCAGACACCTTCACACGAGTCTTCATGGTGCCACTTTGCCCCAGTTATCTCTATGGAGGTTGGAGTTGGAGGGCCTCCTCGCTCAAGGTCAGTGTGCCCATGGAGCCAACCCTGCAACTTCAGGGCATGGTTGGGTGTTAGGATCACCACGTGGGGTCCTTTTCCCTTAGGAGGGAGGTGGCCTTTTGGGCTGCTGATTTCCAGGTTTTCAGATACTGCCAGTATCTTGGCCAGATGTGGCGGTGGGCCAAGCCCCTTGGTGACCGTAGTTTATCCTACCTGGATCGCATTCTTGCATTGTTCCATTTCAAGTGGTCCCAGGTTTTGCACTAATACTCCAATGGCGATTCACCGTTCACCAGGAATGTAAAGGTCAAAGGGTTTAGCTAAATTAGGGAGTTCCAGGGCAAGGGTCTGAATTGACTGCTCTTTCCATTCTTGAAAGGCCACTTCTGCATTCTATTCAAAAGGATCATCATCTTTTCCTTTCAGTGTTTCATATAGAGGCCCAGCTAGTAGACTGTAGTTAGGGATCCAGAAGCAGCAAACCCTGGCCTCCCCAGGAACCCCTAAGCTGTCTTCTAGTTTCAGAAATGGGTAAGGCTGTAAATTGTTTCTTCCCTTTCCTGGGATGGGCTTCTCCGACCTTCTGTGAGAATGAAGCCCAGGCAGGTCACCGTAGTCTGTGATATTTGAGCTTTTTCTTGGACAACTTGTATCCTTTATTGGCTTGGTAGTTCAGAGGTCTCCTTAGTAGGGCTGGCGATCAGAATGTCGTCTGCATATTGAATGAGTGTTTCCTTTTCCAGAGGTAGAACTTTTAGGTCTTTAGCTGAGCTTTCCCCAAAGATGGTGTGGGAATTTTTGAACCCTTGGGGCAACACGGCCCGGAAGTATTGTTTTAGTTGTATGTTGAGTCCTGCCACTCACAAGCCAAAATTTCTTGTGACTCTGGGACTAATAGAATACAAAAGAAGGCATCATTGAAGACTAATACAGAATACCATGTCCTGGTGGTTGGTAGAATGACCAGCAGGGTGTAGGATTTAGGAACTACTGGAGGTATATCCTCGGTGGCTTCACTGACTGTCCTGACATCCTTTACCAGGACTCCAGCAGCCCATGGGGCTCTCGAGGTCAGGCCAATCCCAGGATATGGAGCTCACCTGGGCTGGTACCCCACCCCCACCCCAGCCCATGGGGCTCTCGTGTTCAGGCCCCTCCCAGAATATGGGGTTCCCTGGGCAGGTTCCCCTGCAGCCCATGGGGCTCTCGTGGTCAGGCCCCTCCCAGGATACAGAGCTACCCTTGCAGGTACCATGGCAGGGCTGGGAACACAGGAACCGTGCATATCGCCCTCATTGCAGAGCACTCCCAGCTCACCTGTCACTCAGATCTGACACAGAGCACCTCAGAGCAGGACTTGAACTAACAAACAGCAGCTCCGACAGGTCTGTGACCCTGGGCATCACTCTGTGTGGCCTCCCTCCACCTGGACTTCCAGAGACTTCCACTGCACCCGGGGCACCAGGCCTCTGTCTCCACCCACCAGCCACCCCTCCTCTCCCTGACTCCTGGGTTCCTCTCGTTAGGAGAGGGTTTTCTTGAAGTTGTCTACCACTCATGGGCCAGATAATATAATTAGAAAACAAGCCAGAGCTGCAGCCCCTTGTCTATCCTGACTCTCAGGAGCCCACACCTGTTCCTTGGACCTGGCCGATTCAGCAAGTTCCAGTTTCTGCAACTGTGAGCCCCTGAGGGGTGATTATTGGCTGGCCTGGGACGCCCGACCGTGCCGGCCAGACCTCCCCAGGTGTGCCTGGGTTCAGATCAATATAAACACCGCTCCAGGCAGCAAGAGCCCCTGCAGCTGTGCCTGACGCCATTTTCTCTGCCCTGTCAGCAGTCTTGGGGCTGGACTGGTGGGAGGGAGTGAGAGGCCACGGCTTTGTGGGTGGCCCAGTGTGAGTGGGGCTCTGCTGGACTTTCTGCAGCAGTTGCCAAGATGCCACCTGCTAAAGAAGAGGATGTGTCACCCATACCTGCCGCTGGAATTTCTCCCTGGGCAGAGGTGAGTGAGGAAGAAAGCAGTGGGGGCCGGGACAGCAGGGGTATCTCAGGCAGGGAAATGGAAAGCTTCCAGAAGAGCACCCAGGGCCAGGACCATCCTGGCTGGCCTGCAGGCACCAAGTCGGCTGGCATGCTGTCACTCATGTGGCTCCATGGCCCTTCCTCTAGGCTTTCAAGTCCTTGTACATATTCAGGTGTTTTACCTGGGAAGGGTGGGAACATTTCAGCAGCAGCTGGCCTGGGGCTCAGCCCACGTTTACTCACAGATGCCTCGGCACGGTCCCCCAGCTTTGCAATGAGGACGCTTGTTGCGTGGGGCCTGCTGGCTGAATGGGAGATGATTCCCCACCACTGACCAACTTCAGAATTGTTTACAACTGGAGCAAATGCCCTGATACGGTTTTCCTCTGTGTAACTGGTGGGTTCTGTTTTTTTTTCTTTTTTTCGTTTTTGGTTCAAGGTAGATTTTATTCCTCTTTTTTGTATTTACAGATATAAGCATGGAAATAATTTATTCATATAAATACATGTATGTGAAGGGAAGAATATTTTTTCTGTTTTACTTTTTGTAATTTGAATATTAATTTATTTTTTTATACAGCAGGTTCTTTTTGATTATCTATTTTATACATATAAATGTATACATGCCAATCCCAATCTCTCAACTCCTCCCACCACCACCCCCCAACAGCTTTCCCCCCTTGGTGTCCATACGTTTGTTGTCTACATCTGTTGCTCTATTTCTGCCTGGCAAAACGGTTCATCTGTACAATTTTTCTAGGTTCCACATATATGCATTAATAGACAAGATTTGTTTTTCTCTTTCTGACTTACTTCACTCTGTATGACAGTCTCTAGATCCATCAATGTCTCTACAAGTGACCCAATTTCATTCCTTTTTATGGCTTAGTAATATTCCATTTTATATATGTACCACTTCTTTATGCATTCGTCTGTCTGTGGGCATTTAGGTTGCTTCCATTACCTGGATATTGTAAATAGTGATGCAATGAACATTGCGGTGAATGTCTCTTTTTGATTTATGGTTTTGTCTGGGTATATGCCCAGTAGTGGGATTGCTGTATCATATGGTAATTCTATTCTTAGTTTTATAAGAAACTCCATAATGTTCTCCACAGTGACTGTATCAATTTACATTCCCAACAATAGTGGAAGAGGGTTCCTTATCTCCACACCCTTTCCAGCATTTGTTGTTTGTAGATTTTCTGATGATGCCCATTCTAACAGGTGTGAGGTGATACACCATGGATGAGTCTATTTCGTTGAGCAAAGAGTAGGTCTTGTCTAGTACATATTTGGCTTATGGAAAGGTATGTGTGCTAATTTCAATCTCTGGTTTTATACAGCACCCCAACTCAACTTTCCCCTTAAGCAAGCATAAGTTTTTATCTAAATGTGAGACTCTGTTCGGTTTTGGAATTCAGTTTATGTGTAGCCAAGTTTACACTCTCTCTATTAGTGATACCTTATGATAATTATCTTTCTCTGTGTGACCTATTTCTCTTAGAATCATCATACTTAAATCCACTCAATTTGCTGCTAGAGGCCTGATGACATTGATTTCATTGCTGAGTGATATTCCGTTGTACGTAAGTAGCACAACTCCTTTATCCATTTTTTTCTTTCTGGGATATTTAATTTGTACTGGACTCATGGTTCTTGTAAACACAGCAGCCCTAAATTTTGTGTTGGCTGTGTCTTGTTGATTTTAATTTTCCTAAGCTATAGGGCCAAAAGTGGAAGTGCCCTAGGGTCTGTAGCTTTGTTTTTCAGATGTTTCAGGATACACCATAAACATCTCCAGAGTGTCTGTTGGCAATTTACATCCCGCCCATCAGCATAACAAGGCTCCCTGTTCTCCATGGCCTGTCCTGTGTTTCTGGTTTTTACACTTTTTTCAGATGGCCCTTTTGACGAATGGGAAATGAGACTTCATTGTAGTGCGGATTTCCATTTCTCGAGTGCTTGGTTGGCCAAAAAGGGCATATGTGTTTTTTCCTAAATATATTCAGGAAAAAATGTTTACGCACTTTTGTCCAAGTGCATCACTGTCAAAGGTCTGCCGCTTTTCACATGCTTTAAATGCAATTCCAATCTACTCCTGAAATATGATTCCTGCAATTCTGCCTCGTTTTCAAGTCCTGTTTGCAGACTTACTTCCATATAATTTTGCCAATAGCTGTCATTTATAACACTGCAGGTTTGTGAATTACAGTGCCCGTGATTTCCTTTCTTAACTCGTTTCCTTGAAAACTGGCCACAGAACCGCAGGTTTGCTTCAGGCCGTAATCAGGGTCCGGCACGGCACTCTGAGACTTTGGTTCATTGCACTTCCTGGTGGGAAATTAGAGTTAAATGTGCTCCTCCAGACACCTGCCTCACTCCTAGCCCCTTGGTGATGTGTGTCCTGTGGTTTGAGGCCACATGTGCTGGGTTCCTCACCTTTGGCTGATGTGGCCCCACTGGTGTGAGGACACTCCTGCCTGGTTCCCATCCCCTTGGTGATGTGGGCCCTCCGGTGAGAGTCTGATCCTGGTTGGGTTCCTCACACTTCTGTGAGGTGGGCCCTCTTCTCTGAGGTCACTCCTGCCTGGCTGGCACACCCCGCCTTGGCGACGTCGGCCCTCTGGTGGGATTTGGTGCCTGCTGGGTGTCTCCTCCCCTCGGTAATGAGGGCCCTCTGGCGTCAGGCCCTAACTCCTGGGCTCCCAATATTTTCTGATATGCGCCTTGTGGTTCGAGTACACTCCTGCCAGGTTCCCAACCCCTTGGGAATGTGGGCCTTCTGCTCTGAGGTCCCAACCTTGGGTTGCTCAGTTTCATGATGAGGGCCCTCTGCTGTGAGTTCTCTCCGGCCTTGATCCCATAGCCTCGCTGCTCCTGGCCACCTGCTGGGAGGTTACAACTGCGGGATTTCTCACCTTTTTTCTTCTGTGGGCCCTCTGTTTTGAGACTCCTCCTGCCTGCCTCAATCCCAGCCCCTTGGTGATGTGTGTCCTCTGGTTTGAGGCCACGTATGCTGGGTCCCTCGCCTTTCGATGATGTGGCCCCACTGGTGTGAGGACACTCCTGCCTGGTTCCTATCCCCTTGATGATGTGGGCCCTCTGGTGAGAGTCTGATCCTGGCTGGGTTCCTCACCCTTCTGTGAGGGGGGCCCTCTGCTGTGAGGTCACTCCTGCCTGGCTGGCACACCCCACCTGGGCAACATCGGCCCTCTTGTGGCAGTTGGAGCCTGCTGGGAACCTCCCCTCGGTGATGGGGGCCCTCTTGCCTCAGGCCCTAACTGCTGGGTACCCACATTTTCTGATACGTGCTAAGTGGTGCGAGGACACTCCTGCGAGGTTCCCATCCCCATGGGCATGTGGGCCTTCTGCTCTAAGGTCCCAACACCTGTGTTGTTCACCATTTCATGATGTTGGCTCTCTGGTGTTAGTTCACCCAGGCCTAGATCCCATAGCCTCTGTGCTCTGAGCGGCCTGCTGAGAGGTCCCTACTGCTGGATTCCTTACTTTTTTATTCTTTGGGTCCTGTGTTTTCATGCTCCTACTTCCTGACTCACTCCCAGCCCATTTGTGATGTAGGTCCTCTGGTTTAAGGCCACATGTACCGGTTTCCTCACCTTTATTGATGTGGCCCCACTGGTGTGAGGACACTCCTGCCTGGTTCCCATCCCCTTGGTGATGGGGGCCCTCTGGTGAGAGTCTGATCCTGTCTGGATTCCTCACACTTCTGGGAGGTGGGCCCTCTGCTGTGAGGTCACTCCTGCCTGGCTGGCACACGTCACCTTGGCGATGTGGGCCCTCAGTTGGGAGTTGGTGCCTGCTGGGAGTCTCCTCCGCTCGGTAATGAGAGCCCTCTGGCGTCAGGCCCTAACTCATGGGCTCCCAAAATTTTCTGATGTGCGCCCTGTCATGCGAGTACACTCCAGCCAAGGTCCCATCCACATGGGGATGTGGGCTTTCTGCCCTGAGGTCCCAACGGCTGGGTTGCTCACAGTGTCAGAATGTGGGCCCTCTGCTGTGAGTTCACTCTGGCATGGATCCCATAGCCTCGGTGCTCTGGGCCACCTGCTTGGAGCTTCCAACTGCGCGGTTCCTCACCTTTTTTATTCTATGGGCGCTCTTTTGTGAGTCTCCTCCTGCATGCCTCACACCCAGCCCTTTCGTGATGTGTGTCCCCTTGTTTGAGGCCACATGTGCTGTGTTCCTCACCTTTCGCTGATGTGGCCCCACTGGTGTGAGGACACTCCTGCCTGGTTTCCATCCCCTTGGTGATGTGGGCGCTCTGGTTAGAGTCTGATCCTGTTTGGGCTCCTCACACTTCTGTGAGGTGGGCCCTCTGCTGTGAGGTAACTCCTGCCTGGCTTGCTCCCATTGCCTTGGTAACGTCGGCCCTCTGGTGGCATTTGGAGCCTGCTGGTAGCCTCCTCTCCTCCGTGATGAGGGCCCTCTGGCGCCAGGCCATAACTGCTGGGTTCCCACATTTTCTGATACGTGCTAAGTTGTGCGAGGACACTCCTGCGAGGTTCCCATCCCCATGGGGATGTGGGCCTTCTGCTCTGAGGTCCCACTGGCTGGGTTGCTCACAGTTTCATGATGTGGGCCCTCTGCTGTGAGTTCACTGTGGCCTGGATCCCATAGACTCCATGCTCTGGGCCACCTGCTGGGAGGTTCAAACTGCTGGATTCCTCACATTTTTTATTCTGTGGGCCCTGTGTTGTTAGGCTACTCCTGCCTGCCTCACTCGGAGCACTTTGGAAATGTGGGTCCTCTGGTTTAGGCCACATGTGCTGGGTTCCTCACCTTTCTATAATGTGGCCACACTGGTGTGAGGACACTCCTGCCTTGTTCCGATCCCCTTGGTGATGTGGGCCCTCTGGTGAGAGTCTTATCCTGGCTGGGTTCCTCACCCTTCTGTGCGGTAGGCCCTCTGCTGTGAGGTCACTCCTGCCTGGCTGGCACACGTCAACTTGGCGATGTGGGCCCTCAGTTGGGAGTTGGTGCCTGCTGGGAGTCTCCTCCCCTCGGTAATGAGGGCCCTCTGGCGTCAGACCCTAACTCCTGGGCTCCCAAAATTTTCTGATGTGCGCCCTGTGGTGCGAGTACACTCCTGCCAGGATCCCAACCCCATGGGAATGTGGGTCTTCTGCTCTGAGGTCCCAATGGTACGTTGTTCAGTTTCATGATGAGGGCCCTCTGGTGTGAGTTCACTCCGGCATGGACCCCATAGCCTCGCTGCTCCTGGCCACCTGCGGGGAGGTTCCAACTGCGGGATTCCTCACCTTTTTCCTTCTATGGGCCCTCTGTTTTGAGACTCCTCCTGCCTGCCTCACTCCCAGCCCCTTGGTGATGTGTGTCCTGTAGTTTGAGGCCACGTGTGCTGGGTCCGTCACATTTCGGTGATGTGACCACACTGGTGTGAGAACACTCCTGCCTGGTTTCCATTCCCTTGGTGATGTGGGCCCTCCGGTGAGAGTCTGATCCTCTTTGGGTTCCTCACACTTTTGTGTGGTTGGCCCTCTGCTCTGAGGTCACTCCTGCCTGGCTGGCACACCCTGCATTGGTGACGTCGGCCTTCTGGTAGCAGTTGGAGCTTGCTGGGAGCCTCCTCTCCTCAGTGATGAGGGCCCTCTGGCGTCCGGCCCTAACTGCTGGGCTCCCCACCTTTTCTGATGTGTGCCCACTGGTGCGATGACACTCCTGCTTGGTTCCCTTCCCCATGGGGATGTGGGCCTTGTGCTCTGAGGTTACAACGGCTGGGTTGCTTACAGTATCACGATGAGGGCCCTCTGTTGTGAGTTCATCACTGCCTGGATCCCATAGCCTCGGTGCTCTGGGCCACCTGCTGGGATGTTCCAACTGCTGGATTCCTCACCTTTTTTATACAATGGGCCATGTGTTTTGAGGTTAATCCTGCCTGCCTCGCTCCGAGACCCATGGTGATGTGGGTCCTCTGGTTTGAGGCCACATGTGCTGGGTACCTCAACTTTCGAAGATGTGGCCCCACGGGTGTGAGGACACTCCTGCCTGGTTCCCAGCCCCTTGCTTATGTGGGCACTCTGGTGAGAGTCTGATCTTGACTGGGTTCCTTACCCTTCTGTGAGGTGGGCCCTCTGATGTGAGGTCACTCCTGCCTGGATGGCTCATGTCGCCTTGGCGACGTAGGCCCTCTGTTGGCCACTGAAGCATGCTGGGAGCCTCCTACCCTCTTTAATAAGGGCCCTGGAAGAAACGCATATGCCCTTTTTGACCAAGTGCATCATTGTCGAGGTTCTGCCTCTTCTCCTATACTTTCAGAGGACTTCCCGTCTACCTCCTGAAATCGTGTTCCTGGAATTCTGCCCCGCGTTCAAGTCCTCTTTGCAGCCTTACTTCAATATATTTTTGGACGATAGCTGTCATTTATAACTCTGCAGGTTTGTGAATTACAGTGCCCCTGAGCTCCTTTCTTCAACTCGCTTTCTTGTGAGCTGGCCGCAAAACCGCAGGATTGCTTCAGGCCCTAATCTGGTTCCGACACGGCATGCTGAGCCTTTGGCTAATTCCTCTTCCTGGTGGGAAATGAGCGTTAAATTTGTTCGTGCAGACACCTACAGCTAATCTCTCATTGGTTCTCCCTATTCCTGTTCATCTTGCGCAGAAATTCCAAACTGTGCCAAACAGGAGGTTAAAGGCACTGACTCTCCAAGTGGGGAGAGTGTTAGTAAAGCGTCTGGAATGGTAAAACCGAGTACGAGGGGATGAAAACTGAGACGCATTTTAAAAGTTTTCCCGGTCACATGGTGGACCATATTCTGGGTTGCCCATGCATGTTTTACCTGAAGGAAGAATCCCTTCAACCTGGAGAGTTGGGACCCATGGAATGGGTACCACGCAGTATGACTTCAAAGGGTTGCCTTTGCTCACCGAACGTCACCAATGCTATCAGCCCGAAGTGTCCAGCCTTATGTCTCACTCAGCTCCGGGTGTAGATGTGGTAAATCCACGTTGCATCACAAGCCCTGAATGAATTATTTAAGAATTGCTCTCTATTTCACTGTCATTGTGTTCTGTTTTTGTAATTTATTTTGATAATGGGATTTATCGTATTTTCACTGCTGCGTTTATGCCGCTGTACACATGCTTGATTCTCTTATGGAGACATATAAATCCATGGGTTTTCAGATTCTTACTAGTCAGGTATATTCCTAGGCATTGAATATGGGGTGTTGAGTCCATTTCGTGGAGCAAGGAGTAGGTCCTGACTATTACATATTTGCTTATGGAAAGGTATCTGTGCTAATTTCAATCTCTGGTTTTATGCAGCACCACAACTCACCTTTCCCCTTAAGCAAGCATAAGTTGGTTTTCTAAATTTGAGACCCTTTTCTGTTTTGTAATTGAGTTCATGTGCAGCCATGTTTGCATTCCGTGTATTTGAGATATCTTATGGTGTTTCTTTTTCTGTGTGACTTAGTTAACTTAGAATGATCGTACCTGAATCCACTCATTATGCCGCGACGGGCCTCATGACATAGATTTCATTGCTGAGTGATATTCCATTGTACGTACGTACAACAACTTCTTTATCCATTTTTTGCTTTCTGGGATATTTCACTTGTACCGTAAATGAGGTTCTTGTAAGCAGAGCCGTCCAAAATTTATGGGTGGCTGTGTCTTTTTGATTTTAATTTCCCTAGGCTATAGAACCATAAGTTGAAGTGCCGTAGGCTCCGTTGCTTAGTTTTTTAGGTGTTTGAGGAAACACCATACATTTCTCCAGAGTGGCTGTTGGCAATTTACATCCCGCCCATCAGCATAACAAGGCTCCCTATTCTCCATGGCCTGTGCTGTCTTTCTGGATTTTACACTTTTTTCAGATGGCCCTTTTGACCTGGGGGCAGTGAGACTTCTTTGTAGTGCAGATTTCTTTAACATGCTGGCTTGGTTGGCCAAAAAGGGCGTATGCGTTTTTTCCTGAATATATTCAGGAAAAACGCATACGCCCTTTTTGGCCAAGTGCATCATTGTCGACGTTCTGCCTCTTTTCCTATGCTTTAAATGCAATTCCAGTCTACCCCCTGAAATCGTTTTCCTGCAATTCTGCCCCGCTTTCCAGTCCTCTTCGCAGCCTTCCTTCAATATATTTTTGGACGATAGCTGTCATTTATAACTCTGCAGGTTTGTGAATTACAGTGCCCCTGAGCTCCTTTCTTCAACTCACTTTCTTGTGAGCTGGCCGCAAACCCGCAGGAATGCTTCAGGCCCTAATCTGGTTCCGGCACGGCATGCTGAGCCTTTGGTTAATTCCTCTTCCTGGTGGGAAATGAGCGTTCCATTTGCCCGTCCAGACACCTACAGCTAGTCTCTCATTGGTTCTCCCTATTCCTGTTCATCTTGCGCAGAAATTGCAAACTGTGCCAAACAGGAGGTTAAAGGCACTGACTCTCCAAGTGGGGAGAGTGTTAGTAAACGGTCTGGAATGGTGAACCCGAGTAAAAGGGGACGAAAACTGAGATGCATTTGAAAACGTTTCCCGGTCACACAGTGCACCGTACTGTGGGTTTCCCATGCATGTTTTAGCTGAAGGAAGAATCCCTTAAACCTGGAGAGTTGGGACCCATGGAATGGGTACCATGCAGTATGACTTCAAAGGGTCTGCATTTGCTCATCGAACCTCACCAATGCTATCAGCCCGAAGTGTCCAGCCTTATGTCTCACTCAGCTCTGGGTGTAGATGTGGTAAATCCAGGTTGCATCACAAGCCCTGAATGAATTATTTAAGAACTGCTCTCTATTTCACTGTCATTGTGTTTGTTTTTGTAATTCATTTTGATAATGGGTTTTATCGGATTTTCTCTGCTGCATTCATGCCGCTGTACACACACTTGAGTCTCTTACGGAGACATATAAATCCATGGGTTTGAAGGTTCTTACTTGTCATGTGTAATCCTAGGCGTTGAATATGGGGTGTTTAGTCCATTTCGTTGAGCAAGGGCTAGGTCTTGACTATTACATATTTGGCTTATGGAAAGGTATCTGTGCTAATTTCTATCTCTGGTTTTATGCAGCACCACAACTCACCTTTCCCCTTAAGCAAGCATAAGTTGGTTTTCTAAATTTGAGACCCTGTTCTGTTTTGTAATTCAGTTCATGTGTAGCCAAGTTTACATTCCGTGTATTAGTGATATCTTATGATGTTTCATTTTCTGTGTGACTTATTTCACTTAGAATCATCGTACCTGAATCGACTCATTATGCCGCGACGGGCCTTATGACATAGATTTCATTGGTGAGTGATATTCCTTTGTACGTACGTACCACACTTCTTTATCCATTTTTCGCTTTCTGGGATATTTAACTTGTACCGTAGACGAGGTTCTTGTAAACAGACCCGTAAACAGAAACTTTGCGGTGGCTGTGTGTTTTTGATTTTAATTTCCCTAAGCTATAGGAAAATAAGTGGTAATGCCGTAGGCTCCGTTGCTTTGTTTTTTAGGTTTTTGAGGAAACACCATACACATCTCCAGAGTGGCTGTTGGCAATTTACATCCCGCCCATCAGCATAACAAGGCTCCCTGTTCTCCATGGCCTGTGCTGCCTTTCTGGATTTTACACTTTTTTCAGATGGCCCTTTTGAACGGGGGGCAGTGAGACTTCATTGTAGTGCAGATTTCTTTAACATGCTTGCTTGGTTGGCCAAAAAGGGCGTATGCGTTTTTTCCTGAATATATTCAGGAAAAAACGCATACGCCCTTTTTGGCCAAGTGCATCATTGTCGACGTTCTGCCTCTTTTCCTATGCTTTAAATGCAATTCCAGTCTACCCCCTGAAATCGTTTTCTTGCAATTCTGCCCCGCTTTCAAGTCCTCTTCGCAGCCTTCCTTCAATATATTTTTGGGTGATAGCTGTCATTTATAACTCTGCAGGTTTGTGAATTACAGTGTCCCTGAGCTCCTTTCTTCAACTCGCTTTCTTGTGAGCTGGCCGCAAACCCGCAGGATTGCTTCAGGCCCTAATCTGGTTCCGGCACGGCATGCTGAGCCTTTGGTTAATTCCTCTTCCTGGTGGGAAATGAGCGTTAAATTTGCCCGTGCAGACACCTTCACACGAGTCTTCATGGTGCCACTTTGCCCCGGTTATCTCTATGGAGGTTGGAGTTGGAGGGCCTCCTCGCTCAAGGTCAGTGTGCCCATGGAGCCAACCCTGCAACTTCAGGGCATGGTTGGGTGTTAGGATCACCACGTGGGGTCCTTTTCCCTTAGGAGGGAGGTGGCCTTTTGGGCTGCTGATTTCCAGGTTTTCAGATACTGCCAGTATCTTGGCCAGATGTGGCGGTGGGCCAAGCCCCTTGGTGACCGTAGTTTATCCTACCTGGATCGCATTCTTGCATTGTTCCATTTCAAGTGGTCCCAGGTTTTGCACTAATACTCCAATGGCGATTCACCGTTCACCAGGAATGTAAAGGTCAAAGGGTTTAGCTAAATTAGGGAGTTCCAGGGCAAGGGTCTGAATTGACTGCTCTTTCCATTCTTGAAAGGCCACTTCTGCATTCTATTCAAAAGGATCATCATCTTTTCCTTTCAGTGTTTCATATAGAGGCCCAGCTAGTAGACTGTAGTTAGGGATCCAGAAGCAGCAAACCCTGGCCTCCCCAGGAACCCCTAAGCTGTCTTCTAGTTTCAGAAATGGGTAAGGCTGTAAATTGTTTCTTCCCTTTCCTGGGATGGGCTTCTCCGACCTTCTGTGAGAATGAAGCCCAGGCAGGTCACCGTAGTCTGTGATATTTGAGCTTTTTCTTGGACAACTTGTATCCTTTATTGGCTTGGTAGTTCAGAGGTCTCCTTAGTAGGGCTGGCGATCAGAATGTCGTCTGCATATTGAATGAGTGTTTCCTTTTCCAGAGGTAGAACTTTTAGGTCTTTAGCTGAGCTTTCCCCAAAGATGGTGTGGGAATTTTTGAACCCTTGGGGCAACACGGCCCGGAAGTATTGTTTTAGTTGTATGTTGAGTCCTGCCACTCACAAGCCAAAATTTCTTGTGACTCTGGGACTAATAGAATACAAAAGAAGGCATCATTGAAGACTAATACAGAATACCATGTCCTGGTGGTTGGTAGAATGACCAGCAGGGTGTAGGATTTAGGAACTACTGGAGGTATATCCTCGGTGGCTTCACTGACTGTCCTGACATCCTTTACCAGGACTCCAGCAGCCCATGGGGCTCTCGAGGTCAGGCCAATCCCAGGATATGGAGCTCACCTGGGCTGGTACCCCACCCCCACCCCAGCCCATGGGGCTCTCGTGTTCAGGCCCCTCCCAGAATATGGGGTTCCCTGGGCAGGTTCCCCTGCAGCCCATGGGGCTCTCGTGGTCAGGCCCCTCCCAGGATACAGAGCTACCCTTGCAGGTACCATGGCAGGGCTGGGAACACAGGAACCGTGCATATCGCCCTCATTGCAGAGCACTCCCAGCTCACCTGTCACTCAGATCTGACACAGAGCACCTCAGAGCAGGACTTGAACTAACAAACAGCAGCTCCGACAGGTCTGTGACCCTGGGCATCACTCTGTGTGGCCTCCCTCCACCTGGACTTCCAGAGACTTCCACTGCACCCGGGGCAACAGGCCTCTGTCTCCACCCACCAGCCACCCCTCCTCTCCCTGACTCCTGGGTTCCTCTCGTTAGGAGAGGGTTTTCTTGAAGTTGTCTACCACTCATGGGCCAGATAATATAATTAGAAAACAAGCCAGAGCTGCAGCCCCTTGTCTATCCTGACTCTCAGGAGCCCACACCTGTTCCTTGGACCTGGCCGATTCAGCAAGTTCCAGTTTCTGCAACTGTGAGCCCCTGAGGGGTGATTATTGGCTGGCCTGGGACGCCCGACCGTGCCGGCCAGACCTCCCCAGGTGTGCCTGGGTTCAGATCAATATAAACACCGCTCCAGGCAGCAAGAGCCCCTGCAGCTGTGCCTGACGCCATTTTCTCTGCCCTGTCAGCAGTCTTGGGGCTGGACTGGTGGGAGGGAGTGAGAGGCCACGGCTTTGTGGGTGGCCCAGTGTGAGTGGGGCTCTGCTGGACTTTCTGCAGCAGTTGCCAAGATGCCACCTGCTAAAGAAGAGGATGTGTCACCCATACCTGCCGCTGGAATTTCTCCCTGGGCAGAGGTGAGTGAGGAAGAAAGCAGTGGGGGCCGGGACAGCAGGGGTATCTCAGGCAGGGAAATGGAAAGCTTCCAGAAGAGCACCCAGGGCCAGGACCATCCTGGCTGGCCTGCAGGCACCAAGTCGGCTGGCATGCTGTCACTCATGTGGCTCCATGGCCCTTCCTCTAGGCTTTCAAGTCCTTGTACATATTCAGGTGTTTTACCTGGGAAGGGTGGGAACATTTCAGCAGCAGCTGGCCTGGGGCTCAGCCCACGTTTACTCACAGATGCCTCGGCACGGTCCCCCAGCTTTGCAATGAGGACGCTTGTTGCGTGGGGCCTGCTGGCTGAATGGGAGATGATTCCCCACCACTGACCAACTTCAGAATTGTTTACAACTGGAGCAAATGCCCTGATACGGTTTTCCTCTGTGTAACTGGTGGGTTCTGTTTTTTTTTCTTTTTTTCGTTTTTGGTTCAAGGTAGATTTTATTCCTCTTTTTTGTATTTACAGATATAAGCATGGAAATAATTTATTCATATAAATACATGTATGTGAAGGGAAGAATATTTTTTCTGTTTTACTTTTTGTAATTTGAATATTAATTTATTTTTTTATACAGCAGGTTCTTTTTGATTATCTATTTTATACATATAAATGTATACATGCCAATCCCAATCTCTCAACTCCTCCCACCACCACCCCCCAACAGCTTTCTCCCCTTGGTGTCCATACGTTTGTTGTCTACATCTGTTGCTCTATTTCTGCCTGGCAAAACGGTTCATCTGTACAATTTTTCTAGGTTCCACATATATGCATTAATAGACAAGATTTGTTTTTCTCTTTCTGACTTACTTCACTCTGTATGACAGTCTCTAGATCCATCAATGTCTCTACAAGTGACCCAATTTCATTCCTTTTTATGGCTTAGTAATATTCCATTTTATATATGTACCACTTCTTTATGCATTCGTCTGTCTGTGGGCATTTAGGTTGCTTCCATTACCTGGATATTGTAAATAGTGATGCAATGAACATTGCGGTGAATGTCTCTTTTTGATTTATGGTTTTGTCTGGGTATATGCCCAGTAGTGGGATTGCTGTATCATATGGTAATTCTATTCTTAGTTTTATAAGAAACTCCATAATGTTCTCCACAGTGACTGTATCAATTTACATTCCCAACAATAGTGGAAGAGGGTTCCTTATCTCCACACCCTTTCCAGCATTTGTTGTTTGTAGATTTTCTGATGATGCCCATTCTAACAGGTGTGAGGTGATACACCATGGATGAGTCTATTTCGTTGAGCAAAGAGTAGGTCTTGTCTAGTACATATTTGGCTTATGGAAAGGTATGTGTGCTAATTTCAATCTCTGGTTTTATACAGCACCCCAACTCAACTTTCCCCTTAAGCAAGCATAAGTTTTTATCTAAATGTGAGACTCTGTTCGGTTTTGGAATTCAGTTTATGTGTAGCCAAGTTTACACTCTCTCTATTAGTGATACCTTATGATAATTATCTTTCTCTGTGTGACCTATTTCTCTTAGAATCATCATACTTAAATCCACTCAATTTGCTGCTAGAGGCCTGATGACATTGATTTCATTGCTGAGTGATATTCCGTTGTACGTAAGTAGCACAACTCCTTTATCCATTTTTTTCTTTCTGGGATATTTAATTTGTACTGGACTCATGGTTCTTGTAAACACAGCAGCCCTAAATTTTGTGTTGGCTGTGTCTTGTTGATTTTAATTTTCCTAAGCTATAGGGCCAAAAGTGGAAGTGCCCTAGGGTCTGTAGCTTTGTTTTTCAGATGTTTCAGGATACACCATAAACATCTCCAGAGTGTCTGTTGGCAATTTACATCCCGCCCATCAGCATAACAAGGCTCCCTGTTCTCCATGGCCTGTCCTGTGTTTCTGGTTTTTACACTTTTTTCAGATGGCCCTTTTGACGAATGGGAAATGAGACTTCATTGTAGTGCGGATTTCCATTTCTCGAGTGCTTGGTTGGCCAAAAAGGGCATATGTGTTTTTTCCTAAATATATTCAGGAAAAAATGTTTACGCACTTTTGTCCAAGTGCATCACTGTCAAAGGTCTGCCGCTTTTCACATGCTTTAAATGCAATTCCAATCTACTCCTGAAATATGATTCCTGCAATTCTGCCTCGTTTTCAAGTCCTGTTTGCAGACTTACTTCCACATAATTTTGCCAATAGCTGTCATTTATAACACTGCAGGTTTGTGAATTACAGTGCCCGTGATTTCCTTTCTTAACTCGTTTCCTTGAAAACTGGCCACAGAACCGCAGGTTTGCTTCAGGCCGTAATCAGGGTCCGGCACGGCACTCTGAGACTTTGGTTCATTGCACTTCCTGGTGGGAAATTAGAGTTAAATGTGCTCCTCCAGACACCTGCCTCACTCCTAGCCCCTTGGTGATGTGTGTCCTGTGGTTTGAGGCCACATGTGCTGGGTTCCTCACCTTTGGCTGATGTGGCCCCACTGGTGTGAGGACACTCCTGCCTGGTTCCCATCCCCTTGGTGATGTGGGCCCTCCGGTGAGAGTCTGATCCTGGTTGGGTTCCTCACACTTCTGTGAGGTGGGCCCTCTTCTCTGAGGTCACTCCTGCCTGGCTGGCACACCCCGCCTTGGCGACGTCGGCCCTCTGGTGGGATTTGGTGCCTGCTGGGTGTCTCCTCCCCTCGGTAATGAGGGCCCTCTGGCGTCAGGCCCTAACTCCTGGGCTCCCAATATTTTCTGATATGCGCCTTGTGGTTCGAGTACACTCCTGCCAGGTTCCCAACCCCTTGGGAATGTGGGCCTTCTGCTCTGAGGTCCCAACCTTGGGTTGCTCAGTTTCATGATGAGGGCCCTCTGCTGTGAGTTCTCTCCGGCCTTGATCCCATAGCCTCGCTGCTCCTGGCCACCTGCTGGGAGGTTACAACTGCGGGATTTCTCACCTTTTTTCTTCTGTGGGCCCTCTGTTTTGAGACTCCTCCTGCCTGCCTCAATCCCAGCCCCTTGGTGATGTGTGTCCTCTGGTTTGAGGCCACGTATGCTGGGTCCCTCGCCTTTCGATGATGTGGCCCCACTGGTGTGAGGACACTCCTGCCTGGTTCCTATCCCCTTGATGATGTGGGCCCTCTGGTGAGAGTCTGATCCTGGCTGGGTTCCTCACCCTTCTGTGAGGGGGGCCCTCTGCTGTGAGGTCACTCCTGCCTGGCTGGCACACCCCACCTGGGCAACATCGGCCCTCTTGTGGCAGTTGGAGCCTGCTGGGAACCTCCCCTCGGTGATGGGGGCCCTCTTGCCTCAGGCCCTAACTGCTGGGTACCCACATTTTCTGATACGTGCTAAGTGGTGCGAGGACACTCCTGCGAGGTTCCCATCCCCATGGGCATGTGGGCCTTCTGCTCTAAGGTCCCAACACCTGTGTTGTTCACCATTTCATGATGTTGGCTCTCTGGTGTTAGTTCACCCAGGCCTAGATCCCATAGCCTCTGTGCTCTGAGCGGCCTGCTGAGAGGTCCCTACTGCTGGATTCCTTACTTTTTTATTCTTTGGGTCCTGTGTTTTCATGCTCCTACTTCCTGACTCACTCCCAGCCCATTTGTGATGTAGGTCCTCTGGTTTAAGGCCACATGTACCGGTTTCCTCACCTTTATTGATGTGGCCCCACTGGTGTGAGGACACTCCTGCCTGGTTCCCATCCCCTTGGTGATGGGGGCCCTCTGGTGAGAGTCTGATCCTGTCTGGATTCCTCACACTTCTGGGAGGTGGGCCCTCTGCTGTGAGGTCACTCCTGCCTGGCTGGCACACGTCACCTTGGCGATGTGGGCCCTCAGTTGGGAGTTGGTGCCTGCTGGGAGTCTCCTCCGCTCGGTAATGAGAGCCCTCTGGCGTCAGGCCCTAACTCATGGGCTCCCAAAATTTTCTGATGTGCGCCCTGTCATGCGAGTACACTCCAGCCAAGGTCCCATCCACATGGGGATGTGGGCTTTCTGCCCTGAGGTCCCAACGGCTGGGTTGCTCACAGTGTCAGAATGTGGGCCCTCTGCTGTGAGTTCACTCTGGCATGGATCCCATAGCCTCGGTGCTCTGGGCCACCTGCTTGGAGCTTCCAACTGCGCGGTTCCTCACCTTTTTTATTCTATGGGCGCTCTTTTGTGAGTCTCCTCCTGCATGCCTCACACCCAGCCCTTTCGTGATGTGTGTCCCCTTGTTTGAGGCCACATGTGCTGTGTTCCTCACCTTTCGCTGATGTGGCCCCACTGGTGTGAGGACACTCCTGCCTGGTTTCCATCCCCTTGGTGATGTGGGCGCTCTGGTTAGAGTCTGATCCTGTTTGGGCTCCTCACACTTCTGTGAGGTGGGCCCTCTGCTGTGAGGTAACTCCTGCCTGGCTTGCTCCCATTGCCTTGGTAACGTCGGCCCTCTGGTGGCATTTGGAGCCTGCTGGTAGCCTCCTCTCCTCCGTGATGAGGGCCCTCTGGCGCCAGGCCATAACTGCTGGGTTCCCACATTTTCTGATACGTGCTAAGTTGTGCGAGGACACTCCTGCGAGGTTCCCATCCCCATGGGGATGTGGGCCTTCTGCTCTGAGGTCCCACTGGCTGGGTTGCTCACAGTTTCATGATGTGGGCCCTCTGCTGTGAGTTCACTGTGGCCTGGATCCCATAGACTCCATGCTCTGGGCCACCTGCTGGGAGGTTCAAACTGCTGGATTCCTCACATTTTTTATTCTGTGGGCCCTGTGTTGTTAGGCTACTCCTGCCTGCCTCACTCGGAGCACCTTGGAAATGTGGGTCCTCTGGTTTAGGCCACATGTGCTGGGTTCCTCACCTTTCTATAATGTGGCCACACTGGTGTGAGGACACTCCTGCCTTGTTCCGATCCCCTTGGTGATGTGGGCCCTCTGGTGAGAGTCTTATCCTGGCTGGGTTCCTCACCCTTCTGTGAGGTAGGCCCTCTGCTGTGAGGTCACTCCTGCCTGGCTGGCACACGTCAACGTGGCGACGTGGGCCCTCAGTTGGGAGTTGGTGCCTGCTGGGAGTCTCCTCCCCTCGGTAATGAGGGCCCTCTGGCGTCAGACCCTAACTCCTGGGCTCCCAAAAGTTTCTGATGTGCGCCCTGTGGTGCGAGTACACTCCTGCCAGGATCCCAACCCCATGGGAATGTGGGCCTTCTGCTCTAAGGTCCCAACGGCTGGGTTGCTCACAGTTTCATAATGAGGGCCCTCTTTTTGAGTTCAGTCAGGCCTGGATCCCATAGCCTCGCTGCTCCTGGCCACCTGCTGGGAGGTTCCAACAGCGGGATCCCTCACCTTTTTTACGGTATGGGCCCTCTGTTTGGAGGCTCCTCCTGCCTGCCTCACTCCCAGCCCCTTGGTGATGTGTGTCCTGTAGTTTGAGGCCACGTGTGCTGGGTCCGTCACATTTCGGTGATGTGACCACACTGGTGTGAGAACACTCCTGCCTGGTTTCCATTCCCTTGGTGATGTGGGCCCTCCGGTGAGAGTCTGATCCTCTTTGGGTTCCTCACACTTTTGTGTGGTTGGCCCTCTGCTCTGAGGTCACTCCTGCCTGGCTGGCACACCCTGCATTGGCGACGTCGGCCTTCTGGTAGCAGTTGGAGCTTGCTGGGAGCCTCCTCTCCTCAGTGATGAGGGCCCTCTGGCGTCCGGCCCTAACTGCTGGGCTCCCCACCTTTTCTGATGTGTGCCCACTGGTGCGATGACACTCCTGCTTGGTTCCCTTCCCCATGGGGATGTGGGCCTTGTGCTCTGAGGTTACAACGGCTGGGTTGCTTACAGTATCACGATGAGGGCCCTCTGTTGTGAGTTCATCACTGCCTGGATCCCATAGCCTCGGTGCTCTGGGCCGCCTGCTGGGATGTTCCAACTGCTGGATTCCTCACCTTTTTTATACAATGGGCCATGTGTTTTGAGGTTAATCCTGCCTGCCTCGCTCCGAGACCCATGGTGATGTGGGTCCTTTGGTTTGAGGCCACATGTGCTGGGTACCTCAACTTTCGATGATGTGGCCCCACTGGTGTGAGGACACTCCCGCCTGGTTCCCAGCCCCTTGCTTATGTGGGCACTCTGGTGAGAGTCTGATCTTGACTGGGTTCCTTACCCTTCTGTGAGGTGGGCCCTCTGATGTGAGGTCACTCCTGCCTGGATGGCTCATGTCGCCTTGGCGACGTAGGCCCTCTGTTGGCCACTGAAGCATGCTGGGAGCCTCCTACCCTCTTTAATAAGGGCCCTGGAAGAAACGCATATGCCCTTTTTGACCAAGTGCATCATTGTCGACGTTCTGCCTCTTTTCCTATGCTTTAAATGCAATTCCAGTCTACCCCCTGAAATCGTTTTCTTGCAATTCTGCCCACTTACAAGTCCTCTTCGCAGCCTTCCTTCAATATATTTTTGGACGATAGCTGTCATTTATAACTCTGCAGGTTTGTGAATTACAGTGCCCCTGAGCTCCTTTCTTCAACTCGCTTTCTTGTGAGCTGGCCGCAAACACACGTGATTGCTTCAGGCCCTAATCTGGTTCCGGCACGGCATGCTGAGCCTTTGGTGAATTCCTCTTCCTTGTGGGAAATGAGCGTTAAATTTGCCTGTGCAGACACCTCCAGCTAGTCTCTCATTGATTCCCCCTATTCCTGTTCATCTTGCGCAGATATTGCAAACTGTGCCAAACAGGAGGTTAAAGGCACTGAGTCTCCAAGTGGGGAGAGTGTTAGTAAAGGGCCTGGAATGGTGAACCCGAGTAAAAGGGGACGAAAACTGAGATGCATTTGAAAACGTTTCCCGGTCACATGGTGCACCATACTTGGGTTTTCCATGCATGTTTTAGCTGAAGGAAGAATCCCTCAAACCTGGAGAGTTGGGACCCATGGAATGGGTACCATGCAGTATGACTTCAAAGGGTCTGCACTTGCTCATCGAACCTCACCAATGCTATCAGCCCGAAGTGTCCAACCTTATGTCTCACTCAGCTCTGGGTGTAGATGTGGTAAATCCAGGTTGCATCACAAGCCCTGAATGAATTATTTAAAAATTGCTCTCTATTTCACTGTCATTGTGTTTTGTTTCTGTAATTCATTTTGATAATGGGATTTATCGGATTTTCTCTGCTGCATTCTTGCAGCTGTACACACGCTTGATTCTCTTATGGAGACATATAAATCCATGGGTTTGAAGATTCTGATCAGTCAGGTGTATTCCTAGGCTTTGAATACGGGGTGTTTAGTCCATTTCGTTGAGCAAGGGGTAGGTCTTGAGTATTATATATTTGGCTTATGGAAAGGTATCTGTGCTAATTTCTATCTCTGGTTTTATGCAGCACCCCAACTCACATTTCCCCTTAAGCAAGCATAAGTTGGTTTTCTAAATTTGAGACCCTGTTCTGTTTTGTAATTCAGTTCATGTGTAGCCAAGTTTACATTCCTTGTATTAGTGATATCTTATGATGTTTCATTTTCTGTGTGACTTATTTCACTTAGAATCATCGTACCTGAATCCACTCATTATGCCGCAATGGGCCTGATGACATAGATTTCATTGGTGAGTGATATTCCATTGTACGTACGTACCACAATTTCTTTATCCATTTTTCGCTTTCTTGGATATTTAACTTGTACCGTAGACGAGGTTCTTGTAAACAGAGCCGTCCGAAACTTTGGGGTGGCTGTGTGTTTTTGATTTTAATTTCCCTAAGCTATAGGACCATAAGTGGAAGTGCCATAGGCTGTGTTGCTTTGTTTCCTACGTGTTTCTGGAAACACCATACACTTCTCCAGAGTGGTTGTTGGCAATTTACATCCCGCCCATCAGCATGACAAGGCTCCCTCTTCTCCATGGTCTGTGCTGCCTTTCTGGATTTTACACTTTTTTCAGATGGCCCTTTTGACCGGGGGGCAGTGAGACTTCATTGTAGTGCAGATTTCCTTTACACGCTTGCTTGGTTGTCCAAAAAGGGCGTATGCGTTTTTTCCTGAATATATTCAGGAAAAAACGCATACGCCCTTTTTGGCCAAGTGCATCATTGTCGTCGTTCTGCCTCTTTTCCTATGCTTTAAATGCAATTCCAGTCTACCCCCTGAAATCGTTTTCCTGAAATTCTGCCCCACTTTCAAGTCCTCTTCGCAGCCTTCCTTCAATATATTTTTGGACGATAGCTGTCATTTATAACTCTGCAGGTTTGTGAATTACAGTGTCCCTGAGCTCCTTTCTTCAACTCGCTTTCTTGTGAGCTGGCCGCAAACCCGCAGGAATGCTTCAGGCCCTAATCTGGTTCTGGCACGGCATGCTGAGCCTTTGGTTAATTCCTCTTCCTGGTGGGAAATGAGCGTTAAATTTGCCCGTGCAGACACCTTCACACGAGTCGTCATGGTGCCCGTTTGCCCCGGTTATCTCTATGGAGGTTGGAGTTGGAGGGCCTCCTCACTCAAGGTCAGTGTGCCCACGGAGCCAACCCTGCAACTTCAGGGCATGTTTGGTGGTTAGGATCACCACGTGGGGTCCTTTCACCTTAGGAGGGAGGTGGCCTTTTGGGCTGCTGATTTCCAGGTTTTCGGATACTGCCAGTATCTTGGCCAGATGTGGCGGTGGGCCAAGCCCCTTGGTGACCGTAGTTTATCCTACCTGGATCGCATTCTTGCATTGTTCCATTTCAAGTGGTCCCAGGTTTTGCACTAATACTCCAATGGCGATTCACCGTTCACCAGGAATGTAAAGGTCAAAGGGTTTAGCTAAATTAGGGAGTTCCTGTTCAAGGGTCTGAATTGACTGCTCTTTCCATTCTTGAAAGGCCACTTCTGCATTCTATTCAAAAGGATCATCACCTTTTCCTTTCAGTGTTTCATATAGAGGCCGAGCTAGTAGACTGTAGTTAGGGATCCAGAAGCAGCAAACCCTGGCCTCCCCAGGAACCCCTAAGCTGTCTTCTAGTTTTAGAAATGGGTAAGGCTGTAAATTGTTTCTTCCCTTTCCTGGGATGGGCTTCTCCGACCTTCTGTGAGAATGAAGCCCAGGCAGGTCACCGTAGTCTGTGATATTTGAGCTTTTTCTTGGACAACTTGTATCCTTTATTGGCTTCGTAGTTCAGAGGTCTCCTTAGTAGGGCTGGCGATCAGAATGTCGTCTGCATATTGAAGGAGTGTTTCCTTTTCCAGAGGTAGAACTTTTAGGTCTTTAGCTGAGCTTTCCCCAAAGATGGTGTGGGAATTTTTGAACCCTTGGGGCAACACGGCCCGGAAGTATTGTTTGAGTTGTATGTTGAGTCCTGCCACTCAGAAGCCAAAATTTCTTGTGACTCTGGGACTAATAGAATACAAAAGAAGGCATCATTGAAGACTAATACAGAATACCATGTCCTGGTGGTTGGTAGAATGACCAGCAGTGTGTAGGGTTTAGGAACTACTGGAGGTATATCCTCAGTGGCTTAACTGACTGTCCTGACATCCTTTACCAGGACTCCAGCAGCCCATGGGGCTCTCGAGGTCAGGCCAATCCCAGGATATGGAGCTCACCTGGGCAGGTACCCCACCCCAGCCCACGGGGCTCTCATGTTCAGGACCCTCCCAGGATATGGTGTTCCCTGGGCAGGTCCCCCTGCAGCCCATGGGGCTCTCGTGGTCAGGCCCCTCCCAGGATACAGAGCTACCCTTGCAGGTACCATGGCAGGGCTGGGAACACAGGAACCGTGCATATCGCCCTCATTGCAGAGCACTCCCAGCTCACCTGTCACTCAGATCTGACACAGAGCACCTCAGAGCAGGACTTGAACTAACAAACAGCAGCTCCGACAGGTCTGTGACCCTGGGCATCACTCTGTGTGACCTCCCTCCACCTGGTCTTCCAGAGACTTCCACTGCACCCGGGGCACCAGGCCTCTGTCTCCACCCACCAGCCACCCCTCCTCTCCCTGACTCCTGGGTTCCTCTCATTAGGAGAGGGTTTTCTTGAAGTTGTCTCCCACTCATGGGCCAGATAATATAATTAGAAAACAAGCCAGAGCTGCAGCCCCTTGTCTATCCTGACTCTCAGGAGCCCACACCTGTTCCTTGGACCTGGCCGATTCAGCAAGTTCCAGTTTCTGCAACTGTGAGCCCCTGAGGGGTGATTATTGGCTGGCCTGGGAAGCCTGACCGTGCCGGCCAGCCCTCCCCAGGTGTGCCTGGGTTCAGATCAATATAAACACCGCTCCAGGCAGCAAGAGCCCCTGCAGCTGTGCCTGACGCCATTTTCTCTGCCCTGTCAGCAGTCTTGGGGCTGGACTGGTGGGAGGGAGTGAGAGGCCACGGCTTTGTGGGTGGCCCAGTGTGAGTGGGGCTCTGCTGGACTTTCTGCAGCAGTTGCCAAGATGCCACCTGCTAAAGAAGAGGATGTGTCACCCATACCTGCCGCTGGAATTTCTCCCTGGGCAGAGGTGAGTGAGGAAGAAAGCAGTGGGGGCCGGGACAGCAGGGGTATCTCAGGCAGGGAAATGGAAAGCTTCCAGAAGAGCACCCAGGGACAGGACCACCCTGGCTGGCCTGCAGGCACCAAGTCGGCTGGCATGCTGTCGCTCATGTGGCTCCATGGCCCTTCCTCTAGGCTTTCAAGTCCTTGTACATATTCAGGTGTTTTACCTGGGAAGGGTGGGAACATTTCAGCAGCAGCTGGCCTGGGGCTCAGCCCACGTTTACTCACAGATGCCTCGGCACGGTCCCCCAGCTTTGCAATGAGGACGCTTGTTGCGTGGGGCCTGCTGGCTGAATGGGAGATGATTCCCCACCACTGACCATCTTCAGAATTGCTTACAACTGGAGCAAGTGCCCTGATACGGTTTTCCTCTGTGTAACTGGTGGGTTCTGTTTTTTTTACTTTTTTTCGTTTTTGGTTCAAGGTAGATTTTATTCCTCTTTTTTGTATTTACAGATATAAGCATGGAAATAATTTATTCATATAAATACATGTATGTGAAGGGAAGAATATTTTCTCTGTTTTACTTTTTGTAATTTGAATTTTATTTTATTTTTTTATACAGCAGGTTCTTTTTGGTTATCTCTTTTATACATATAAATGTATACATGCCAATCCCAATCTCTCAACTCCTCCCACCACCACCCCCCAACAGCTTTCCCCCCTTGGTGTCCATACGTTTGTTGTCTACATCTGTTGCTCTATTTCTGCCTTGCAAAACGGTTCATCTGTAAAATTTGTCTAGGTTCCACATATAGGCATTAATAGACAAGATTTGTTTTTCTCTTTCTGACTTACTTCACTCTGTATGACAGTCTCTAGATCCATCAACGTCTCTACAAATGACCCAATTTCATTCCTTTTTATGGCTTAGTAATATTCCATTTTATATATGTACCACTTCTTTATGCATTCGTCTGTCTGTGGGCATTTAGGTTGCTTCCATTACCTGGATATTGTAAATAGTGGTGCAATGAACATTGCGGTGAATGTCTCTTTTTGATTTATGGTTTTGTCTGGGTATATGCCCAGTAGTGGGATTGCTGTATCATATGGTAATTCTATTCTTACTTTTATAAGAAACTCCATAATGTTCTCCACAGTGACTGTATCAATTTACATTCCCAACAATAGTGGAAGAGGGTTCCTTATCTCCACACCCTTTCCAGCATTTGTTGTTTGTAGATTTTCTGATGATGCCCATTCTAACATGTGTGAGGTGATACACCATGGATGAGTCTATTTCGTTGAGCAAAGAGTAGGTCTTGTCTAGTACATATTTGGCTTATGGAACGGTATGTGTGCTAATTTCAATCTCTGGTTTTATACAGCACCCCAACTCAACATTCCCCTTAAGCAAGCATAAGTTTTTATCTAAATGTGAGACTCTGTTCGGTTTTGTATTTCAGTTTATGTGTAACCAAGTTTACACTCCCTCTATTAGTGATATCTTATGATACTTATCTTTCTCTGTGTGACGTATTTCTCTTAGAATCATCATATTTAAATCCACTCAATTTGCTGCTACAGGCCTGATGACATTGATTTCATTGCTGAGTGATATTCCGTTGTACGTAAGTAGCACAACTCCTTTATCCATTTTTTTCTTTCTGAGATATTTAATTTGTACTGGACTCGAGTTTCTTGTAAACACAGCAGCCCTAAATTTTGTGCTGGCTGTGTCTTGTTGATTTTAATTTTCCTAAGCTATAGGGCTAAAAGTGGAAGTACCCTAGGCTCTGTAGCTTTGTTTTTCAGATGTTTCAGGATACACCATAAACATCTCCAGAGTGTCTGTTGGCAATTTACATCCCGCCCATCAGCATAACAAGGCTCCCTGTTCTCCATGGCCTGTCCTGTGTTTCTGGTTTTTACACTTTTTTCAGATGGCCCTTTTGATGAATGGGAAATGAGACTTCATTGTAGTGCGGATTTCCATTGCTGGAGTGCTTGGTTGGCCAAAAAGGGCATATGCGTTTTTTCCTGAATATATTCAGGAAAAAATGTTTACGCACTTTTGTCCAAGTGCATCAGTGTCAAAGATCTGCCGCTTTTCACATGCTTTAAATGCAATTCCAATCTACCTCCTGAAATATGATTCCTGCAATTCTGCCTCGTTTTCAAGTCCTCTTTGCAGACTTACTTCAATATATTTTTGCCAATAGCTGTCATTTATATCTCTGCAGGTTTGTGAATTACAGTGCCCGTGATTTCCTTTCTTAACTCGTTTCCTTGAAAGCTGGCCACAGAACCGCAGGTTTGCTTTAGGCCATAATCAGGGTCCGACACGGCACTCTGAGCCTTTGGTTAATTCCTCTTCCTGGTGGGAAATTAGAGTTAAATGTGCCCCTCCGGACACCTGCCTCACTCCCAGCCCCTTGGTTATGTGTGTCCTGTAGTTTGAGGCCACATGTGCTGGGTTCCTCACCTTTGGCTGATGTGGCCCCACTGGTGTGAGGACACTCCTGCCTGGTTCCCATCCCCTTGGTGATGTGGACCCTCCGGTGAGAGTCTGATCCTGGCTGGGTTCCTCACACTTCTGAGAGGTGGGCCCTCTTCTCTGAGGTCACTCCTGCCTGGCTGGCCCACCCCGCCTTGACGACGTCGGCTCTCTCGTGGGAGTTGGTGCCTGCTGCGAGTCTCCTCCCCTTGGTAATGAGGGCCCTCTGGCGTCAGGCCCTAACTCCTGGCCTCCCAAAATTTTCTGATGTGCGCCCTGTGGTGCGAGTACACTCCTGCCAGGTTCCCAACACCATGGGAATGTGGGCCTTCTGCTCTGAGGTCCCAACGATGGGTTGCTCAGTTTCATGATGAGGGCCCTCTGGTGTGAGTTCACTCCGGCCTGGATCCCATAGCCTCGCTGCTCCTGGCCACCTGCGGGGAGGTTACAACTGCGGGATTCCTCACCTTTTTTCTTCTATGGGTCCTCTGTTTTGAGACTCCTCCTGCCTGCCTCACTCCCAGCCCCTTGGTGATGTGTGTCCTCTGGTTTGAGGCCACGTGTGCTGGGTCCCTCACCTTTCGATGATGTGGCCCCACTGGTGTGAGGACACTCTTGCCTGGTTCCTATCCCCTTGAAGATGTGGGCTCTCTGGTGAGAGTCTGATCCTGGCTGGGTTCCTCACCCTTCTGTGAGGTGGGCCCTCTGCTGTGAGGTCACTCCTGCCTGGCTGGCACACCCCGCCTGGGCAACATCGGCCCTCTTGTGGCAGTTGGAGCATGCTGGGAGCCTCCTCCCCTCGGTGATGAGGGCCCTCTTGCGTCAGGCCCTAACTGCTGGGTACCCACATTTTCTGATACGTGCTAAGTGGTGCGAGGACACTCCTGCGAGGTTCCCATCCCCATGGGGATGTGGGCCTTCTGCTCTGAGGTCCCAATGGCTGGGTTGCTCACAGTTTCATGATGTGGGCCCTCTGCTGTGAGTTCACTGCAGCCTGGATCACATAGACTCGGTGCTCTGGGCCGCCTGCTGGGAGGTTCCCACTGCAGGATTCCTCACCTTTTTTATTCTATTGGCCCTGTGTTGTGAGGCTACTCATGCCTGCCTCAATCCGAGCCCCTTGGAGATGTGGGTCCTCTGGTTTAGGCCTCATGTGCTGGTTTCCTCACCTTTCTATGATGTGGTCACCCTGGTGTGAAGACAGTCCTGCCTGGTTCTGATCCCCTTGGTGATGTGGGCCCTCTGGTGAGAGTCTTATCCTGGCTGGGTTCCTCACCCTTCTGTGAGGTAGGCCCTCTGCTGTGAGGTCACTCCTGCCTGGCTGTCACACGTCACCTTGTCGACATGGGCCCTCAGTTGGGAGTTGGTGCCTGCTTGGAGTCTCCTCCCCTTGGTAATGAGGGCCCTCTGGCGTCAGACCCTAACTTCTGGGCTCCCAAAATTCTCTGATGTGTGCCCTGAGGTGCGAGTACACTTATGCCATGTTCCCAACCACATAGGAATGTGGGCCTTCTGCTCTGAGGTCCCAAAGCCTGGGTTGCTCACAGTTTCATGATGAGGGCCCTCTGTTTTGAGTTCAGTCAGGTCTGGATCCCATAGCCTCGCTGCTCCTGGCCGCCTGCTGGGAGGTTCCAACTGCGGGATTTCTCACCTTTTTTCTTCTATGGGCCCTCTGTTTTGAGACTCCTCCTGCCTGCCTCACTCCCAGCCCCTTGGTGATGTGTGTCCTCTGGTTTGAGGCCACGTGTGCTGGGTCACTCACATTTCGTTGATGAGGTCCCACTGGTGTGAGGACACTCCAGCCTGGTTCCCATTCTCTTGGTGATGTGGGCCCTCTGGTGAGAGTCTGATCCTCCTTGGGTTCCTCACACTTTTGTGAGGTGGGCCCTCTGCTCTGAGGTCACTCTTGCCTGGCTGGCACACCCCGCCTTGGCGACGGCGGCCCACTGGTAGCAGTTGGAGCCTGCTGGGAGCCTCCTCTCCTCGGTGATGAGAGCCCTCTGGTGTCAGGCCCTAACTGCTGGGCTCCCCACATTTTCTGATGTGTGCCCACTGGTGCGATGACACTCCTACTTGGTTCCCTTCCCCATGGGGATGTGGGCCTTGTGCTCTGAGGTCACAACGGCTGGTTTGCTCACAGTTTCATGATGAGGGCCCTCTGTTGTGAGTTCATCACTGCCTGGATCCCATAGCCTCGGTGCTCTGGGCCGCCTGCTGGGATGTTCCAACTGCTGGATTCCTCACCTTTTTTATACAATGGGTCATGTGTTGTGAGGTTAATCCTGCCTGCCTCGCTCCAAGACCCATGGTGATGTGGGTCCTCTGGTTTGAGGCCACATTTTCTTGTTACCTCAACTTTTGATGATATGGCCCCACGGGTGTGATGACACTCCTGCCTGGTTCACAGCCCCTTGCTGATGTGGGCACTCTGGTGAGAGTCTGATCCTGGCTGGGTTCCTTACCCTTCTGTGAGGTGGGCCCTCTGATGTGAGGTCACTCCTGCCTGGCTGGCTCACGTCGCCTTGATGATGTGGGCCCTCTGTTGGCCACTAAAGCATTCTGGGAGCCTCCTACCCTCTTTAATGAGGGCCCTGGAAAAAACGCATATGCACATTTTGACCAAGTGCATCATTGTCCAGGATCTGCCTCTTCTCCTATGCTTTCAGAGCACTTCCCGTCTACGTCCTGAAATCATATTCCAGGAATACTGCCCCGCTTTCAAGTCCTCCTCGCAGCCTTACTTCAATATATTTTTGTATGATACCTGTCATTAATAACTCTGCAGGTTTGTTAAATACAGTGTCCCTGAGCTCCTTTCTTCAACATGCTTTCTTGTGAGCTGGCCGCAAAACCGCAGGATTGCTTCAGGCCGTAATCTGGTTTCGGCACGGCACGCTGAGCCTTTGGTAAATTCCTCTTTCTGGTGAGAAATGAGCATTCAATTTGCCCGTGGAGACACCTACAGCTAGTCTCTCATTGGTTCTCCCTATTCCTGTTCATCTTGTGCAGAAATTGCAAACTGTGCCAAACAGGAGGTTAAAGGCACTGACTCTCCAAGTGGGTAGAGGGTTAGTAAAGCATCTGGAATGGTGAACCCGAGTACCAGGGAACGAAACCTGAGAGCCATTTAAAATGGTTTCCCAGTCTCACAGTGGACAATACTCTGGGTTTCCCATGCATGTTTTAGCTGAAGGAAGAATTCCTTAAACCTGGAGATTATTGACCCATGGAATGGGTACCATGCAGTATGACTAAAAAGGGTCTGAATTTGCTCACCGAACCTCACCAATGCTATCAGTTCGAAGTGTCCAGCCTTATGCCTCACCCAGCTCTGGGTGTAGATGTGGTAAATCCAGGTTTCATCACAAGCCCTGAATCAATTATTTAAGAATTGCTGTCTCTTTCACTGTCATTGTGTTTTGTTTTTGTAATTTAGTTTGATAATGGGATTTATCGGATTTTCACTGCTGCGTTCATGCCGCTGTACAAACGCTTGATTCTCCTACAGAGAAATATAAATCCACGGGTTTTAAGATTCTTACTAGTCAGGTATATTCCTAGGCGTTGAATATGTGGTGTTGAGTCCATGTCGTTGAACAAGGAGTAGGTCTTGACTATTACATATTTGGCTTATGGAACGGTATCTGTGCTATTTTCAATCTCTGGTTTTATGCAGCACCCCAACTCACCTTTGCCCTTAAGCAAGCATAAGTTGGTTTTCTAAATTTGAGTCCCTGTTCTGTTTTGTAATTCAGTTCATGTGTAGCCAAGTTTACATTCCGTGTATTAGTGATATCTTATGATGTTTCATTTTCTGTGTGACTTATTTCACTTAGAATCACTGTAGCTGAATCCACTCATTATGCCGTGATGGGCCTGATGACATAGATTTCATTGCTGAGTGATATTCCATTGTACGTACGAACCACAACTTCTTTATCCATTTTTCACATTCTGGGATATTTAACTTGTACCGTAGATGAGGTTCTTGTAAACAGAGCCGTCCGAAAATTTGGGGTGGCTGTTTTTGATTTTAAATTCCCTAAGCTATAGGACCATAACTGGAAGTGCCGTAGGCTCCGTTGCTTTGTTTTTTAGGTGTTTCAGGAAACACCATACACTTCTCCAGGGTGGCTGTTGGCAATTTACATCCCGCCCATCAGCATAACAAGGCTCCCTGTTCTCCATGGCCAGTGCTGTCTTTCTGGATTTTACACTTTTTTTAGATGGCCCTTTTGACCAGGGGGCTGTGAGACTTCATTGTAGTGCATAATTCTTTAACATGCTTGCATGGTTGGCCAAGAAGGGCGTATGCGTTTTTTCCTGAATATATTCAGGAAAAAACGCATACGCCCTTTTTGGCCAAGTGCATCATTGTCGACGTTCTGCCTCTTTTCCTATGCTTTAAATGCAATTCCAGTCTACCCCCTGAAATCGTTTTCTTGCAATTCTGCCCACTTACAAGTCCTCTTCGCAGCCTTCCTTCAATATATTTTTGGACGATAACTGTCATTTATAACTCTGCAGGTTTGTGAATTACAGTGCCCCTGAGCTCCTTTCTTCAACTCGCTTTCTTGTGAGCTGGCCGCAAACACACATGATTGCTTCAGGCCCTAATCTGGTTCCGGCACGGCATGCTGAGCCTTTGGTGAATTCCTCTTCCTGGTGGGAAATGAGCGTTAAATTTGCCTGTGCAGACACCTCCAGCTAGTCTCTCATTGATTCCCCCTATTCCTGTTCATCTTGCGCAGATATTGCAAACTGTGCCAAACAGGAGGTTAAAGGCACTGAGTCTCCAAGTGGGGAGAGTGTTAGTAAAGGGCCTGGAATGGTGAACCCGAGTAAAAGGGGACGAAAACTGAGATGCATTTGAAAACGTTTCCCGGTCACATGGTGCACCATACTTGGGTTTTCCATGCATGTTTTAGCTGAAGGAAGAATCCCTCAAACCTGGAGAGTTGGGACCCATGGAATGGGTACCATGCAGTATGACTTCAAAGGGTCTGCACTTGCTCATCGAACCTCACCAATGCTATCAGCCCGAAGTGTCCAACCTTATGTCTCACTCAGCTCTGGGTGTAGATGTGGTAAATCCAGGTTGCATCACAAGCCCTGAATGAATTATTTAAAAATTGCTCTCTATTTCACTGTCATTGTGTTTTGTTTCTGTAATTCATTTTGATAATGGGATTTATCGGATTTTCTCTGCTGCATTCTTGCAGCTGTACACACGCTTGATTCTCTTATGGAGACATATAAATCCATGGGTTTGAAGATTCTGATCAGTCAGGTGTATTCCTAGGCTTTGAATACGGGGTGTTTAGTCCATTTCGTTGAGCAAGGGGTAGGTCTTGAGTATTATATATTTGGCTTATGGAAAGGTATCTGTGCTAATTTCTATCTCTGGTTTTATGCAGCACCCCAACTCACATTTCCCCTTAAGCAAGCATAAGTTGGTTTTCTAAATTTGAGACCCTGTTCTGTTTTGTAATTCAGTTCATGTGTAGCCAAGTTTACATTCCTTGTATTAGTGATATCTTATGATGTTTCATTTTCTGTGTGACTTATTTCACTTAGAATCATCGTACCTGAATCCACTCATTATGCCGCAATGGGCCTGATGACATAGATTTCATTGGTGAGTGATATTCCATTGTACGTACGTACCACAATTTCTTTATCCATTTTTCGCTTTCTTGGATATTTAACTTGTACCGTAGACGAGGTTCTTGTAAACAGAGCCGTCCGAAACTTTGGGGTGGCTGTGTGTTTTTGATTTTAATTTCCCTAATCTATAGGACCATAAGTGGAAGTGCCATAGGCTGTGTTGCTTTGTTTCCTACGTGTTTCTGGAAACACCATACACTTCTCCAGAGTGGTTGTTGGCAATTTACATCCCGCCCATCAGCATGACAAGGCTCCCTCTTCTCCATGGTCTGTGCTGCCTTTCTGGATTTTACACTTTTTTCAGATGGCCCTTTTGACCGGGGGGCAGTGAGACTTCATTGTAGTGCAGATTTCCTTTACACGCTTGCTTGGTTGTCCAAAAAGGGCGTATGCGTTTTTTCCTGAATATATTCAGGAAAAAACGCATACGCCCTTTTTGGCCAAGTGCATCATTGTCGTCGTTCTGCCTCTTTTCCTATGCTTTAAATGCAATTCCAGTCTACCCCCTGAAGTCGTTTTCCTGAAATTCTGCCCCACTTTCAAGTCCTCTTCGCAGCCTTCCTTCAATATATTTTTAGACCATAGCTGTCATTTATAACTCTGCAGGTTTGTGAATTACAGTGCCCCTGAGCTCCTTTCTTCAACTCGCTTTCTTGTGAGCTGGCCGCAAACCCGCAGGAATGCTTCAGGCCCTAATCTGGTTCCGGCACGGCATGCTGAGCCTTTGGTTAATTCCTATTCCTGGTGGGAAATGAGCGTTAAATTTGCCCGTGCAGACACCTTCACACGAGTCGTCATGGTGCCCGTTTGCCCCGGTTATCTCTATGGAGGTTGGAGTTGGAGGGCCTCCTCACTCAAGGTCAGTGTGCCCACGGAGCCAACCCTGCAACTTCAGGGCATGTTTGGTGGTTAGGATCACCACGTGGGGTCCTTTCACCTTAGGAGGGAGGTGGCCTTTTGGGCTGCTGATTTCCAGGTTTTCGGATACTGCCAGTATCTTGGCCAGATGTGGCGGTGGGCCAAGCCCCTTGGTGACCGTAGTTTATCCTACCTGGATCGCATTCTTGCATTGTTCCATTTCAAGTGGTCCCAGGTTTTGCACTAATACTCCAATGGCGATTCACCGTTCACCAGGAATGTAAAGGTCAAAGGGTTTAGCTAAATTAGGGAGTTCCTGTTCAAGGGTCTGAATTGACTGCTCTTTCCATTCTTGAAAGGCCACTTCTGCATTCTATTCAAAAGGATCATCACCTTTTCCTTTCAGTGTTTCATATAGAGGCCGAGCTAGTAGACTGTAGTTAGGGATCCAGAAGCAGCAAACCCTGGCCTCCCCAGGAACCCCTAAGCTGTCTTCTAGTTTTAGAAATGGGTAAGGCTGTAAATTGTTTTTTCCCTTTCCTGGGATGGGCTTCTCCGACCTTCTGTGAGAATGAAGCCCAGGCAGGTCACCGTAGTCTGTGATATTTGAGCTTTTTCTTGGACAACTTGTATCCTTTATTGGCTTGGTAGTTCAGAGGTCTCCTTAGTAGGGCTGGCGATCAGAATGTCGTCTGCATATTGAAGGAGTGTTTCCTTTTCCAGAGGTAGAACTTTTAGGTCTTTAGCTGAGCTTTCCCCAAAGATGGTGTGGGAATTTTTGAACCCTTGGGACAACACGGCCCGGAAGTATTGTTTTAGTTGTATGTTGAGTCCTGCCACTCACAAGCCAAAATTTCTTGTGACTCTGGGACTAATAGAATACAAAAGAAGGCATCATTGAAGACTAATACAGAATACCATGTCCTGGTGGTTGGTAGAATGACCAGCAGGGTGTAGGGTTTAGGAACTACTGGAGGTATATCCTCAGTGGCTTAACTGACTGTCCTGACATCCTTTACCAGGACTCCAGCAGCCCATGGGGCTCTCGAGGTCAGGCCAATCCCAGGATATGGAGCTCACCTGGGCAGGTACCCCACCCCAGCCCACGGGGCTCTCATGTTCAGGACCCTCCCAGGATATGGTGTTCCCTGGGCAGGTCCCCCTGCAGCCCATGGGGCTCTCGTGGTCAGGCCCCTCCCAGGATACAGAGCTACCCTTGCAGGTACCATGGCAGGGCTGGGAACACAGGAACCGTGCATATCGCCCTCATTGCAGAGCACTCCCAGCTCACCTGTCACTCAGATCTGACACAGAGCACCTCAGAGCAGGACTTGAACTAACAAACAGCAGCTCCGACAGGTCTGTGACCCTGGGCATCACTCTGTGTGGCCTCCCTCCACCTGGTCTTCCAGAGACTTCCACTGCACCCGGGGCACCAGGCCTCTGTCTCCACCCACCAGCCACCCCTCCTCTCCCTGACTCCTGGGTTCCTCTCATTAGGAGAGGGTTTTCTTGAAGTTGTCTCCCACTCATGGGCCAGATAATATAATTAGAAAACAAGCCAGAGCTGCAGCCCCTTGTCTATCCTGACTCTCAGGAGCCCACACCTGTTCCTTGGACCTGGCCGATTCAGCAAGTTCCAGTTTCTGCAACTGTGAGCCCCTGAGGGGTGATTATTGGCTGGCCTGGGAAGCCTGACCGTGCCGGCCAGCCCTCCCCAGGTGTGCCTGGGTTCAGATCAATATAAACACCGCTCCAGGCAGCAAGAGCCCCTGCAGCTGTGCCTGACGCCATTTTCTCTGCCCTGTCAGCAGTCTTGGGGCTGGACTGGTGGGAGGGAGTGAGAGGCCACGGCTTTGTGGGTGGCCCAGTGTGAGTGGGGCTCTGCTGGACTTTCTGCAGCAGTTGCCAAGATGCCACCTGCTAAAGAAGAGGATGTGTCACCCATACCTGCCGCTGGAATTTCTCCCTGGGCAGAGGTGAGTGAGGAAGAAAGCAGTGGGGGCCGGGACAGCAGGGGTATCTCAGGCAGGGAAATGGAAAGCTTCCAGAAGAGCACCCAGGGACAGGACCACCCTGGCTGGCCTGCAGGCACCAAGTCGGCTGGCATGCTGTCGCTCATGTGGCTCCATGGCCCTTCCTCTAGGCTTTCAAGTCCTTGTACATATTCAGGTGTTTTACCTGGGAAGGGTGGGAACATTTCAGCAGCAGCTGGCCTGGGGCTCAGCCCACGTTTACTCACAGATGCCTCGGCACGGTCCCCCAGCTTTGCAATGAGGACGCTTGTTGCGTGGGGCCTGCTGGCTGAATGGGAGATGATTCCCCACCACTGACCATCTTCAGAATTGCTTACAACTGGAGCAAGTGCCCTGATACGGTTTTCCTCTGTGTAACTGGTGGGTTCTGTTTTTTTTACTTTTTTTCGTTTTTGGTTCAAGGTAGATTTTATTCCTCTTTTTTGTATTTACAGATATAAGCATGGAAATAATTTATTCATATAAATACATGTATGTGAAGGGAAGAATATTTTCTCTGTTTTACTTTTTGTAATTTGAATTTTATTTTATTTTTTTATACAGCAGGTTCTTTTTGGTTATCTCTTTTATACATATAAATGTATACATGCCAATCCCAATCTCTCAACTCCTCCCACCACCACCCCCCAACAGCTTTCCCCCCTTGGTGTCCATACGTTTGTTTTCTACATCTGTTGCTCTATTTCTGCCTTGCAAAACGGTTCATCTGTAAAATTTGTCTAGGTTCCACATATAGGCATTAATAGACAAGATTTGTTTTTCTCTTTCTGACTTACTTCACTCTGTATGACAGTCTCTAGATCCATCAACGTCTCTACAAATGACCCAATTTCATTCCTTTTTATGGCTTAGTAATATTCCATTTTATATATGTACCACTTCTTTATGCATTCGTCTGTCTGTGGGCATTTAGGTTGCTTCCATTACCTGGATATTGTAAATAGTGGTGCAATGAACATTGCGGTGAATGTCTCTTTTTGATTTATGGTTTTGTCTGGGTATATGCCCAGTAGTGGGATTGCTGTATCATATGGTAATTCTATTCTTACTTTTATAAGAAACTCCATAATGTTCTCCACAGTGACTGTATCAATTTACATTCCCAACAATAGTGGAAGAGGGTTCCTTATCTCCACACCCTTTCCAGCATTTGTTGTTTGTAGATTTTCTGATGATGCCCATTCTAACATGTGTGAGGTGATACACCATGGATGAGTCTATTTCGTTGAGCAAAGAGTAGGTCTTGTCTAGTACATATTTGGCTTATGGAACGGTATGTGTGCTAATTTCAATCTCTGGTTTTATACAGCACCCCAACTCAACATTCCCCTTAAGCAAGCATAAGTTTTTATCTAAATGTGAGACTCTGTTCGGTTTTGTATTTCAGTTTATGTGTAACCAAGTTTACACTCCCTCTATTAGTGATATCTTATGATACTTATCTTTCTCTGTGTGACGTATTTCTCTTAGAATCATCATATTTAAATCCACTCAATTTGCTGCTACAGGCCTGATGACATTGATTTCATTGCTGAGTGATATTCCGTTGTACGTAAGTAGCACAACTCCTTTATCCATTTTTTTCTTTCTGAGATATTTAATTTGTACTGGACTCGAGTTTCTTGTAAACACAGCAGCCCTAAATTTTGTGCTGGCTGTGTCTTGTTGATTTTAATTTTCCTAAGCTATAGGGCTAAAAGTGGAAGTACCCTAGGCTCTGTAGCTTTGTTTTTCAGATGTTTCAGGATACACCATAAACATCTCCAGAGTGTCTGTTGGCAATTTACATCCCGCCCATCAGCATAACAAGGCTCCCTGTTCTCCATGGCCTGTCCTGTGTTTCTGGTTTTTACACTTTTTTCAGATGGCCCTTTTGACGAATGGGAAATGAGACTTCATTGTAGTGCGGATTTCCATTGCTGGAGTGCTTGGTTGGCCAAAAAGGGCATATGCGTTTTTTCCTGAATATATTCAGGAAAAAATGTTTACGCACTTTTGTCCAAGTGCATCAGTGTCAAAGATCTGCCGCTTTTCACATGCTTTAAATGCAATTCCAATCTACCTCCTGAAATATGATTCCTGCAATTCTGCCTCGTTTTCAAGTCCTCTTTGCAGACTTACTTCAATATATTTTTGCCAATAGCTGTCATTTATATCTCTGCAGGTTTGTGAATTACAGTGCCCGTGATTTCCTTTCTTAACTCGTTTCCTTGAAAGCTGGCCACAGAACCGCAGGTTTGCTTTAGGCCATAATCAGGGTCCGACACGGCACTCTGAGCCTTTGGTTAATTCCTCTTCCTGGTGGGAAATTAGAGTTAAATGTGCCCCTCCGGACACCTGCCTCACTCCCAGCCCCTTGGTTATGTGTGTCCTGTAGTTTGAGGCCACATGTGCTGGGTTCCTCACCTTTGGCTGATGTGGCCCCACTGGTGTGAGGACACTCCTGCCTGGTTCCCATCCCCTTGGTGATGTGGACCCTCCGGTGAGAGTCTGATCCTGGCTGGGTTCCTCACACTTCTGAGAGGTGGGCCCTCTTCTCTGAGGTCACTCCTGCCTGGCTGGCCCACCCCGCCTTGACGACGTCGGCTCTCTCGTGGGAGTTGGTGCCTGCTGCGAGTCTCCTCCCCTTGGTAATGAGGGCCCTCTGGCGTCAGGCCCTAACTCCTGGCCTCCCAAAATTTTCTGATGTGCGCCCTGTGGTGCGAGTACACTCCTGCCAGGTTCCCAACACCATGGGAATGTGGGCCTTCTGCTCTGAGGTCCCAACGATGGGTTGCTCAGTTTCATGATGAGGGCCCTCTGGTGTGAGTTCACTCCGGCCTGGATCCCATAGCCTCGCTGCTCCTGGCCACCTGCGGGGAGGTTACAACTGCGGGATTCCTCACCTTTTTTCTTCTATGGGTCCTCTGTTTTGAGACTCCTCCTGCCTGCCTCACTCCCAGCCCCTTGGTGATGTGTGTCCTCTGGTTTGAGGCCACGTGTGCTGGGTCCCTCACCTTTCGATGATGTGGCCCCACTGGTGTGAGGACACTCTTGCCTGGTTCCTATCCCCTTGAAGATGTGGGCTCTCTGGTGAGAGTCTGATCCTGGCTGGGTTCCTCACCCTTCTGTGAGGTGGGCCCTCTGCTGTGAGGTCACTCCTGCCTGGCTGGCACACCCCGCCTGGGCAACATCGGCCCTCTTGTGGCAGTTGGAGCATGCTGGGAGCCTCCTCCCCTCGGTGATGAGGGCCCTCTTGCGTCAGGCCCTAACTGCTGGGTACCCACATTTTCTGATACGTGCTAAGTGGTGCGAGGACACTCCTGCGAGGTTCCCATCCCCATGGGGATGTGGGCCTTCTGCTCTGAGGTCCCAATGCCTGGGTTGCTCACAGTTTCATGATGTGGGCCCTCTGCTGTGAGTTCACTGCAGCCTGGATCACATAGACTCGGTGCTCTGGGCCGCCTGCTGGGAGGTTCCCACTGCAGGATTCCTCACCTTTTTTATTCTATTGGCCCTGTGTTGTGAGGCTACTCATGCCTGCCTCAATCCGAGCCCCTTGGAGATGTGGGTCCTCTGGTTTAGGCCTCATGTGCTGGTTTCCTCACCTTTCTATGATGTGGTCACCCTGGTGTGAAGACAGTCCTGCCTGGTTCTGATCCCCTTGGTGATGTGGGCCCTCTGGTGAGAGTCTTATCCTGGCTGGGTTCCTCACCCTTCTGTGAGGTAGGCCCTCTGCTGTGAGGTCACTCCTGCCTGGCTGTCACACGTCACCTTGTCGACATGGGCCCTCAGTTGGGAGTTGGTGCCTGCTTGGAGTCTCCTCCCCTTGGTAATGAGGGCCCTCTGGCGTCAGACCCTAACTTCTGGGCTCCCAAAATTCTCTGATGTGTGCCCTGAGGTGCGAGTACACTTATGCCATGTTCCCAACCACATAGGAATGTGGGCCTTCTGCTCTGAGGTCCCAAAGCCTGGGTTGCTCACAGTTTCATGATGAGGGCCCTCTGTTTTGAGTTCAGTCAGGTCTGGATCCCATAGCCTCGCTGCTCCTGGCCGCCTGCTGGGAGGTTCCAACTGCGGGATTTCTCACCTTTTTTCTTCTATGGGCCCTCTGTTTTGAGACTCCTCCTGCCTGCCTCACTCCCAGCCCCTTGGTGATGTGTGTCCTCTGGTTTGAGGCCACGTGTGCTGGGTCACTCACATTTCGTTGATGAGGTCCCACTGGTGTGAGGACACTCCAGCCTGGTTCCCATTCTCTTGGTGATGTGGGCCCTCTGGTGAGAGTCTGATCCTCCTTGGGTTCCTCACACTTTTGTGAGGTGGGCCCTCTGCTCTGAGGTCACTCTTGCCTGGCTGGCACACCCCGCCTTGGCGACGGCGGCCCACTGGTAGCAGTTGGAGCCTGCTGGGAGCCTCCTCTCCTCGGTGATGAGAGCCCTCTGGTGTCAGGCCCTAACTGCTGGGCTCCCCACATTTTCTGATGTGTGCCCACTGGTGCGATGACACTCCTACTTGGTTCCCTTCCCCATGGGGATGTGGGCCTTGTGCTCTGAGGTCACAACGGCTGGTTTGCTCACAGTTTCATGATGAGGGCCCTCTGTTGTGAGTTCATCACTGCCTGGATCCCATAGCCTCGGTGCTCTGGGCCGCCTGCTGGGATGTTCCAACTGCTGGATTCCTCACCTTTTTTATACAATGGGTCATGTGTTGTGAGGTTAATCCTGCCTGCCTCGCTCCAAGACCCATGGTGATGTGGGTCCTCTGGTTTGAGGCCACATTTTCTTGTTACCTCAACTTTTGATGATATGGCCCCACGGGTGTGATGACACTCCTGCCTGGTTCACAGCCCCTTGCTGATGTGGGCACTCTGGTGAGAGTCTGATCCTGGCTGGGTTCCTTACCCTTCTGTGAGGTGGGCCCTCTGATGTGAGGTCACTCCTGCCTGGCTGGCTCACGTCGCCTTGATGATGTGGGCCCTCTGTTGGCCACTAAAGCATTCTGGGAGCCTCCTACCCTCTTTAATGAGGGCCCTGGAAAAAACGCATATGCACATTTTGACCAAGTGCATCATTGTCCAGGATCTGCCTCTTCTCCTATGCTTTCAGAGCACTTCCCGTCTACGTCCTGAAATCATATTCCAGGAATACTGCCCCGCTTTCAAGTCCTCCTCGCAGCCTTACTTCAATATATTTTTGTATGATACCTGTCATTAATAACTCTGCAGGTTTGTTAAATACAGTGTCCCTGAGCTCCTTTCTTCAACATGCTTTCTTGTGAGCTGGCCGCAAAACCGCAGGATTGCTTCAGGCCGTAATCTGGTTTCGGCACGGCACGCTGAGCCTTTGGTAAATTCCTCTTTCTGGTGAGAAATGAGCATTCAATTTGCCCGTGGAGACACCTACAGCTAGTCTCTCATTGGTTCTCCCTATTCCTGTTCATCTTGTGCAGAAATTGCAAACTGTGCCAAACAGGAGGTTAAAGGCACTGACTCTCCAAGTGGGTAGAGGGTTAGTAAAGCATCTGGAATGGTGAACCCGAGTACCAGGGAACGAAACCTGAGAGCCATTTAAAATGGTTTCCCAGTCTCACAGTGGACAATACTCTGGGTTTCCCATGCATGTTTTAGCTGAAGGAAGAATTCCTTAAACCTGGAGATTATTGACCCATGGAATGGGTACCATGCAGTATGACTAAAAAGGGTCTGAATTTGCTCACCGAACCTCACCAATGCTATCAGTTCGAAGTGTCCAGCCTTATGCCTCACCCAGCTCTGGGTGTAGATGTGGTAAATCCAGGTTTCATCACAAGCCCTGAATCAATTATTTAAGAATTGCTGTCTCTTTCACTGTCATTGTGTTTTGTTTTTGTAATTTAGTTTGATAATGGGATTTATCGGATTTTCACTGCTGCGTTCATGCCGCTGTACAAACGCTTGATTCTCCTACAGAGAAATATAAATCCACGGGTTTTAAGATTCTTACTAGTCAGGTATATTCCTAGGCGTTGAATATGTGGTGTTGAGTCCATGTCGTTGAACAAGGAGTAGGTCTTGACTATTACATATTTGGCTTATGGAACGGTATCTGTGCTATTTTCAATCTCTGGTTTTATGCAGCACCCCAACTCACCTTTGCCCTTAAGCAAGCATAAGTTGGTTTTCTAAATTTGAGTCCCTGTTCTGTTTTGTAATTCAGTTCATGTGTAGCCAAGTTTACATTCCGTGTATTAGTGATATCTTATGATGTTTCATTTTCTGTGTGACTTATTTCACTTAGAATCACTGTAGCTGAATCCACTCATTATGCCGTGATGGGCCTGATGACATAGATTTCATTGCTGAGTGATATTCCATTGTACGTACGAACCACAACTTCTTTATCCATTTTTCACATTCTGGGATATTTAACTTGTACCGTAGATGAGGTTCTTGTAAACAGAGCCGTCCGAAAATTTGGGGTGGCTGTTTTTGATTTTAAATTCCCTAAGCTATAGGACCATAACTGGAAGTGCCGTAGGCTCCGTTGCTTTGTTTTTTAGGTGTTTCAGGAAACACCATACACTTCTCCAGGGTGGCTGTTGGCAATTTACATCCCGCCCATCAGCATAACAAGGCTCCCTGTTCTCCATGGCCAGTGCTGTCTTTCTGGATTTTACACTTTTTTTAGATGGCCCTTTTGACCAGGGGGCTGTGAGACTTCATTGTAGTGCATAATTCTTTAACATGCTTGCATGGTTGGCCAAGAAGGGCGTATGCGTTTTTTCCTGAATATATTCAGGAAAAAACGCATACGCCCTTTTTGGCCAAGTGCATCATTGTCGACGTTCTGCCTCTTTTCCTATGCTTTAAATGCAATTCCAGTCTACCCCCTGAAATCGTTTTCTTGCAATTCTGCCCACTTACAAGTCCTCTTCGCAGCCTTCCTTCAATATATTTTTGGACGATAACTGTCATTTATAACTCTGCAGGTTTGTGAATTACAGTGCCCCTGAGCTCCTTTCTTCAACTCGCTTTCTTGTGAGCTGGCCGCAAACACACATGATTGCTTCAGGCCCTAATCTGGTTCCGGCACGGCATGCTGAGCCTTTGGTGAATTCCTCTTCCTGGTGGGAAATGAGCGTTAAATTTGCCTGTGCAGACACCTCCAGCTAGTCTCTCATTGATTCCCCCTATTCCTGTTCATCTTGCGCAGATATTGCAAACTGTGCCAAACAGGAGGTTAAAGGCACTGAGTCTCCAAGTGGGGAGAGTGTTAGTAAAGGGCCTGGAATGGTGAACCCGAGTAAAAGGGGACGAAAACTGAGATGCATTTGAAAACGTTTCCCGGTCACATGGTGCACCATACTTGGGTTTTCCATGCATGTTTTAGCTGAAGGAAGAATCCCTCAAACCTGGAGAGTTGGGACCCATGGAATGGGTACCATGCAGTATGACTTCAAAGGGTCTGCACTTGCTCATCGAACCTCACCAATGCTATCAGCCCGAAGTGTCCAACCTTATGTCTCACTCAGCTCTGGGTGTAGATGTGGTAAATCCAGGTTGCATCACAAGCCCTGAATGAATTATTTAAAAATTGCTCTCTATTTCACTGTCATTGTGTTTTGTTTCTGTAATTCATTTTGATAATGGGATTTATCGGATTTTCTCTGCTGCATTCTTGCAGCTGTACACACGCTTGATTCTCTTATGGAGACATATAAATCCATGGGTTTGAAGATTCTGATCAGTCAGGTGTATTCCTAGGCTTTGAATACGGGGTGTTTAGTCCATTTCGTTGAGCAAGGGGTAGGTCTTGAGTATTATATATTTGGCTTATGGAAAGGTATCTGTGCTAATTTCTATCTCTGGTTTTATGCAGCACCCCAACTCACATTTCCCCTTAAGCAAGCATAAGTTGGTTTTCTAAATTTGAGACCCTGTTCTGTTTTGTAATTCAGTTCATGTGTAGCCAAGTTTACATTCCTTGTATTAGTGATATCTTATGATGTTTCATTTTCTGTGTGACTTATTTCACTTAGAATCATCGTACCTGAATCCACTCATTATGCCGCAATGGGCCTGATGACATAGATTTCATTGGTGAGTGATATTCCATTGTACGTACGTACCACAATTTCTTTATCCATTTTTCGCTTTCTTGGATATTTAACTTGTACCGTAGACGAGGTTCTTGTAAACAGAGCCGTCCGAAACTTTGGGGTGGCTGTGTGTTTTTGATTTTAATTTCCCTAATCTATAGGACCATAAGTGGAAGTGCCATAGGCTGTGTTGCTTTGTTTCCTACGTGTTTCTGGAAACACCATACACTTCTCCAGAGTGGTTGTTGGCAATTTACATCCCGCCCATCAGCATGACAAGGCTCCCTCTTCTCCATGGTCTGTGCTGCCTTTCTGGATTTTACACTTTTTTCAGATGGCCCTTTTGACCGGGGGGCAGTGAGACTTCATTGTAGTGCAGATTTCCTTTACACGCTTGCTTGGTTGTCCAAAAAGGGCGTATGCGTTTTTTCCTGAATATATTCAGGAAAAAACGCATACGCCCTTTTTGGCCAAGTGCATCATTGTCGTCGTTCTGCCTCTTTTCCTATGCTTTAAATGCAATTCCAGTCTACCCCCTGAAGTCGTTTTCCTGAAATTCTGCCCCACTTTCAAGTCCTCTTCGCAGCCTTCCTTCAATATATTTTTAGACCATAGCTGTCATTTATAACTCTGCAGGTTTGTGAATTACAGTGCCCCTGAGCTCCTTTCTTCAACTCGCTTTCTTGTGAGCTGGCCGCAAACCCGCAGGAATGCTTCAGGCCCTAATCTGGTTCCGGCACGGCATGCTGAGCCTTTGGTTAATTCCTCTTCCTGGTGGGAAATGAGCGTTAAATTTGCCCGTGCAGACACCTTCACACGAGTCGTCATGGTGCCCGTTTGCCCCGGTTATCTCTATGGAGGTTGGAGTTGGAGGGCCTCCTCACTCAAGGTCAGTGTGCCCACGGAGCCAACCCTGCAACTTCAGGGCATGTTTGGTGGTTAGGATCACCACGTGGGGTCCTTTCACCTTAGGAGGGAGGTGGCCTTTTGGGCTGCTGATTTCCAGGTTTTCGGATACTGCCAGTATCTTGGCCAGATGTGGCGGTGGGCCAAGCCCCTTGGTGACCGTAGTTTATCCTACCTGGATCGCATTCTTGCATTGTTCCATTTCAAGTGGTCCCAGGTTTTGCACTAATACTCCAATGGCGATTCACCGTTCACCAGGAATGTAAAGGTCAAAGGGTTTAGCTAAATTAGGGAGTTCCTCTTCAAGGGTCTGAATTGACTGCTCTTTCCATTCTTGAAAGGCCACTTCTGCATTCTATTCAAAAGGATCATCACCTTTTCCTTTCAGTGTTTCATATAGAGGCCGAGCTAGTAGACTGTAGTTAGGGATCCAGAAGCAGCAAACCCTGGCCTCCCCAGGAACCCCTAAGCTGTCTTCTAGTTTTAGAAATGGGTAAGGCTGTAAATTGTTTTTTCCCTTTCCTGGGATGGGCTTCTCCGACCTTCTGTGAGAATGAAGCCCAGGCAGGTCACCGTAGTCTGTGATATTTGAGCTTTTTCTTGGACAACTTGTATCCTTTATTGGCTTGGTAGTTCAGAGGTCTCCTTAGTAGGGCTGGCGATCAGAATGTCGTCTGCATATTGAAGGAGTGTTTCCTTTTCCAGAGGTAGAACTTTTAGGTCTTTAGCTGAGCTTTCCCCAAAGATGGTGTGGGAATTTTTGAACCCTTGGGACAACACGGCCCGGAAGTATTGTTTTAGTTGTATGTTGAGTCCTGCCACTCACAAGCCAAAATTTCTTGTGACTCTGGGACTAATAGAATACAAAAGAAGGCATCATTGAAGACTAATACAGAATACCATGTCCTGGTGGTTGGTAGAATGACCAGCAGGGTGTAGGGTTTAGGAACTACTGGAGGTATATCCTCAGTGGCTTAACTGACTGTCCTGACATCCTTTACCAGGACTCCAGCAGCCCATGGGGCTCTCGAGGTCAGGCCAATCCCAGGATATGGAGCTCACCTGGGCAGGTACCCCACCCCAGCCCACGGGGCTCTCATGTTCAGGACCCTCCCAGGATATGGTGTTCCCTGGGCAGGTCCCCCTGCAGCCCATGGGGCTCTCGTGGTCAGGCCCCTCCCAGGATACAGAGCTACCCTTGCAGGTACCATGGCAGGGCTGGGAACACAGGAACCGTGCATATCGCCCTCATTGCAGAGCACTCCCAGCTCACCTGTCACTCAGATCTGACACAGAGCACCTCAGAGCAGGACTTGAACTAACAAACAGCAGCTCCGACAGGTCTGTGACCCTGGGCATCACTCTGTGTGGCCTCCCTCCACCTGGTCTTCCAGAGACTTCCACTGCACCCGGGGCACCAGGCCTCTGTCTCCACCCACCAGCCACCCCTCCTCTCCCTGACTCCTGGGTTCCTCTCATTAGGAGAGGGTTTTCTTGAAGTTGTCTCCCACTCATGGGCCAGATAATATAATTAGAAAACAAGCCAGAGCTGCAGCCCCTTGTCTATCCTGACTCTCAGGAGCCCACACCTGTTCCTTGGACCTGGCCGATTCAGCAAGTTCCAGTTTCTGCAACTGTGAGCCCCTGAGGGGTGATTATTGGCTGGCCTGGGAAGCCTGACCGTGCCGGCCAGCCCTCCCCAGGTGTGCCTGGGTTCAGATCAATATAAACACCGCTCCAGGCAGCAAGAGCCCCTGCAGCTGTGCCTGACGCCATTTTCTCTGCCCTGTCAGCAGTCTTGGGGCTGGACTGGTGGGAGGGAGTGAGAGGCCACGGCTTTGTGGGTGGCCCAGTGTGAGTGGGGCTCTGCTGGACTTTCTGCAGCAGTTGCCAAGATGCCACCTGCTAAAGAAGAGGATGTGTCACCCATACCTGCCGCTGGAATTTCTCCCTGGGCAGAGGTGAGTGAGGAAGAAAGCAGTGGGGGCCGGGACAGCAGGGGTATCTCAGGCAGGGAAATGGAAAGCTTCCAGAAGAGCACCCAGGGCCAGGACCACCCTGGCTGGCCTGCAGGCACCAAGTCGGCTGGCATGCTGTCGCTCATGTGGCTCCATGGCCCTTCCTCTAGGCTTTCAAGTCCTTGTACATATTCAGGTGTTTTACCTGGGAAGGGTGGGAACATTTCAGCAGCAGCTGGCCTGGGGCTCAGCCCACGTTTACTCACAGATGCCTCGGCACGGTCCCCCAGCTTTGCAATGAGGACGCTTGTTGCGTGGGGCCTGCTGGCTGAATGGGAGATGATTCCCCACCACTGACCATCTTCAGAATTGCTTACAACTGGAGCAAGTGCCCTGATATGGTTTTCCTCTGTGTAACTGGTGGGTTCTGTTTTTTTTTCTTTTTTTCGTTTTTGGTTCAAGGTAGATTTTATTCCTCTTTTTTGTATTTACAGATATAAGCATGGAAATAATTTATTCATATAAATACATGTATGTGAAGGGAAGAATATTTTCTCTGTTTTACTTTTTGTAATTTGAATTTTATTTTATTTTTTTATACAGCAGGTTCTTTTTGGTTATCTCTTTTATACATATAAATGTATATATGCCAATCCCAATCTCTCAACTCCTCCCACCACCACCCCCCAACAGCTTTCCCCCCTTGGTGTCCATACGTTTGTTGTCTACATCTGTTGCTCTATTTCTGCCTTGCAAAACGGTTCATCTGTAAAATTTGTCTAGGTTCCACATATAGGCATTAATATACAAGATTTGTTTTTCTCTTTCTGACTTACTTCACTCTGTATGACAGTCTCTAGATCCATCAACGTCTCTACAAATGACCCAATTTCATTCCTTTTTATGGCTTAGTAATATTCCATTTTATATATGTACCACTTCTTTATGCATTCGTCTGTCTGTGGGCATTTAGGTTGCTTCCATTACCTGGATATTGTAAATAGTGATGCAATGAACATTGCGGTGAATGTCTCTTTTTGATTTATGGTTTTGTCTGGGTATATGCCCAGTAGTGGGATTGCTGTATCATATGGTAATTCTATTCTTAATTTTATAAGAAACTCCATAATGTTCTCCACAGTGACTGTATCAATTTACATTCCCAACAATAGTGGAAGAAGGTTCCTTATCTCCACACCCTTTCCAGCATTTGTTGTTTGTAGATTTTCTGATGATGCCCATTCTAACAGGTGTGAGGTGATACACCATGGATGAGTCTATTTCGTTGAGCAAAGAGTAGGTCTTGTCTAGTACATATTTGGCTTATGGAACGGTATGTGTGCTAATTTCAATCTCTGGTTTTATACAGCACCCCAACTCAACATTCCCCTTAAGCAAGCATAAGTTTTTATCTAAATGTGAGACTCTGTTCGGTTTTGTATTTCAGTTTATGTGTAACCAAGTTTACACTCCCTCTATTAGTGATATCTTATGATACTTATCTTTCTCTGTGTGACGTATTTCTCTTAGAATCATCATATTTAAATCCACTCAATTTGCTGCTACAGGCCTGATGACATTGATTTCATTGCTGAGTGATATTCCGTTGTACGTAAGTAGCACAACTCCTTTATCCATTTTTTTCTTTCTGAGATATTTAATTTGTACTGGACTCGAGTTTCTTGTAAACACAGCAGCCCTAAATTTTGTGCTGGCTGTGTCTTGTTGATTTTAATTTTCCTAAGCTATAGGGCTAAAAGTGGAAGTACCCTAGGCTCTGTAGCTTTGTTTTTCAGATGTTTCAGGATACACCATAAACATCTCCAGAGTGTCTGTTGGCAATTTACATCCCGCCCATCAGCATAACAAGGCTCCCTGTTCTCCATGGCCTGTCCTGTGTTTCTGGTTTTTACACTTTTTTCAGATGGCCCTTTTGACGAATGGGAAATGAGACTTCATTGTAGTGCGGATTTCCATTGCTGGAGTGCTTGGTTGGCCAAAAAGGGCATATGCGTTTTTTCCTGAATATATTCAGGAAAAAATGTTTACGCACTTTTGTCCAAGTGCATCAGTGTCAAAGATCTGCCGCTTTTCACATGCTTTAAATGCAATTCCAATCTACCTCCTGAAATATGATTCCTGCAATTCTGCCTCGTTTTCAAGTCCTCTTTGCAGACTTACTTCAATATATTTTTGCCAATAGCTGTCATTTATATCTCTGCAGGTTTGTGAATTACAGTGCCCGTGATTTCCTTTCTTAACTCGTTTCCTTGAAAGCTGGCCACAGAACCGCAGGTTTGCTTTAGGCCATAATCAGGGTCCGACACGGCACTCTGAGCCTTTGGTTAATTCCTCTTCCTGGTGGGAAATTAGAGTTAAATGTGCCCCTCCGGACACCTGCCTCACTCCCAGCCCCTTGGTTATGTGTGTCCTGTAGTTTGAGGCCACATGTGCTGGGTTCCTCACCTTTGGCTGATGTGGCCCCACTGGTGTGAGGACACTCCTGCCTGGTTCCCATCCCCTTGGTGATGTGGACCCTCCGGTGAGAGTCTGATCCTGGCTGGGTTCCTCACACTTCTGAGAGGTGGGCCCTCTTCTCTGAGGTCACTCCTGCCTGGCTGGCCCACCCCGCCTTGACGACATCGGCTCTCTCGTGGGAGTTGGTGCCTGCTGCGAGTCTCCTCCCCTTGGTAATGAGGGCCCTCTGGCGTCAGGCCCTAACTCCTGGCCTCCGAAAATTTTCTGATGTGCGCCCTGTGGTGCGAGTACACTCCTGCCAGGTTCCCAACACCATGGGAATGTGGGCCTTCTGCTCTGAGGTCCCAACGATGGGTTGCTCAGTTTCATGATGAGGGCCCTCTGGTGTGAGTTCACTCCGGCCTGGATCCCATAGCCTCGCTGCTCCTGGCCACCTGCGGGGAGGTTACAACAGCGGGATTCCTCACCTTTTTTCTTCTATGGGCCCTCTGTTTTGAGACTCCTCCTGCCTGCCTCACTCCCAGCCCCTTGGTGATGTGTGTCCTCTGGTTTGAGGCCACGTGTGCTGGGTCCCTCACCTTTCGATGATGTGGCCCCACTGGTGTGAGGACACTCTTGCCTGGTTCCTATCCCCTTGAAGATGTGGGCTCTCTGGTGAGAGTCTGATCCTGGCTGGGTTCCTCACCCTTCTGTGAGGTGGGCCCTCTGCTGTGAGGTCACTCCTGCCTGGCTGGCACACCCCGCCTGGGCAACATCGGCCCTCTTGTGGCAGTTGGAGCATGCTGGGAGCCTCCTCCCCTCGGTGAAGAGGGCCCTCTTGCGTCAGGCCCTAACTGCTGGGTACCCACATTTTCTGATACGTGCTAAGTGGTGCGAGGACACTCCTGCGAGGTTCCCATCCCCATGGGGATGTGGGCCTTCTGCTCTGAGGTCCCAATGGCTGGGTTGCTCACAGTTTCATGATGTGGGCCCTCTGCTGTGAGTTCACTGCAGCCTGGATCACATAGACTCGGTGCTCTGGGCCGCCTGCTGGGAGGTTCCCACTGCAGGATTCCTCACCTTTTTTATTCTATTGGCCCTGTGTTGTGAGGCTACTCATGCCTGCCTCAATCCGAGCCCCTTGGAGATGTGGGTCCTCTGGTTTAGGCCTCATGTGCTGGTTTCCTCACCTTTCTATGATGTGGTCACCCTGGTGTGAAGACAGTCCTGCCTGGTTCTGATCCCCTTGGTGATGTGGGCCCTCTGGTGAGAGTCTTATCCTGGCTGGGTTCCTCACCCTTCTGTGAGGTAGGCCCTCTGCTGTGAGGTCACTCCTGCCTGGCTGTCACACGTCACCTTGTCGACATGGGCCCTCAGTTGGGAGTTGGTGCCTGCTTGGAGTCTCCTCCCCTTGGTAATGAGGGCCCTCTGGCGTCAGACCCTAACTTCTGGGCTCCCAAAATTCTCTGATGTGTGCCCTGAGGTGCGAGTACACTTATGCCATGTTCCCAACCACATAGGAATGTGGGCCTTCTGCTCTGAGGTCCCAAAGCCTGGGTTGCTCACAGTTTCATGATGAGGGCCCTCTGTTTTGAGTTCAGTCAGGTCTGGATCCCATAGCCTCGCTGCTCCTGGCCGCCTGCTGGGAGGTTCCAACTGCGGGATTCCTCACCTTTTTTCTTCTATGGGCCCTCTGTTTTGAGACTCCTCCTGCCTGCCTCACTCCCAGCCCCTTGGTGATGTGTGTCCTCTGGTTTGAGGCCACGTGTGCTGGGTCACTCACATTTCGTTGATGAGGTCCCACTGGTGTGAGGACACTCCAGCCTGGTTCCCATTCTCTTGGTGATGTGGGCCCTCTGGTGAGAGTCTGATCCTCCTTGGGTTCCTCACACTTTTGTGAGGTGGGCCCTCTGCTCTGAGGTCACTCTTGCCTGGCTGGCACACCCCGCCTTGGCGACGGCGGCCCACTGGTAGCAGTTGGAGCCTGCTGGGAGCCTCCTCTCCTCGGTGATGAGAGCCCTCTGGTGTCAGGCCCTAACTGCTGGGCTCCCCACATTTTCTGATGTGTGCCCACTGGTGCGATGACACTCCTACTTGGTTCCCTTCCCCATGGGGATGTGGGCCTTGTGCTCTGAGGTCACAACGGCTGGTTTGCTCACAGTTTCATGATGAGGGCCCTCTGTTGTGAGTTCATCACTGCCTGGATCCCATAGCCTCGGTGCTCTGGGCCGCCTGCTGGGATGTTCCAACTGCTGGATTCCTCACCTTTTTTATACAATGGGCCATGTGTTGTGAGGTTAATCCTGCCTGCCTCGCTCCAAGACCCATGGTGATGTGGGTCCTCTGGTTTGAGGCCACATTTTCTTGTTACCTCAACTTTTGATGATATGGCCCCACGGGTGTGATGACACTCCTGCCTGGTTCACAGCCCCTTGCTGATGTGGGCACTCTGGTGAGAGTCTGATCCTGGCTGGGTTCCTTACCCTTCTGTGAGGTGGGCCCTCTGATGTGAGGTCACTCCTGCCTGGCTGGCTCACGTCGCCTTGATGATGTGGGCCCTCTGTTGGCCACTAAAGCATTCTGGGAGCCTCCTACCCTCTTTAATGAGGGCCCTGGAAAAAACGCATATGCACATTTTGACCAAGTGCATCATTGTCCAGGATCTGCCTCTTCTCCTATGCTTTCAGAGCACTTCCCGTCTACGTCCTGAAATCATATTCCAGGAATACTGCCCCGCTTTCAAGTCCTCCTCGCAGCCTTACTTCAATATATTTTTGTATGATACCTGTCATTAATAACTCTGCAGGTTTGTTAAATACAGTGTCCCTGAGCTCCTTTCTTCAACATGCTTTCTTGTGAGCTGGCCGCAAAACCGCAGGATTGCTTCAGGCCGTAATCTGGTTTCGGCACGGCACGCTGAGCCTTTGGTAAATTCCTCTTTCTGGTGAGAAATGAGCATTCAATTTGCCCGTGGAGACACCTACAGCTAGTCTCTCATTGGTTCTCCCTATTCCTGTTCATCTTGTGCAGAAATTGCAAACTGTGCCAAACAGGAGGTTAAAGGCACTGACTCTCCAAGTGGGTAGAGGGTTAGTAAAGCATCTGGAATGGTGAACCCGAGTACCAGGGAACGAAACCTGAGAGCCATTTAAAATGGTTTCCCAGTCTCACAGTGGACAATACTCTGGGTTTCCCATGCATGTTTTAGCTGAAGGAAGAATTCCTTAAACCTGGAGATTATTGACCCATGGAATGGGTACCATGCAGTATGACTAAAAAGGGTCTGAATTTGCTCACCGAACCTCACCAATGCTATCAGTTCGAAGTGTCCAGCCTTATGCCTCACCCAGCTCTGGGTGTAGATGTGGTAAATCCAGGTTTCATCACAAGCCCTGAATCAATTATTTAAGAATTGCTGTCTCTTTCACTGTCATTGTGTTTTGTTTTTGTAATTTAGTTTGATAATGGGATTTATCGGATTTTCACTGCTGCGTTCATGCCGCTGTACAAACGCTTGATTCTCCTACAGAGAAATATAAATCCACGGGTTTTAAGATTCTTACTAGTCAGGTATATTCCTAGGCGTTGAATATGTGGTGTTGAGTCCATGTCGTTGAACAAGGAGTAGGTCTTGACTATTACATATTTGGCTTATGGAACGGTATCTGTGCTATTTTCAATCTCTGGTTTTATGCAGCACCCCAACTCACCTTTGCCCTTAAGCAAGCATAAGTTGGTTTTCTAAATTTGAGTCCCTGTTCTGTTTTGTAATTCAGTTCATGTGTAGCCAAGTTTACATTCCGTGTATTAGTGATATCTTATGATGTTTCATTTTCTGTGTGACTTATTTCACTTAGAATCACTGTAGCTGAATCCACTCATTATGCCGTGATGGGCCTGATGACATAGATTTCATTGCTGAGTGATATTCCATTGTACGTACGAACCACAACTTCTTTATCCATTTTTCACATTCTGGGATATTTAACTTGTACCGTAGATGAGGTTCTTGTAAACAGAGCCGTCCGAAAATTTGGGGTGGCTGTTTTTGATTTTAAATTCCCTAAGCTATAGGACCATAACTGGAAGTGCCGTAGGCTCCGTTGCTTTGTTTTTTAGGTGTTTCAGGAAACACCATACACTTCTCCAGGGTGGCTGTTGGCAATTTACATCCCGCCCATCAGCATAACAAGGCTCCCTGTTCTCCATGGCCAGTGCTGTCTTTCTGGATTTTACACTTTTTTTAGATGGCCCTTTTGACCAGGGGGCTGTGAGACTTCATTGTAGTGCATAATTCTTTAACATGCTTGCATGGTTGGCCAAGAAGGGCGTATGCGTTTTTTCCTGAATATATTCAGGAAAAAACGCATACGCCCTTTTTGGCCAAGTGCATCATTGTCGACGTTCTGCCTCTTTTCCTATGCTTTAAATGCAATTCCAGTCTACCCCCTGAAATCGTTTTCTTGCAATTCTGCCCACTTACAAGTCCTCTTCGCAGCCTTCCTTCAATATATTTTTGGACGATAACTGTCATTTATAACTCTGCAGGTTTGTGAATTACAGTGCCCCTGAGCTCCTTTCTTCAACTCGCTTTCTTGTGAGCTGGCCGCAAACACACATGATTGCTTCAGGCCCTAATCTGGTTCCGGCACGGCATGCTGAGCCTTTGGTGAATTCCTCTTCCTGGTGGGAAATGAGCGTTAAATTTGCCTGTGCAGACACCTCCAGCTAGTCTCTCATTGATTCCCCCTATTCCTGTTCATCTTGCGCAGATATTGCAAACTGTGCCAAACAGGAGGTTAAAGGCACTGAGTCTCCAAGTGGGGAGAGTGTTAGTAAAGGGCCTGGAATGGTGAACCCGAGTAAAAGGGGACGAAAACTGAGATGCATTTGAAAACGTTTCCCGGTCACATGGTGCACCATACTTGGGTTTTCCATGCATGTTTTAGCTGAAGGAAGAATCCCTCAAACCTGGAGAGTTGGGACCCATGGAATGGGTACCATGCAGTATGACTTCAAAGGGTCTGCACTTGCTCATCGAACCTCACCAATGCTATCAGCCCGAAGTGTCCAACCTTATGTCTCACTCAGCTCTGGGTGTAGATGTGGTAAATCCAGGTTGCATCACAAGCCCTGAATGAATTATTTAAAAATTGCTCTCTATTTCACTGTCATTGTGTTTTGTTTCTGTAATTCATTTTGATAATGGGATTTATCGGATTTTCTCTGCTGCATTCTTGCAGCTGTACACACGCTTGATTCTCTTATGGAGACATATAAATCCATGGGTTTGAAGATTCTGATCAGTCAGGTGTATTCCTAGGCTTTGAATACGGGGTGTTTAGTCCATTTCGTTGAGCAAGGGGTAGGTCTTGAGTATTATATATTTGGCTTATGGAAAGGTATCTGTGCTAATTTCTATCTCTGGTTTTATGCAGCACCCCAACTCACATTTCCCCTTAAGCAAGCATAAGTTGGTTTTCTAAATTTGAGACCCTGTTCTGTTTTGTAATTCAGTTCATGTGTAGCCAAGTTTACATTCCTTGTATTAGTGATATCTTATGATGTTTCATTTTCTGTGTGACTTATTTCACTTAGAATCATCGTACCTGAATCCACTCATTATGCCGCAATGGGCCTGATGACATAGATTTCATTGGTGAGTGATATTCCATTGTACGTACGTACCACAATTTCTTTATCCATTTTTCGCTTTCTTGGATATTTAACTTGTACCGTAGACGAGGTTCTTGTAAACAGAGCCGTCCGAAACTTTGGGGTGGCTGTGTGTTTTTGATTTTAATTTCCCTAAGCTATAGGACCATAAGTGGAAGTGCCATAGGCTGTGTTGCTTTGTTTCCTACGTGTTTCTGGAAACACCATACACTTCTCCAGAGTGGTTGTTGGCAATTTACATCCCGCCCATCAGCATGACAAGGCTCCCTCTTCTCCATGGTCTGTGCTGCCTTTCTGGATTTTACACTTTTTTCAGATGGCCCTTTTGACCGGGGGGCAGTGAGACTTCATTGTAGTGCAGATTTCCTTTACACGCTTGCTTGGTTGTCCAAAAAGGGCGTATGCGTTTTTTCCTGAATATATTCAGGAAAAAACGCATACGCCCTTTTTGGCCAAGTGCATCATTGTCGTCGTTCTGCCTCTTTTCCTATGCTTTAAATGCAATTCCAGTCTACCCCCTGAAGTCGTTTTCCTGAAATTCTGCCCCACTTTCAAGTCCTCTTCGCAGCCTTCCTTCAATATATTTTTAGACCATAGCTGTCATTTATAACTCTGCAGGTTTGTGAATTACAGTGCCCCTGAGCTCCTTTCTTCAACTCGCTTTCTTGTGAGCTGGCCGCAAACCCGCAGGAATGCTTCAGGCCCTAATCTGGTTCCGGCACGGCATGCTGAGCCTTTGGTTAATTCCTCTTCCTGGTGGGAAATGAGCGTTAAATTTGCCCGTGCAGACACCTTCACACGAGTCGTCATGGTGCCCCTTTGCCCCGGTTATCTCTATGGAGGTTGGAGTTGGAGGGCCTCCTCACTCAAGGTCAGTGTGCCCACGGAGCCAACCCTGCAACTTCAGGGCATGTTTGGTGGTTAGGATCACCACGTGGGGTCCTTTCACCTTAGGAGGGAGGTGGCCTTTTGGGCTGCTGATTTCCAGGTTTTCAGATACTGCCAGTATCTTGGCCAGATGTGGCGGTGGGCCAAGCCCCTTGGTGACCGTAGTTTATCCTACCTGGATCGCATTCTTGCATTGTTCCATTTCAAGTGGTCCCAGGTTTTGCACTAATACTCCAATGGCGATTCACCGTTCACCAGGAATGTAAAGGTCAAAGGGTTTAGCTAAATTAGGGAGTTCCTCTTCAAGGGTCTGAATTGACTGCTCTTTCCATTCTTGAAAGGCCACTTCTGCATTCTATTCAAAAGGATCATCACCTTTTCCTTTCAGTGTTTCATATAGAGGCCGAGCTAGTAGACTGTAGTTAGGGATCCAGAAGCAGCAAACCCTGGCCTCCCCAGGAACCCCTAAGCTGTCTTCTAGTTTTAGAAATGGGTAAGGCTGTAAATTGTTTTTTCCCTTTCCTGGGATGGGCTTCTCCGACCTTCTGTGAGAATGAAGCCCAGGCAGGTCACCGTAGTCTGTGATATTTGAGCTTTTTCTTGGACAACTTGTATCCTTTATTGGCTTGGTAGTTCAGAGGTCTCCTTAGTAGGGCTGGCGATCAGAATGTCGTCTGCATATTGAAGGAGTGTTTCCTTTTCCAGAGGTAGAACTTTTAGGTCTTTAGCTGAGCTTTCCCCAAAGATGGTGTGGGAATTTTTGAACCCTTGGGACAACACGGCCCGGAAGTATTGTTTTAGTTGTATGTTGAGTCCTGCCACTCACAAGCCAAAATTTCTTGTGACTCTGGGACTAATAGAATACAAAAGAAGGCATCATTGAAGACTAATACAGAATACCATGTCCTGGTGGTTGGTAGAATGACCAGCAGGGTGTAGGGTTTAGGAACTACTGGAGGTATATCCTCAGTGGCTTAACTGACTGTCCTGACATCCTTTACCAGGACTCCAGCAGCCCATGGGGCTCTCGAGGTCAGGCCAATCCCAGGATATGGAGCTCACCTGGGCAGGTACCCCACCCCAGCCCACGGGGCTCTCATGTTCAGGACCCTCCCAGGATATGGTGTTCCCTGGGCAGGTCCCCCTGCAGCCCATGGGGCTCTCGTGGTCAGGCCCCTCCCAGGATACAGAGCTACCCTTGCAGGTACCATGGCAGGGCTGGGAACACAGGAACCGTGCATATCGCCCTCATTGCAGAGCACTCCCAGCTCACCTGTCACTCAGATCTGACACAGAGCACCTCAGAGCAGGACTTGAACTAACAAACAGCAGCTCCGACAGGTCTGTGACCCTGGGCATCACTCTGTGTGGCCTCCCTCCACCTGGTCTTCCAGAGACTTCCACTGCACCCGGGGCACCAGGCCTCTGTCTCCACCCACCAGCCACCCCTCCTCTCCCTGACTCCTGGGTTCCTCTCATTAGGAGAGGGTTTTCTTGAAGTTGTCTCCCACTCATGGGCCAGATAATATAATTAGAAAACAAGCCAGAGCTGCAGCCCCTTGTCTATCCTGACTCTCAGGAGCCCACACCTGTTCCTTGGACCTGGCCGATTCAGCAAGTTCCAGTTTCTGCAACTGTGAGCCCCTGAGGGGTGATTATTGGCTGGCCTGGGAAGCCTGACCGTGCCGGCCAGCCCTCCCCAGGTGTGCCTGGGTTCAGATCAATATAAACACCGCTCCAGGCAGCAAGAGCCCCTGCAGCTGTGCCTGACGCCATTTTCTCTGCCCTGTCAGCAGTCTTGGGGCTGGACTGGTGGGAGGGAGTGAGAGGCCACGGCTTTGTGGGTGGCCCAGTGTGAGTGGGGCTCTGCTGGACTTTCTGCAGCAGTTGCCAAGATGCCACCTGCTAAAGAAGAGGATGTGTCACCCATACCTGCCGCTGGAATTTCTCCCTGGGCAGAGGTGAGTGAGGAAGAAAGCAGTGGGGGCCGGGACAGCAGGGGTATCTCAGGCAGGGAAATGGAAAGCTTCCAGAAGAGCACCCAGGGCCAGGACCACCCTGGCTGGCCTGCAGGCACCAAGTCGGCTGGCATGCTGTCGCTCATGTGGCTCCATGGCCCTTCCTCTAGGCTTTCAAGTCCTTGTACATATTCAGGTGTTTTACCTGGGAAGGGTGGGAACATTTCAGCAGCAGCTGGCCTGGGGCTCAGCCCACGTTTACTCACAGATGCCTCGGCACGGTCCCCCAGCTTTGCAATGAGGACGCTTGTTGCGTGGGGCCTGCTGGCTGAATGGGAGATGATTCCCCACCACTGACCATCTTCAGAATTGCTTACAACTGGAGCAAGTGCCCTGATATGGTTTTCCTCTGTGTAACTGGTGGGTTCTGTTTTTTTTTCTTTTTTTCGTTTTTGGTTCAAGGTAGATTTTATTCCTCTTTTTTGTATTTACAGATATAAGCATGGAAATAATTTATTCATATAAATACATGTATGTGAAGGGAAGAATATTTTCTCTGTTTTACTTTTTGTAATTTGAATTTTATTTTATTTTTTTATACAGCAGGTTCTTTTTGGTTATCTCTTTTATACATATAAATGTATATATGCCAATCCCAATCTCTCAACTCCTCCCACCACCACCCCCCAACAGCTTTCCCCCCTTGGTGTCCATACGTTTGTTGTCTACATCTGTTGCTCTATTTCTGCCTTGCAAAACGGTTCATCTGTAAAATTTGTCTAGGTTCCACATATAGGCATTAATATACAAGATTTGTTTTTCTCTTTCTGACTTACTTCACTCTGTATGACAGTCTCTAGATCCATCAACGTCTCTACAAATGACCCAATTTCATTCCTTTTTATGGCTTAGTAATATTCCATTTTATATATGTACCACTTCTTTATGCATTCGTCTGTCTGTGGGCATTTAGGTTGCTTCCATTACCTGGATATTGTAAATAGTGATGCAATGAACATTGCGGTGAATGTCTCTTTTTGATTTATGGTTTTGTCTGGGTATATGCCCAGTAGTGGGATTGCTGTATCATATGGTAATTCTATTCTTAATTTTATAAGAAACTCCATAATGTTCTCCACAGTGACTGTATCAATTTACATTCCCAACAATAGTGGAAGAGGGTTCCTTATCTCCACACCCTTTCCAGCATTTGTTGTTTGTAGATTTTCTGATGATGCCCATTCTAACAGGTGTGAGGTGATACACCATGGATGAGTCTATTTCGTTGAGCAAAGAGTAGGTCTTGTCTAGTACATATTTGGCTTATGGAACGGTATGTGTGCTAATTTCAATCTCTGGTTTTATACAGCACCCCAACTCAACATTCCCCTTAAGCAAGCATAAGTTTTTATCTAAATGTGAGACTCTGTTCGGTTTTGTATTTCAGTTTATGTGTAACCAAGTTTACACTCCCTCTATTAGTGATATCTTATGATACTTATCTTTCTCTGTGTGACGTATTTCTCTTAGAATCATCATATTTAAATCCACTCAATTTGCTGCTACAGGCCTGATGACATTGATTTCATTGCTGAGTGATATTCCGTTGTACGTAAGTAGCACAACTCCTTTATCCATTTTTTTCTTTCTGAGATATTTAATTTGTACTGGACTCGAGTTTCTTGTAAACACAGCAGCCCTAAATTTTGTGCTGGCTGTGTCTTGTTGATTTTAATTTTCCTAAGCTATAGGGCTAAAAGTGGAAGTACCCTAGGCTCTGTAGCTTTGTTTTTCAGATGTTTCAGGATACACCATAAACATCTCCAGAGTGTCTGTTGGCAATTTACATCCCGCCCATCAGCATAACAAGGCTCCCTGTTCTCCATGGCCTGTCCTGTGTTTCTGGTTTTTACACTTTTTTCAGATGGCCCTTTTGACGAATGGGAAATGAGACTTCATTGTAGTGCGGATTTCCATTGCTGGAGTGCTTGGTTGGCCAAAAAGGGCATATGCGTTTTTTCCTGAATATATTCAGGAAAAAATGTTTACGCACTTTTGTCCAAGTGCATCAGTGTCAAAGATCTGCCGCTTTTCACATGCTTTAAATGCAATTCCAATCTACCTCCTGAAATATGATTCCTGCAATTCTGCCTCGTTTTCAAGTCCTCTTTGCAGACTTACTTCAATATATTTTTGCCAATAGCTGTCATTTATATCTCTGCAGGTTTGTGAATTACAGTGCCCGTGATTTCCTTTCTTAACTCGTTTCCTTGAAAGCTGGCCACAGAACCGCAGGTTTGCTTTAGGCCATAATCAGGGTCCGACACGGCACTCTGAGCCTTTGGTTAATTCCTCTTCCTGGTGGGAAATTAGAGTTAAATGTGCCCCTCCGGACACCTGCCTCACTCCCAGCCCCTTGGTTATGTGTGTCCTGTAGTTTGAGGCCACATGTGCTGGGTTCCTCACCTTTGGCTGATGTGGCCCCACTGGTGTGAGGACACTCCTGCCTGGTTCCCATCCCCTTGGTGATGTGGACCCTCCGGTGAGAGTCTGATCCTGGCTGGGTTCCTCACACTTCTGAGAGGTGGGCCCTCTTCTCTGAGGTCACTCCTGCCTGGCTGGCCCACCCCGCCTTGACGACGTCGGCTCTCTCGTGGGAGTTGGTGCCTGCTGCGAGTCTCCTCCCCTTGGTAATGAGGGCCCTCTGGCGTCAGGCCCTAACTCCTGGCCTCCGAAAATTTTCTGATGTGCGCCCTGTGGTGCGAGTACACTCCTGCCAGGTTCCCAACACCATGGGAATGTGGGCCTTCTGCTCTGAGGTCCCAACGATGGGTTGCTCAGTTTCATGATGAGGGCCCTCTGGTGTGAGTTCACTCCGGCCTGGATCCCATAGCCTCGCTGCTCCTGGCCACCTGCGGGGAGGTTACAACAGCGGGATTCCTCACCTTTTTTCTTCTATGGGCCCTCTGTTTTGAGACTCCTCCTGCCTGCCTCACTCCCAGCCCCTTGGTGATGTGTGTCCTCTGGTTTGAGGCCACGTGTGCTGGGTCCCTCACCTTTCGATGATGTGGCCCCACTGGTGTGAGGACACTCTTGCCTGGTTCCTATCCCCTTGAAGATGTGGGCTCTCTGGTGAGAGTCTGATCCTGGCTGGGTTCCTCACCCTTCTGTGAGGTGGGCCCTCTGCTGTGAGGTCACTCCTGCCTGGCTGGCACACCCCGCCTGGGCAACATCGGCCCTCTTGTGGCAGTTGGAGCATGCTGGGAGCCTCCTCCCCTCGGTGAAGAGGGCCCTCTTGCGTCAGGCCCTAACTGCTGGGTACCCACATTTTCTGATACGTGCTAAGTGGTGCGAGGACACTCCTGCGAGGTTCCCATCCCCATGGGGATGTGGGCCTTCTGCTCTGAGGTCCCAATGGCTGGGTTGCTCACAGTTTCATGATGTGGGCCCTCTGCTGTGAGTTCACTGCAGCCTGGATCACATAGACTCGGTGCTCTGGGCCGCCTGCTGGGAGGTTCCCACTGCAGGATTCCTCACCTTTTTTATTCTATTGGCCCTGTGTTGTGAGGCTACTCATGCCTGCCTCAATCCGAGCCCCTTGGAGATGTGGGTCCTCTGGTTTAGGCCTCATGTGCTGGTTTCCTCACCTTTCTATGATGTGGTCACCCTGGTGTGAAGACAGTCCTGCCTGGTTCTGATCCCCTTGGTGATGTGGGCCCTCTGGTGAGAGTCTTATCCTGGCTGGGTTCCTCACCCTTCTGTGAGGTAGGCCCTCTGCTGTGAGGTCACTCCTGCCTGGCTGTCACACGTCACCTTGTCGACATGGGCCCTCAGTTGGGAGTTGGTGCCTGCTTGGAGTCTCCTCCCCTTGGTAATGAGGGCCCTCTGGCGTCAGACCCTAACTTCTGGGCTCCCAAAATTCTCTGATGTGTGCCCTGAGGTGCGAGTACACTTATGCCATGTTCCCAACCACATAGGAATGTGGGCCTTCTGCTCTGAGGTCCCAAAGCCTGGGTTGCTCACAGTTTCATGATGAGGGCCCTCTGTTTTGAGTTCAGTCAGGTCTGGATCCCATAGCCTCGCTGCTCCTGGCCGCCTGCTGGGAGGTTCCAACTGCGGGATTCCTCACCTTTTTTCTTCTATGGGCCCTCTGTTTTGAGACTCCTCCTGCCTGCCTCACTCCCAGCCCCTTGGTGATGTGTGTCCTCTGGTTTGAGGCCACGTGTGCTGGGTCACTCACATTTCGTTGATGAGGTCCCACTGGTGTGAGGACACTCCAGCCTGGTTCCCATTCTCTTGGTGATGTGGGCCCTCTGGTGAGAGTCTGATCCTCCTTGGGTTCCTCACACTTTTGTGAGGTGGGCCCTCTGCTCTGAGGTCACTCTTGCCTGGCTGGCACACCCCGCCTTGGCGACGGCGGCCCACTGGTAGCAGTTGGAGCCTGCTGGGAGCCTCCTCTCCTCGGTGATGAGAGCCCTCTGGTGTCAGGCCCTAACTGCTGGGCTCCCCACATTTTCTGATGTGTGCCCACTGGTGCGATGACACTCCTACTTGGTTCCCTTCCCCATGGGGATGTGGGCCTTGTGCTCTGAGGTCACAACGGCTGGTTTGCTCACAGTTTCATGATGAGGGCCCTCTGTTGTGAGTTCATCACTGCCTGGATCCCATAGCCTCGGTGCTCTGGGCCGCCTGCTGGGATGTTCCAACTGCTGGATTCCTCACCTTTTTTATACAATGGGCCATGTGTTGTGAGGTTAATCCTGCCTGCCTCGCTCCAAGACCCATGGTGATGTGGGTCCTCTGGTTTGAGGCCACATTTTCTTGTTACCTCAACTTTTGATGATATGGCCCCACGGGTGTGATGACACTCCTGCCTGGTTCACAGCCCCTTGCTGATGTGGGCACTCTGGTGAGAGTCTGATCCTGGCTGGGTTCCTTACCCTTCTGTGAGGTGGGCCCTCTGATGTGAGGTCACTCCTGCCTGGCTGGCTCACGTCGCCTTGATGATGTGGGCCCTCTGTTGGCCACTAAAGCATTCTGGGAGCCTCCTACCCTCTTTAATGAGGGCCCTGGAAAAAACGCATATGCACATTTTGACCAAGTGCATCATTGTCCAGGATCTGCCTCTTCTCCTATGCTTTCAGAGCACTTCCCGTCTACGTCCTGAAATCATATTCCAGGAATACTGCCCCGCTTTCAAGTCCTCCTCGCAGCCTTACTTCAATATATTTTTGTATGATACCTGTCATTAATAACTCTGCAGGTTTGTTAAATACAGTGTCCCTGAGCTCCTTTCTTCAACACGCTTTCTTGTGAGCTGGCCGCAAAACCGCAGGATTGCTTCAGGCCGTAATCTGGTTTCGGCACGGCACGCTGAGCCTTTGGTAAATTCCTCTTTCTGGTGAGAAATGAGCATTCAATTTGCCCGTGGAGACACCTACAGCTAGTCTCTCATTGGTTCTCCCTATTCCTGTTCATCTTGTGCAGAAATTGCAAACTGTGCCAAACAGGAGGTTAAAGGCACTGACTCTCCAAGTGGGTAGAGGGTTAGTAAAGCATCTGGAATGGTGAACCCGAGTACCAGGGAACGAAACCTGAGAGCCATTTAAAATGGTTTCCCAGTCTCACAGTGGACAATACTCTGGGTTTCCCATGCATGTTTTAGCTGAAGGAAGAATTCCTTAAACCTGGAGATTATTGACCCATGGAATGGGTACCATGCAGTATGACTAAAAAGGGTCTGAATTTGCTCACCGAACCTCACCAATGCTATCAGTTCGAAGTGTCCAGCCTTATGCCTCACCCAGCTCTGGGTGTAGATGTGGTAAATCCAGGTTTCATCACAAGCCCTGAATCAATTATTTAAGAATTGCTGTCTCTTTCACTGTCATTGTGTTTTGTTTTTGTAATTTAGTTTGATAATGGGATTTATCGGATTTTCACTGCTGCGTTCATGCCGCTGTACAAACGCTTGATTCTCCTACAGAGAAATATAAATCCACGGGTTTTAAGATTCTTACTAGTCAGGTATATTCCTAGGCGTTGAATATGTGGTGTTGAGTCCATGTCGTTGAACAAGGAGTAGGTCTTGACTATTACATATTTGGCTTATGGAACGGTATCTGTGCTATTTTCAATCTCTGGTTTTATGCAGCACCCCAACTCACCTTTGCCCTTAAGCAAGCATAAGTTGGTTTTCTAAATTTGAGTCCCTGTTCTGTTTTGTAATTCAGTTCATGTGTAGCCAAGTTTACATTCCGTGTATTAGTGATATCTTATGATGTTTCATTTTCTGTGTGACTTATTTCACTTAGAATCACTGTAGCTGAATCCACTCATTATGCCGTGATGGGCCTGATGACATAGATTTCATTGCTGAGTGATATTCCATTGTACGTACGAACCACAACTTCTTTATCCATTTTTCACATTCTGGGATATTTAACTTGTACCGTAGATGAGGTTCTTGTAAACAGAGCCGTCCGAAAATTTGGGGTGGCTGTTTTTGATTTTAAATTCCCTAAGCTATAGGACCATAACTGGAAGTGCCGTAGGCTCCGTTGCTTTGTTTTTTAGGTGTTTCAGGAAACACCATACACTTCTCCAGGGTGGCTGTTGGCAATTTACATCCCGCCCATCAGCATAACAAGGCTCCCTGTTCTCCATGGCCAGTGCTGTCTTTCTGGATTTTACACTTTTTTTAGATGGCCCTTTTGACCAGGGGGCTGTGAGACTTCATTGTAGTGCATAATTCTTTAACATGCTTGCATGGTTGGCCAAGAAGGGCGTATGCGTTTTTTCCTGAATATATTCAGGAAAAAACGCATACGCCCGTTTTGGCCAAGTGCATCATTGTCGACGTTCTGCCTCTTTTCCTATGCTTTAAATGCAATTCCAGTCTACCCCCTGAAATCGTTTTCTTGCAATTCTGCCCACTTACAAGTCCTCTTCGCAGCCTTCCTTCAATATATTTTTGGACGATAACTGTCATTTATAACTCTGCAGGTTTGTGAATTACAGTGCCCCTGAGCTCCTTTCTTCAACTCGCTTTCTTGTGAGCTGGCCGCAAACACACATGATTGCTTCAGGCCCTAATCTGGTTCCGGCACGGCATGCTGAGCCTTTGGTGAATTCCTCTTCCTGGTGGGAAATGAGCGTTAAATTTGCCTGTGCAGACACCTCCAGCTAGTCTCTCATTGATTCCCCCTATTCCTGTTCATCTTGCGCAGATATTGCAAACTGTGCCAAACAGGAGGTTAAAGGCACTGAGTCTCCAAGTGGGGAGAGTGTTAGTAAAGGGCCTGGAATGGTGAACCCGAGTAAAAGGGGACGAAAACTGAGATGCATTTGAAAACGTTTCCCGGTCACACGGTGGAACATACTCTGGGTTTCCCATGCATGTTTTAGCTGAAGGAAGAATCCCTTAAACCTGGAGAGTTGGGACCCATGGAATGGGTACCATGCAGTATGAGTTCAAAGGGTCTGCGTTTGCTCACCGAACCTCACCAATGCTATCAGCCCGAAGTGTCCAGCCTTATGTCTCATCCAGCTCTGGGTGTAGATGTGGTAAATACAGGTTGCATCACAAGCCCTGAATGAATTATTTAAGAATTGCTCTCTATTTCACTCTCATTGTGTTTTGTTTTTGAAATTCATTTTGATAATGGGATTTATCGTATTTTCACTGCTGCTTTTAGGCCACTGTACACACGCTTGATTTCCTTATGGAGACATATAAATCCATGGGTTTTAAGATTCTTACTTGTCAGGTATCTTCCCAGGCGTTGAATATAGGGTGTTGAGTCCATTTCGTTGAGCAAGGAGTAGGTTTTGTCTATTATATATTTGGCTTATGGAACGGTATCTGTGCTAATTTCAATCTCTGGTTTTATTCAGCATCCCAACTGACCTTTCCCCATTAGCAAGCATAAGTTGGTTTGCTGAATTTGAGACCCTGTTCTGTTTTGTAATTCAGTTCATGGGAGCCAAGTTTACATTCCGTGTATTAGTGATAACTTATGATGTTTCTTTTTCTGTCTGACTTATTTCTCATAGAATCATCGTACCTGAATCCACTCATTATGCCGCTACGGTCCTGATGACGTAGATTTCATTGCTGAGTGATATTCCATTGTACGTGCGTACCACAACTTCTTTATCTATTTTATGCTTTCTCGGATATTTAACTTCTACCGTAGATGAGGTTCTTGTAAACAGAGCCATCCCAAACTTTGGGGTGGCTGTGTGTTTTTGATTTTAATTTCCCTATGCTATAGGACCATAAGTGGAGATGCCATAGGCTGTGTTGCTTTGTTTCCTACGTGTTTCAGGAAACACCATACACTTTTCCAGAGTGGCTGTTGGAAATTTAATCCGCCCATCAGCATAACAAGGCGCCCTGTTCTCCATGACCTGTCCTGCCTTTCTGGATTTTACACTTTTTCAGATGGCCCTTTTGACCGGGGGGCAGTGAGACTTCATTGTAGTGCAGATTTCCTTTACACGCTTGCTTGGTTGGCCAAAAAGGGCGTATGCGTTTTTTCCTGAATATATTCAGGAAAAAACGCATACGCCCTTTTTGGCCAAGTGCATCATTGTCAACATTCTGCCTCTTTTCCTATGCTTTAAGTGCAATTCCAGTCTACCCCCTGAAATCGTTTTCCTGAAATTCTGCCCCGCTTTCAAGTCCTCTTCGAAGACTTACTTCTATACATTTTTGGACGATAGCTGTCATTCATAACTCTGCAGGTTTGTGAATTACAGTGCCCTTGAGCTCCTTTCTTCAACTCGCTTTCTTGTGAGCTGGCCGCAAAACCGCAGGATTGCTTCAGGCCCTAATCTCTTTCCGGCAGGGCACGCTGAGCCTTCGGTTAATTCCTCTTCCTGGTGGGAAATGAGCGTTCAATTTGCCCGTGCAGACACCTACAGCTAGTCTCTCATTGGTTCTCCCTATTCCTGTTCATCTTGCGCAGAAATTGCAAACTTTGCCAAACAGGAGGTTAAATGCACTGACTCTCCAAGTGGGGAGAGTGTTAGTAAAGCGTCTGGAATGGTGAACCCGAGTACCAGGGGACGAAAACTGAGATGCATCTGAAAACGTTTCCCAGTCACATGGTGGACCATACTCTGTGTTTCCCATGCATGTTTTAGCTGAAGGAAGAATCCCTTAAACCTGGAGAGTTGGGAACCATGGAATGGGTACCATGCAGTATGACTTCAAAGGGTCTGCGTTTGCTCACCGAACCTCACCAATTCTATCAGCCCGAAGTGTCCAGCCTTATGTCTCACACAACTCTGGGTGTAGACGTGGTAAATCCAGGTTGCATCACAAGTCCTGAATGAATTATTTAAGCATTGCTCTCTATTTCACTGTCATTGTGTTTTGTTTTTGTAATTTAGTTTGATAATGGGATTTATCGGATTTTCACTGCTGCGTTCATGCCGCTGTACAAACGCTTGATTCTCCTACAGAGAAATATAAATCCACGGGTTTTAAGATTCTTACTAGTCAGGTATATTCCTAGGCGTTGAATATGTGGTGTTGAGTCCATGTCGTTGAACAAGGAGTAGGTCTTGACTATTACATATTTGGCTTATGGAACGGTATCTGTGCTATTTTCAATCTCTGGTTTTATGCAGCACCCCAACTCACCTTTGCCCTTAAGCAAGCATAAGTTGGTTTTCTAAATTTGAGTCCCTGTTCTGTTTTGTAATTCAGTTCATGTGTAGCCAAGTTTACATTCCGTGTATTAGTGATATCTTATGATGTTTCATTTTCTGTGTGACTTATTTCACTTAGAATCACTGTAGCTGAATCCACTCATTATGCCGTGATGGGCCTGATGACATAGATTTCATTGCTGAGTGATATTCCATTGTACGTACGAACCACAACTTCTTTATCCATTTTTCACATTCTGGGATATTTAACTTGTACCGTAGATGAGGTTCTTGTAAACAGAGCCGTCCGAAAATTTGGGGTGGCTGTGTGTTTTTGATTTTAATTTCCCTAAGCTATAGGACCATAACTGGAAGTGCCGTAGGCTCCGTTGCTTTGTTTTTTAGGTGTTTCAGGAAACACCATACACTTCTCCAGGGTGGCTGTTGGCAATTTACATCCCGCCCATCAGCATAACAAGGCTCCCTGTTCTCCATGGCCTGTGCTGTCTTTCTGGATTTTACACTTTTTTTAGATGGCCCTTTTGACCAGGGGGCTGTGAGACTTCATTGTAGTGCATAATTCTTTAACATGCTTGCATGGTTGGCCAAAAAGGGCGTATGCGTTTTTTCCTGAATATATTCAGGAAAAAACGCATACGCCCTTTTTGGCCAAGTGCATCATTGTCGACGTTCTGCCTCTTTTCCTATGCTTTAAATGCAATTCCAGTCTACCCCCTGAAATCGTTTTCTTGCAATTCTGCCCACTTACAAGTCCTCTTCGCAGCCTTCCTTCAATATATTTTTGGACGATAGCTGTCATTTATAACTCTGCAGGTTTGTGAATTACAGTGCCCCTGAGCTCCTTTCTTCAACTCGCTTTCTTGTGAGCTGGCCGCAAACACACATGATTGCTTCAGGCCCTAATCTGGTTCCGGCACGGCATGCTGAGCCTTTGGTGAATTCCTCTTCCTGGTGGGAAATGAGCGTTAAATTTGCCTGTGCAGACACCTCCAGCTAGTCTCTCATTGATTCCCCCTATTCCTGTTCATCTTGCGCAGATATTGCAAACTGTGCCAAACAGGAGGTTAAAGGCACTGAGTCTCCAAGTGGGGAGAGTGTTAGTAAAGGGTCTGGAATGGTGAACCCGAGTAAAAGGGGACGAAAACTGAGATGCATTTGAAAACGTTTCCCGGTCACATGGTGCACCATACTTGGGTTTTCCATGCATGTTTTAGCTGAAGGAAGAATCCCTCAAACCTGGAGAGTTGGGACCCATGGAATGGGTACCATGCAGTATGACTTCAAAGGGTCTGCACTTGCTCATCGAACCTCACCAATGCTATCAGCCCGAAGTGTCCAACCTTATGTCTCACTCAGCTCTGGGTGTAGATGTGGTAAATCCAGGTTGCATCACAAGCCCTGAATGAATTATTTAAAAATTGCTCTCTATTTCACTGTCATTGTGTTTTGTTTCTGTAATTCATTTTGATAATGGGATTTATCGGATTTTCTCTGCTGCATTCTTGCAGCTGTACACACGCTTGATTCTCTTATGGAGACATATAAATCCATGGGTTTGAAGATTCTGATCAGTCAGGTGTATTCCTAGGCTTTGAATATGGGGTGTTTAGTCCATTTCGTTGAGCAAGGGGTAGGTCTTGAGTATTATATATTTGGCTTATGGAAAGGTATCCTTGCTAATTTCTATCTCTGGTTTTATGCAGCACCCCAACTCACATTTCCCCTTAAGCAAGCATAAGTTGGTGTTCTAAATTTGAGACCCTGTTCTGTTTTGTAATTCAGTTCATGTGTAGCCAAGTTTACATTCCTTGTATTAGTGATATCTTATGATGTTTCATTTTCTGTGTGACTTATTTCACTTAGAATCATCGTACCTGAATCCACTCATTATGCCGCAATGGGCCTGATGACATAGATTTCATTGGTGAGTGATATTCCATTGTACGTACGTACCACAATTTCTTTATCCATTTTTCGCTTTCTTGAATATTTAACTTGTACCGTAGACGAGGTTCTTGTAAACAGAGCCGTCCGAAACTTTGGGGTGGCTGTGTGTTTTTGATTTTAATTTCCCTAAGCTATAGGACCATAAGTGGAAGTGCCATAAGGTGTGTTGCTTTGTTTCCTACGTGTTTCTGGAAACACCATACACTTTTCCAGAGTGGTTGTTGCTAATTTACATCCCGTCCATCAGCATGACAAGGCTCCCTGTTCTCCATGACCTGTCCTGACTTTCTGGATTTTACATTTTTTTCAGATGGCCCTTTTGACCGGGGGGCAGTGAGACTTCATTGTAGTGCAGATTTCCATTACACGCTTGCTTGGTTGGCCAAAAAGGGCGTAAGCGTTTTTTCCTGAATATATTCAGGAAAAACCGCATACGCCCTTTTTGGCCAAGTGCATCATTGTCGACATTCTGCCTCTTTTCCTATGCTTTTAGTACAATTCCAGTCTACCCCCTGAAATCGTTTTCCTGAAATTCTGCCCCGCTTTCAAGTCCTCTTCGAAGACTTACTTCAATACATTTTTGGACGATAGCTGTCATTCATAACTCTGCAGGTTTGTGAATTACAGTGCCCCTGAGCTCGTTTCTTCAACTCGCTTTCTTGTGAGCTGGCCGAAAACCGCAGGATTGCTTCAGGCCCTAATCTGTTTCCGGCAGGGCACGCTGAGCCTTTAGTTAATTCCTCTTCCTGGTGGGAAATGAGTGTTCCATTTGCCCGTGCAGACACCTACAGCTAGTCTCTCATTGCTTCTCCCTATTCCTGTTCATCTTGCGCAGAAATTGCAAACTGTGCCAAACAGGAGGTTAATGGCACTGACTCTCCAAGTGGGGAGGGTATTAGTAAAGCGTTCAAATGTTGAACCCGAGTACCAGGGGACGAAAACTGAGATGCATTTGAAAACGTTTCCCAATCACACGGTGGAACATACTCTGGGTTTCCCATGCATGTTTTAGCTGAAGGAAGAATCCCTTAAACCTGGAGAGTTGGGACCCATGGAATGAGTACCATGCAGTATGAGTTCAAAGGGTCTGCGTTTGCTCACCGAACCTCACCAATGCTATCAGCCCGAAGTGTCCAGCCTTATGTCTCATCCAGCTCTGGGTGTAGATGTGGTAAATACAGGTTGCATCACAAGCCCTGAATGAATTATTTAAGAATTGCTCTCTATTTCACTCTCATTGTGTTTTGTTTTTGAAATTCATTTTGATAATGGGATTTATCGTATTTTCACTGCTGCTTTTAGGCCACTGTACACACGCTTGATTTCCTTATGGAGACATATAAATCCATGGGTTTTAAGATTCTTACTTGTCAGGTATCTTCCCAGGCGTTGAATATAGGGTGTTGAGTCCATTTCGTTGAGCAAGGAGTAGGTTTTGTCTATTATATATTTGGCTTATGGAACGGTATCTGTGCTAATTTCAATCTCTGGTTTTATTCAGCATCCCAACTGACCTTTCCCCATTAGCAAGCATAAGTTGGTTTGCTAAATTTGAGACCCTGTTCTGTTTTGTAATTCAGTTCATGGGAGCCAAGTTTACATTCCGTGTATTAGTGATAACTTATGATGTTTCTTTTTCTGTCTGACTTATTTCTCATAGAATCATCGTACCTGAATCCACTCATTATGCCGCTACGGTCCTGATGACGTAGATTTCATTGCTGAGTGATATTCCATTGTACATGCGTACCACAACTTCTTTATCTATTTTATGCTTTCTCGGATATTTAACTTCTACCGTAGATGAGGTTCTTGTAAACAGAGCCATCCCAAACTTTGGGGTGGCTGTGTGTTTTTGATTTTAATTTCCCTATGCTATAGGACCATAAGTGGAGATGCCATAGGCTGTGTTGCTTTGTTTCCTACGTGTTTCAGGAAACACCATACACTTTTCCAGAGTGGCTGTTGGAAATTTAATCCGCCCATCAGCATAACAAGGCGCCCTGTTCTCCATGACCTGTCCTGCCTTTCTGGATTTTACACTTTTTCAGATGGCCCTTTTGACCGGGGGGCAGTGAGACTTCATTGTAGTGCAGATTTCCTTTACACGCTTGCTTGGTTGGCCAAAAAGGGCGTATGCGTTTTTTCCTGAATATATTCAGGAAAAAACGCATACGCCCTTTTTGGCCAAGTGCATCATTGTCAACATTCTGCCTCTTTTCCTATGCTTTAAGTGCAATTCCAGTCTACCCCCTGAAATCGTTTTCCTGAAATTCTGCCCCGCTTTCAAGTCCTCTTCGAAGACTTACTTCTATACATTTTTGGACGATAGCTGTCATTCATAACTCTGCAGGTTTGTGAATTACAGTGCCCTTGAGCTCCTTTCTTCAACTCGCTTTCTTGTGAGCTGGCCGCAAAACCGCAGGATTGCTTCAGGCCCTAATCTCTTTCCGGCAGGGCACGCTGAGCCTTCGGTTAATTCCTCTTCCTGGTGGGAAATGAGCGTTCAATTTGCCCGTGCAGACACCTACAGCTAGTCTCTCATTGGTTCTCCCTATTCCTGTTCATCTTGCGCAGAAATTGCAAACTTTGCCAAACAGGAGGTTAAATGCACTGACTCTCCAAGTGGGGAGAGTGTTAGTAAAGCGTCTGGAATGGTGAACCCGAGTACCAGGGGACGAAAACTGAGATGCATCTGAAAACGTTTCCCAGTCACATGGTGGACCATACTCTGTGTTTCCCATGCATGTTTTAGCTGAAGGAAGAATCCCTTAAACCTGGAGAGTTGGGACCCATGGAATGGGTACCATGCAGTATGACTTCAAAGGGTCTGCGTTTGCTCACCGAACCTCACCAATGCTATCAGTCCGAAGTGTCCAGCCTTATGTCTCACCCAGCTCTGGGTGTAGATGTGGTAAATCCAGGTTGCATCACAAGCCCTGAATGAATTATTTAAGAATTGCTCTCTATTTCACTGTCATTGTGTTTTGTTTTTGAAATTTATTTTGATAATGGGATTTATCGGATTTTCACTGCTGCGTTTAGGCCGCTGTACACACGCTTGATTTCCTTATGGAGACATATAAATCCATGGGTTTTAAGATTCTTACTTGTCAGGTATCTTGCCAGGCGTTGAATATGGGGTGTTGAGTCCATTTCGTTGAGCAAGGAGTAGGTCTTGTCTATTATATATTTGGCTTATGGAACGGTATCTGTGCTAATTTCAATCTCTGGTTTTATGCAGCACCCCAACTCACCTTTCCCCATAAGCAAGCATAAGTTGGTTTTCTAAATTTGAGACCCTGTTCTGTTTTGTAATTCAGTTTATGTGTAGCCAAGTTTACATTCCGTGTATTAGTGGTATCTTATGATGTTTCTTTTTCTGTGTGACTTATTTCTCGTAGAATCATCGTACCTGAATCCACTCATTATGCCGCTACGGACCTGAAGACGTAGATTTCATTGCTGAGTGATATTCCATTGTACGTGCATACCACAACTTCTTTATCCATTTTTTGCTTTTTCGGATATTTAACATGTACCGTAGACGAGGTTCTTGTAAACAGAGCCGTCCCAAACTTTGGGGTGGCTGTGTGTTTTTGATTTTAATTTCCCTAAGTTATAGGACCATAAGTGGAAGTGCCATAGGCTGTGTTGCTTTGTTTCCTTCGTGTTTCATGAAACACCATACACTTCTCCAGATTGGCTGTTGGCAATTTATATCCCGCCCATCAGCGTAACAAGGCTCCCTGTTCTCCATGACCTGTCCTGCCTTTCTGGATTTTACACTTTTTTCTGATGGCCCTTTTGACCGGGGGGAAGTGAGACTTCATTGTAGTGCAGATTTCCTTTACACGCTTGCTTGGTTGGCCAAAAAGGGCGTATGCGTTTTTTCCTGAATATATTCAGGAAAAAACGCATACGCCCTTTTTGGCCAAGTGCATCATTGTCGACATTCTGCCTCTTTTCCTATGCTTTAAGTGCAATTCCAGTCTATCCCCTGAAATCGTTTCTCTGAAATTCTGCCCCGCTTTCAAGTCCTCTTGGAAGACTTACTTCAGTACATTTTTGGACGATAGCTGTCATTCATAACTCTGCAGGTTTGTGAATTACAGTGCCCCTGAGCTCCTTTCTTCAACTCGCTTTCTTGTGAGCTGGCCGCAAAACCGCAGGATTGCTTCAGGCCCTAATCTGTTTCCGGCCGGGCACGCTGAGCCTTTGGTTAATTCCTCATCCTGGTGGGAAATGAGCGTTCCATTTGCCCATGCAGGCACCTACAGCTAGTCTCTCATTGGTTCTCCCTATGCCTGTTCATCTTGCGCAGAAATTGCAAACTGTACCAAACAGGAGTTTAAAGGCACTGACTCTCCAAGTGGGAAGAGTGTTAGTAAAGCGTCTGGAATGGTGAACCCGAGTACCAGGGGACAAAACCTGAGATGCATTTGAAAATGTTTCCCGGTCACACAGTGCACTGGACTGTGGGTTTCCCATGCATGTTTTAGCTGAAGGAAGTATCCCTTAAACCTGGAGAGTTGGGACCCATGGAATGGGTACCATGCAGTATGACTTCAAAGGGTCTGCGTTTGCTCACCGAACCTCACCAATGCTATCAGCCCGAAGTGTCCAGCCTTATGTCTCACCCAGCTCTGGGTGTAGATGTGGTAAATCCAGGTGGCATCACAAGCCCTGAATGAATTATTTAAGAATTGCTCTCTATTTCACTGTCATTGTGTTTTGTTTTTGAAATTCATTTTGATAATGGGATTTATCGGATGTTCACTGCTGCGTTTAGGCCGCTGTACACACGCTTGATTTCCTTATGGAGACATATAAATCCATGGGTTTTAAGATTCTTACTTGTCAGGTATCTTCCCAGGCGTTGAATATGGGGTGTTGAGTCCATTTCGTTGAGCAAGGAGTAGGTCTTGTCTATTATATATTTGGCTTATGGAACGGTATCTGTGCTAATTTCAATCTCTGGTATTATGCAGCACCTCAACTCACTTTTCCCCATAAGCAAGCATAAGTTGGTTTTCTAAATTTGAGACCCTGTTCTGTTTTGTAATTCAGTTCATGTGTAGCCAAGGTGACATTCCGTGTATTAGTGATATCTTATGATGTTTCTTTTTCTGTGTGACTTATTTCTCGTAGAATCATCGTACCTGAATCCACTCATTATGCCGCTACGGGCCTGGAGACGCAGATTTCATTGCTGAGTGATATTCCATTGTACGTGCGTACCAAAACTTCTTTATCCATTTTTTCCTTTCTCGGATATTTAACTTGTACCGTAGACAAGGTTCTTGTAAACAGAGCCATCCCAAACTTTGGGGTGGCTGTGTGTTTGTGATTTTAATTTCCCTAATCTATAGGACCATAAGTGGAAGTGACATAGGCTGTGTTGCTTTGTTTCCTACGTGTTTCAAGATACACCATACATTTCTCCAGAGTGGCTGTTGGCAATTTACATCCTGACCATCAGCATAACAAGGCTCCCTGTTCTCCAAGACCTGTCCTGCCTTTCTGGATTTTACACTTTTTTCAGATGGCCCTTTTGACCGGGGAACAGTGAGACTTCATTGTAGTGCAGATTTCCTTTACACGCTTGCTTGGTTGGCCAAAAAGGGCGTATGCGTTTTTTCCTGAATATATTCAGGAAAAAACGCATACGCCCTTTTTCGCCAAGTGCATCATTGTCGACATTCTGCCTCTTTTCCTATGCTTTAAGTGCAATTCCAGTCTACCCCCTGAAATCGTTTTCCTGAAATTCTGCCCTGCTTTCAAGTCCTCTTGGAAGACTTACTTCAGTACATTTTTGGACGATAGCTGTCATTCATAACTCTGCAGGTTTGTGAATTACTGTGCCCCTGAACTCATTTCTTCAACTCGCTTTCTTGTGAGCTGGCCGCAAAACCGCAGGATTGCTTCAGGCCCTAATCTGTTTCCGGCCGGGCACGCTGAGCCTTTGGTTAATTCCTCTTCCTGGTGGGAAATGAGCGTTCAATTTGCCCGTGCAGACACCAACAGCTAGTCTCTCTTTGGTTCTCCCTATTCCTGTTCATCTTGCGCAGAAATTGCAAACTGTGCCAAACAAGAGGTTAAAGGCACTGACTCTCCAAGTGGGGAGAGTGTTAGTAAAGCGTCTGGAATGGTGAACCCGAGTACCAGGGGACGAAAACTGAGATGCATTTGAAAACGTTTCCCAATCACACAGCGGACGATAGTCTGGGTTTCCCATGCATGTTTTAGCTGAAGGAAGAATCCCTTAAACCTGGAGAGTTGGGACCCATGGAATGGGTACCATGCAGTATGACTTCAAAGGGTCTGCGTTTGCTCACCGAACCTCACCAATGCTATCAGCCCGAAGTGTCCAGCCTTATGTCTCACCCAGCTCTGGGTGTAGATGTGGTAAATCCAGGTTGCATCACAAGCCCTGAATGAATTATTTAAGAATTGCTCTCTATTTCACTGTCATTGTGTTTTGTTTTTGAAATTTATTTTGATAATGGGATTTATCGGATTTTCACTGCTGCGTTTAGGCCGCTGTACACACGCTTGATTTCCTTATGGAGACATATAAATCCATGGGTTTTAAGATTCTTACTTGTCAGGTATCTTGCCAGGCGTTGAATATGGGGTGTTGAGTCCATTTCGTTGAGCAAGGAGTAGGTCTTGTCTATTATATATTTGGCTTATGGAACGGTATCTGTGCTAATTTCAATCTCTGGTTTTATGCAGCACCCCAACTCACCTTTCCCCATAAGCAAGCATAAGTTGGTTTTCTAAATTTGAGACCCTGTTCTGTTTTGTAATTCAGTTTATGTGTAGCCAAGTTTACATTCCGTGTATTAGTGGTATCTTATGATGTTTCTTTTTCTGTGTGACTTATTTCTCGTAGAATCATCGTACCTGAATCCACTCATTATGCCGCTACGGACCTGAAGACGTAGATTTCATTGCTGAGTGATATTCCACTGTACGTGCGTACCACAACTTCTTTATGCATTTTTTGCTTTCTTGGATATTTAACTTGTACCGTAGACAAGGTTCTTGTAAACAGAGCCATCCCAAACTTTGGGGTGGCTGTGTGTTTTTGATTTTAATTTCCCTAATCTATAGGAGCATAAGTGGAAGTGCCATAGGCTGTGTTGCTTTGTTTCCTACGTGTTTCAGGAAACACCATACACTTCTCCAGAGTGGCTGTTGGCAATTTACATCCCGCCCATCCGCATAACAAGGCTCCCTGTTCTCCATGAGCTGTCCTGCCTTTCTGGATTTTACACTTTTTTCAGATGGCCCTTTTGACCACGGGGCAGTGAGACTTCATTGTAGTGACGATTTCATTTACACGCTTGCTTGGTTGGCCAAAAAGGGCGTTTGCGTTTTTTCCTGAATATATTCAGGAAAAAACGCATATGCCCTTTTTAGCCAAGTGCATCATTGCCAACATTCTGCCTCTGTTCCTATGCTTTAAGCGCAATTCCTGTCTACCCCCTGAAATCGTGTTCCTGAAATTCTGCCCCGCTTTCAAGTCCTCTTCGAAGACTTACTTCAGTACATTTTGGACGATAGCTGTCATTCATAACTCTGCAGGTTTGTGAATTACAGTGCCCCTGAGCTCCTTTTTTCAACTCGCTTCCATGTGAGCTGGCCGCCAATCCGCAGTATTGCTTCAGGCCCTAATCTGTTTCCGGCAGCGCACGTTGAGCCTTTGGTTAATTCCTCTTCCTGGTGGGAAATGTGCTTCCATTTGCATGTGCAGACACCTACAGCTAGTCTCTCATTGGTTCTCCCTATTCCTGTTCATCTTGCGCAGAAATTGCAAACTGTGCCAAACAGGAGGTGAAAGGCACTGACTCTCCAAGTGAGGAGAGTGTTAGTAAAGCGTCTGGAATGGTGAACTTGAGTAGCAGGGGACGAAAACTGAGATGCATTTGAAAACGTTTCCCAATCACACGGCTGAACATACTCTGGGTTTCCCATGCATGTTTTAACTGAAGAAGAATTCCTAAATCTGGAGAGTTGGGACCCATGGAATGGGTACCATGCAGTATGACTTCAAAGGGTCTGCGTTTGCTCACCGAACTTCACCAATGCTATCAGCCCGAAGTGTCCAGCCTTATGTCTCACCCAGCTCTGGGTGTAGATGTGGTAAATCCAGGTGGCATCACAAGCCCTGAATGAATTATTTAAGAATTGCTCTCTATTTCACTGTCATTGTGTTTTGTTTTTGAAATTCATTTTGATAATGGGATTTATCAGATATTCACTGCTGCATTTAGGCCGCTCTACACACGCTTGATTTCCTTATGGAGACATATAAATCCATGGGTATTAAGATTCTTACTTGTCAGGTATCTTGCCAGGCGTTGAATATGGGGTGTTGAGTCCATTTCGTTGAGCAAGGAGTAGGTCTTGTCTATTATATATTTGGCTTATGGAACGGTATCTGTGCTAATTTCAATCTCTGGTTTTATGCAGCACCCCAACTCACCTTTCCCCATAAGCAAGCATAAGTTGGTTTTCTAAATTTGAGACCCTGTTCTGTTTTGTAATTCAGTTCATGGGTAGCCAAGTTTACATTCCGTGTATTAGTGATATCTTATGATGTTTCTTTTTCTCTGTGACTTATTTCTCGTAGAATCATCATACCTGAATCCACTCATTATGCCGCTACGAGCCTGATGACGTAGATTTCATTGCTGAGTGATATTCCATTGTACGTGCGTATCACAACTTCTTTATCAATTTTTTACTTTCTGGGATATTTTACTTGTACCGTAGACGAGGTTCTTGTAAACAGAGCCATCCCGAACTCTGGGGTGGCTGTGTGTTTTTGATTTTAATTTCCCTAAGCTATAGCACCATAAGTGGAAGTGCCATAGGCTGTGTTGCTTTGTTTCCTACGTGTTTCAGGAAACACCATACACTTTTCCAGAGTGGATGTTGGCAATTTAAATCCGCCCATCAGCATAACAAGGCTCCCTGTTCTCCATGACCTGTCCTGCCTTTCTGGATTTTACACTTTTTTCAGATGGCCCTTTTGACCGGGGGGCAGTGAGACTTCATTGTAGTGCAGATTTCCTTTACACGCTTGCTTGGTTGGCCAAAAAGGGCGTATGCGTTTTTTCCTGAATATATTCAGGAAAAAACGCATACGCCCTTTTTCGCCAAGTGCATCATTGTCGACATTCTGCCTCTTTTCCTATGCTTTAAGTGCAATTCCAGTCTACCCCCTGAAATCATTTTCCTGAAATTCTGCTCCGCTTTCAAGTCCTCTTGGAAGACTTAATTCAGTACATTTTTGGACGATAGCTGTCATTCATAACTCTGCATGTTTGTGAATTACTGTGCCCCTGAACTCATTTCTTCAACTCGATTTCTTGTGAGCTGGCCGCAAAACCGCAGGATTGCTTCAGGCCCTAATCTGTTTCCGGCCGGGCACGCTGAGCCTTTGGTTAATTCCTCTTCCTGGTGGGAAATGAGCGTTCAATTTGCCCGTGCAGACACCAACAGCTAGTCTCTCTTTGGTTCTCCCTATTCCTGTTCATCTCGCGCAGAAATTGCAAACTGTGCCAAACAAGAGGTTAAAGGCACTGACTCTCCAAGTGGGGAGAGTGTTAGTAAAGCGTCTGGAATGGTGAACCCGAGTACCAGGGGACGAAAACTGAGATGCATTTGAAAACGTTTCCCAATCACACAGCGGACGATAGTCTGGGTTTCCCATGCATGTTTTAGCTGAAGGAAGAATCCCTTAAACCTGGAGAGTTGGGACCCATGGAATGGGTACCATGAAGTATGACTTCAAAGGGTCTGCGTTTGCTCACCGAACCTCACCAATGCTATCAGCCCGAAGTGTCCAGCCTTATGTCTCACCCAGCTCTGGGTGTAGATGTGGTAAATCCAGGTTGCATCACAAGCCCTGAATGAATTATTTAAGAATTGCTCTCTATTTCACTGTCATTGTGTTTTGTTTTTGAAATTTATTTTGATAATGGGATTTATCGGATTTTCACTGCTGCGTTTAGGCCGCTGTACACACGCTTGATTTCCTTATGGAGACATATAAATCCATGGGTTTTAAGATTCTTACTTGTCAGGTATCTTGCCAGGCGTTGAATATGGGGTGTTGAGTCCATTTCGTTGAGCAAGGAGTAGGTCTTGTCTATTATATATTTGGCTTATGGAACGGTATCTGTGCTAATTTCAATCTCTGGTTTTATGCAGCACCCCAACTCACCTTTCCCCATAAGCAAGCATAAGTTGGTTTTCTAAATTTGAGACCCTGTTCTGTTTTGTAATTCAGTTTATGTGTAGCCAAGTTTACATTCCGTGTATTAGTGGTATCTTATGAAGTTTCTTTTTCTGTGTGACTTATTTCTCGTAGAATCATCGTACCTGAATCCACTCATTATGCCGCTACGGACCTGAAGACGTAGATTTCATTGCTGAGTGATATTCCATTGTACGTGCATACCACAACTTCTTTATCCATTTTATGCTTTTTCGGATATTTAACATGTACCGTAGACGAGGTTCTTGTAAACAGAGCCGTCCCAAACTTTGGGGTGGCTGTGTGTTTTTGATTTTAATTTCCCTAAGCTATAGGACCATAAGTGGAAGTGCCATAGGCTGTGTTGCTTTGTTTCCTTCGTGTTTCACGAAACACCATACACTTCTGCAGATTGGCTGTTGGCAATTTATATCCCGCCCATCAGCATAACAAGGCTCCCTGTTCTCCATGACCTGTCCTGCCTTTCTGGATTTTACACTTTTTTCTGATGACCCTTTTGACCGGGGGGCAGTGAGACTTCATTGTAGTGCAGATTTCCTTTACACGCTTGCTTGGTTGGCCAAAAAGGGCGTATGCGTTTTTTCCTGAATATATTCAGGAAAAAACGCATACGCCCTTTTTGGCCAAGTGCATCATTGTCGACATTCTGCCTCTTTTCCTATGCTTTAAGTGCAATTCCAGTCTATCCCCTGAAATCGTTTCTCTGAAATTCTGCCCCGCTTTCAAGTCCTCTTGGAAGACTTACTTCAATACATTTTTGGACGATAGCTGTCATTCATAACTCTGCAGGTTTGTGAATTACAGTGCCCCTGAGCTCCTTTCTTCAACTCGCTTTCTTGTGAGCTGGCCGCAAAACCGCAGGATTGCTTCAGGCCCTAATCTGTTTCCGGCCGGGCACGCTGAGCCTTTGGTTAATTCCTCATCCTGGTGGGAAATGAGCGTTCCATTTGCCCATGCAGGCACCTACAGCTAGTCTCTCATTGGTTCTCCCTATGCCTGTTCATCTTGCGCAGAAATTGCAAACTGTACCAAACAGGAGTTTAAAGGCACTGACTCTCCAAGTGGGAAGAGTGTTAGTAAAGCGTCTGGAATGGTGAACCCGAGTACCAGGGGACGAAACCTGAGATGCATTTGAAAATGTTTCCCGGTCACACAGTGCACTGGACTGTGGGTTTCCCATGCATGTTTTAGCTGAAGGAAGTATCCCTTAAACCTGGAGAGTTGGGACCCATGGAATGGGTACCATGCAGTATGACTTCAAAGGGTCTGCGTTTGCTCACCGAACCTCACCAATGCTATCAGCCCGAAGTGTCCAGCCTTATGTCTCACCCAGCTCTGGGTGTAGATGTGGTAAATCCAGGTGGCATCACAAGCCCTGAATGAATTATTTAAGAATTGCTCTCTATTTCACTGTCATTGTGTTTTGTTTTTGAAATTCATTTTGATAATGGGATTTATCGGATGTTCACTGCTGCGTTTAGGCCGCTGTACACACGCTTGATTTCCTTATGGAGACATATAAATCCATGGGTTTTAAGATTCTTACTTGTCAGGTATCTTCCCAGGCGTTGAATATGGGGTGTTGAGTCCATTTCCTTGAGCAAGGAGTAGGTCTTGTCTATTATATATTTGGCTTATGGAACGGTATCTGTGCTAATTTCAATCTCTGGTATTATGCAGCACCTCAACTCACTTTTCCCCATAAGCAAGCATAAGTTGGTTTTCTAAATTTGAGACCCTGTTCTGTTTTGTAATTCAGTTCATGTGTAGCCAAGGTGACATTCCGTGTATTAGTGATATCTTATGATGTTTCTTTTTCTGTGTGACTTATTTCTCGTAGAATCATCGTACCTGAATCCACTCATTATGCCGATAGGACCTGATGACGTAGATTTCATTGCTGAGTGATATTCCACTGTACGTGCGTACCACAACTTCTTTATGCATTTTTTGCTTTCTTGGATATTTAACTTGTACCGTAGACAAGGTTCTTGTAAACAGAGCCATCCCAAACTTTGGGGTGGCTGTGTGTTTTTGATTTTAATTTCCCTAAGCTATAGGACCATAAGTGGAAGTGCCATAGGCTGTGTTGCTTTGTTTCCTACGTGTTTCAGGAAACACCATACACTTCTCCAGAGTGGCTGTTGGCAATTTACATCCCGCCCATCCGCATAACAAGGCTCCCTGTTCTCCATGACCTGTCCTGCCTTTCTGGATTTTACACTTTTTTCAGATGGCCCTTTTGACCACGGGGCAGTGAGACTTCATTGTAGTGACGATTTCATTTACACGCTTGCTTGGTTGGCCAAAAAGGGCGTTTGCGTTTTTTCCTGAATATATTCAGGAAAAAACGCATATGCCCTTTTTAGCCAAGTGCATCATTGTCGACATTCTGCCTCTGTTCCTATGCTTTAAGCGCAATTCCTGTCTACCCCCTGAAATCGTGTTCCTGAAATTCTGCCCCGCTTTCAAGTCCTCTTCGAAGACTTACTTCAGTACATTTTTGGACGATAGCTGTCATTCATAACTCTGCAGGTTTGTGAATTACAGTGCCCCTGAGCTCCTTTCTTCAACTCGCTTCCATGTGAGCTGGCCGCAATCCGCAGTACTGCTTCAGGCCCTAATATGTTTCCGGCCGGGCACGTTGAGCCTTTGGTTAATTCCTCTTCCTGGTGGGAAATGTGCTTCCATTTGCCCGTGCAGGCACCTACAGCTAGTCTCTCATTGGTTCTCCCTATTCCTGTTCATCTTGCGCAGAAATTGCAAACTGTGCCAAACAGGAGGTGAAAGGCACTGACTCTCCAAGTGAGGAGAGTGTTAGTAAAGCGTCTGGAATGGTGAACTTGAGTACCAGGGGACGAAAACTGAGATGCATTTGAAAACGTTTCCCAATCACACGGTTGAACATACTCTGGGTTTCCCATGCATGTTTTAACTGAAGAAGAATTCCTAAACCTGGAGAGTTGGGACCCATGGAATGGGTACCATGCAGTATGACTTCAAAGGGTCTGCGTTTGCTCACCGAACTTCACCAATGCTATCAGCCCGAAGTGTCCAGCCTTATGTCTCACCCAGCTCTGGGTGTAGATGTGGTAAATACAGGTTGCATCACAAGCCCTGAATGAATTATTTAAGAATTGCTCTCTATTTCACTGTCATTGTGTTTTGTTTTTGAAATTTATTTTGATAATGGGATTTATCGGATATTCACTGCTGCATTTAGGCCGCTCTACACACGCTTGATTTCCTTATGGAGACATATAAATCCATGGGTATTAATATTCTTACTTGTCAGGTATCTTGCCAGGCGTTGAATATGGGGTGTTGAGTCCATTTCGTTGAGCAAGGAGTAGGTCTTCTCTACTATATATTTGGCTTATGGAACGGTATCTGTGCTAATTTCAATCTCTGGTTTTATGCAGCACCCCAACTCACCTTTCCCCATAAGCAAGCATAAGTTGGTTTTCTATATTTGAGACCCTGTTCTGTTTTGTAATTCAGTTCATGTGTAGCCAAGTTTACATTCCGTGTATTAGTGATATCTTATGATGTTTCTTTTTCTGTGTGAATTATTTCTCGTAGAATCATCGTACCTGAATCCACTCATTATGCCGATAGGGACCTGATGACGTAGATTTCATTGTGAGTGATATTCCATTGTACGTGCGTACCACAACTTCTTTATGCATTTTTTGCTTTCTTGGATATTTAACTTGTACCGTAGACGAGGTTCTTGTAAACAGAGCCATCCCAAATTTTGGGGTGGCTGTGTCTTTTTGATTTTAATTTCCCTAAGCTATAGGACCATAAGTGGAAGTGACATAGGCTGTGTTGCTTTGTTTCCTACGTGTTTCAGGATACACCATACATTTCTCCAGAGTGGCTGTTGGCAATTTACATCCCGCCCATCAGCATAACAAGGCTCCCTGTTCTCCAAGACCTGTCCTGCCTTTCTGGATTTTACTCATTTTTCAGATGGCCCTTTTGACCGGGGGGCAGTGAGACTTCATTGTAGTGCAGATTTCCTTTACATGCTTGCTTGTTTGGCCAAAAAGTGCGTATGCGTTTTTTCCTGAATATATTCAGGAAAAAACGCATACGCCCTTTTTGGCCAAGTGCATCATTGTTGACATTCTGTCTCTTTTCCTATGCTTTAAGTGCAATTCCAGTCTACCCCCTGAAATCGTTTTCCTGAAATTCTGCCCCGCTTTCAAGTCCACTTCGAAGACTTACTTCCGTACATTTTTGGACGATAGCTGTCATTCATAACTCTGCAGGTTTGTGAATTACAGTGCCCCTGAGCTCATTTCTTCAACTCGCTTTCTTGTGAGCTGGCCGCAAAACCACGTGATTGCTTCAGGCCCTTATCTGTTTCCGGCAGGGTTCGCTGAGCCTTTTGTTAATTCTTCTTCCTGGTGGGAAATGAGCGTTACATTTGCCGGTGCAGACACCAACAGCTAGTCTCTCATTGGTTCTCCCTATGCCTGTTCATCTTGCGCATAAATTGCAAACTGTGCCAAACAGGAGGTTAAAGGCACTGACTCTCCAAGTGGGGAGAGTGTTAGTAAAGCGTCTGGAATGGTGAACCCGAGTACCAGGGGACGAAAACTGAGATGCATTTGAAAACGTTTCCCAATCACACAGTGGGCCATACTCTGGGATTCCCATGCATGTTTTAGCTGAAGGAAGAATCCCTTAAACCTGGAGAGTTGGGACCCATGGGATGGGTACCATGAAGTATGACTTCAAAGGGTCTGCCTTTGCTCACCGAACCTCACCAGTGCTATCAGCCCGAAGTGCCCAGCCTTATGTCTCACCCAGCTCTGGGTGTAGATGTGGTAAATCCAGGTGGCATCACAAGCCCTGAATGAATTATTTAAGAATTGCTCTCTATTTCACTGTCATTGTGTTTTGTTTTTGAAATTCATTTTGATAATGGGATTTATCGGATGTTCACTGCTGCGTTTAGGCCGCTGTACACACGCTTGATTTCCTTATGGAGACATATAAATCCATGGGTTTTAAGATTCTTACTTGTCAGGTATCTTGCCAGGCGTTGAATATGTGGTGTTGAGTCCATTTCTTTCAGCAAGGAGTAGGTCTTCTCTATTATATATTTGGCTTATGGAAAGGTATCTGTGCTAATTTCAATCTCTGGTTTTATGCAGCACCCCAACTCACCTTTCCCGTTAAGCAAGCATAAGTTGGTTTTCTAAATTTGAGACCCTGTTCTGTTTTGTAATTCAGTTCATGTGTAGCCAAGTTTACATTCCGTGTATTAGTGATATCTTATGATGTTTCTTTTTCTGTGTGAATTATTTCTCGTAGAATCATCGTACCTGAATCCACTCATTATGCCGCTACGGGCCTGAAGACGTAGATTTCATTGCTGAGTGATATTCCATTGTACGTGCCTACCAGAACTTCTTTATCCATTTTATCCTTTCTTGGATATTTCACTTGTACCATAGACGGGGTTTTTGTAAACAGAGCCGTCCCAAACTTTGGGGTGGCTCTGTGTGTTTGATTTTAATTTCCCTAAGCTATAGGACCTTAAGTGGAAGTGCCATAGGCTGTGTTGCTTTGTTTCCTACGTGTTTCAGGAAACACCATACACTTCTCCAGAGTGGCTGTTGGCAATTTACATCCCGCCCATCCGCATAACAAGGCTCCCTGTTCTCCATGACCTGTCCTGCCTTTCTGGATTTTACACTTTTTTCAGTTGGCCCTTTTGACCGGGGTGCAGTGAGACTTCATTGTAGTGCAGATTTCCTTTACACGCTTGCTTGGTTGGCCAAAAAGTGCGTATGCGTTTTTTCCTGAATATATTCAGAAAAAACTCATATGCCCTTTTTGGCCAAGTGCATTATTGTCGACATTCTGGCTCTTTTCCTATGCTTTAAGTGCAATTCCAGTCTACCCCCTGAAATCGTTTTCCTGAAATTCTGCCCCGCTTTCAAGTCCTCTTCGAAGACTTTCATCAATACATTTTTGAACGATAGCTGTCATTCATAACTCTGCAGGTTTGTGAATTACAGTGCCCCTGAGCTCCTTTCTTCAACTCGCTTTTTTGTGAGCTGGCTGCAAAACCGCAGGATTGCTTCAGGCCCTAATCTGTTTCCGTAAGGGCACGCTGAGCATTTGGTTAATTCCTCTTCCTGGTGGGAAATGTGCATTCCATTTGCCCGTGCAGACACCTACAGCTAGTCTCTCATTGTTTCTCCCTGTTCCTGTTCATCTTGCGCAGAAATTGCAAAGTGTGCCAAACAGGAGGTTAAAGGCACTGACTCTCCAAGTGGGGAGAGTGTTAGTAAAGCGTCTGGGATCGTGAACACAAGTACCAGGGTTCGAAAACTTAGATGCATATGAAAACGTTTCCCAATCACACGGTGTACCATACTCTGGGTTTCCCATGCATGTTTTAGCTGAAGGAAGAATCCCTTAAACCTGGAGAGTTGGGACCCATGGAATGGGTACCATGCAGTATGACTTCAAAGGGTCTGCGTTTGCTCACCGAACCTCACCAATGCTATCAGCCCGAAGTGCCCAGCGTTATGTCTCACCCAGCTCTGGGTGTAGATGTGGTAAATCCAGGTTGCATCACAAGCCCTGAATCAATTATTTAAGAATTGCTCTCTATTTCACTGTCATTGTGTTTTGTTTTTGAAATATATTTTGATAATGGGATTTATCGGAATTTCACTGCTGCGTTTAGGCCGATGTACAGACATTTGATTTCCTTATGGAGACATATAAATCCATGGGTTTTAAGATTCTTACTTGTCAGGTATATTCCCAGGCGTTGAATATGGGGTGTTGAGTCTATTTCGCTGAGCAAGGAGTAGGTCTTGTCTCTTATATATTTGGCTTATGGAACGGTATCTGTGCTAATTTCAATCTCTGGTTTTATGTAGCACCACAACCCACCTTTCCCCATAAGCAAGCATAAGTTGGTTGTCTCAATTTGAGACCCTTTTCTGTTTTGTAATTCAGTTCATGTGTAGCCAAGTTTACATTCTGTGTATTAGTCATATCTTATGATGTTTCTTTTTCTGTATGACTTATTTCTCGTAGAATCATCGTACCTGAATCCACTCATTATGGCGCTACGGGCCTGATGACGTAGATTTCATTGCTGTGTGATATTCCATTGTACGTACGTAGCACTACTTCTTTATCCATTTTTTGCTTTCTCGGATACTTAACTTGTACCGTAGACGAGGTTCCTGTAAACGGAGCCGTCCCAAACTTTGGGGTGATTGTGTGTTTTTGATTTTAATTTCCCTAAGCTATAGATCCATAAGTGGAAGTGCCATAGGCTGTGTTGTTTTGTTCCCTACGTGTTTCAGGCAACACCGTACACTTCTCCAGAGTGGCTGTTGGCAATTTACATCCTGCCCAGCAGCATAACAAGGCTCCCTGTTCTCCATGACCTGTCCTGCCTTTCTGGATTTTACACTTTTTTCAGATGGCCCTTTTGACCGTGGGGCAGTGAGACTTCATTGTAGTGCAGATTTCCTTTACACGCTTGCTTGGTTGACCAAAAAGTGCGTATGCGTTTTTTCCTGAATATATTCAGGAAAAAACACATACGCACTTTTTGGCCAAGTGCATCATTGTCGACATTCTGCCTCATTTCCTATGCTTTAAGTGCAATTCCAGTCTACCCCCTGAAATCGTTTTCCAGAAATTCTGCCCCGCTTTCAAGTCCTCTTCGAAGACTTACTTCAATACATTTTTGGACGATAGCTGTCATTCATAACTCTGCAGGTTTGTGAATTTCAGTGACCCTGAGCTCCTTTCTTCAACTCACTTTCTTGTGAGCTGGCTGCAAAACCGCAGGATTGCTTCAGGCCCTAATCTGTTTCTGGCAGGGCACGCTGAGCCTTTGGTTAATTCGTCTTCCTGTTGGGAAATGAGCGTTCCATTTGCCCGTGCAGACACTTACAGGTAGTCTCTCATTGGTTCTCCCTATTCCTGTTCATCTTGCGCAGAAATTGCAAACTGTGCCAAACAGGAGTTTAAAGGCACTGACTCTCCAAGTGGGGAGAGGGTTAGTAAAGCGTCTGTAATGGTGAACCCGAGTACCAGTGTTCGAAAACTGAGATGCATTTGAAAACGTTTCCCAATCACACGGTGTACCATACTCTGGGTTTCCCATGCATGTTTTAGCTGAAGGAAGAATCCCTTAAACCTGGAGAGTTGGGACCCATGGAATGGGTACCATGCAGTATGACTTCAAAGGGTCTGCGTTTGCTCACCGAACCTCACCAAAGCTATCAGCCCGAAGTGTCCAGCCTTATGTCTCACCCAGCTCTGGGTGTAGATGTGGTAAATCCAGGTTGCATCACAAGCCCTGATTGAATTATTTAAGAATTGCTCTCTATTTCACTGTCATTGTGTTTTGTTTTTGAAATTTATTTTGATAATGAGATTTATCGGATTTTCACTGCTCCATTTATGCCGCTGTACACACGCTTGATTTCCCTGTGGAGACATATAAATCCATGGGTTTTAAGATTCTTACTTGTCAGGTATATTCCCAGGCGTTGAATATGGAGTGTTGAGTCCATTTCGTTGAGCAAGGAGTAGGTCTTGTCTATTATATATTTGGGTTATGGAAAGGTATCTGTGCTAATTTCAATCTCTGGTTTTATGCAGCACCCCAACTCACCTTTCCCCATAAGCAAACATAAGTTGGTTTTCTAAATTTGATACCATGTTCTGTTTTGTAATTCAGTTCATGTGTAGTCAAATTTACATTCCGTGTATTAGTGATACCTTGTGATGTTTCTTTTTCTGTGTGCCTTATTTCTCGTAGAATCATCGTACCTGAACCCACTCATTATGCCGATACGGGCCTGATGACGTAGATTTCATTGCTGAATGATATTCCATTGTACGTGCATACCACAACTTCTTTATCCATTTTTTGCTTTCTCGGATATTTAACTTGTACCGTAGACGAGGTTCTTGTAAACAGAGACGTCCCAAACATTGGGGTGGCTGTGTGTGTTGGATTTTAATTTCCCTAAGCTATAGGACCATAAGTGGAAGTGCCATAGGCTGTGTTGCTTTGTTTCCTACATGTTTGAGGAAACACCATACACTTCTCCAGAGTGGCTGTTGGCAATTTACATCCCGCCCATCCGCATAACAAGGCTCCCTGTTCTCCATGACCTGTCCTGCCTTTCTGGATTTTACACTTTTTTCAGTTGGCCCTTTTGACCGGGGGGCAGTGAGACTTCATTGTAGTGCAGATTTCCTTTACACGCTTGCTTGGTTGACCAAAAAGTGCGTATGCGTTTTTTTCTGAATATATTCAGGAAAAAACGCATACGCCCTTTTTGGCCAAGTGCATCATTGTCGACATTCTGCCTCATTTCCTATGCTTTAAGTGCAATTCCAGTCTACCCCCTGAAATCGTTTTCCTGAAATTCTACCCCGCTTTCAAGTCCTCTTCGAAGACTTACATCAATACATTTTTGAACGATAGGTGTCATTCATAACTCTGCAGGTTTGTGAATTACAGTGCCCCTGAGCTCCTTTGTTCAACTCGCTTTTTTGTGAGCTGGCCGCAAAACCGCAGGATTGCTTCAGGCCCTAATCTGTTTCCGTCAGAGCATGCTGAGCCTTGGGTTAATTCCTCTTCCTGGTGGGAAATGTGCGTTCCATTTGCCCGTGCAGACACCTACAGCTAGTCTCTCATTGTTTCTCCCTGTTCCTGTCCTTCTTGCGCAGAAATTGCAAACTGTGCCAAACAGGAGGTTAAAGGCACTGACTCTCCAAGTGGGGAGAGTGTTAGTAAAGCGTCTGGGATCGTGAACACAATTATCAGGGTTCGAAAACTTAGATGCATATGAAAACGTTTCCCAATCACACGGTGGACCATACTCTGGGTTTCCCATGCATGTTTTAGCTGAAGGAAGAATCCCTTAAACCTGGAGAGTTGGGACCCATGGAATGGGTACCATGCAGTATGACTTCAAAGGGTCTGTGTTTGCTCACCGAACCTCACCAATGCTATCAGCCCAAAGTGTCCAGCCTTATGTCTCACCCAGCTCTGGGTGTAGATGTGGTAAATCTAGGTTGCATCACAAGCCCTGAATGAATTATTTAAGAATTGCTCTCTATTTCACTGTCATTGTGTTTTGTTTTTGAAATTTATTTTGATAATGGGATTTATCAGATTTTCTCTGCTGCATTTAGGCCGCTGTACACACACTTGATTTCCTTATGGAGATATATAAATCCATGGGTTGTATGATTCTTACTTGTCAGGTATGTTCCCAGGCGTTGAATATGGGGTGTTGAGTCCATTTCGTTGAGCAAGGAGTAGGTCTCGTCTTTTATATACTTGGCTTATGGAACGGTATCTGTGCTAATTTCAATCTCTGGTTTTATGCAGCATCCCAACTCACCTTTCCCCATAAGCAAGCATAAGTTGGTTTTCTAAATTTGAGACCCTGTTCTGTTTGGTAATTCAGTTCATGTGTAGCCAAGTTTACATTCCGTGTATTAGTGATATCTTATGATGTTTCTTTTTCTGTGTGACTTATTTCTCGTAGAATCATCGTACCTGAATCCACTCATTATGGCGCTACGGGCCTGATGACGTAGATTTCATTGCTGAGTCATATTCCATTGTATGTGCGTACCACAACTTCTTTATCCGTTTTTGGCTTTCTTGGATATTTCACTTGTACCATAGACGGGGTTTTTGTAAACAGAGCCGTCCCAAACTTTGGGGTGGCTGTGTGTGTTGGATTTTAATTTCCCTAAGCTATAGGACCATAAGTGGAAGTGCTATAGGCTGTGTTGCTTTGTTTCCTACGTGTTTCAGGAAACACCATACACTTCTCCAGAGTGGCTGTTGGCAATTTACATCCCGCCCATCCGCATAACAAGGCTCCCTGTTCTCCATGACCTGTCCTGCCTTTCTGGATTTTACACTTTTTTCAGTTGGCCCTTTTGACCGGGGTGCAGTGAGACTTCATTTTACTGCAGATTTCCTTTACACACTTGCTTGGTTGGCCAAAAAGTGCGTATGCGTTTTTTCCTGAATATATTCAGAAAAAACTCATATGCCCTTTTTGGCCAAGTGCATTATTGTTGACATTCTGGCTCTTTTCCTATGCTTTAAGTGCAATTCCAGTCTACCCCCTGAAATCGTTTTCCTGAAATTCTGCCCCGCTTTCAAGTCCTCTTCGAAGACTTTCATCAATACATTTTTGAACGATAGGTGTCATTCATAACTCTGCAGTTTTGTGAATTACAGTGCCCCTGAGCTCCTTTCTTCAACTCGCTTTTTTGTGAGCTGGCCGCAAAACCGCAGGATTGCTTCAGGCCCTAATCTGTTTCCGTAAGGGCACGCTGAGCATTTGGTTAATTCCTCTTCCTGGTGGGAAATGTGCATTCCATTTGCCCGTGCAGACACCTACAGCTAGTCTCTCATTGTTTCTCCCTGTTCCTGTTCATCTTGCGCAGAAATTGCAAAGTGTGCCAAACAGGAGGTTAAAGGCACTGACTCTCCAAGTGGGGAGAGTGTTAGTAAAGCGTCTGGGATCGTGAACACAAGTACCAGGGTTCGAAAACTTAGATGCATATGAAAACGTTTCCCAATCACACGGTGTACCATACTCTGGGTTTCCCATGCATGTTTTAGCTGAAGGAAGAATCCCTTAAACCTGGAGAGTTGGGACCCATGGAATGGGTACCATGCAGTATGACTTCAAAGGGTCTGTGTTTGCTCACCGAACCTCACCAATGCTATCAGCCCGAAGTGCCCAGCCTTATGTCTCACCCAGCTCTGGGTGTAGATGTGGTAAATCCAGGTTGCATCACAAGCCCTGAATGAATGATTTAAGAATTGCTCTCTATTTCACTGTCATTGTGTTTTGTTTTTGAAATTTATTTTGATAATGGGATTTATCGGATTTTCACTGCTGCATTTAGGCCGCTGTACACACACTTGATTTCCTTATGGAGACATATAAATCCATGGGTTGTAAGATTCTTACTTGTCAGGTATGTTCCCAGGCGTTGAATATGGGGTGTTGAGTCCCTTTCGTTGAGCAAGGAGTAGGTCTCGTCTATTATATATTTGGCTTATGGAACGGTATCTGTGCTAATTTCAATCTCTGGTTTTATGCAGCACCCCAAATCACCTTTCCCCATAAGCAAGCATAAGTTGGTTTTCTAAATTTGAGACCCTGTTCTCTTTTGTAATTCAGTTCATGTGTAGCCAAGTTTACATTCCGTGTATTAGAGATATCTTATGATGTTTCTTTTTCTGTGTGACTTATTTCTCGTAGAATCAGCGTATCTGAATCCACTCATTATGCCGCTACGGGCCTGATGACGTAGATTTCATTGCTGAGTGATATTCCATTGTACGTGCGTACCACAACTTCTTTATCCATTTTTTGTTTTCTCGGATATTTAACTTGTACCGTAGACGAGGTTCTTGTAAACAGAGCCTTCCCAAATTTTGGGGTGTCTTTGTGTTTTTGATTTTAATTTCCCTAAGCTTTAGGACCATAAGTGGAAATGCCAAAGGCTGTGTTGCTTTGTTTCCTACCTGTTTCAGGAAACACCATACACTTCTCCAGAGTGGCTGTTGGCAATTTACATTCCGCCCATCAGCGTAACAAGGCACCCTGTTCTCCATGACCTGTCCTGCCTTTCTGGATTTTACACTTTTTTCAGATGGCCCTTTTGCCCGGGGGGCAGTGAGACTTCATTGTAGTGCAGATTTCCTTTACACGCTTGCTTGGTTGGCCAAAAAGTGCATATGCGTTTTTTCCTGAATATATTCAGGTAAAAACGCATACGCCCTGTTTAGCCAAGTGCATCATTGTCGACATTCTGCCTATTTTCCTATGCTTTAAGTGCAGTTCCAGTCTACCCCTTGAAATCGTTTTCCTGAAATTCTGCCCCGCTTTCATGTCCTCTTCGAAGACTTACTTCAGTACATTTTTTGACGATAGCTGTCATTCATAACTCTGCAGGTTTGTGAATTACTGTGCCCCTGAACTCATTTCTTCAACTCACTTTCTTGTCAGGTGTATTCCTAGGCATTGAATATGAGGTGTTTAGTCCATTTCGTTAAGCAAGGGGTAGGTCTTGACTATTACATATTTGGCTTACGGAAAGGTATGTGTGCTATTTTCTATCTCTGCTTTTATGCAGCACCCCAACACATTTTTCCCCTTAAGCAAGCATAAGTTGGTTTTCTAAATTTGAGACCCTGTTCTGTTTTGTAATTCAGTTCATGTGTAGCCAAGTTTACATTCCGTGTATTAGTGATATCTTATGATGTTTCATTTTCTGGGTGACTTATTTCACTTAGGATAATCGTACCTGAATCCACTCATTATGCCGCGACGGGCCTGATGACATAGATTTCATTGGTGAGTGATATTCCATTGTACGTACGTACCACAATTTCTTTATCCATTTTTCTCTTTCTGGGATGTATAACTTGTACCATAGACGAGGTTCTTGTAAACAGAGCCGTCCCAAACTTTGGGGTGGCTGTGTGTTTTTGATTTTAATTTCCCTAATCTATAGGACCATAAGTGGAAATGCCGTAGGCTTCGTTGCTTTGTTTTATAGGTGTTTGAGGAAACACCATACATTTCTCCAGAGTGGCTTTTGGCAATTTACATCCCGACCATCAGCATAACAAGGCTCCCTGTTCTCCATGGCCTGTGCTGCCTTTCTGGATTTTACACTTTTTTCAGATGGCCCTTTTGACCAGGGGGCAGTGAGACTTCATTGTAGTGCAGATTTCTTTAACATGCTTGCTTGGTTGTCCAAAAAGGGCGTATGCGTTTTTTCCTGAATATATTCAGGAAAAAACGCATACGCCCTTTTTGGCCAAGTGCATCATTGTCGACGTTCTGCCTCATTTCCTATGCTTTAAATGCAATTCCAGTCTACCCCCTGAAATCGTTTTCCTGCAATACTGCCCCGCTTTCAAGTCCTCTTCGCAGCCTTCCTTCAAAATATTTTTGGGCGATAGCTGTCATTTATAACTCTGCAGGTTTGTGAATTACAGTGCCCCTGAGCTCCTTTCTTCAACTCGCTTTCTTGTGAGCTGGCCGCAAACCCGCAGGATTGCTTCAGGCCCTAATCTGGTTCCGGAATGGCATGCTGAGCCTTTGGTTAATTCCTCTTCCTGGTGGGAAATGAGCGTTAAATTTGCTCGTGCAGACACCTTCACATGAGTCGTCATGGTGCCCTTTGGCCCCGGTTATCTCTAAGGAGGTTGGAGTTCGAGGGCCTCCTCACTCAAGATCAGTGTGCCCACGGAGCCAACCCTGCAAATTCAGGACATGGTTGGGGGTTAGGATCACCACGTGGGTTCCTTTTCCCTTAGGAGGGAGGTGGCCTTTTGGGCTGCTGATTTCAGGTTATCAGATAATGCCAGTATCTTGGCCAGATGTGGCGGTGGGCCAAGCCCCTTTGTGACCCTAGTTTATCCTACCTGGATCGCATTCTTGCATTGTTCCATTTCAAGTGGTCCCAGGTTTTGCACTAATACTCCAATGGCGATTCACCGTTCACCAGGAATGTAAAGGTCAAAGGGTTTAGCTAAATTAGGGAGTTCCAGGGCAAGGGTCTGAATTGACTGCTCTTTCCATTCTTGAAAGGCCACTTCTGCATTCTATTCAAAAGGATGATCATCTTTTCCTTTCAGTGTTTCATATAGAGGCCGAGCTAGTAGACTGTAGTTAGGGATCCAGAAGCAGCAAACCCTGGCCTCCCCAGGAACCCCTAAGCTGTCTTCTAGTTTTAGAAATGGGTAAGGTTGTAAATTGTTTCTTCCCTTTCCTGGGATGGGCTTCTCCGACCTTCTGTGAGAATGAAGCCCAGGCAGGTCACCGTAGTCTGTGATATTTGAGCTTTTTCTTGGACAACTTGTATCCATTATTGGCTTCGTAGTTCAGAGGTCTCCTTAGTAGGGATGGCGATCAGAATGTCGTCTGCATATTGAAGGAGTGGTTCCTTTTCCAGAGGTAGAACTTTTAGGTCTTTAGCTGAGCTTTCCCCAAAGATGGTGTGGGAATTTTTGATCCCTTGGGACAATACGGCCCGGAGGTATTGTTTTAGTTGTATGTTGAGTCCTGCCACTCACAAGCCAAAATTTCTTGTGACTCTGGGACTAATAGAATACAAAAGAAGGCATCATTGAAGACTAAAACAGAATACCATGTCCTGTTGGTTGGTAGAATGACCAGCAGGGTGTAGGGTTTAGGAACTACTGGAGGTATATCCTCGGTGGCTTCACTGACTGTCCTGACATCCTTTACCAGGATTCCAGCAGCCCATAGGGCTCTCGAGGTCAGGCCAATCCCAGGATATGGAGCTCACCTGGGCAGGTAATCCACCCCAGCCCACGGGGCTCTCGTGTTCAGGTCCCTCCCAGGATATGGGGTTCCCTGGGCAGGTTCCCCTGCAGCCCATGGGGCTCTCGTGGTCAGGCCCCTCCCAGGATACAGAGCTACCCTTGCAGGTACCATGGCAGGGCTGGGAACACAGGAACCGTGCATATCGCCCTCATTGCAGAGCACTCCCAGCTCACCTGTCACTCAGATCTGACACAGAGCACCTCAGAGCAGGACTTGTACTAACAAACAGCAGCTCCGACAGTTATGTGACCCTGGGCATCACTCTGTGTGGCCTCCCTCCACCTGGTCTTCCAGAGACTTCCACTGCACCCGGGGCACCAGGCCTCTGTCTCCACCCACCAGCCACCCCTCCTCTCCCTGACTCCTGGGTTCCTCTCATTAGGAGAGGGTTTTCTTGAAGTTGTCTCCCACTCATGGGCCAGATAATATAATTAGAAAACAAGCCAGAGCTGCAGCCCCTTGTCTATCCTGACTCTCAGGAGCCCACACCTGTTCCTTGGACCTGGCCGATTCAGCAAGTTCCAGTTTCTGCAACTGTGAGCCCCTGAGGGGTGATTATTGGCTGGCCTGGGAAGCCCGACCGTGCCGGCCAGCCCTCCCCAGGTGTGCCTGGGTTGAGATCAATATAAACACCGCTCCAGGCAGCAAGAGCCCCTGCAGATGTGCCTGACGCCATTTCCTCTGCCCTGTCAGCAGTCTTGGGGCTGGCCTGGTGGGAGGGAGTGAGAGGCCACGGCTTTGTGGGTGGCCCAGTGTGAGTGGGGCTCTGCTGGACTTTCTGCAGCAGTTGCCAAGATGCCACCTGCTAAAGAAGAGGATGTGTCACCCATACCTGCCGCTGGAATTTCTCCCTGGGCAGAGGTGAGTGAGGAAGAAAGCAGTGGGGGCCGGGACAGCAGGGGTATCTCAGGCAGGGAAATGGAAAGCTTCCAGAAGAGCACCCAGGGCCAGGACCACCCTGGCTGGCCTGCAGGCACCAAGTCGGCTGGCATGCTGTCGCTCATGTGGCTCCATGGCCCTTCCTCTAGGCTTTCAAGTCCTTGTACATATTCAGGAGTTTTACCTGGGAAGGGTGGGAACATTTCAGCAACAGCTGGCCTGGGGCTCAGCCCACGTTTACTCACAGATGCCTCGGCACGGTCCCCCAGCTTTGCAATGAGGACGCTTGTTGCGTGGGGCCTGCTGGCTGAATGGGAGATGATTCCCCACCACTGACCAACTTCAGAATTGTTTACAACTGGAGCAAGTGCCCTGATACGGTTTTCCTCTGTGTAACTGGTGAGTTCTGTTTTTTTTTCTTTTTTTCGTTTTTGGTTCAAGGTAGATTTTATTCCTCTTTTTTGTATTTACAGATATAAGCATGGAAATAATTTATTCATATAAATACATGTATGTGAAGGGAAGAATATTTTTTCTGTTTTACTTTTTGTAATTTGAATTATATTTTATTTTTTTATACAGCAGGTTCTTTTTGGTTATCTATTTTATACATATAAATGTATACATGCCAATCCCAATCTCTCAACTCCTCCCACCACCACCCCCCAACAGCTTTCCCCCCTTGGTGTCCATACGTTTGTTGTCTACATCTGTTGCTCTATTTCTGCCTTGCAAAACGGTTCATCTGTACAATTTTTCTAGGTTCCCCATATATGAATTAATATACAAGATTTGTTTTTCTCTTTCTGAATTACTTCACTCTAAATGACAGTCTCTAGATCCATCAACGTCTCTACAAATGACTCAATTTCATTCCTTTTTATGGCTTAGTAATATTCCATTTTATATATGTACCACATCTTTATGTATTCGTCTGTCTGTGGGCATTTAGGTTGCTTCCATTACCTGGATATTGTAAATAGTGATGCAATGAACATTGCGGTGAATGTCTCTTTTTGATTTATGGTTTTGTCTGGGTATATGCCCAGTAGTGGGATTGCTGTATCATATGGTAATTCTATTCTTAGTTTTATAAGAAACTCCATAATGTTCTCCACAGTGACTGTATCAATTTACATTCCCAACAATAGTGGAAGAGGGTTCCTTATCTCCACACCCTTTCCAGCATTTGCTATTTGTAGATTTTCTGATGATGCCCATTCTAACAGGTGTGAGGTGATACACCATGGATGAGTCTATTTCGTTGAGCAAAGAGTAGGTCTTGTCTATTACATATTTGGCTTATGGAACGGAATGTGTGCTAATTTCAATCTCTGGTTTTATACAGCACCCCAACTCAACTTTCCCCTTAAGCAAGCATAAGTTTTTATCTAAATGCGAGACTCTTTTCGGTTTTGGAATTCAGTTTATGTGTAGCCAAGTTTACACTCTCTCTATTAGTGATATCTTATGATAATTATCTTTCTCTGTGTGACCTATTTCTCTTAGAATCATCATACTTAAATCCACTCAATTTGCTGCTACAGGCCTGATGACATTGATTTCATTGCTGAGTGATATTCCGTTGTACGTAAGTAGCACAGTTCCTTTATCCATTTTTTTCTTTCTGGGATATAATTTGTACTGGACTCAAGGTTCTTGTAAACACAGCAGCCCTAAATTTTGTGTTGGCTGTGTCTTGTTGATTTTAATTTTCCTAAGCTACAGGGCCAAAAGTGGAAGTGCCCTAGGGTCTGTAGCTTTGTTTTTCAGATGTTTCAGGATACACCATAAACATCTCCAGAGTGTCTGTTGGCAATTTACATCCCGCCCATCAGCATAACAAGGCTCCCTGTTCTCCATGGCCTGTCCTGTGTTTCTGGTTTTTACACTTTTTTCAGATGACCCTTTTGACGAATGGGAAATGAGACTTCATTGTAGTGCGGATTTCCATTTCTCGAGTGCTTGGTTGGCCAAAAGGGGCATATGTGTTTTTTCCTGAATATATTCAGGAAAAAATGTTTACGCACTTTTGTCCAAGTGCATCACTGTCAAAGATCTGCCGCTTTTCACATGCTTTAAATGCAATTCCAATCTACCTCCTGAAATATGATTCCTGCAATTCTGCCTCGTTTTCAAGTCCTCTTTGCAGACTTACTTCCATATAATTTTGCCAATAACTGTCATTTATAACACTGCAGGTTTGTGAATTACAGTGCCCGTGATTTCCTTTCTTAACTCGTTTCCTTGAAAACTGGCCACAGAACCGCAGGTTTGCTTCAGGCCGTAATCAGGGTCCGGCACGGCACTCTGAGACTTTGGTTCATTCCACTTCCTGGTGGGAAATTAGAGTTAAATGTGCCCCTCCAGACACCTGCCTCACTCCTAGCCCCTTGGTGATGTGTGTCCTGTGGTTTGAGGCCACATGTGCTGGGTTCCTCACCTTTGGCTGATGAGGCCCCACTGATGTGAGGACACTCCTGCCTGGTTCCCATCCCCTTGGTGATGTGGGCCCTCCGGTGAGAGTCTGATCCTGGTTGGGTTCCTCGCACTTCTGTGAGGTGGGCCCTCTTCTCTGAGGTCACTCCTGCCTGGCTGGCACACCCCGCCTTGGCGACGTCGGCTCTCTGGTGGGATTTGGTGCCTGCTGGGTGTCTCCTCCCCTCGGTAATGAGGGCCCTCTGGCGTCAGACCCTAACTCCTGGGCTCCCAATATTTTCTGATATGCGCCCTGTGGTTCGAGTACACTCCTGCCAGGTTCCCAACCCCATGGGAATGTGGGCCTTCTGCTCTGAGGTCCCAACCGTGGGTTGCTCAGTTTCATGATGAGGGCCCTCTGCTGTGAGTTCTCTCCGGCCTGGATCCCATAGCCTCGCTGCTCCTGGCCACCTGCTGGGAGGTTACAACTGCGGGATTCCTCACCTTTTTTCTTCTATGGACCCTCTGTTTTGAGACTCCTCCTGCCTGCCTCACTCCCAGCCCCTTGGTGATGTGTGTCCTCTGGATTGAGGCCATGTATGCTGGGTCCCTCGCCTTTCGATGATGTAGCCCCACTTGTGTGGACACTCCTGCCTGGTTCCTATCCCCTTGATGATGTGGGCCCTCTGGTGAGAGTCTGATCCTGGCTGGGTTCCTCACCCTTCTGTGAGGGGGGCCCTCTGCTGTGAGGTCACTCCTGCCTGGCTGGCACACCCCACCTGGGCAACATCGGCCCTCTTGTGGCAGTTGGAGCCTGCTGGGAACCTCCCCTCGGTGATGGGGGCCCTCTTGCCTCAGGCCCTAACTGCTGGGTACCCACATTTTCTGATACGTGCTAAGTGGTGCGAGGACACTCCTGCGAGGTTCCCATCCCCATGGGCATGTGGGCCTTCTGCTCTAAGGTCCCAACACCTGTGTTGTTCACCGTTTCATGATGTTGGCTCTCTGGTGTTAGTTCACCCAGGCCTAGATCCCATAGCCTCTGTGCTCTGAGCGGCCTGCTGGGAGGTTCCTACTGCTGGATTCCTTAGCTTTTTTATTCTTTGGGTCCTGTGTTTTCATGCTCCTACTTCCTGACTCACTCCCAGCCCATTTGTGATGTAGGTCCTCTGGTTTAAGGCCACATGTACCGGTTTCCTCACCTTTATTGATGTGGCCCCACTGGTGTGAGGACACTCCTGCCTGGTTCCCATCCCCTTGGTGATGGGGGCCCTCTGGTGAGAGTCTGATCCTGTCTGGATTCCTCACACTTCTGGGAGGTGGGCCCTCTGCTGTGAGGTCACACCTGCCTGGCTGGCACACGTCACCTTGGCGACGTGGGCCCTCAGTTGGGAGTTGGTGCCTGCTGGGTGTCTCCTCCCCTCGGTAATGAGGGCCCTCTGGCGTCAGACCCTAACTCCTGGGCTCCCAAAATTTTCTGATGTGCGCCCTGTTGTGCGAGTACACTCCTGCCAGGATCCCAACCCCATGGGAATGTGGGCCTTCTGCTATAAGGACCCAACGGCTGGGTTGCTCACAGTTTCATAATGAGGGCCCTCTGTTTTGAGTTCAGTCAGGCCTGGATCCCATAGCCTCGCTGCTCCTGGCCACCTGCTGGGAGGTTCCAACTGCGGGATTCCTCACCTTTTTAACGCTATGAGCCCTCTGTTTGGAGGCTCCTCCTGCCTGCCTCACTCCCAGCCCCTTGGTGATGTGTGTCCTGTAGTTTGAGGCCACGTGTGCTGGGTACGTCACATTTCGGTGATGTGACCACACTGGTATGAGAACACTCCTGCCTGGTTTCCATTCCCTTGGTGATGTGGGCCCTCCGGTGAGAGTCTGATCCTCTTTGGGTTCCTCACACTTTTGTGTGGTTGGCCCTCTGCTCTGAGGTCACTCCTGCCTGGCTGGCACACCCTGCATTGGCGACGTCGGCCTTCTGGTAGCAGTTGGAGCTTGCTGGGAGTCTCCTCTCCTCAGTGATGAGGGCCCTCTGGCGTCCGGCCCTAACTGCTGGGCTCCCCACCTTTTCTGATGTGTGCCCACTGGTGCGATGACACTCCTGCTTGGTTCCCTTCCCCATGGGGATGTGGGCCTTGTGCTCTGAGGTTACAACGGCTGGGTTGCTTACAGTATCACGATCAGGGCCCTCTGTTGTGAGTTCATCACTGCCTGGATCCCATAGCCTCGGTGCTCTGGGCCGCCTGCTGGGATGTTCTAACTGCTGGATTCCTCAACTTTTTTATACAATGGGCCATGTGTTTTGAGGTTAATCCTGCCTGCCTCGCTCCGAGACCCATGGTGATGTGGGTCCTCTGGTTTGAGGCCACATGTGCTGGGTACCTCAACTTTCGATGATGTGGCCCCACGGGTGTGAGGACACTCCTGCCTGGTTCCCAGCCCCTTGCTTATGTGGGCACTCTGGTGAGAGTCTGATCTTGACTGGGTTCCTTACCCTTCTGTGAGGTGGGCCCTCTGATGTGAGGTCACTCCTGCCTGGATGGCTCATGTCGCCTTGGCGACGTAGGCCCTCTGTTGGCCACTGAAGCATGCTGGGAGCCTCCTACCCTCTTTAATAAGGGCCCTGGAAGAAACGCATATGCCCTTTTTGACCAAGTGCATCATTGTCGAGGTTCTGCCTCTTCTCCTATACTTTCAGAGGACTTCCCGTCTACCTCCTGAAATCGTATTCCTGGAATTCTGCCCCGCGTTCAAGTCCTCTTTGCAGCCTTACTTCAATATATTTTTGGACGATAGCTGTCATTTATAACTCTGCAGGTTTGTGAATTACAGTGCCCCTGAGCTCCTTTCTTCAACTCGCTTTCTTGTGAGCTGGCTGCAAAACCGCAGGATTGCTTCAGGCCCTAATCTGGTTCCGACATGGCATGCTGAGCCTTTGGCTAATTCCTCTTCCTGGTGGGAAATGAGCGTTAAATTTGTTCGTCCAGACACCTACAGCTAATCTCTCATTGGTTCTCCCTATTCCTGTTCATCTTGCGCAGAAATTCCAAACTGTGCCAAACAGGAGGTTAAAGGCACTGACTCTCCAAGTGGGGAGAGTGTTAGTAAAGCGTCTGGAATGGTAAAACCGAGTACGAGGGGACGAAAACTGAGACGCATTTAAAAAGTTTTCCCGGTCACACGGTGGACCATATTCTGGGTTGCCCATGCATGTTTTACCTGAAGGAAGAATCCCTTAAACCTGGAGAGTTGGGACCCATGGAATGGGTACCACGCAGTATGACTTCAAAGGTTTGCCTTTGCTCACCGAACGTCACCAATGCTATCAGCCCGAAGTGTCCAGCCTTATGTCTCACTCAGCTCGGGGTGTAGATGTGGTAAATCCACATTGCATCACAAGCCCTGAATGAATTATTTAAGAATTGCTCTCTATTTCACTGTCATTGTGTTTTGTTTTTGTAATTTATTTTGATAATGGGATTTATCGGATTTTCACTGCTGTGTTTATGCCGCTGTACACATGCTTGATTCTCTTATGGAGACATATAAATCCATGGGTTTTCAGATTCTTACTAGTCAGGTATATTCCTAGGCATTGAATATGGGGTGTTGAGTCCATTTCGTGGAGAAGGAGTAGGTCCTGACTATTACATATTTGCTTATGGAAAGGTATCTGTGCTAATTTCAATCTCTGGTTTTATGCAGCACCACAACTCACCTTTCCCCTTAAGCAAGCATAAGTTGGTTTTCTAAATTTGAGACCCTTTTCTGTTTTGTAATTGAGTTCATGTGCAGCCATGTTTGCATTCCGTGTATTTGAGATATCTTATGGTGTTTCTTTTTCTGTGTGACTTAGTTAACTTAGAATGATCGTACCTGAATCCACTCATTATGCCGCGACGGCCCTCATGACATAGATTTCATGGCTGAGTGATATTCCATTGTACGTACGTACAACAACTTCTTTATCCATTTTTTGCTTTCTGGGATATTTCACTTGTACCGTAAATGAGGTTCTTGTAAGCAGAGCCGTCCAAAATTTATGGGTGGCTGTGTCTTTTTGATTTTAATTTCCCTAAGCTATAGAACCATAAGTTGAAGTGCCGTAGGCTCCGTTGCTTAGTTTTTTAGGTGTTTGAGGAAACACCATACACTTCTCCAGAGTGGCTGTTGGCAATTTACATCCCGCCCATCAGCATAACAAGGCTCCCTGTTCTCCATGGCCTGTCCTGCCTTTCTGGATTTTTCACTTTTTTCAGATGTCCCTTTTGACAGGGGGGCAGTGAGACTTCATTGTAATGCATATTTCTTTACAGGCTTGCTTGTTTGTCCAAAAAGGGCGTATGTGTTTTTTCTTGAATATATTCAGGAAAAAACGCATACGCCCTTTTTGACCAAGTGCATCATTGTCGACGTTCTGCCTCTTTTCCTATGCTTTAAATGCAATTCCAGTCTACCCCCTGAAATCGTTTTCTTGCAATTCTGCCCCGCTTTCAAGTCCTCTTCGCAGCCTTCCTTCAATATATTTTTGGGTGATAGTTGTCATTTATAACTCTGCAGGTTTGTGAATTACAGTGTCCCTGAGCTCCTTTCTTCAACTCGCTTTCTTGTGAGCTGGCCGCAAACCCGCAGGATTGCTTCAGGCCCTAATCTGGTTCCGGCACGGCATGCTGAGCCTTTGGTTAATTCCTCTTCCTGGTGGGAAATGAGCGTTAAATTTGCCCGTGCAGACACCTTCACACGAGTCTTCATGGTGCCACTTTGCCCCGGTTATCTCTATGGAGGTTGGAGTTGGAGGGCCTCCTCGCTCAAGGTCAGTGTGCCCATGGAGCCAACCCTGAAACTTCAGGGCATGGTTGGGTGTTAGGATCACCACGTGGGGTCCTTTTCCCTTAGGAGGGAGGTGGCCTTTTGGGCTGCTGATTTCCAGGTTTTCAGATACTGCCAGTATCTTGGCCAGATGTGGCGGTGGGCCAAGCCCCTTGGTGACCGTAGTTTATCCTACCTGGATCGCATTCTTGCATTGTTCCATTTCAAGTGGTCCCAGGTTTTGCACTAATACTCCAATGGCGATTCACCGTTCACCAGGAATGTAAAGGTCAAAGGGTTTAGCTAAATTAGGGAGTTCCAGGGCAAGGGTCTGAATTGACTGCTCTTTCCATTCTTGAAAGGCCACTTCTGCATTCTATTCAAAAGGATCATCATCTTTTCCTTTCAGTGTTTCATATAGAGGCCCAGCTAGTAGACTGTAGTTAGGGATCCAGAAGCAGCAAACCCTGGCCTCCCCAGGAACCCCTAAGCTGTCTTCTAGTTTCAGAAATGGGTAAGGCTGTAAATTGTTTCTTCCCTTTCCTGGGATGGGCTTCTCCGACCTTCTGTGAGAATGAAGCCCAGGCAGGTCACCGTAGTCTGTGATATTTGAGCTTTTTCTTGGACAACTTGTATCCTTTATTGGCTTGGTAGTTCAGAGGTCTCCTTAGTAGGGCTGGCGATCAGAATGTCGTCTGCATATTGAAGGAGTGTTTCCTTTTCCAGAGGTAGAACTTTTAGTTCTTTAGCTGAGCTTTCCCCAAAGATGGTGTGGGAATTTTTGAACACTTGGGGCAACACGGCCCGGAAGTATTGTTTTAGTTGTATGTTGAGTCCTGCCACTCACAAGCCAAAATTTCTTGTGACTCTGGGACTAATAGAATACAAAAGAAGGCATCATTGAAGACTAATACAGAATACCATGTCCTGGTGGTTGGTAGAATGACCAGCAGGGTGTAGGATTTAGGAACTACTGGAGGTATATCCTCGGTGGCTTCACTGACTGTCCTGACATCCTTTACCAGGACTCCAACAGCCCATGGGGCTCTCGAGGTCAGGCTAATCCCAGGATATGGAGCTCACCTGGGCAGGTACCCCACCCCCACCCCAGCCCACGGGGCTCTCGTGTTCAGGCCCCTCTCAGGATATGGGGTTCCCTGGGCAGGTTCCCCTGCAGCCCATGGGGCTCTCGTGGTGAGGCCCCTCCCAGGATACAGAGCTACCCTTGCAGGTACCATGGCAGGGCTGGGAACACAGGATCGTGCATATCGCCCTCATTGCAGAGCACTCCCAGCTCACCTGTCACTCAGATCTGACACAGAGCACCTCAGAGCAGGACTTGAACTAACAAACAGCAGCTCTGACAGGTCTGTGACCCTGGGCATCACTCTGTGCGGCCTCCTTCCACCTGGTCTTCCAGAGACTTCCACTGCACCCGGGGCACCAGGCCTCTGTTTCCACCCACCAGCCACCCCTCCTCTCCCTGACTCCTGGGTTCCTCTCATTAGGAGAGGGTTTTCTTGAAGTTGTCTCCCACTCATGGGCCAGATAATATAATTAGAAAACAAGCCAGAGCTGCAGCCCCTTGTCTATCCTGACTCTCAGGAGCCCACACCTGTTCCTTGGACCTGGCCGATTCAGCAAGTTCCAGTTTCTGCAACTGTGAGCCCCTGAGGGGTGATTATTGGCTGGCCTGGGAAGCCAGACCGTACCGGCCAGCCCTCCCCAGGTGTGCCTGGGTTCAGATTAATATAAACACCGCTCCAGGCAGCAAGAGCCCCTGCAGCTGTGCCTGACGCCATTTTCTCTGCCCTGTCAGCAGTCTTGGGGCTGGACTGGTGGGAGGGAGTGAGAGGCCACGGCTTTGTGGGTGGCCCAGTGTGAGTGGGGCTCTGCTGGACTTTCTGCAGCAGTTGCCAAGATGCCACCTGCTAAAGAAGAGGATGTGTCACCCATACCTGCCGTTGGAATTTCTCCCTGGGCAGAGGTGAGTGAGGAAGAAAGCAGTGGGGGCCGGGACAGCAGGGGTATCTCAGGCAGGGAAATGGAAAACTTCCAGAAGAGCACCCAGGGCCAGGACCATCCTGGCTGGCCTGCAGGCACCAAGTCGGCCGGCATGCTGTCACTCATGTGGCTCCATGGCCCTTCCTCTAGGCTTTCAAGTCCTTGTACATATTCAGGTGTTTTACCTGGGAAGGGTGGGAACATTTCAGCAGCAGCTGGCCTGGGGCTCAGCCCACGTTTACTCACAGATGCCTCGGCACGGTCCCCCAGCTTTGCAATGAGGACGCTTGTTGCGTGGGGTCTGCTGGCTGAATGGGAGATGATTCCCCACCACTGACCAACTTCAGAATTGTTTACAACTGGAGCAAGTGCCGTGATACGGTTTTCCTCTGTGTAACTGGTGGGTTCTGTTTTTTTTTCTTTTTTTCGTTTTTGGTTCAAGGTAGATTTTATTCCTCTTTTTTGTATTTACAGATATAAGCATGGAAATAATTTATTCATATAAATACATGTATGTGAAGGGAAGAATATTTTTTCTGTTTTATTATTTGTAATTTGAATTTTATTTTATTTTTTTATACAGCAGGTTCTTTTTGGTTATCTATTTTATACATATAAATGTATACATGCCAATCCCAATCTCTCAACTCCTCCAACCACCACCCCCCAACAGCTTTCCCCCCTTGGTGTCCATACGTTTGTTGTCTACATTTGTTGTTCTATTTCTGCCTGGCAAAACGGTTCATCTGTACAATTTTTCTAGGTTCCACATTTATGCATTAATAGACAAGATTTGTTTTTCTCTTTCTGACTTACTTCACTCTGTATGACAGTCTCTAGATCCATCAACATCTCTACAAATGACCCAATTTCATTCCTTTTTATGGCTTAGTAATATTCCATTTTATATATGTACCACTTCTTTATGCATTCGCCTGTCTATGGGCATTTAGGTTGCTTCCATTACCTGGATATTGTAAATAGTGATGCAATGAACATTGCGGTGAATGTCTCTTTTTGATTTATGGTTTTGTCTGGGTATATGCCCAGTAGTGGGATTGCTGTATCATATGGTAATTCTATTCTTAGTTTTATAAGAAACTCCATAATGTTCTCCACAGTGACTGTATCAATTTACATTCCCAACAATAGTGGAAGAGGGTTCCTTATCTCCACACCCTTTCCAGCATTTGTTGTTTGTAGATTTTCTGATGATGCCCATTCTAACAGGTGTGAGGTGATACACCATGGATGAGTCTATTTCGTTGAGCAAAGAGTAGGTCTTGTCTATTACATATTTGGCTTATGGAACGGTATGTGTGCTAATTTCAATCTCTGGTTTTATACAGCACCCCAACTCAACTTGCCCCTTCAGCAAGCATAAGTATTTATCTAAATGTGAGACTCTGTTCGGCTTTGGAATTCAGTTTATGTGTAGCCAAGTTTACCCTCTCTCTATTAATGATATCTTATGATAATTATCTTTCTCTGTGTGACCTATTTCTCTTAGAATCATCATACTTAAATCCACTCAATTTGCTGCTAGAGGCCTGATGACATTGATTTCATTGCTGCGTGATATTCCGTTGTACGTAAGTAGCACAACTCCTTTATCCATTTTTTTCTTTCTGGGATATTTAATTTGTACTGGACTCAAGGTTCTTGTAAACACAGCAGCCCTAAATTTGGTGTTGGCTGTGTCTTGTTGATTTTAATTTTCCTAAGCTATAGGGCCAAAAGTGGAAGTGCCCTAGGGTCTGTAGCTTTGTTTTTCAGATGTTTCAGGATACACCATAAACATCTCCAGAGTGTCTGTTGGCAATTTACATCCCGCCCATCAGCATAACAAGGCTCCCTGTTCTCCATGGCCTGTCCTGTGTTTCTGGTTTTTACACTTTTTTCAGATGGCCCTTTTGACGAATGGGAAATGAGACTTCATTGTAGTGCGGATTTCCATTGCTGGAGCGCTTGGTTGGCCAAAAAGGGCATATGTGTTTTTTCCTGAATATATTCAGGAAAAAATGTTTACGCACTTTTGTCCAAGTGCATCAGTGTCAAAGATCTGCCGCTTTTCACATGCTTTAAATGCAATTCCAATCTACCTCCTGAAATATGATTCCTGCAATTCTGCCTCGTTTTCAAGTCCTCTTTGCAGACTTACTTCCATATAATTTTGCCAATAACTGTCATTTATAACACTGCAGGTTTGTGAATTACAGTGCCCGTGATTTCCTTTCTTAACTCGTTTCCTTGAAAACTGGCCACAGAACCGCAGGTTTGCTTCAGGCCGTAATCAGGGTCCGGCACGGCACTCTGAGACTTTGGTTCATTCCACTTCCTGGTGGGAAATTAGAGTTAAATGTGCCCCTCCAGACACCTGCCTCACTCCTAGCCCCTTGGTGATGTGTGTCCTGTGGTTTGAGGCCACATGTGCTGGGTTCCTCACCTTTGGCTGATGAGGCCCCACTGATGTGAGGACACTCCTGCCTGGTTCCCATCCCCTTGGTGATGTGGGCCCTCCGGTGAGAGTCTGATCCTGGTTGGGTTCCTCGCACTTCTGTGAGGTGGGCCCTCTTCTCTGAGGTCACTCCTGCCTGGCTGGCACACCCCGCCTTGGCGACGTCGGCTCTCTGGTGGGATTTGGTGCCTGCTGGGTGTCTCCTCCCCTCGGTAATGAGGGCCCTCTGGCGTCAGGCCCTAACTCCTGGGCTCCCAATATTTTCTGATATGCGCCCTGTGGTTCGAGTACACTCCTGCCAGGTTCCCAACCCCATGGGAATGTGGGCCTTCTGCTCTGAGGTCCCAACCGTGGGTTGCTCAGTTTCATGATGAGGGCCCTCTGCTGTGAGTTCTCTCCGGCCTGGATCCCATAGCCTCGCTGCTCCTGGCCACCTGCTGGGAGGTTACAACTGCGGGATTCCTCACCTTTTTTCTTCTATGGACCCTCTGTTTTGAGACTCCTCCTGCCTGCCTCACTCCCAGCCCCTTGGTGATGTGTGTCCTCTGGATTGAGGCCATGTATGCTGGGTCCCTCGCCTTTCGATGATGTAGCCCCACTTGTGTGGACACTCCTGCCTGGTTCCTATCCCCTTGATGATGTGGGCCCTCTGGTGAGAGTCTGATCCTGGCTGGGTTCCTCACCCTTCTGTGAGGGGGGCCCTCTGCTGTGAGGTCACTCCTGCCTGGCTGGCACACCCCACCTGGGCAACATCGGCCCTCTTGTGGCAGTTGGAGCCTGCTGGGAACCTCCCTTCGGTGATGGGGGCCCTCTTGCCTCAGGCCCTAACTGCTGGGTACCCACATTTTCTGATACATGCTAAGTGGTGCGAGGACACTCCTGCGAGGTTCCCATCCCCATGGGCATGTGGGCCTTCTGCTCTAAGGTCCCAACACCTGTGTTGTTCACCGTTTCATGATGTTGGCTCTCTGGTGTTAGTTCACCCAGGCCTAGATCCCATAGCCTCTGTGCTCTGAGCGGCCTGCTGGGAGGTTCCTACTGCTGGATTCCTTAGCTTTTTTATTCTTTGGGTCCTGTGTTTTCATGCTCCTACTTCCTGACTCACTCCCAGCCCATTTGTGATGTAGGTCCTCTGGTTTAAGGCCACATGTACCGGTTTCCTCACCTTTATTGATGTGGCCCCACTGGTGTGAGGACACTCCTGCCTGGTTCCCATCCCCTTGGTGATGGGGGCCCTCTGGTGAGAGTCTGATCCTGTCTGGATTCCTCACACTTCTGGGAGGTGGGCCCTCTGCTGTGAGGTCACTCCTGCCTGGCTGGCACACGTCACCTTGGCGATGTGGGCCCTCAGTTGGGAGTTGGTGCCTGCTGGGTGTCTCCTCCCCTCGGTAATGAGGGCCCTCTGGCGTCAGACCCTAACTCCCGGGCTCCCAAAATTTTCTGATGTGCGCCCTGTTGTGCGAGTACACTCCTGCCAGGATCCCAACCCCATGGGAATGTGGGCCTTCTGCTATAAGGACCCAACGGCTGGGTTGCTCACAGTTTCATAATGAGGGCCCTCTGTTTTGAGTTCAGTCAGGCCTGGATCCCATAGCCTCGCTGCTCCTGGCCACCTGCTGGGAGGTTCCAACTGCGGGATTCCTCACCTTTTTAACGCTATGAGCCCTCTGTTTGGAGGCTCCTCCTGCCTGCCTCACTCCCAGCCCCTTGGTGATGTGTGTCCTGTAGTTTGAGGCCACGTGTGCTGGGTACGTCACATTTCGGTGATGTGACCACACTGGTATGAGAACACTCCTGCCTGGTTTCCATTCCCTTGGTGATGTGGGCCCTCCGGTGAGAGTCTGATCCTCTTTGGGTTCCTCACACTTTTGTGTGGTTGGCCCTCTGCTCTGAGGTCACTCCTGCCTGGCTGGCACACCCTGCATTGGCGACGTCGGCCTTCTGGTAGCAGTTGGAGCTTGCTGGGAGTCTCCTCTCCTCAGTGATGAGGGCCCTCTGGCGTCCGGCCCTAACTGCTGGGCTCCCCACCTTTTCTGATGTGTGCCCACTGGTGCGATGACACTCCTGCTTGGTTCCCTTCCCCATGGGGATGTGGGCCTTGTGCTCTGAGGTTACAACGGCTGGGTTGCTTACAGTATCACGATCAGGGCCCTCTGTTGTGAGTTCATCACTGCCTGGATCCCATAGCCTCGGTGCTCTGGGCCGCCTGCTGGGATGTTCCAACTGCTGGATTCCTCAACTTTTTTATACAATGGGCCATGTGTTTTGAGGTTAATCCTGCCTGCCTCGCTCCGAGACCCATGGTGATGTGGGTCCTCTGGTTTGAGGCCACATGTGCTGGGTACCTCAACTTTCGATGATGTGGCCCCACGGGTGTGAGGACACTCCTGCCTGGTTCCCAGCCCCTTGCTTATGTGGGCACTCTGGTGAGAGTCTGATCTTGACTGGGTTCCTTACCCTTCTGTGAGGTGGGCCCTCTGATGTGAGGTCACTCCTGCCTGGATGGCTCATGTCGCCTTGGCGACGTAGGCCCTCTGTTGGCCACTGAAGCATGCTGGGAACCTCCTACCCTCTTTAATAAGGGCCCTGGAAGAAACGCATATGCCCTTTTTGACCAAGTGCATCATTGTCGAGGTTCTGCCTCTTCTCCTATACTTTCAGAGGACTTCCCGTCTACCTCCTGAAATCGTATTCCTGGAATTCTGCCCCGCGTTCAAGTCCTCTTTGCAGCCTTACTTCAATATATTTTTGGACGATAGCTGTCATTTATAACTCTGCAGGTTTGTGAATTACAGTGCCCCTGAGCTCCTTTCTTCAACTCGCTTTCTTGTGAGCTGGCTGCAAAACCGCAGGATTGCTTCAGGCCCTAATCTGGTTCCGACACGGCATGCTGAGCCTTTGGCTAATTCCTCTTCCTGGTGGGAAATGAGCGTTAAATTTGTTCGTCCAGACACCTACAGCTAATCTCTCATTGGTTCTCCCTATTCCTGTTCATCTTGCGCAGAAATTCCAAACTGTGCCAAACAGGAGGTTAAAGGCACTGACTCTCCAAGTGGGGAGAGTGTTAGTAAAGCGTCTGGAATGGTAAAACCGAGTACGAGGGGACGAAAACTGAGACGCATTTAAAAAGTTTTCCCGGTCACACGGTGGACCATATTCTGGGTTGCCCATGCATGTTTTACCTGAAGGAAGAATCCCTTAAACCTGGAGAGTTGGGACCCATGGAATGGGTACCACGCAGTATGACTTCAAAGGTTTGCCTTTGCTCACCGAACGTCACCAATGCTATCAGCCCGAAGTGTCCAGCCTTATGTCTCACTCAGCTCGGGGTGTAGATGTGGTAAATCCACATTGCATCACAAGCCCTGAATGAATTATTTAAGAATTGCTCTCTATTTCACTGTCATTGTGTTTTGTTTTTGTAATTTATTTTGATAATGGGAAATATCGGATTTTCACTGCTGCGTTTATGCCGCTGTACACATGCTTGATTCTCTTATGGAGACATATAAATCCATGGGTTTTCAGATTCTTACTAGTCAGGTATATTCCTAGGCATTGAATATGGGGTGTTGAGTCCATTTCGTGGAGAAGGAGTAGGTCCTGACTATTACATATTTGCTTATGGAAAGGTATCTGTGCTAATTTCAATCTCTGGTTTTATGCAGCACCACAACTCACCTTTCCCCTTAAGCAAGCATAAGTTGGTTTTCTAAATTTGAGACCCTTTTCTGTTTTGTAATTGAGTTCATGTGCAGCCATGTTTGCATTCCGTGTATTTGAGATATCTTATGGTGTTTCTTTTTCTGTGTGACTTAGTTAACTTAGAATGATCGTACCTGAATCCACTCATTATGCCGCGACGGCCCTCATGACATAGATTTCATGGCTGAGTGATATTCCATTGTACGTACGTACAACAACTTCTTTATCCATTTTTTGCTTTCTGGGATATTTCACTTGTACCGTAAATGAGGTTCTTGTAAGCAGAGCCGTCCAAAATTTATGGGTGGCTGTGTCTTTTTGATTTTAATTTCCCTAAGCTATAGAACCATAAGTTGAAGTGCCGTAGGCTCCGTTGCTTAGTTTTTTAGGTGTTTGAGGAAACACCATACACTTCTCCAGAGTGGCTGTTGGCAATTTACATCCCGCCCATCAGCATAACAAGGCTCCCTGTTCTCCATGGCCTGTCCTGCCTTTCTGGATTTTTCACTTTTTTCAGATGTCCCTTTTGACAGGGGGGCAGTGAGACTTCATTGTAATGCATATTTCTTTACAGGCTTGCTTGTTTGTCCAAAAAGGGCGTATGTGTTTTTTCTTGAATATATTCAGGAAAAAACGCATACGCCCTTTTTGACCAAGTGCATCATTGTCGACGTTCTGCCTCTTTTCCTATGCTTTAAATGCAATTCCAGTCTACCCCCTGAAATCGTTTTCTTGCAATTCTGCCCCGCTTTCAAGTCCTCTTCGCAGCCTTCCTTCAATATATTTTTGGGTGATAGTTGTCATTTATAACTCTGCAGGTTTGTGAATTACAGTGTCCCTGAGCTCCTTTCTTCAACTCGCTTTCTTGTGAGCTGGCCGCAAACCCGCAGGATTGCTTCAGGCCCTAATCTGGTTCCGGCACGGCATGCTGAGCCTTTGGTTAATTCCTCTTCCTGGTGGGAAATGAGCGTTAAATTTGCCCGTGCAGACACCTTCACACGAGTCTTCATGGTGCCACTTTGCCCCAGTTATCTCTATGGAGGTTGGAGTTGGAGGGCCTCCTCGCTCAAGGTCAGTGTGCCCATGGAGCCAACCCTGCAACTTCAGGGCATGGTTGGGTGTTAGGATCACCACGTGGGGTCCTTTTCCCTTAGGAGGGAGGTGGCCTTTTGGGCTGCTGATTTCCAGGTTTTCAGATACTGCCAGTATCTTGGCCAGATGTGGCGGTGGGCCAAGCCCCTTGGTGACCGTAGTTTATCCTACCTGGATCGCATTCTTGCATTGTTCCATTTCAAGTGGTCCCAGGTTTTGCACTAATACTCCAATGGCGATTCACCATTCACCAGGAATGTAAAGGTCAAAGGGTTTAGCTAAATTAGGGAGTTCCAGGGCAAGGGTCTGAATTGACTGCTCTTTCCATTCTTGAAAGGCCACTTCTGCATTCTATTCAAAAGGATCATCATCTTTTCCTTTCAGTGTTTCATATAGAGGCCCAGCTAGTAGACTGTAGTTAGGGATCCAGAAGCAGCAAACCCTGGCCTCCCCAGGAACCCCTAAGCTGTCTTCTAGTTTCAGAAATGGGTAAGGCTGTAAATTGTTTCTTCCCTTTCCTGGGATGGGCTTCTCCGACCTTCTGTGAGAATGAAGCCCAGGCAGGTCACCGTAGTCTGTGATATTTGAGCTTTTTCTTGGACAACTTGTATCCTTTATTGGCTTGGTAGTTCAGAGGTCTCCTTAGTAGGGCTGGCGATCAGAATGTCGTCTGCATATTGAAGGAGTGTTTCCTTTTCCAGAGGTAGAACTTTTAGTTCTTTAGCTGAGCTTTCCCCAAAGATGGTGTGGGAATTTTTGAACCCTTGGGGCAACACGGCCCGGAAGTATTGTTTTAGTTGTATGTTGAGTCCTGCCACTCACAAGCCAAAATTTCTTGTGACTCTGGGACTAATAGAATACAAAAGAAGGCATCATTGAAGACTAATACAGAATACCATGTCCTGGTGGTTGGTAGAATGACCAGCAGGGTGTAGGATTTAGGAACTACTGGAGGTATATCCTCGGTGGCTTCACTGACTGTCCTGACATCCTTTACCAGGACTCCAACAGCCCATGGGGCTCTCGAGGTCAGGCTAATCCCAGGATATGGAGCTCACCTGGGCAGGTACCCCACCCCCACCCCAGCCCACGGGGCTCTCGTGTTCAGGCCCCTCCCAGGATATGGGGTTCCCTGGGCAGGTTCCCCTGCAGCCCATGGGGCTCTCGTGGTGAGGCCCCTCCCAGGATACAGAGCTACCCTTGCAGGTACCATGGCAGGGCTGGGAACACAGGATCGTGCATATCGCCCTCATTGCAGAGCACTCCCAGCTCACCTGTCACTCAGATCTGACACAGAGCACCTCAGAGCAGGACTTGAACTAACAAACAGCAGCTCTGACAGGTCTGTGACCCTGGGCATCACTCTGTGTGGCCTCCTTCCGCCTGGTCTTCCAGAGACTTCCACTGCACCCGGGGCACCAGGCCTCTGTCTCCACCCACCAGCCACCCCTCCTCTCCCTGACTCCTGGGTTCCTCTCATTAGGAGAGGGTTTTCTTGAAGTTGTCTCCCACTCATGGGCCAGATAATATAATTAGAAAACAAGCCAGAGCTGCAGCCCCTTGTCTATCCTGACTCTCAGGAGCCCACACCTGTTCCTTGGACCTGGCGGATTCAGCAAGTTCCAGTTTCTGCAACTGTGAGCCCCTGAGGGGTGATTATTGGCTGGCCTGGGAAGCCAGACCGTGCCGGCCAGCCCTCCCCAGGTGTGCCTGGGTTCAGATCAATATAAACACCGCTCCAGGCAGCAAGAGCCCCTGCAGCTGTGCCTGACGCCATTTTCTCTGCCCTGTCAGCAGTCTTGGGGCTGGACTGGTGGGAGGGAGTGAGAGGCCACGGCTTTGTGGGTGGCCCAGTGTGAGTGGGGCTCTGCTGGACTTTCTGCAGCAGTTGCCAAGATGCCACCTGCTAAAGAAGAGGATGTGTCACCCATACCTGCCGCTGGAATTTCTCCCTGGGCAGAGGTGAGTGAGGAAGAAAGCAGTGGGGGCCGGGACAGCAGGGGTATCTCAGGCAGGGAAATGGAAAACTTCCAGAAGAGCACCCAGGGCCAGGACCATCCTGGCTGGCCTGCAGGCACCAAGTCGGCCGGCATGCTGTCACTCATGTGGCTCCATGGCCCTTCCTCTAGGCTTTCAAGTCCTTGTACATATTCAGGTGTTTTACCTGGGAAGGGTGGGAACATTTCAGCAGCAGCTGGCCTGGGGCTCAGCCCACGTTTACTCACAGATGCCTCGGCACGGTCCCCCAGCTTTGCAATGAGGACGCTTGTTGCGTGGGGTCTGCTGGCTGAATGGGAGATGATTCCCCACCACTGACCAACTTCAGAATTGTTTACAACTGGAGCAAGTGCCGTGATACGGTTTTCCTCTGTGTAACTGGTGGGTTCTGTTTTTTTTTCTTTTTTTCGTTTTTGGTTCAAGGTAGATTTTATTCCTCTTTTTTGTATTTACAGATATAAGCATGGAAATAATTTATTCATATAAATACATGTATGTGAAGGGAAGAATATTTTTTCTGTTTTATTATTTGTAATTTGAATTTTATTTTATTTTTTTATACAGCAGGTTCTTTTTGGTTATCTATTTTATACATATAAATGTATACATGCCAATCCCAATCTCTCAACTCCTCCAACCACCACCCCCCAACAGCTTTCCCCCCTTGGTGTCCATACGTTTGTTGTCTACATTTGTTGTTCTATTTCTGCCTGGCAAAACGGTTCATCTGTACAATTTTTCTAGGTTCCACATATATGCATTAATAGACAAGATTTGTTTTTCTCTTTCTGACTTACTTCACTCTGTATGACAGTCTCTAGATCCATCAACATCTCTACAAATGACCCAATTTCATTCCTTTTTATGGCTTAGTAATATTCCATTTTATATATGTACCACTTCTTTATGAATTCGCCTGTCTATGGGCATTTAGGTTGCTTCCATTACCTGGATATTGTAAATAGTGATGCAATGAACATTGCGGTGAATGTCTCTTTTTGATTTATGGTTTTGTCTGGGTATATGCCCAGTAGTGGGATTGCTGTATCATATGGTAATTCTATTCTTAGTTTTATAAGAAACTCCATAATGTTCTCCACAGTGACTGTATCAATTTACATTCCCAACAATAGTGGAAGAGGGTTCCTTATCTCCACACCCTTTCCAGCATTTGTTGTTTGTAGATTTTCTGATGATGCCCATTCTAACAGGTGTGAGGTGATACACCATGGATGAGTCTATTTCGTTGAGCAAAGAGTAGGTCTTGTCTATTACATATTTGGCTTATGGAACGGTATGTGTGCTAATTTCAATCTCTGGTTTTATACAGCACCCCAACTCAACTTGCCCCTTCAGCAAGCATAAGTATTTATCTAAATGTGAGACTCTGTTCGGCTTTGGAATTCAGTTTATGTGTAGCCAAGTTTACACTCTCTCTATTAATGATATCTTATGATAATTATCTTTCTCTGTGTGACCTATTTCTCTTAGAATCATCATACTTAAATCCACTCAATTTGCTGCTAGAGGCCTGATGACATTGATTTCATTGCTGCGTGATATTCCGTTGTACGTAAGTAGCACAACTCCTTTATCCATTTTTTTCTTTCTGGGATATTTAATTTGTACTGGACTCAAGGTTCTTGTAAACACAGCAGCCCTAAATTTGGTGTTGGCTGTGTCTTGTTGATTTTAATTTTCCTAAGCTATAGGGCCAAAAGTGGAAGTGCCCTAGGGTCTGTAGCTTTGTTTTTCAGATGTTTCAGGATACACCATAAACATCTCCAGAGTGTCTGTTGGCAATTTACATCCCGCCCATCAGCATAACAAGGCTCCCTGTTCTCCATGGCCTGTCCTGTGTTTCTGGTTTTTACACTTTTTTCAGATGGCCCTTTTGACGAATGGGAAATGAGACTTCATTGTAGTGCGGATTTCCATTGCTGGAGTGCTTGGTTGGCCAAAAAGGGCATATGTGTTTTTTCCTGAATATATTCAGGAAAAATGTTTACGCACTTTTGTCCAAGTGCATCACTGTCAAAGATCTGCCGCTTTTCACATGCTTTAAATGCAATTCCAATCTACCTCCTGAAATATGATTCCTGCAATTCTGCCTCGTTTTCAAGTCCTCTTTGCAGACTTACTTCCATATAATATTGCCATTAGCTGTCATTTATAACACTGCAGGTTTGTGAATTACAGTGCCCGTGATTTCCTTTCTTAACTCGTTTCCTTGAAAGCTGGCCAGAGAACCGCAGGTTTGCTTCAGGCCGTAATCAGGGTCCGGCACGGCACTCTGAGACTTTGGTTCATTCCACTTCCTGGTGGGAAATTAGAGTTAAATGTGCCCCTCCAGACACCTGCCTCACTCCTAGCCCCTTGGTGATGTGTGTCCTCTGGTTTGAGGCCACATGTGCTGGGTTCCTCACCTTTGGCTGATGTGGCCCCACTGGTGTGAGGACACTCCTGCCTGGTTCCTATCCCCTTGATGATGTGGGCCCTCTGGTGAGAGTCTGATCCTGGCTGGGTCCTCACCCTTCTGTGAGGGGGGCTCTCTGCTGTGAGGTCACTCCTGCCTGGCTGGCACACCCCACCTGGGCAACATCGGCCCTCTTGTGGCAGTTGGATCCTGCTGGGAACCTCCCCTCGGTGATGGGGGCCCTCTTGCCTCAGGCCCTAACTGCTGGGTACCCACATTTTCTGATACGTGCTAAGTGGTGCGAGGACACTCCTGCGAGGTTCCCATCCCCATGGGCATGTGGGCCTTCTGCTCTAAGGTCCCAACACCTGTGTTGTTCACCGTTTCATGATGTTGGCTCTCTGGTGTTAGTTCACCCAGGCCTAGATCCCATAGCCTCTGTGCTCTGAGCGGCCTGCTGGGAGGTTCCTACTGCTGGATTCCTTACCTTTTTTATTCTTTGGGTCCTGTGTTTTCATGCTCCTACTTCCTGACTCACTCCCAGCCCATTTGTGATGTAGGTCCTCTGGTTTAAGGCCACATGTACCGGTTTCCTCACCTTTATTGATGTGGCCCCACTGGTGTGAGGACACTCCTGCCTGGTTCCCATCCCCTTGGTGATGGGGGCCCTCTGGTGAGAGTCTGATCCTGTCTGGATTCCTCACACTTCTGGGAGGTGGGCCCTCTGCTGTGAGGTCACTCCTGCCTGGCTGGCACACGTCACCTTGGCGATGTGGGCCCTCAGTTGGGAGTTGGTGCCTGCTGGGAGTCTCCTCCCCTTGGTAATGAGGGCCCTCTGGCGTCAGGCCCTAACTCATGGGCTCCCAAAATTTTCTGATGTGCGCCCTGTCGTGCGAGTACACTCCAGCCAGGGTCCCATCCCCATGGGGATGTGGGCTTTCTGCCCTGTGGTCCCAACGGCTGGGTTGCTCACAGTGTCAGAATGTGGGCCCTCTGCTGTGAGTTCACTCCGGCATGGATCCCATAGCTTCGGTGCTCTGGGCCACCTGCTTGGAGCTTCCAACTGCGGGGTTCCTCACCTTTTTTATTCTATGTGCGCTCTGTTGTGAGTCTCCTCTTGCATGCCTCACTCCCAGCCCTTTCGTGATGTGTGTCCCCTTGTTTGAGGCCACATGTGCTGTGCTCCTCACCTTTCGCTGATGTGGCCCCACTGGTGTGAGGACACTCCTGCCTGGTTTCCATCCCCTTGGTGATGTGGGCGCTCTGGTTAGAGTCTGATCCTGTTTGGGCTCCTCACACTTCTGTGAGGTGGGCCCTCTGCTGTGAGGTAACTCCTGCCTTGCTTGCTCCCGTTCCATTGGTGATGTCGGCACTCCGGTGGCATTTGGAGCCTGCTGGTAGCCTCCTCTCCTCCGTGATGAGGGCCCTCTGGCGTCAGGCCATAACTTCTGGGTTCCCACATTTTCTGATACGTGCTAAGTTGTGCGAGGACACTCCTGCGAGGTTCCCATCCCCATGGGGCTGTGGGCCTTCTGCTCTGAGGTCCCACTGGCTGGGTTGCTCACAGTTTCATGATGTGGGCCCTCTGCTGTGAGTTCACTGTGGCCTGGATCCCATAGACTCCATGCTCTGGGCCACCTGCTGGGAGGTTCAAACTGCTGGATTCCTCACATTTTTTATTCTGTGGGCCCTGTGTTGTTAGGCTACTCCTGCCTGCCTCACTCGGAGCACCTTGGATGTGGGTCCTCTGGTTTAGGCCACATGTGCTGGGTTCCTCACCTTTCTATAATGTGGCCACACTGGTGTGAGGACACTCCTGCCTTGTTCCGATCCCCTTGGTGATGTGGGCCCTCTGGTGAGAGACTTATCCTGGCTGGGTTCCTCACCCTTCTGTGAGGTAGGCCCTCTGCTGTGAGGTCACTCCTGCCTGGCTGGCACACGTCAACTTGGCGACGTGGGCCCTCAGTTGGGAGTTGGTGCCTGCTGGGAGTCTCCTCCCCTCGGTAATGAGGGCCCTCTGGCGTCAGACCCTAACTCCTGGGCTCCCAAAATTTTCTGATGTGTGCCCTGTGGTGCAAGTACACTCCTGCCAGGATCCCAACCCCATGGGAATGTGGGTCTTCTGCTCTGAGGTTCCAATGGTACGTTGCTCAGTTTCATGATAAGGGCCCTCTGGTGTGAGTTCACTCCGGCATGGACCCCATAGCCTCGCTGCTCCTGGCCACCTGCGGGGAGGTTCCCACTGCGGGATTCCTCACCTGTTTCCTTCTATGGGCCCTCTGTTTTGAGACTCCTCCTGCCTGCCTCACTCCCAGCCCCTTGGTGATGTGTGTCCTCTGGTTTGAGGCCACGTGTGCTGGTTCCCTCACCTTTCGATGATGTGGCCCCACTGGTGTGAGGACACTCCTGCCTGGTTCCTATCCCCTTGGTGATGTGGGCCCTCTGGTGAGAGTCTGATCCTGGCTGGGTTCCTCCCACTTCTGTGAGGTGGGCCCTCTGCTGTGAGGTCACTCCTTTCTGGCTGGCACACCCCGCCTTGGCAATGTCGGCCCTCTTGTGGCAGTTGGATCCTGCTCGGAGCCTCCTCCCCTCGGTGATGAGGGACCTCTGGCGTCAGGCCCTAACTGCTGGGTACCCACATTTTCTGATACATGCTAAGTGGTGCGAGGACACTCGTGCCATGTTCCCAACCCCATGGGGATGTGGGCCTTCTGCTCTGAGGTCCCAACGGCTGGGTTGCTCACAGTTTCATGATGTTGGCCCTCTGCTGTGAGTTCACTGCGGCCTGGATCGCATAGGCTCGGTGCTCTGGGCCGCCTGCTGGGAGGTTCCCACTGCAGGATTCCTCAGCTTTTTTATTCTATTGGCCCTGTGTTGTGAGGCTACTCCTGCCTGCCTCACTCCGAGCCCCTTGGAGATCAGGATCCTCTGGCTTAGGCCACATGTGCTGGGTTCCTCACCTTTCTATGATGTGGCCACCCTGGTGTGAAGACAGTCCTGCCTGGTTCTGATGCCCTTGGTGATGTGGGCCCTCTGGTGAGAGTCTTACCCTGGCTGGGTTCCTCACCATTCTGTGAGGTAGGCCCTCAGCTGTGAGGTCACTCCTTCCTGGCTGTTGCACATCACGTTGGCGACATGGGCCCTCAGTTGGGAGTTGGTGCCTGCTTGGGGTCTCCTCCCCTTGGTAATGAGGGCCCTCTGGCATCAGGCCCTAACTTCTGGGCTCCCAAAATTCTCTGATGTGCGCCCTGTGGTGCGAGTACACTTCTGCCAGGTTCCCAACCACATGGGAATGTGGGCCTTCTGCTCTAAGGTCCCAACGGCTGGGTTGCTCACAGTTTCATGTTGAGGGCCCTCTGTTTTGAGTTCAGTCAGGCCTGGATCCCATAGCCTCGCTGCTCCTGGCCACCTGCTGGGAGGTTCCAACTGCAGGATTCCTCACCTTTTTTACGCTATGGGCCCTCTGTTTGGAGGCTCCTCCTGCCTGCCTCACTCCCAGCCCCTTGGTGATGTGTGTCCTGTAGTTTGAGGCCACGTGTGCTGGGTCCGTCACATTTCGGTGGTGTGGCCCCACTGGTGTGAGGACACTCCTGCCTGGTTCCTATCCCCTTGGTGATGTGGGCCCTCTGGTGAGAGTCTGATCCTGGCTGGGTTCCTCCCACTTCTGTGAGGTGGGCCCTCTGATGTGAGGTCACTCCTGCCTGGATGGCTCATTTCACCTTGGCGACATAGGCCCTCAGTTGGCCACTGAAGCATGCTGGGAGCCTCCTACCCCCTTTAATAAGGGCCCTGGAAGAAACGCATATGTCCTTTTTGACCAAGTGCATCATTGTCGAGGTTCTGCCTCTTCTCCTATACTTTCAGAGGACTTCCCGTCTACCTCCTGAAATCGTATTCCTGGAATTCTGCCCCGCGTTCCAGTCCTCTTTGCAGCCTTACTTCAATATATTTTTGGACGATAGCTGTCATTTATAACTCTGCAGGTTTGTGAATTACAGTGCCCCTGAGCTCCTTTCTTCAACTCGCTTTCTTGTGAGCTGGCCGCAAAACCGACGGATTGCTTCAGGCCCTAATCTGGTTCCGGCACGGCATGCTGAGCCTTTGGTTAATTCCTCTTCCTGGTGGGAAATGAGCGTTAAATTTGTTCGTGCAGAAACCTACAGCTAATCTCTCATTGGTTCTCCCTATTCCTGTTCATCTTGCGCAGAAATTCCAAACTGTGCCAAACAGGAGGTTAAAGGCACTGACTCTCCAAGTGGGGAGAGTGTTAGTAAAGCGTCTGGAATGGTAAAACCGAGTACGAGGGGACGAAAACTGAGATGCCTTTAAAAAGGTTTCCCGGTCACACGGTGGACCATATTCTGGGTTTCCCATGCATGTGTTACCTGAAGGAAGAATCCCTTCAACCTGGAGAGTTGGGACCCATGGAATGGGTACCATGCAGTATGACTTCAAAGGGTTGCCTTTGCTCACCGAACGTCACCAAGGCTATCAGCCCGAAGTGTCCAGCCTTATGTCTCACTCAGCTCGGGGTGTAGATGTGGTAAATCCACGTTGCATCACAAGCCCTGAATGAATTATTTAAGAATTGCTCTCTATTTCACTGTCATTGTGTTTTGTTTTTGTAATTTATTTTGATAATGGGATTTATCGGATTTTCACTGCTGCATTTATGCCGCTGTACACATGCTTGATTCTCTTATGGAGACATATAAAACATGGGTTTTCAGATTCTTACTAGTCAGGTATATTCCTAGGCATTGAATATGGGGTGTTGAGTCCATTTCGTGGAGCAAGGAGTAGGTCCTGACTATTACATATTTGCTTATGGAGAGGTATCTGTGCTAATTTCAATCTCTGGTTTTATGCAGCCCCACAACTCACCTTTCCCCTTAAGCAAGCATAAGTTGGTTTTCTAAATTTGAGACCCTTTTCTGTTTTGTAATTGAGTTCATGTGCAGCCATGTTTGCATTCCGTGTATTTGAGATATCTTATGGTGTTTCTTTTTCTGTGTGACTTAGTTAACTTAGAATGATCGTACCTGAATCCACTCATTATGCCGCGACGGGCCTCATGACATAGATTTCATTGCTGAGTGATATTCCATTGTACGTACGTACAACAACTTCTTTATCCATTTTTGCTTCCTGGGATATTTCACTTGTACCGTAAACACGGTTCTTGTAAGCAGAGCCGTGCAAAATTTATGGGTAGCTGTGTCTTTTTGATTTTAATTTCCCTAAGCTATAGAACCATAAGTTGAAGTGCCATAGGCTCCGTTGCTTAGTTTTTTAGGTGTTTGAGGAAACACCATACACTTCTCCAGAGTGGCTGTTGGCAATTTACATCCCGCCCATCAGCATAACAAGGCTCCCTGTTCTCCATGGCCTGTCCTGCCTTTCTGGATTTTTCACTTTTTTCAGATGTCCCTTTTGACAGGGGGGCAGTGAGACTTCATTGTAATGCAGATTTCTTTACAGGCTTGCTTGTTTGTCCAAAAAGGGCGTATGCGTTTTTTCCTGAATATATTCAGGAAAAAACGCATACGCCCTTTTTAACCAAGTGCATCATTGTCGACTTTCTGTCTCTTTCCTTATGCTTTAAATGCAATTCCAGTCTGCCCCTGAAATGGTTTTCCTGCAATTCTGCCCCGCTTTCCAGTCCTCTTCGCAGCCTTCCTTGAATACATTTTTGGACGATAGCTGTCATTTATAACTCTGCAGGTTTGTGAATTACAGTGCGCCTGAGCTCCTTTCTTCAACTCGCTTTCTTGTGAGCTGGCCGCAAACCCGCAGGAATGCTTCAGGCCCTAATCTGGTTCCAGCACGGCATGCTGAGCCTTTGGTTAATTCCTCTTCCTGGTGTGAAATGAACGTTAAATTTGCCCGTGCAGACACCTACAGGTAGTCTCTCATTGGTTCTCCCTATTCCTGTTCATCTTGCGCAGAAATTGCAAACTGTGCCAAACAGGAGGTTAAAGGCACTGACTCTCCAAGTGGGGAGAGTGTTAGTAAAGGGTCTGGAATGGTGAACCCGAGTAAAAGGGGACGAAAAATGAGATGCATTTGAAAACGTTTCCCAGTCACACAGTGAACTCTACTGTGGGTTTCCCATGCCTGTTTTAGCTGAAGGAAGAATCCCTTAAACCTGGAGAGTTGGGACCCATGGAATGGGTACCATGCAGTATGACTTCAAAGGGTCTGCATTTGCTCATCGAACCTCACCAATGCTATCAGCCCGAAGTGTCCAGCCTTATGTCTCACTCAACTCTGGGTGTAGATGTGGTAAATCCAGGTTGCATCACATGCCCTGAATGAATTATATAAGAATTTCTCTCTATTTCACTGTCATTGTGTTTGTTTTTGTAATTCATTTTGATAATGGATTTTATCGGATTTTCTCTGCTGCATTCATGCCACTGTACACACACTTGAGTCTCTTACGGAGACATATAAATCCATGGGTTTGAAGATACTTACTAGTCATGTGTAATCCTAGGCGTTGAATATGGGGTGTTTAGTCCATTTCATTGAGCAAGGGCTAGGTCTTGACTATTACATATTTGGCTTATGGAAAGGTATCTGTGCTAATTTCTATCTCTGGTTTTATGCAGCACCCCAACTCACCTTTCCCCTTAAGCAAGCATAAGTTGGTTTTCTAAATTTGAGACCCTGTTCTGTTTTGTAATTCAGTTCATGTGTACCCAAGTTTACATTCCGTGTATTAGTGATACCTTATGATGTTTCATTTTCTGTGTGACTTATTTCACTTAGAATCATCGTACCTGAATCCACTCATTATGCCGCGACGGGCCTGATGACATAGATTTCATTGCTGAGTGAGATTCCATTTTACGTACGTACCACAACTTCTTTATCCATTTTTCACATTCTGGGATATTTAACTTGTACCGTAGACGAGGTTCTTGTAAACAGAGCCGTCCAAAACTTTGGGGTGGCTGTGTGTTTTTGATTTTAATTTCCCTAAGCTATAGGACCATAAGTGGAAGTGATGTAGGCTCCGTTGCTTGGTTTTTTAGGTGTTTCAGGAAACACAATACACTTCTCCAGAGTGGCTGTTGGCAATTTACATCCCGCCCATCAGCATAACAAGGCTTCCTCTTCTCCATGGTCTGTGCTGCCTTTCTGGATTTTACACTTTTTTCAGATGGCCCTTTTGACCGGGGGGCAGTCAGACTTCATTGTAGTGCCGATTTCTTTAACATGCTTGCTTGGTTGGCCAAAAAGTGCGTATGCGTGTTTTCCTGAATATATTCAAGAAAAAACGCATATGCTCCTTTTGACCAAGTGCATCATTGTCGTCGTTCTGCCTCTTTTCCTATGCTTTAAATGCAATTCCAGTCTACCCCCTGAAATCCTTTTCCTGCAATTCTGCCCCACATTCAAGCCCTCTTCGTAGCCTTCCTTCAATATATTTTTGGACGATAGCTGTCATTTATAACTCTGCAGGTTTGTGAATTACAGTGCCCCTGAGCTCCTTTCTTCAACTCGCTTTCTTGTGAGCTGGCCGCAAACCCGCAGGAATGCTTCAGGCCCTAATCTGGTTCCGGCATGGCATGCTGAGCCTTTGGTTAATTCCTCTTCCTGGTGGGAAATGAGCGTTAAATTTGTCCGTGCAGACACCTACTGCTACTCTCTCATTGATTCTCCCTATTCCTGTTCATCTTGCGCAGAAATTGCAAACTGTGCCAAACAGGAGGTTAAAGGCACTGACTCTCCAAGTGGGGAGAGTGTTAGTAAAGGGTCTGGAATGGTGAACCCGAGTAAAAGGGGACGAAAACTAAGATGCATTTGAAAACGTTTCCCGGTCACACGGTGCACCATACTGTGGGTTTCCCATGCACGTTTTAGCTGAAGGAAGAATCCCTTAAACCTGAAAATTTGGGAAACATGGAATGGGTACCATGCAGTATGACTTCAAAGGGTCTGCATTTCCTCATGGATCCTCACCAATGCTATTAGCCCGAAGTGTCCAACCTTATGTCTCACTCAGCTCTTGGTATAGATGTGGTAAATACAGGTTGCATCACAAGCCCTGAATGAATTATTTAAGAATTGCTCTCTATTTCACTGTAATTGTGTTTGTTTTTGCAATTCATTTTGATAATGGGATTTATCAGATTTTCTCTGCTGCATTCATGCCGCTGAACACACACTTGAGTCTCTTATGGAGACATATAAATCCATGGGTTTGTAGATTCTTACTAGTCAGGTGTATTCCTAGGCATTGAATATGTGGTGTTTAGTCGATTTCGTTGAGCAAGTAGTAGGTCTTGACTATTACATATTTGGCTTATGGAAAGGTATCTGTGCTAATTTCTATCTCTGGTATATGCAGCACCCCAACTTACCTTTCCCCTTAAGAAAGCATAAGTTGGGTTTCTAAATTTGAGACCCTGTTCTGTTTTGTAATTCAGTTCATGTGTAGCAAAGTTTACATTCCGTGTATTAGTAATATCTTATGATGTTTCATTTTCTGTGTGACTTATTTCACTTAGAATCATCGTACCTGAATCCACTCATTATGCCGTGACGGGCCTGATGACATAGATTTCATTGCTGAGTGATATTCCATTGTACGTGCGTACCACATATTCTTCATACATTTTTCACGTTCTGGGATATTTAACTTGTACCGTAGACAAGGTTCTTGTAAAAATAGATGTCCAAAACTTTAGGGTGGCTGTGTCTTTTTGATTTTATTTTCCCTAAGCTATAGGACCATAAGTGGAAGTGCCATAGGCTCCGTTGCTTTGTTTTTTAGGTGTTTCAGGGTACACCGTACACTTTTCCAGAGTGGCTGTTGGCAATTTACATCCCGACAATCAACATAATAAGGCTCTCTGTTCTCCAAGGCCTGTCCTGATTTTTTGGATTTTTCCCTTTTTTCAGATAACCCTTTTGACCGGGAGGCAGTGAGACTTCTTTGTAGTGCAGATTTCCTTTACACGCTTGCTTGGTTGGCCAAAAAAGGCGTATGCATTTTTTCTTGAAAAAACGCATACGCCCTTTTTGGCCAAGTGCATCATTGTCGTCGTTCTGCCTCTTTTCCTATGCTTTAAATGCAATTCCAGTCTACCCCCTGAAATCGTTTTCCTGAAATTCTGCCCCACTTTCAAGTCCTCTTCGCAGCCTTCCTTCAATATATTTTTAGACCATAGCTGTCATTTATAACTCTGCAGGTTTGTGAATTACAGTGCCCCTGAGCTCCTTTCTTCAACTCGCTTTCTTGTGAGCTGGCCGCAAACCCACAGGAATGCTTCAGGCCCTAATCTGGTTCCGGCACGGCATGCTGAGCCTTTGGTTAATTCCTCTTCCTGGTGGGAAATGAGCGTTAAATTTGCCCGTGCAGACACCTTCACATGAGTCGTCATGGTGCTCCTTTGCCCCGGTTATCTCTATGGAGGTTGGAGTTGGAGGGCCTCCTCACTCAAGGTCAGTGTGCCCACGGAGCCAACCCTGCAACTTCAGGGCATGTTTGGTGGTTAGGATCACCACGTGGGGTCCTTTTACCTTAGGAGGGAGGTGGCCTTTTGGGCTGCTGATTTCCAGGTTTTCGGATACTGCCAGTATCTTGGCCAGATGTGGCGGTGGGACAATCCCCTTGGTGACCGTAGTTTATCCTACCTGGATCGCGTTCTTGCATTGTTCCATTTCAAGTGGTCCCAGGTTTTGCACTAATACTCCAATGGCGATTCACCGTTCACCAGGAATGTAAAGGTCAAAGGGTTTAGCTAAATTAGGGAGTTCCTGTGCAAGGGTCTGAATTGACTGCTCTTTCCATTCTTGAAAGGCCACTTCTGCATTCTATTCAAAAGGATCATCACCTTTTCCTTTCAGTGTTTCATATAGAGGCCGAGCTAGTAGACTGTAGTTAGGGATCCAGAAGCAGCAAACCCTGGCCTCTGAAGGAACCCCTAAGCTGTCTTCTAGTTTTAGAAATGGGTAAGGCTGTAAATTGTTTCTTCCCTTTCCTTGGATGGGCTTCTCCGACCTTCTGTGAGAATGAAGCCCAGGCAGGTCACCGTAGTCTGTGATATTTGAGCTTTTTCTTGGACAACTTGTATCCTTTATTGGCTTGGTAGTTCAGAGGTCTCCTTAGTAGGGCTGGCGATCAGAATGTCATCTGCATATTGAAGGAGTGTTTCCTTTTCCAGAGGTAGAACTTTTAGGTCTTTAGCTGAGCTTTCCTCAAAGATGGTGTGGGAATTTTTGAACCCTTGGGACAACACGGCCCGGAAGTATTGTTTTAGTTGTATGTTGAGTCCTGCCACTCACAAGCCAAAATTTCTTGTGACTCTGGGACTAATAGAATACAAAAGAAGGCATCATTGAAGACTAATACAGAATACCATGTCCTGGTGGTTGGTAGAATGACCAGCAGGGTGTAGGGTTTAGGAACTACTGGAGGTATATCCTCAGTGGCTTAACTGACTGCCCTGACATCCTTTACCAGGACTCCAGCAGCCCATGGGGCTCTCGAGGTCAGGCCAATCCCAGGATATGGAGCTCACCTGGGCAGGTACCCCACCCCAGCCCACGGGGCTCTCGTGTTCAGGACCCTCCCAGGATATGGGGTTCCCTGGGCAGGTCCCCCTGCAGCCCATGGGGCTCTCGTGGTCAGGCCCCTCCCAGGATACAGAGCTACCCTTGCAGGTACCATGGCAGGGCTGGGAACACAGGAACCGTGCATATCGCCCTCATTGCAGAGCACTCCCAGCTCACCTGTCACTCAGATCTGACACAGAGCACCTCAGAGCAGGACTTGAACTAACAAACAGCAGCTCCGACAGGTCTGTGACCCTGGGCATCACTCTGTGTGGCCTCCCTCCACCTGGTCTTCCAGAGACTTCCACTGCACCCGGGGCACCAGGCCTCTGTCTCCACCCACCAGCCACCCCTCCTCTCCCTGACTCCTGGGTTCCTCTCATTAGGAGAGGGTTTTCTTGAAGTTGTCTCCCACTCATGGGCCAGATAATATAATTAGAAAACAAGCCAGAGCTGCAGCCCCTTGTCTATCCTGACTCTCAGGAGCCCACACCTGTTCCTTGGACCTGGCCGATTCAGCAAGTTCCAGTTTCTGCAACTGTGAGCCCCTGAGGGGTGATTATTGGCTGGCCTGGGAAGCCCGACCGTGCCAGCCAGCCCTCCCCAGGTGTGCCTGGGTTCAGATCAATATAAACACCGTTCCAGGCAGCAAGAGCCCCTGCAGCTGTGCCTGACGCCATTTTCTCTGCCCTGTCAGCAGTCTTGGGGCTGGACTGGTGGGAGGGAGTGAGAGGCCACGGCTTTGTGGGTGGCCCAGTGTGAGTGGGGCTCTGCTGGACTTTCTGCAGCAGTTGCCAAGATGCCACCTGCTAAAGAAGAGGATGTGTCACCCATACCTGCCGCTGGAATTTCTCCCTGGGCAGAGGTGAGTGAGGAAGAAAGCAGTGGGGGCCGGGACAGCAGGGGTATCTCAGGCAGGGAAATGGAAAGCTTCCAGAAGAGCACCCAGGGCCAGGACCACCCTGGCTGGCCTGCAGGCACCAAGTCGGCTGGCATGCTGTCGCTCATGCGGCTCCATGGCCCTTCCTCTAGGCTTTCAAGTCCTTGTACATATTCAGGTGTTTTACCTGGGAAGGGTGGGAACATTTCAGCAGCAGCTGGCCTGGGGCTCAGCCCACGTTTACTCACAGATGCCTCGGCACGGTCCCCCAGCTTTGCAATGAGGACGCTTGTTGCGTGGGGCCTGCTGGCTGAATGGGAGATGATTCCCCACCACTGACCAACTTCAGAATTGCTTACAACTGGAGCAAGTGCCCTGATACGGTTTTCCTCTGTGTAACTGGTGGGTTCTGTTTTTTTTTTCTTTTTTTCGTTTTTGGTTCAAGGTAGATTTTATTCCTCTTTTTTGTATTTACAGATATAAGCATGGAAATAATTTATTCATATAAATACATGTATGTGAAGGGAAGAATATTTTCTCTGTTTTATTTTTGTAATTTGAATTTTATTTTATTTTTTTATACAGCAGGTTCTTTTTGGTTATCTCTTTTATACATATAAATGTATATATGCCAATCCCAATCTCTCAACTCCTCCCACCACCACCCCCCAACAGCTTTCCCCCCTTGGTGTCCATACGTTTGTTGTCTACATCTGTTGCTCTATTTCTGCCTTGCAAATCGGTTCATCTGTAAAATTTGTCTAGGTTCCACATATAGGCATTAATATACAAGATTTGTTTTTCTATTTCTGACTTACTTCACTCTGTATGACAGTCTCTAGATCCATCAACGTCTCTACAAATGACCCAATTTCATTCTTTTTTATGGCTTAGTAATATTCCATTTTATATATGTACCACTTCTTTATGCATTCGTCTGTCTGTGGGCATTTAGGTTGCTTCCATTACCTGGATATTGTAAATAGTGATGCAATGAACATTGCGGTGAATGTCTCTTTTTGATTTATGGTTTTGTCTGGGTATATGCCCAGTAGTGGGATTGCTGTATCATATGGTAATTCTATTCTTAATTTTATAAGAAACTCCATAATGTTCTCCACAGTGACTGTATCAATTTACATTCCCAACAATAGTGGAAGAGGGTTCCTTATCTCCACACCCTTTCCAGCATTTGTTGTTTGTAGATTTTCTGATGATGCCCATTCTAACATGTGTGAGGTGATACACCATGGATGAGTCTATTTCGTTGAGCAAAGAGTAGGTCTTGTCTAGTACATATTTGGCTTATGGAACGGTATGTGTGCTAATTTCAATCTCTGGTTTTATACAGCACCCCAACTCAACATTCCCCTTAAGCAAGCATAAGTTTTTATCTAAATGTGAGACTCTGTTCGGTTTTGTATTTCAGTTTATGTGTAGCAAAGTTTACACTCCCTCTATTAGTGATATCTTATGATACTTATCTTTCTCTGTGTGACGTATTTCTCTTAGAATCATCATATTTAAATCCACTCAATTTGCTGCTACAGGCCTGATGACATTGATTTCATTGCTGAGTGACATTCCGTTGTACGTAAGTAGCACAACTCCTTTATCCATTTTTTTCTTTCTGGGATATTTAATTTGTACTGGACTCGAGTTTCTTGTAAACACAGCAGCCCTAAATTTTGTGCTGGCTGTGTCTTGTTGATTTTAATTTTCCTAAGCTATAGGGCTAAAAGTGGAAGTACCCTAGGCTCTGTAGCTTTGTTTTTCAGATGTTTCAGGATACACCATAAACATCTCCAGAGTGTCTGTTGGCAATTTACATCCCGCCCATCAGCATAACAAGGCTCCCTGTTCTCCATGGCCTGTCCTGTGTTTCTGGTTTTTACACATTTTTCAGATGGCCCTTTTGACGAATGGGAAATGAGACTTCATTGTAGTGCGGATTTCCATTGCTGGAGTGCTTGGTTGGCCAAAAAGGGCATATGCGTTTTTTCCTGAATATATTCAGGAAAAAATGTTTACGCACTTTTGTCCAAGTGCATCAGTGTCAAAGATCTGCCGCTTTTCACATGCTTTAAATGCAATTCCAATCTACCTCCTGAAATATGATTCCTGCAATTCTGCCTCGTTTTCAAGTCCTCTTTGCAGACTTACTTCAATATATTTTTGCCAATAGCTGTCATTTATATCTCTGCAGGTTTGTGAATTATAGTGCCCGTGATTTCCTTTCTTAACTCGTTTCCTTGAAAGCTGGCCACAGAACCGCAGGTTTGCTTTAGGCCATAATCAGGGTCTGACACGGCACTCTGAGCCTTTGGTTAATTCCTCTTCCTGGTGGGAAATTAGAGTTAAATGTGCCCCTCCAGACACCTGCCTCACTCCCAGCCCCTTGGTTATGTGTGTCCTGTAGTTTGAGGCCACATGTGCTGGGTTCCTCACCTTTGGCTGATGTGGCCCCACTGGTGTGAGGACACTCCTGCCTGGTTCCCATCCCCTTGGTGATGTGGACCCTCCGGTGGGAGTCTGATCCTGACTGGGTTCCTCACACTTCTGAGAGGTGGGCCCTCTTCTCTGAGGTCACTCCTGCCTGGCTGGCCCACCCCGCCTTGACGACGTCGGCTCTCTCGTGGGAGTTGGTGCCTGCTGCGAGTCTCCTCCCCTTGGTAATGAGGGCCCTCTGGCGTCAGGCCCTAACTCCTGACCTCCCAAAATTTTCTGATGTGCGCCCTGTGGTGCGAGTACACTCCTGCCAGGTTCCAAACACCATGGGAATGTGGGCCTTCTGCTCTGAGGTCCCAACGATGGGTTGCTCAGTTTCATGATGAGGGCCCTCTGGTGTGAGTTCACTCCGGCCTGGATCCCATAGCCTCGCTGCTCCTGGCCACCTGCGGGGAGGTTACAACTGCGGGATTCCTCACCTTTTTTCTTCTATGGGCCCTCTGTTTTGAGACTCCTCCTGCCTGCCTCACTCCCAGCCCCTTGGTGATGTGTGTCCTCTGGTTTGAGGCCACGTGTGCTGGGTCCCTCACCTTTCGATGATGTGGCCCCACTGGTGTGAGGACACTCTTGCCTGGTTCCTATCCCCTTGATGATGTGGGCTCTCTGGTGAGAGTCTGATCCTGGCTGGGTTCCTCACCCTTCTGTGAGGTGGGCCCTCTGCTGTGAGGTCACTCCTGCCTGGCTGGCACACCCCGCCTTGGCAACATCGGCCCTCTTGTGGCAGTTGGAGCATGCTGGGAGCCTCCTCCCCTCGGTGATGAGGGCCCTCTTGCATCAGGCCCTAACTGCTGGGTACCCACATTTTCTGATACGTGCTAAGTGGTGCGAGGACACTCCTGCGAGGTTCCCATCCCCATGGGGATGTGGGCCTTCTGCTCTGAGGTCCCAATGGCTGGGTTGCTCACAGTTTCATGATGTGGGCCCTCTGCTGTGAGTTCACTGCAGCCTGGATCACATAGACTCGGTGCTCTGGGCCGCCTGCTGGGAGGTTCCCACTGCAGTATTCCTCACCTTTTTTATTCTATTGGCCCTGTGTTGTGAGGCTACTCATGCCTGCCTCAATCCGAGCCCCTTGGAGATGTGGGTCCTCTGGTTTAGGCCTCATGTGCTGGTTTCCTCACCTTTCTATGATGTGGTCACCCTGGTGTGAAGACAGTCCTGCCTGGTTCTGATCCCCTTGGTGATGTGGGCCCTCTGGTGAGAGTCTTATCCTGGCTGGGTTCCTCACCCTTCTGTGAGGTAGGCCCTCTGCTGTGAGGTCACTCCTGCCTGGCTGTCACACGTCACCTTGTCGACATGGGCCCTCAGTTGGGAGTTGGTGCCTGCTTGGAGTCTCCTCCCCTTGGTAATGAGGGCCCTCTGGCGTCAGACCCTAACTTCTGGGCTCCCAAAATTCTCTGATGTGTGCCCTGAGGTGCGAGTACACTTATGCCATGTACCCAACCACATAGGAATGTGGGCCTTCTGCTCTGAGGTCCCAAAGCCTGGGTTGCTCACAGTTTCATGATGAGGGCCCTCTGTTTTGAGTTCAGTCAGGTCTGGATCCCATAGCCTCGCTGCTCCTGGCCGCCTGCTGGGAGGTTCCAACTGCGGGATTCCTCACCTTTTTTCTTCTATGGGCCCTCTGTTTGGAGACTCCTCCTGCCTGCCTCACTCCCAGCCCCTTGGTGATGTGTGTCCTCTGGTTTGAGGCCACGTGTGCTGGGTCACTCACATTTCGTTGATGAGGTCCCACTGGTGTGAGGACACTCCAGCCTGGTTCCCATTCTCTTGGTGATGTGGGCCCTCTGGTGAGAGTCTGATCCTCCTTGGGTTCCTCACACTTTTGTGAGGTGGGCCCTCTGCTCTGAGGTCACTCTTGCCTGGCTGGCACACCCCGCATTGGTGACGGCGGCCCACTGGTAGCAGTTGGAGCCTGCTGGGAGCCTCCTCTCCTCGGTGATGAGAGCCCTCTGGTGTCAGGCCCTAACTGCTGGGCTCCCCACATTTTCTGATGTGTGCCCACTGGTGCGATGACACTCCTACTTGGTTCCCTTCCCCATGGGGATGTGGGCCTTGTGCTCTGAGGTCACAACGGCTGGTTTGCTCACAGTTTCATGATGAGGGCCCTCTGTTGTGAGTCCATCACTGCCTGGATCCCATAGCCTCGGTGCTCTGGGCCGCCTGCTGGGATGTTCCAACTGCTGGATTCCTCACCTTTTTTATACAATGGGCCATGTGTTGTGAGGTTAATCCTGCCTGCCTCGCTCCAAGACCCATGGTGATGTGGGTCCTCTGGTTTGAGGCCACATTTTCTTGTTACCTCAACTTTTGATGATATGGCCCCACGGGTGTGATGACACTCCTGCCTGGTTCACAGCCCCTTGCTGATGTGGGCACTCTGGTGAGAGTCTGATCCTGGCTGGGTTCCTTACCCTTCTGTGAGGTGGGCCCTCTGATGTGAGGTCACTCCTGCCTGGCTGGCTCACGTCGCCTTGATGATGTGGGCCCTCTGTTGGCCACTAAAGCATTCTGGGAGCCTCCTACCCTCTTTAATGAGGGCCCTGGAAAAAACGCATATGCACATTTTGACCAAGTGCATCATTGTCCAGGATCTGCCTCTTCTCCTATGCTTTCAGAGCACTTCCCGTCTACGTCCTGAAATCATATTCCAGGAATACTGCCCCGCTTTCAAGTCCTCCTCGCAGCCTTACTTCAATATATTTTTGTATGATACCTGTCATTAATAACTCTGCAGGTTTGTTAAATACAGTGTCCCTGAGCTCCTTTCTTCAACACGATTTCTTGTGAGCTGGCCGCAAAACCGCAGGATTGCTTCAGGCCGTAATCTGGTTTCGGCACGGCACGCTGAGCCTTTGGTAAATTCCTCTTTCTGGTGAGAAATGAGCATTCAATTTGCCCGTGGAGACACCTACAGCTAGTCTCTCATTGGTTCTCCCTATTCCTGTTCATCTTGTGCAGAAATTGCAAACTGTGCCAAACAGGAGGTTAAAGGCACTGACTCTCCAAGTGGGTAGAGGGTTAGTAAAGCATCTGGAATGGTGAACCCGAGTACCAGGGAACGAAACCTGAGAGCCATTTAAAATGGTTTCCCAGTCTCACAGTGGACAATACTCTGGGTTTCCCATGCATGTTTTAGCTGAAGGAAGAATTCCTTAAACCTGGAGATTATTGACCCATGGAATGGGTACCATGCAGTATGACTAAAAAGGGTCTGAATTTGCTCACCGAACCTCACCAATGCTATCAGTTCGAAGTGTCCAGCCTTATGCCTCACCCAGCTCTGGGTGTAGATGTGGTAAATCCAGGTTTCATCACAAGCCCTGAATCAATTATTTAAGAATTGCTGTCTCTTTCACTGTCATTGTGTTTTGTTTTTGTAATTTAGTTTGATAATGGGATTTATCGGATTTTCACTGCTGCGTTCATGCCGCTGTACAAACGCTTGATTCTCCTACAGAGAAATATAAATCCACGGGTTTTAAGATTCTTACTAGTCAGGTATATTCCTAGGCGTTGAATATGTGGTGTTGAGTCCATGTCGTTGAACAAGGAGTAGGTCTTGACTATTACATATTTGGCTTATGGAAAGGTATCTGTGCTATTTTCAATCTCTGGTTTTATGCAGCACCCCAACACACCTTTGCCCTTAAGCAAGCATAAGTTGGTTTTCTAAATTTGAGTCCCTGTTCTGTTTTGTAATTCAGTTCATGTGTAGCCAAGTTTACATTCCGTGTATTAGTGATATCTTATGATGTTTCATTTTCTGTGTGACTTATTTCACTTAGAATCACTGTAGCTGAATCCACTCATTATGCTGTGATGGGCCTGATGACATAGATTTCATTGCTGAGTGATATTCCATTGTACGTACGAACCACAACTTCTTTATCCATTTTTCACATTCTGGGATATTTAACTTGTACCGTAGACGAGGTTCTTGTAAACAGAGCCGTCCGAAAATTTGGGGTGGCTGTGTGTTTTTGATTTTAATTTCCCTAAGCTATAGGACCATAACTGGAGGTGCCGTAGGCTCCGTTGCTTTGTTTTTTAGGTGTTTCAGGAAACACCATACACTTCTCCAGGGTGGCTGTTGGCAATTTACATCCCGCCCATCAGCATAACAAGGCTCCCTGTTCTCCATGGCCTGTGCTGTCTTTCTGGATTTTACACTTTTTTTAGATGGCCCTTTTGACCGGGGGCTGTGAGACTTCATTGTAGTGCATAATTCTTTAACATGCTTGCATGGTTGGCCAAAAAGGGCGTATGCGTTTTTTCCTGAATATATTCAGGAAAAAACGCATACGCCCTTTTTGGCCAAGTGCATCATTGTCGACGTTCTGCCTCTTTTCCTATGCTTTAAATGCAATTCCAGCCTACCCCCGAAATCGTTTTCTTGCAATTCTGCCCACTTACAAGTCCTCTTCGCAGGCTTCCTTCAATATATTTTTGGACGATAGCTGTCATTTATAACTCTGCAGGTTTGTGAATTACAGTGCCCCTGAGCTCCTTTCTTCAACTCGCTTTCTTTTGAGCTGGCCGCAAACACACATGATTGCTTCAGGCCCTAATCTGGTTCCGGCACGGCATGCTGAGCCTTTGGTGAATTCCTCTTCCTGGTGGGAAATGAGCGTTAAATTTGCCTGTGCAGACACCTCCAGCTAGTCTCTCATTGATTCCCCCTATTCCTGTTCATCTTGCGCAGATATTGCAAACTGTGCCAAACAGGAGGTTAAAGGCACTGAGTCTCCAAGTGGGGAGAGTGTTAGTAAAGGGTCTGGAATGGTGAACCCGAGTAAAAGGGGACGAAAACTGAGATGCATTTGAAAACGTTTCCCGGTCACATGGTGAACCATACTTGGGTTTTCCATGCATGTTTTAGCTGAAGGAAGAATCCCTCAAACCTGGAGAGTTGGGACCCATGGAATGGGTACCGTGCAGTATGACTTCAAAGGGTCTGCACTTGCTCATCGAACCTCACCAATGCTATCAGCCCGAAGTGTCCAACCTTATGTCTCACTCAGCTCTGGGTGTAGATGTGGTAAATCCAGGTTGCATCACAAGCCCTGAATGAATTATTTAAAAATTGCTCTCTATTTCACTGTCATTGTGTTTTGTTTCTGTAATTCATTTTGATAATGGGATTTATCGGATTTTCTCTGCTGCATTCTTGCAGCTGTACACACGCTTGATTCTCTTATGGAGACATATAAATCCATGGGTTTGAAGATTCTGATCAGTCAGGTGTATTCCTAGGCTTTGAATATGGGGTGTTTAGTCCATTTCGTTGAGCAAGGGGTAGGTCTTGAGTATTATATATTTGGCTTATGGAAAGGTATCTGTGCTAATTTCTATCTCTGGTTTTATGCAGCACCCCAACTCACATTTCCCCTTAAGCAAGCATAAGTTGGTTTTCTAAATTTGAGACCCTGTTCTGTTTTGTAATTCAGTTCATGTGTAGCCAAGTTTACATTCCTTGTATTAGTGATATCTTATGATGTTTCATTTTCTGTGTGACTTATTTCACTTAGAATCATCGTACCTGAATCCACTCATTATGCCGCAATGGGCCTGATGACATAGATTTCATTGGTGAGTGATATTCCATTGTACGTACGTACCACAATTTCTTTATCCATTTTTCGCTTTCTTGGATATTTAACTTGTACCGTAGACGAGGTTCTTGTAAACAGAGCCGTCCGAAACTTTGGGGTGGCTGTGTGTTTTTGATTTTAATTTCCCTAAGCTATAGGACCATAAGTGGAAGTGCCATAGGCTGTGTTGCTTTGTTTCCTACGTGTTTCTGGAAACACCATACACTTCTCCAGAGTGGTTGTTGGCAATTTACATCCCGCCCATCAGCATGACAAGGCTCCCTCTTCTCCATGGTCTGTGCTGCCTTTCTGGATTTTACACTTTTTTCAGATGGCCCTTTTGACCGGGGGGCAGTGAGACTTCATTGTAGTGCAGATTTCCTTTACACGCTTGCTTGGTTGTCCAAAAAGGGCGTATGCGTTTTTTCCTGAATATATTCAGGAAAAAACGCATACGCCCTTTTTGGCCAAGTGCATCATTGTCGTCGTTCTGCCTCTTTTCCTATGCTTTAAATGCAATTCCAGTCTACCCCCTGAAATCGTTTTCCTGAAATTCTGCCCCACTTTCAAGTCCTCTTCGCAGCCTTCCTTCAATATATTTTTAGACCATAGCTGTCATTTATAACTCTGCAGGTTTGTGAATTACAGTGCCCCTGAGCTCCTTTCTTCAACTCGCTTTCTTGTGAGCTGGCCGCAAACCCGCAGGAATGCTTCAGGCCCTAATCTGGTTCCGGCACGGCATGCTGAGCCTTTGGTTAATTCCTCTTCCTGGTGGGAAATGAGCGTTAAATTTGCCCGTGCAGACACCTTCACACGAGTCGTCATGGTGCCCCTTTGCCCCGGTTATCTCTATGGAGTTTGGAGTTGGAGGGCCTCCTCACTCAAGGTCAGTGTGCCCACGGAGCCAACCCTGCAACTTCAGGGCATGTTTGGTGGTTAGGATCACCACGTGGGGTCCTTTCACCTTAGGAGGGAGGTGGCCTTTTGGGCTGCTGATTTCCAGGTTTTCGGATACTGCCAGTATCTTGGCCAGATGTGGCGGTGGGACAATCCACTTGGTGACCGTAGTTTATCCTACCTGGATCGCATTCTTGCATTGTTCCATTTCAAGTGGTCCCAGGTTTTGCACTAATACTCCAATGGCGATTCACCGTTCACCAGGAATGTAAAGGTCAAAGGGTTTAGTTAAATTAGGGAGTTCCTGTGCAAGGGTCTGAATTGACTGCTCTTTCCATTCTTGAAAGGCCACTTCTGCATTCTATTCAAAAGGATCATCACCTTTTCCTTTCAGTGTTTCATATAGAGGCCGAGCTAGTAGACTGTAGTTAGGGATCCAGAAGCAGCAAACCCTGGCCTCTGAAGGAACCCCTAAGCTGTCTTCTAGTTTTAGAAATGGGTAAGGCTGTAAATTGTTTCTTCCCTTTCCTGGGATGGGCTTCTCCGACCTTCTGTGAGAATGAAGCCCAGGCAGGTCACCGTAGTCTGTGATATTTGAGCTTTTTCTTGGACAACTTGTATCCTTTATTGGCTTCGTAGTTCAGAGGTCTTCTTAGTAGGGCTGGCGATCAGAATGTCGTCTGCATATTGAAGGAGTGTTTCCTTTTCCAGAGGTAGAACTTTTAGGTCTTTAGCTGAGCTTTCCTCAAAGATGGTGTGGGAATTTTTGAACCCTTGGGACAACACGGCCCGGAAGTATTGTTTTAGTTGTATGTTGAGTCCTGCCACTCACAAGCCAAAATTTCTTGTGACTCTGGGACTAATAGAATACAAAAGAAGGCATCATTGAAGACTAATACAGAATACCATGTCCTGGTGGTTGGTAGAATGACCAGCAGGGTGTAGGGTTTAGGAACTACTGGAGGTATATCCTCAGTGGCTTAACTGACTGCCCTGACATCCTTTACCAGGACTCCAGCAGCCCATGGGGCTCTCGAGGTCAGGCCAATCCCAGGATATGGAGCTCACCTGGGCAGGTACCCCACCCCAGCCCACGGGGCTCTCATGTTCAGGACCCTCCCAGGATATGGTGTTCCCTGGGCAGGTACCCCACCCCCACCCCAGCCCACGGGGCTCTCGTGTTCAGGCCCCTCCCAGGATATGGGGTTCCCTGGGCAGGTTCCCCTGCAGCCCATGGGGCTCTCGTGGTCAGGCCCCTCCCAGGATACAGAGCTACCCTTGCAGGTACCATGGCAGGGCTGGGAACACAGGAACCGTGCATATCGCCCTCATTGCAGAGCACTCCCAGCTCACCTGTCACTCAGATCTGACACAGAGCACCTCAGAGCAGGACTTGAACTAACAAACAGCAGCTCCGACAGGTCTGTGACCCTGGGCATCACTCTGTGTGGCCTCCCTCCACCTGGTCTTCCAGAGACTTCCACTGCACCCGGGGCACCAGGCCTCTGTCTCCACCAACCAGCCACCCCTCCTCTCCCTGACTCCTGGGTTCCTCTCATTAGGAGAGGGTTTTCTTGAAGTTGTCTCCCACTCATGGGCCAGATAATATAATTAGAAAACAAGCCAGAGCTGCAGCCCCTTGTCTATCCTGACTCTCAGGAGCCCACACCTGTTCCTTGGACCTGGCCGATTCAGCAAGTTCCAGTTTCTGCAACTGTGAGCCCCTGAGGGGTGATTATTGGCTGGCCTGGGAAGCCCGACCGTGCCGGCCAGCCCTCCCCAGGTGTGCCTGGGTTCAGATCAATATAAACACCGCTCCAGGCAGCAAGAGCCCCTGCAGCTGTGCCTGACGCCATTTTCTCTGCCCTGTCAGCAGTCTTGGGGCTGGACTGGTGGGAGGGAGTGAGAGGCCACGGCTTTGTGGGTGGCCCAGTGTGAGTGGGGCTCTGCTGGACTTTCTGCAGCAGTTGCCAAGATGCCACCTGCTAAAGAAGAGGATGTGTCACCCATACCTGCCGCTGGAATTTCTCCCTGGGCAGAGGTGAGTGAGGAAGAAAGCAGTGGGGGCCGGGACAGCAGGGGTATCTCAGGCAGGGAAATGGAAAACTTCCAGAAGAGCACCCAGGGCCAGGACCATCCTGGCTGGCCTGCAGGCACCAAGTCGGCTGGCATGCTGTCGCTCATGTGGCTCCATGGCCCTTCCTCTAGGCTTTCAAGTCCTTGTACATATTCAGGTGTTTTACCTGGGAAGGGTGGGAACATTTCAGCAGCAGCTGGCCTGGGGCTCAGCCCACGTTTACTCACAGATGCCTCGGCACGGTCCCCCAGCTTTGCAATGAGGACGCTTGTTGCGTGGGGCCTGCTGGCTGAATGGGAGATGATTCCCCACCACTGACCAACTTCAGAATTGTTTACAACTGGAGCAAGTGCCCTGATATCGTTTTCCTCTGTGTAACTGGTGGGTTCAGTTTTTTTTTCTTTTTTTCGTTTATGGTTCAAGGTAGATTTTATTCCTCTTTTTTGTATTTACAGATATAAGCATGGAAATAATTTATTCATGTAAATACATGTATGTGAAGGGAAGAATATTTTTTCTGTTTTACTTTTTGCAATTTGAATTTTATTTTATTTTTTTATACAGCAGGTTCTTTTTGGTTATCTCTTTTATACATATAAATGTATACATGCCAATCCCAATCTCTCAACTCCTCCCACCACCACCCCCCAACAGCTTTCCCCCCTTGGTGTCCATACGTTTGTTGTCTACATCTGTTGCTCTATTTCTGCCTTGCAAAACGGTTCATCTGTAAAATTTGTCTAGGTTCCACATATATGCATTAATAGACAAGATTTGTTTTTCTCTTCTGACTTACTTCACTCTGTATGACAGTCTCTAGATCCATCAACGTCTCTACAAATGACCCAATTTCATTCCTTTTTATGGCTTAGTAATATTCCATTTTATATATGTACCACATCTTTATGCATTCGTCTGTCTGTGGGCATTTAGTTTGCTTCCATTACCTGGATATTGTAAATAGTGATGCAATGAACATTGCGGTGAATGTCTCTTTTTGATTTATGGTTTTGTCTAGGTATATGCCCAGTAGTGGGATTGCTGTATCATATGGTAATTCTATTCTTAGTTTTATAAGAAACTCCATAATGTTCTCCACAGTGACTGTATCAATTTACATTCCCAACAATAGTGGAAGAGGGTTCCTTATCTCCACACCCTTTCCAGCATTTGTTGTTTGTAGATTTTCTGATGATGCCCATTCTAACAGGTGTGAGGTGATACACCATGGATGAGTCTATTTCGTTGAGCAAAGAGTAGGTCTTGTCTATTACATATTTGGCTTATGGAACGGTATGTGTGCTAATGTCAATCTCTGGTTTTATACAGCACCCCAACTCATCTTTCCCCTTAAGCAAGCATAAGTTTTTATCTAAATGTGAGACTCTGTTCGGTTTTGGAATTCAGTTTATGTGTAGCCAAGTTTACACTCTCTCTATTAGTGATATCTTATGATAATTATCTTTCTCTGTGTGACCTATTTCTCTTAGAATCATCATATTTAAATCCACTCAATTTGCTGCTACAGGCCTGATGACATTGATTTCATTGCTGAGTGATATTCCGTTGTACGTAAGTAGCACAACTCCTTTATCCATTTTTTTCTTTCTGGGATATTTAATTTGTACTGGACTCGAGTTTCTTGTAAACACAGCAGCCCTAAATTTTGTGCTGGCTGTGTCTTGTTGATTTTAATTTTCCTAAGCTATAGGGCCAAAAGTGGAAGTGCCCTAGGGTCTGTAGCTTTGTTTTTCAGATGTTTCAGGATACACCATACACATCTCCAGAGTGTCTGTTGGCAATTTACATCCCGCCCATCAGCATAACAAGGCTCCCTGTTCTCCATGGCCTGTCCTGTGTTTCTGGTTTTTACACTTTTTTCAGATGGCCCTTTTGACGAATGGGAAATGAGACTTCATTGTAGTGCGGATTTCCATTTCTCGAGTGCTTGTTTGGCCAAAAAGGGCATATGTGTTTTTTCCTGAATATATTCAGGAAAAAATGTTTACGCACTTTTGTCCAAGTGCATCAGTGTCAAAGATCTGCCGCTTTTCACATGCTTTAAATGCAATTCCAATCTACCTCCTGAAATATGATTCCTGCAATTCTGCCTCGTTTTCAAGTCCTCTTTGCAGACTTACTTCCATATATTTTTGCCAATAGCTGTCATTTATAACTCTGCAGGTTTGTGAATTACAGTGCCCGTGATTTCCTTTCTTAACTCATTTCCTTGAAAACTGGCCACAGAACCGCAGGTTTGCTTCAGGCCGTAATCAGGGTCCGGCACGGCACTCTGAGACTTTGGTTCATTCCACTTCCTGGTGGGAAATTAGAGTTAAATGTGCCCCTCCAGACACCTGCCTCACTCCTAGCCCCTTGGTGATGTGTGTCCTGTGGTTTGAGGCCACATGTGCTGGGTTCCTCACCTTTGGCTGATGTGGCCCCACTGGTGTGAGGACACTCCTGCCTGGTTCCCATCCCCTTGGTGATGTGGGCCCTCCGGTGAGAGTCTGATCCTGGTTGGGTTCCTCACACTTCTGTGAGGTGGGCCCTCTTCTCTGAGGTCACTCCTGCCTGGCTGGCACACCCCGCCTTGGCGACGTCGGCCCTCTGGTGGGATTTGGTGCCTGCTGGGTGTCTCCTCCCCTCGGTAATGAGGGCCCTCTGGCGTCAGGCCCTAACTCCTGGGCTCCCAATATTTTCTGATATGTGCCCTGTGGTTCGAGTACACTCCTGCCAGGTTCCCAACCCCATGGGAATGTGGGCCTTCTGCTCTGAGGTCCCAACCGTGGGTTACTCAGTTTCATGATGAGGGCCCTCTGCTGCGAGTTCTCTCCGGCCTGGATCCCATAGCCTCGCTGCTCTTGGCCACCTGCTGGAAGGTTACAACTGCGGGATTCCTCACATTTTTTATTCTGTGGGCCCTGTGTTGTTAGGCTACTCCTGCCTGCCTCACTCGGAGCACCTTGGATGTGGGTCCTCTGGTTTAGGCCACATGTGCTGGGTTCCTCACCTTTCTATAATGTGGCCACACTGGTGTGAGGACACTCCTGCCTTGTTCCGATCCCGTTGGTGATGTGGGCCCTCTGGTGAGAGACTTATCCTGTCTGGGTTCCTCACCCTTCTGTGAGGTAGGCCCTCTGCTGTGAGGTCACTCCTGCCTTGCTGGCACACGTCAACTTGGCGACGTGGGCCCTCAGTTGGGAGTTGGTGCCTGCTGGGAGTCTCCTCCCCTCGGTAATGAGGGCCCTCTGGCGTCAGACCCTAACTCCTGGGCTCCCAAAATTTTCTGATGTGTGCCCTGTGGTGCGAGTACACTCCTGCCAGGATCCCAACCCCATGGGAATGTGGGTCTTCTGCTCTGAGGTTCCAATGGTACGTTGCTCAGTTTCATGATAAGGGCCCTCTGGTGTGAGTTCACTCCGGCATGGACCCCATAGCCTCGCTGCTCCTGGCCACCTGCGGGGAGGTTCCCACTGCGGGATTCCTCACCTGTTTCCTTCTATGGGCCCTCTGTTGTGAGACTCCTCCTGCCTGCCTCACTCCCAGCCCCTTGGTGATGTGTGTCCTCTGGTTTGAGTCCACGTGTGCTGGGTCCCTCACCTTTCGATGATGTGGCCCCACTGGTGTGAGGACACTCCTGCCTGGTTCCTATCCCCTTGGTGATGTGGGCCCTCTGGTGAGAGTCTGATCCTGGCTGGGTTCCTCCCACTTCTGTGAGGTGGGCCCTCTGCTGTGAGGTCACTCCTGCCTGGCTGGCACACCCCGCCTTGGCAATGTCGGCCCTCTTGTGGCAGTTGGATCCTGCTCGGAGCTTCCTCCCCTCGGTGATGAGGGACCTCTGGCGTCAGGCCCTAACTGCTGGGTACCCACATTTTCTGATACATGCTAAGTGGTGCGAGGACACTCGTGCCATGTTCCCAACCCCATGGGGATGTGGGCCTTCTGCTCTGAGGTCCCAACGGCTGGGTTGCTCACAGTTTCATGATGTCGGCCCTCTGCTGTGAGTTCACTGCGGCCTGGATCGCATAGACTCGGTGCTCTGGGCCGCCTGCTGGGAGGTTCCCACTGCAGGATTCCTCAGCTTTTTTATTCTATTGGCCCTGTGTTGTGAGGCTACTCCTGCCTGCCTCACTCCGAGCCCCTTGGAGATCAGGATCCTCTGGTTTAGGCCACATGTGCTGGGTTCCTCACCTTTCTATGATGTGGCCACCCTGGTGTGAAGACAGTCCTGCCTGGTTCTGATGCCCTTGGTGATGTGGGCCCTCTGGTGAGAGTCTTATCCTGGCTGGGTTCCTCACCATTCTGTGAGGTAGGCCCTCAGCTCTGAGGTCACTCCTTCCTGGCTGTTGCACATCACGTTGGCGACATGGGCCCTCAGTTGGGAGGTGGTGCCTGCTTGGGGTCTTCTCCCCTTGGTAATGAGGGCCCTCTGGCATCAGGCCCTAACTTCTGGGCTCCCAAAATTCACTGATGTGCGCCCTGTGGTGCGAGTACACTTCTGCCAGGTTCCCAAACACATGGGAATGTGGGCCTTCTGCTCTAAGGTCCCAACGGCTGGGTTGCTCACAGTTTCATGATGAGGGCCCTCTGTTTTGAGTTCAGTCAGGCCTGGATCCCATAGCCTCGCTGCTCCTGGCCACCTGCTGGGAGGTTCCAACTGCGGGATTCCTCACCTTTTTTACGCTATGGGCCCTCTGTTTGGAGGCTCCTCCTGCCTGCCTCACTCCCAGCCCCTTGGTGATGTGTGTCCTGTAGTTTGAGGCCACGTGTGCTGGGTCCGTCACATTTCGGTGGTGTGGCCCCACTGGTGTGAGGACACTCCTGCCTGGTTTCCATTCCCTTGGTGACGTGGGCCCTCCGGTGAGAGTCTGATCCTCTTTGGGTTCCTCACACTTTTGTGTGGTTGGCCCTCTGCTCTGAGGTCACTCCTGCCTGGTTGGCACACCCCGCATTGGCGACGTCTGCCTTCTGGTAGCAGTTGGAGCTTGCTGGGAGCCTCCTCTCCTCAGTGATGAGGGCCCTCTGGCGTCCGGCCCTAACTGCTGGGCTCCCCACGTTTTCTGATGTGTGCCCACTGGTGCGATGACACTCCTGCTTGGTTCCCTTCCCCATGGAGATGTGGGCCTTGTGCTCTGAGGTTACAACGGCTGGGTTGCTTACAGTATCACGATGAGGGCCCTCTGTTGTGAGTTCATCACTGCCTGGATCCCATAGCCTCGGTGCTCTGGGCCGCCTGCTGGGATGTTCCAACTGCAGGATTCCTCACCTTTTTTATACAATGGGCCATGTGTTGTGAGGTTAATCCTGCCTGCCTCGCTCCGAGACCCATGGTGATGTGGGTCCTCTGGTTTGAGGCCACATGTGCTGGGTACCTCAACTTTCGATGATGTGGCCCCACGGGTGTGAGGACACTCCTGCCTGGTTCCCAGCCCCTTGCTTATGTGGGCACTCTGGTGAGAGTCTGATCCTGACTGGGTTCCTTACCCTTCTGTGAGGTGGGCCCTCTGATGTGAGGTCACTCCTGCCTGGATGGCTCATTTCACCTTGGCGACATAGGCCCTCTGTTGGCCACTGAAGCATGCTGGGAGCCTCCTACCCCCTTTAATAAGGGCCCTGGAAGAAACGCATATGCCCTTTTTGACCAAGTGCATCATTGTCGAGGTTCTGCCTCTTCTCCTATACTTTCAGAGGACTTCCCGTCTACCTCCTGAAATCGTATTCCTGGAATTCTGCCCCGCGTTCCAGTCCTCTTTGCAGCCTTACTTCAATATATTTTTGGACGATAGCTGTCATTTATAACTCTGCAGGTTTGTGAATTACAGTGCCCCTGAGCTCCTTTCTTCAACTCGCTTTCTTGTGAGCTGGCCGCAAAACCGGCGGATTGCTTCAGGCCCTAATCTGGTTCCGGCAAGGCATGCTGAGCCTTTGGCTAATTCCTCTTCCTGGTGGGAAATGAGCGTTAAATTTGTTCGTGCAGACACCTACAGCTAATCTCTCATTGGTTCTCCCTATTCCTGTTCATCTTGCGCAGAAATTCCAAACTGTGCCAAACAGGAGGTTAAAGGCACTGACTCTCCAAGTGGGGAGAGTGTTAGTAAAGCGTCTGGAATGGTAAAACCGAGTACGAGGTGACGAAAACTGAGATGCATTTAAAAAGGTTTCCCGGTCACACGGTGGACGATATTCTGGGTTTCCCATGCATGTGTTACCTGAAGGAAGAATCCCTTCAACCTGGAGAGTTGGGACCCATGGAATGGGTACCATGCAGTATGACTTCAAAGGGTTGCCTTTGCTCACCGAACGTCACCAAGGCTATGAGCCCGAAGTGTCCAGCCTTATGTCTCACTCAGCTCGGGGTGTAGATGTGGTAAATCCACGTTGCATCACAAGCCCTGAATGAATTATTTAAGAATTGCTCTCTATTTCACTGTCATTGTGTTTTGTTTTTGTAATTTATTTTGATAATGGGATTTATCGGATTTTCACTGCTGCATTTATGCCGCTGTACACATGCTTGATTCTCTTATGGAGACATATAAAACATGGGTTTTCAGATTCTTACTAGTCAGGTATATTCCTAGGCATTGAATATGGGGTGTTGAGTCCATTTCGTGGAGCAAGGAGTAGGTCCTGACTATTACATATTTGCTTATGGAGAGGTATCTGTGCTAATTTCAATCTCTGGTTTTATGCAGCCCCACAACTCACCTTTCCCCTTAAGCAAGCATAAGTTGGTTTTCTAAATTTGAGACCCTTTTCTGTTTTGTAATTGAGTTCATGTGCAGCCATGTTTGCATTCCGTGTATTTGAGATATCTTATGGTGTTTCTTTTTCTGTGTGACTTAGTTAACTTAGAATGATCGTACCTGAATCCACTCATTATGCCGCGACGGGCCTCATGACATAGATTTCATTGCTGAGTGATATTCCATTGTACGTACGTACAACAACTTCTTTATCCATTTTTGCTTCCTGGGATATTTCACTTGTACCGTAAACGCGGTTCTTGTAAGCAGAGCCGTGCAAAATTTATGGGTAGCTGTGTCTTTTTGATTTTAATTTCCCTAAGCTATAGAACCATAAGTTGAAGTGCCATAGGCTCCGTTGCTTAGTTTTTTAGGTGTTTGAGGAAACACCATACACTTCTCCAGAGTGGCTGTTGGCAATTTACATCCCGCCCATCAGCATAACAAGGCTTCCTCTTCTCCATGGTCTGTGCTGCCTTTCTGGATTTTACACTTTTTTCAGATGGCCCTTTTGACTGGGGGGCAGTGAGACTTCATTGTAGTGCAGATTTCTTTAACATGTTTGCTTGGTTGGCCAAAAAGTGCGTATGCGTGTTTTCCTGAATATATTCAAGAAAAAACGCATATCCCCCTTTTGGCCAAGTGCATCATTGTCGGCGTTCTGCCTCTTTTCTTATGCTTTAAATGCAATTCCAGTCTACCCCCTGAAATCCTTTTCCTGCAATTCTGCCCCACATTCAAGCCCTCTTCGTAGCCTTCCTTCAATATATTTTTGGACGATAGCTGTCATTTATAACTCTGCAGGTTTGTGAATTACAGTGCCCCTGAGCTCCTTTCTTCAACTTGCTTTCTTGTGAGCTGGCCGCAAACCCGCAGGAATGCTTCAGGCCCTAATCTGGTTCCGGCATGGCAGGCTGAGCCTTTGGTTAATTCCTCTTCCTGGTGGGAAATGAGCATTAAATTTGCCCGTGCAGACACCTACTGCTACTCTCTCATTGATTCTCCCTATTCCTGTTCATCTTGCGCAGAAATTGCAAACTGTGCCAAACAGGAGGTTAAAGGCACTGACTCTCCAAGTGGGGAGAGTGTTAGTAAAGGGTCTGGAATGGTGAACCCGAGTAAAAGGGGACGAAAACTGAGATGCATTTGAAAACGTTTCCCGGTCACACGGTGCACCATACTGTGGGTTTCCCATGCACGTTTTAGCTGAAGGAAGAATCCCTTAAACCTGAAAATTTGGGAAACATGGAATGGGTACCATGCAGTATGACTTCAAAGGGTCTGCATTTCCTCATGGATCCTCACCAATGCTATTAGCCCGAAGTGTCCAACCTTATGTCTCACTCAGCTCTTTGTATAGATGTGGTAAATCCAGGTTGCATCACAAGCCCTGAATGAATTATTTAAGAATTGCTCTCTATTTCACTGTAATTGTGTTTGTTTTTGCAATTCATTTTGATAATGGGATTTATCAGATTTTCTCTGCTGCATTCATGCCGCTGAACACACACTTGAGTCTCTTATGGAGACATATAAATCCATGGGTTTGTAGATTCTTACTAGTCAGGTGTATTCCTAGGCATTGAATATGGGGTGTTTAGTCGATTTCGTTGAGCAAGTAGTAGGTCTTGACTATTACATATTTGGCTTATGGAAAGGTATCTGTGCTAATTTCTATCTCTGGTATATGCAGCACCCCAACTTACCTTTCCCCTTAAGAAAGCATATGTTGGGTTTCTAAATTTGAGACCCTGTTCTGTTTTGTAATTCAGTTCATGTGTAGCAAAGTTTACATTCCGTGTATTAGTAATATCTTATGATGTTTCATTTTCTGTGTGACTTATTTCACTTAGAATCATCGTACCTGAATCCACTCATTATGCCGTGACGGGCCTGATGACATAGATTTCATTGCTGAGTGATATTCCATTGTACGTGCGTACCACATATTCTTCATACATTTTTCACGTTCTGGGATATTTAACTTGCTCCGTAGACAAGGTTCTTGTAAAAATAGATGTCCAAAACTTTAGGGTGGCTGTGTCTTTTTGATTTTATTTTCCCTAAGCTATAGGACCATAAGTGGAAGTGCCATAGGCTCCGTTGCTTTGTTTTTTAGGTGTTTCAGGGTACACCGTACACTTTTCCAAAGTGGCTGTTGGCAATTTACATCCCGACAATCAACATAATAAGGCTCCCTGTTCTCCAAGGCCTGTCCTGATTTTCTGGATTTTTCACTTTTTTCAGATAACCCTTTTGACCGGGGGGCAGTGAGACTTCTTTGTAGTGCAGATTTCCTTTACACGCTTGCTTGGTTGGCCAAAAAGGGCGTATGCATTTTTTCCTGAATATATTCAGGAAAAAACGCATACGCCCTTTTTGGCCAAGTGCATCATTGTCGTCGTTCTGCCTCTTTTCCTATGCTTTAAATGCAATTCCAGTCTACCCCCTGAAATCGTTTTCCTGAAATTCTGCCCCACTTTCAATTCCTCTTCGCAGCCTTCCTTCAATATATTTTTAGACCATAGCTCTCATTTATAACTCTGCAGGTTTGTGAATTACAGTGCCCCTGAGCTCCTTTCTTCAACTCGCTTTCTTGTGAGCTGGCCGCAAACCCACAGGAATGCTTCAGGCCCTAATCTGGTTCCGGCACGGCATGCTGAGCCTTTGGTTAATTCCTCTTCCTGGTGGGAAATGAGCGTTAAATTTGCCCGTGCAGACACCTTCACATGCGTCGTCATGGTGCTCTTTGCCCCGGTTATCTCTATGGAGGTTGGAGTTGGAGGGCCTCCTCACTCAAGGTCAGTGTGCCCACGGAGCCAACCCTGCAACTTCAGGGCATGTTTGGTGGTTAGGATCACCACGTGGGGTCCTTTTACCTTAGGAGGGAGGTGGCCTTTTGGGCTGCTGATTTCCAGGTTTTCGGATACTGCCAGTATCTTGGCCAGATGTGGCGGTGGGCCAATCCCCTTGGTGACCGTAGTTTATCCTACCTGGATCTCATTCTTGCATTGTTCCATTTAAAGTGGTCCCAGGTTTTGCACTAATACTCCAATGGCGATTCACCGTTCACCGGGAATGTAAAGGTCAAAGGGTTTAGCTAAATTAGGGAGTTCCTGTGCAAGGGTCTGAATTGACTGCTCTTTCCATTCTTGAAAGGCCACTTCTGCATTCTATTCAAAAAGATCATCACCTTTTCCTTTCAGTGTTTCATATAGAGGCCGAGCTAGTAGACTGTAGTTAGGGATCCAGAAGCAGCAAACCCTGACCTCCCCAGGAACCCCTAAGCTGTCTTCTAGTTTTAGAAATGGGTAAGGCTGTAAATTGTTTCTTCCCTTTCCTGGGATGGGCTTCTCCGACCTTCTGTGAGAATGAAGCCCAGGCAGGTCACCGTAGTCTGTGATATTTGAGCTTTTTCTTGGACAACTTGTATCCTTTATTGGCTTCGTAGTTCAGAGGTCTCCTTAGTAGGGCTGGCGATCAGAATGTCGTCTGCATATTGAAGGAGTGTTTCCTTTTCCAGAGGTAGAACTTTTAGGTCTTTAGCTGAGCTTTCCCCAAAGATGGTGTGGGAATTTTTGAACCCTTGGGACAACACGGCCCGGAAGTATTGTTTTAGTTGTATGTTGAGTCCTGCCACTCACAAGCCAAAATTTCTTGTGACTCTGGGACTAATAGAATACAAAAGAAGGCATCATTGAAGACTAATACAGAATACCATGTCCTGGTGGTTGGTTGAATGACCAGCAGGGTGTAGGGTTTAGGAACTACTGGAGGTATATCCTCAGTGGCTTAACTGACTGCCCTGACATCCTTTACCAGGACTCCAGCAGCCCATGGGGCTCTCGAGGTCAGGCCAATCCCAGGATATGGAGCTCACCTTGGCAGGTACCCCACCCCAGCCCACGGGGCTCTCATGTTCAGGACCCTCCCAGGATATGGTGTTCCCTGGGCAGGTCCCCCTGCAGCCCATGGGGCTCTCGTGGTCAGGCCCCTCCCAGGATACAGAGCTACCCTTGCAGGTACCATGGCAGGGCTGGGAACACAGGAACCGTGCATATCGCCCTCATTGCAGAGCACTCCCAGCTCACCTGTCACTCAGATCTGACACAGAGCACCTCAGAGCAGGACTTGAACTAACAAACAGCAGCTCCGACAGGTCTGTGACCCTGGGCATCACTCTGTGTGGCCTCCCTCCACCTGGTCTTCCAGAGACTTCCACTGCACCCGGGGCACCAGGCCTCTGTCTCCACCCACCAGCCACCCCTCCTCTCCCTGACTCCTGGGCTCCTCTCATTAGGAGAGGGTTTTCTTGAAGTTGTCTCCCACTCATGGGCCAGATAATATAATTAGAAAACAAGCCAGAGCTGCAGCCCCTTGTCTATCCTGACTCTCAGGAGCCCACACCTGTTCCTTGGACCTGGCCGATTCAGCAAATTCCAGTTTCTGCAACTGTGAGCCCCTGAGGGGTGATTATTGGCTGGCCTGGGAAGCCCGACCGTGCCGGCCAGCCCTCCCCAGGTGTGCCTGGGTTCAGATCAATATAAACACCGCTCCAGGCAGCAAGAGCCCCTGCAGCTGTGCCTGACGCCATTTTCTCTGCCCTGTCAGCAGTCTTGGGGCTGGACTGGTGGGAGGGAGTGAGAGGCCACGGCTTTGTGGGTGGCCCAGTGTGAGTGGGGCTCTGCTGGACTTTCTGCAGCAGTTGCCAAGATGCCACCTGCTAAAGAAGAGGATGTGTCACCCATACCTGCCGCTGGAATTTCTCCCTGGGCAGAGGTGAGTGAGGAAGAAAGCAGTGGGGGCCGGGACAGCAGGGGTATCTCAGGCAGGGAAATGGAAAGCTTCCAGAAGAGCACCCAGGGCCAGGACCACCCTGGCTGGCCTGCAGGCACCAAGTCGGCTGGCATGCTGTCGCTCATGTGGCTCCATGGCTCTTCCTCTAGGCTTTCAAGTCCTTGTACATATTCAGGTGTTTTACCTGGGAAGGGTGGGAACATTTCAGCAGCAGCTGGCCTGGGGCTCAGCCCACGTTTACTCACAGATGCCTCGGCACGGTCCCCCAGCTTTGCAATGAGGACGCTTGTTGCGTGGGGCCTGCTGGCTGAATGGGAGATGATTCCCCACCACTGACCAACTTCAGAATTGCTTACAACTGGAGCAAGTGCCCTGATACGGTTTTCCTCTGTGTAACTGGTGGGTTCTGTTTTTTTTTCTTTTTTTCGTTTTTGGTTCAAGGTAGATTTTATTCCTCTTTTTTGTATTTACAGATATAAGCATGGAAATAATTTATTCATATAAATACATGTATGTGAAGGGAAGAATATTTTCTCTGTTTTACTTTTTGTAATTTGAATTTTATTTTATTTTTTTATACAGCAGGTTCTTTTTGGTTATCTCTTTTATACATATAAATGTATATATGCCAATCCCAATCTCTCAACTCCTCCCACCACCACCCCCCAACAGCTTTCCCCCCTTGGTGTCCATACGTTTGTTTTCTACATCTGTTGCTCTATTTCTGCCTTGCAAAACGGTTCATCTGTAAAATTTGTCTAGGTTCCACATATAGGAATTAATATACAAGATTTGTTTTTCTATTTCTGACTTACTTCACTCTGTATGACAGTCTCTAGATCCATCAACGTCTCTACAAATGACCCAATTTCATTCCTTTTTATGGCTTAGTAATATTCCATTTTATATATGTACCACTTCTTTATGCATTCGTCTGTCTGTGGGCATTTAGGTTGCTTCCATTACCTGGATATTGTAAATAGTGATGCAATGAACATTGCGGTGAATGTCTCTTTTTGATTTATGGTTTTGTCTGGGTATATGCCCAGTAGTGGGATTGCTGTATCATATGGTAATTCTATTCTTAATTTTATAAGAAACTCCATAATGTTCTCCACAGTGACTGTATCAATTTACATTCCCAACAATAGTGGAAGAGGGTTCCTTATCTCCACACCCTTTCCAGCATTTGTTGTTTGTAGATTTTCTGATGATGCCCATTCTAACATGTGTGAGGTGATACACCATGGATGAGTCTATTTCGTTGAGCAAAGAGTAGGTCTTGTCTAGTACATATTTGGCTTATGGAACGGTATGTGTGCTAATTTCAATCTCTGGTTTTATACAGCACCCCAACTCAACATTCCCCTTAAGCAAGCATAAGTTTTTATCTAAATGTGAGACTCTGTTCGGTTTTGTATTTCAGTTTATGTGTAGCCAAGTTTACACTCCCTCTATTAGTGATATCTTATGATACTTATCTTTCTCTGTGTGACGTATTTCTCTTAGAATCATCATATTTAAATCCACTCAATTTGCTGCTACAGGCCTGATGACATTGATTTCATTGCTGAGTGATATTCCGTTGTACGTAAGTAGCACAACTCCTTTATCCATTTTTTTCTTTCTGGGATATTTAATTTGTACTGGACTCGAGTTTCTTGTAAACACAGCAGCCCTAAATTTTGTGCTGGCTGTGTCTTGTTGATTTTAATTTTCCTAAGCTATAGGGCTAAAAGTGGAAGTACCCTAGGCTCTGTAGCTTTGTTTTTCAGATGTTTCAGGATACACCATAAACATCTCCAGAGTGTCTGTTGGCAATTTACATCCCGCCCATCAGCATAACAAGGCTCCCTGTTCTCCATGGCCTGTCCTGTGTTTCTGGTTTTTACACTTTTTTCAGATGGCCCTTTTGACGAATGGGAAATGAGACTTCATTGTAGTGCGGATTTCCATTGCTGGAGTGCTTGGTTGGCCAAAAAGGGCATATGCGTTTTTTCCTGAATATATTCAGGAAAAAATGTTTACGCACTTTTGTCCAAGTGCATCAGTGTCAAAGATCTGCCGCTTTTCACATGCTTTAAATGCAATTCCAATCTACCTCCTGAAATATGATTCCTGCAATTCTGCCTCGTTTTCAAGTCCTCTTTGCAGACTTACTTCAATATATTTTTGCCAATAGCTGTCATTTATATCTCTGCAGGTTTGTGAATTACAGTGCCCGTGATTTCCTTTCTTAACTCGTTTCCTTGAAAGCTGGCCACAGAACCGCAGGTTTGCTTTAGGCCATAATCAGGGTCCGACACGGCACTCTGAGCCTTTGGTTAATTCCTCTTCCTGGTGGGAAATTAGAGTTAAATGTGCCCCTCCGGACACCTGCCTCACTCCCAGCCCCTTGGTTATGTGTGTCCTGTAGTTTGAGGCCACATGTGCTGGGTTCCTCACCTTTGGCTGATGTGGCCCCACTGGTGTGAGGACACTCCTGCCTGGTTCCCATCCCCTTGGTGATGTGGACCCTCCGGTGAGAGTCTGATCCTGGCTGGGTTCCTCACACTTCTGAGAGGTGGGCCCTCTTCTCTGAGGTCACTCCTGCCTGGCTGGCCCACCCCGCCTTGACGACGTCGGCTCTCTCGTGGGAGTTGGTGCCTGCTGCGAGTCTCCTCCCCTTGGTAATGAGGGCCCTCTGGCGTCAGGCCCTAACTGCTGGGTAACCACATTTTCTGATACGTGCTAAGTGGTGCGAGGACACTCCTGCGAGGTTCCCATCCCCATGGGGATGTGGGCCTTCTGCTCTGAGGTCCCAATGGCTGGGTTGCTCACAGTTTCATGATGTGGGCCCTCTGCTGTGAGTTCACTGCAGCCTGGATCACATAGACTCGGTGCTCTGGGCCGCCTGCTGGGAGGTTCCCACTGCACGATTCCTCAGCTTTTTTATTCTATTGGCCCTGTGTTGTGAGGCTACTCATGCCTGCCTCAATCCGAGCCCCTTGGAGATGTGGGTCCTCTGGTTTAGGCCTCATGTGCTGGTTTCCTCACCTTTCTATAATGTGGTCACCCTGGTGTGAAGACAGTCCTGCCTGGTTCTGATCCCCTTGGTGATGTGGGCCCTCTGGTGAGAGTCTTATCCTGGCTGGGTTCCTCACCCTCCTGTGAGGTAGGCCCTCTGCTGTGAGGTCACTCCTGCCTGGCTGTCACACGTCACCTTGTCGACATGGGCCCTCAGTTGGGAGTTGGTGCCTGCTTGGAGTCTCCTCCCCTTGGTAATGAGGGCCCTCTGGCGTCAGACCCTAACTTCTGGGCTCCCAAAATTCTCTGATGTGTGCCCTGAGGTGCGAGTACACTTATGCCATGTTCCCAACCACATAGGAATGTGGGCCTTCTGCTCTGAGGTCCCAAAGCCTGGGTTGCTCACAGTTTCATGATGAGGGCCCTCTGTTTTGAGTTCAGTCAGGTCTGGATCCCATAGCCTCGCTGCTCCTGGCCGCCTGCTGGGAGGTTCCAACTGCGGGATTCCTCACCTTTTTTCTTCTATGGGCCCTCTGTTTTGAGACTCCTCCTGCCTGCCTCACTCCCAGCCCCTTGGTGATGTGTGTCCTCTGGTTTGAGGCCACGTGTGCTGGGTCACTCACATTTCGTTGATGAGGTCCCACTGGTGTGAGGACACTCCAGCCTGGTTCCCATTCTCTTGGTGATGTGGGCCCTCTGGTGAGAGTCTGATCCTCCTTGGGTTCCTCACACTTTTGTGAGGTGGGCCCTCTGCTCTGAGGTCACTCTTGCCTGGCTGGCACACCCCGCATTGGCGACGGCGGCCCACTGGTAGCAGTTGGAGCCTGCTGGGAGCCTCCTCTCCTCGGTGATGAGAGCCCTCTGGTGTCAGGCCCTAACTGCTGGGCTCCCCACATTTTCTGATGTGTGCCCACTGGTGCGATGACACTCCTACTTGGTTCCCTTCCCCATGGGGATGTGGGCCTTGTGCTCTGAGGTCACAACGGCTGGTTTGCTCACAGTTTCATGATGAGGGCCCTCTGTTGTGAGTTCATCACTGCCTGGATCCCATAGCCTCGGTGCTCTGGGCCACCTGCTGGGATGTTCCAACTGCTGGATTCCTCACCTTTTTTATACAATGGGCCATGTGTTGTGAGGTTAATCCTGCCTGCCTCGCTCCAAGACCCATGGTGATGTGGGTCCTCTGGTTTGAGGCCACATTTTCTTGTTACCTCAACTTTTGATGATATGGCCCCACGGGTGTGATGACACTCCTGCCTGGTTCACAGCCCCTTGCTGATGTGGGCACTCTGGTGAGAGTCTGATCCTGGCTGGGTTCCTTACCCTTCTGTGAGGTGGGCCCTCTGATGTGAGGTGACTCCTGCCTGGCTGGCTCACGTCGCCTTGATGATGTGGGCCCTCTGTTGGCCACTAAAGCATTCTGGGAGCCTCCTACCCTCTTTAATGAGGGCCCTGGAAAAAACGCATATGCACATTTTGACCAAGTGCATCATTGTCCAGGATCTGCCTCTTCTCCTATGCTTTCAGAGCACTTCCCGTCTACGTCCTGAAATCATATTCCAGGAATACTGCCCCGCTTTCAAGTCCTCCTCGCAGCCTTACTTCAATATATTTTTGTATGATACCTGTCATTAATAACTCTGCAGGTTTGTTAAATACAGTGTCCCTGAGCTCCTTTCTTCAACATGCTTTCTTGTGAGCTGGCCGCAAAACCGCAGGATTGCTTCAGGCCGTAATCTGGTTTCGGCACGGCACGCTGAGCCTTTGGTAAATTCCTCTTTCTGGTGAGAAATGAGCATTCAATTTGCCCGTGGAGACACCTACAGCTAGTCTCTCATTGGTTCTCCCTATTCCTGTTCATCTTGTGCAGAAATTGCAAACTGTGCCAAACAGGAGGTTAAAGGCACTGACTCTCCAAGTGGGTAGAGGGTTAGTAAAGCATCTGGAATGGTGAACCCGAGTACCAGGGAACGAAACCTGAGAGCCATTTAAAATGGTTTCCCAGTCTCACAGTGGACAATACTCTGGGTTTCCCATGCATGTTTTAGCTGAAGGAAGAATTCCTTAAACCTGGAGATTATTGACCCATGGAATGGGTACCATGCAGTATGACTAAAAAGGGTCTGAATTTGCTCACCGAACCTCACCAATGCTATCAGTTCGAAGTGTCCAGCCTTATGCCTCACCCAGCTCTGGGTGTAGATGTGGTAAATCCAGGTTTCATCACAAGCCCTGAATCAATTATTTAAGAATTGCTGTCTCTTTCACTGTCATTGTGTTTTGTTTTTGTAATTTAGTTTGATAATGGGATTTATCGGATTTTCACTGCTGCGTTCATGCCGCTGTACAAACGCTTGATTCTCCTACAGAGAAATATAAATCCACGGGTTTTAAGATTCTTACTAGTCAGGTATATTCCTAGGCGTTGAATATGTGGTGTTGAGTCCATGTCGTTGAACAAGGAGTAGGTCTTGACTATTACATATTTGGCTTATGGAACGGTATCTGTGCTATTTTCAATCTCTGGTTTTATGCAGCACCCCAACTCACCTTTGCCCTTAAGCAAGCATAAGTTGGTTTTCTAAATTTGAGTCCCTGTTCTGTTTTGTAATTCAGTTCATGTGTAGCCAAGTTTACATTCCGTGTATTAGTGATATCTTATGATGTTTCATTTTCTGTGTGACTTATTTCACTTAGAATCACTGTAGCTGAATCCACTCATTATGCCGTGATGGGCCTGATGACATAGATTTCATTGCTGAGTGATATTCCATTGTACGTACGAACCACAACTTCTTTATCCATTTTTCACATTCTGGGATATTTAACTTGTACCGTAGATGAGGTTCTTGTAAACAGAGCCGTCCGAAAATTTGGGGTGGCTGTGTGTTTTTGATTTTAATTTCCCTAAGCTATAGGACCATAACTGGAAGTGCCGTAGGCTCCGTTGCTTTGTTTTTTAGGTGTTTCAGGAAACACCATACACTTCTCCAGGGTGGCTGTTGGCAATTTACATCCCGCCCATCAGCATAACAAGGCTCCCTGTTCTCCATGGCCTGTGCTGTCTTTCTGGATTTTACACTTTTTTTAGATGGCCCTTTTGACCAGGGGGCTGTGACACTTCATTGTAGTGCATAATTCTTTAACATGCTTGCATGGTTGGCCAAAAAGGGCGTATGCGTTTTTTCCTGAATATATTCAGGAAAAAACGCATACGCCCTTTTTGGCCAAGTGCATCATTGTCGACGTTCTGCCTCTTTTCCTATGCTTTAAATGCAATTCCAGCCTACCCCCTGAAATCGTTTTCTTGCAATTCTGCCCACATACAAGTCCTCTTCGCAGCCTTCCTTCAATATATTTTTGGACGATAGCTGTCATTTATAACTCTGCAGGTTTGTGAATTACAGTGCGCCTGAGCTCCTTTCTTCAACTCGCTTTCTTGTGAGCTGGCCGCAAACACACATGATTGCTTCAGGCCCTAATCTGGTTCCGGCACGGCATGCTGAGCCTTTGGTGAATTCCTCTTCCTGGTGGGAAATGAGCGTTAAATTTGCCTGTGCAGACACCTCCAGCTAGTCTCTCATTGATTCCCCCTATTCCTGTTCATCTTGCGCAGATATTGCAAACTGTGCCAAACAGGAGGTTAAAGGCACTGAGTCTCCAAGTGGGGAGAGTGTTAGTAAAGGGTCTGGAATGGTGAACCCGAGTAAAAGGGGACGAAAACTGAGATGCATTTGAAAACGTTTCCCGGTCACATGGTGCACCATACTTGGGTTTTCCATGCATGTTTTAGCTGAAGGAAGAATCCCTCAAACCTGGAGAGTTGGGACCCATGGAATGGGTACCATGCAGTATGACTTCAAAGGGTCTGCACTTGCTCATCGAACCTCACCAATGCTATCAGCCCGAAGTGTCCAACCTTATGTCTCACTCAGCTCTGGGTGTAGATGTGGTAAATCCAGGTTGCATCACAAGCCCTGAATATTTAAAAATTGCTCTCTATTTCACTGTCATTGTGTTTTGTTTCTGTAATTCATTTTGATAATGGGATTTATCGGATTTTCTCTGCTGCATTCTTGCAGCTGTACACACGCTTGATTCTCTTATGGAGACATATAAATCCATGGGTTTGAAGATTCTGATCAGTCAGGTGTATTCCTAGGCTTTGAATATGGGGTGTTTAGTCCATTTCGTTGAGCAAGGGCTAGGTCTTGAGTATTATATATTTGGCTTATGGAAAGGTATCTGTGCTAATTTCTATCTCTGGTTTTATACAGCACCCCAACTCACATTTCCCCTTAAGCAAGCATAAGTTGGTTTTCTAAATTTGAGACCCTGTTCTGTTTTGTAATTCAGGTCATGTGTAGCCAAGTTTACATTCCTTGTATTAGTGATATCTTATGATGTTTCATTTTCTGTGTGACTTATTTCACTTAGAATCATCGTACCTGAATCCACTCATTATGCCGCAATGGGCCTGATGACATAGATTTCATTGGTGAGTGATATTCCATTGTACGTACGTACCACAATTTCTTTATCCATTTTTCGATTTCTTGGATATTTAACTTGTACCGTAGACGAGGTTCTTGTAAACAGAGCCGTCCGAAACTTTGGGGTGGCTGTGTGTTTTTGATTTTAATTTCCCTAAGCTATAGGACCATAAGTGGAAGTGCCATAGGCTGTGTTGCTTTGTTTCCTACGTGTTTCTGGAAACACCATACACTTCTCCAGAGTGGTTGTTGGCAATTTACATCCCGCCCATCAGCATGACAAGGCTCCCTCTTCTCCATGGTCTGTGCTGCCTTTCTGGATTTTACAATTTTTTCAGATGGCCCTTTTGACCGGGGGGCAGTGAGACTTCATTGTAGTGCAGATTTCCTTTACACGCTTGCTTGGTTGTCCAAAAAGGGCGTATGCGTTTTTTCCTGAATATATTCAGGAAAAAACGCATACGCCCTTTTTGGCCATGTGCATCATTGTCGTCGTTCTGCCTCTTTTCCTATGCTTTAAATGCAATTCCAGTCTACCCCCTGAAATCGTTTTCCTGAAATTCTGCCCCACTTTCAAGTCCTCTTTGCAGCCTTCCTTCAATATATTTTTAGACCATAGCTGTCATTTATAACTCTGCAGGTTTGTGAATTACAGTGCCCCTGAGCTCCTTCTTCAACTCGCTTTCTTGTGAGCTGGCCGCAAACCCGCAGGAATGCTTCAGGCCCTAATCTGGTTCCGGCACGGCATGCTGAGCCTTTGGTTAATTCCTCTTCCTGGTGGGAAATGAGCGTTAAATTTGCCCGTGCAGACACCTTCACACGAGTCGTCATGGTGCCCCTTTTCCCCGGTTATCTCTATGGAGGTTGGAGTTGGAGGGCCTCCTCACTCAAGGTCAGTGTGCCCACGGAGCCAACCCTGCAACTTCAGGGCATGTTTGGTGGTTAGGATCACCACGTGGGGTCCTTTCACCTTAGGAGGGAGGTGGCCTTTTGGGCTGCTGATTTCCAGGTTTTCGGATACTGCCAGTATCTTGGCCAGATGTGGCGGTGGGCCAAGCCCCTTGGTGACCGTAGTTTATCCTACCTGGATCGCATTCTTGCATTGTTCCATTTCAAGTGGTCCCAGGTTTTGCACTAATACTCCAATGGCGATTCACCGTTCACCAGGAATGTAAAGGTCAAAGGGTTTAGCTAAATTAGGGAGTTCCTGTGCAAGGGTCTGAATTGACTGCTCTTTCCATTCTTGAAAGGCCACTTCTGCATTCTATTCAAAAGGATCATTACCTTTTCCTTTCAGTGTTTCATATAGAGGCCGAGCTAGTAGACTGTAGTTAGGGATCCAGAAGCAGCAAACCCTGGCCTCCCCAGGAACCCCTAAGCTGTCTTCTAGTTTTAGAAATGGGTAAGGCTGTAAATTGTTTCTTCCCTTTCCTGGGATGGGCTTCTCCGACCTTCTGTGAGAATGAAGCCCAGGCAGGTCACCGTAGTCTGTGATATTTGAGCTTTTTCTTGGACAACTTGTATCCTTTATTGGCTTCGTAGTTCAGAGGTCTCCTTAGTAGGGCTGGCGATCAGAATGTCGTCTGCATATTGAAGGAGTGTTTCCTTTTCCAGAGGTAGAACTTTTAGGTCTTTAGCTGAGCTTTCCCCAAAGATGGTGTGGGAATTTTTGAACCCTTGGGGCAACACGGCCCGGAAGTTTTGTTTTAGTTGTATGTTGAGTCCTGCCACTCACAAGCCAAAATTTCTTGTGACTCTGGGACTAATAGAATACAAAAGAAGGCATTATTGAAGACTAATACAGAATACCATGTCCTGGTGGTTGGTAGAATGACCAGCAGGGTGTAGGGTTTAGGAACTACTGGAGGTATATCCTCAGTGGCTTAACTGACTGTCCTGACATCCTTTACCAGGACTCCAGCAGCCCATGGGGCTCTCGAGGTCAGGCCAATCCCAGGATATGGAGCTCACCTGGGCAGGTACCCCACCCCAGCCCACGGGGCTCTCATGTTCAGGACCCTCCCAGGATATGGTGTTCCCTGGGCAGGTCCCCCTGCAGCCCATGGGGCTCTCGTGGTCAGGCCCCTCCCAGGATACAGAGCTACCCTTGCAGGTACCATGGCAGGGCTGGGAACACAGGAACCCTGCATATCGCCCTCATTGCAGAGCACTCCCAGCTCACCTGTCACTCAGATCTGACACAGAGCACCTCAGAGCAGGACTTGAACTAACAAACAGCAGCTCCGACAGGTCTGTGACCCTGGGCATCACTCTGTGTGGCCTCCCTCCACCTGGTCTTCCAGAGACTTCCACTGCACCCGGGGCACCAGGCCTCTGTCTCCACCCACCAGCCACCCCTCCTCTCCCTGACTCCTGGGTTTCTCTCATTAGGAGAGGGTTTTCTTGAAGTTGTCTCCCACTCATGGGCCAGATAATATAATTAGAAAACAAGCCAGAGCTGCAGCCCCTTGTCTATCCTGACTCTCAGGAGCCCACACCTGTTCCTTGGACCTGGCCGATTCAGCAAGTTCCACTTTCTGCAACTGTGAGCCCCTGAGGGGTGATTATTGGCTGGCCTGGGAAGCCCGACCGTGCCGGCCAGCCCTCCCCAGGTGTGCCTGGGTTCAGATCAATATAAACACCGCTCCAGGCAGCAAGAGCCCCTGCAGCTGTGCCTGACGCCATTTTCTCTGCCCTGTCAGCAGTCTTGGGGCTGGACTGGTGGGAGGGAGTGAGAGGCCACGGCTTTGTGGGTGGCCCAGTGTGAGTGGGGCTCTGCTGGACTTTCTGCAGCAGTTGCCAAGATGCCACCTGCTAAAGAAGAGGATGTGTCACCCATACCTGCCGCTGGAATTTCTCCCTGGGCAGAGGTGAGTGAGGAAGAAAGCAGTGGGGGCCGGGACAGCAGGGGTATCTCAGGCAGGGAAATGGAAAGCTTCCAGAAGAGCACCCAGGGCCAGGACCACCCTGGCTGGCCTGCAGGCACCAAGTCGGCTGGCATGCTGTCGCTCATGTGGCTCCATGGACCTTCCTCTAGGCTTTCAAGTCCTTGTACATATTCAGGTGTTTTACCTGGGAAGGGTGGGAACATTTCAGCAGCAGCTGGCCTGGGGCTCAGCCCACGTTTACTCACAGATGCCTCGGCACGGTCCCCCAGCTTTGCAATGAGGACGCTTGTTGCGTGGGGCCTGCTGGCTGAATGGGAGATGATTCCCCACCACTGACCAACTTCAGAATTGCTTACAACTGGAGCAAGTGCCCTGATACGGTTTTCCTCTGTGTAACTGGTGGGTTCTGTTTTTTTTTCTTTTTTTCGTTTTTGGTTCAAGGTAGATTTTATTCCTCTTTTTTGTATTTACAGATATAAGCATGGAAATAATTTATTCATATAAATACATGTATGTGAAGGGAAGAATATTTTCTGTGTTTTACTTTTTGTAATTTGAATTTTATTTTTTTTTTTATACAGCAGGTTCTTTTTGGTTATCTCTTTTATACATATAAATGTATATATGCCAATCCCAATCTCTCAACTCCTCCCACCACCACCCCCCAACAGCTTTCCCCCCTTGGTGTCCATACGTTTGTTTTCTACATCTGTTGCTCTATTTCTGCCTTGCAAAACGGTTCATCTGTAAAATTTGTCTAGGTTCCACATATAGGCATTAATATACAAGATTTGTTTTTCTATTTCTGACTTACTTCACTCTGTATGACAGTCTCTAGATCCATCAACGTCTCTACAAATGACCCAATTTCATTCCTTTTTATGGCTTAGTAATATTCCATTTTATATATGTACCACTTCTTTATGCATTCGTCTGTCTGTGGGCATTTAGGTTGCTTCCATTACCTGGATATTGTAAATAGTGATGCAATGAACATTGCGGTGAATGTCTCTTTTTGATTTATGGTTTTGTCTGGGTATATGCCCAGTAGTGGGATTGCTGTATCATATGGTAATTCTATTCTTAGTTTTATAAGAAACTCCATAATGTTCTCCACAGTGACTGTATCAATTTACATTCCCAACAATAGTGGAAGAGGGTTCCTTATCTCCACACCCTTTCCAGCATTTGTTGTTTGTAGATTTTCTGATGATGCCCATTCTAACATGTGTGAGGTGATACACCATGGATGAGTCTATTTCGTTGAGCAAAGAGTAGGTCTTGTCTAGTACATATTTGGCTTATGGAACGGTATGTGTGCTAATTTCAATCTCTGGTTTTATACAGCACCCCAACTCAACATTCCCCTTAAGCAAGCATAAGTTTTTATCTAAATGTGAGACTCTGTTCGGTTTTGGAATTCAGTTTATGTGTAGCCAAGTTTACACTCCCTCTATTAGTGATATCTTATGATACTTATCTTTCTCTGTGTGACGTATTTCTCTTAGAATCATCATATTTAAATCCACTCAATTTGCTGCTACAGGCCTGATGACATTGATTTCATTGCTGAGTGATATTCCGTTGTACGTAAGTAGCACAACTCCTTTATCCATTTTTTTCTTTCTGGGATATTTAATTTGTACTGGACTCGAGTTTCTTGTAAACACAGCAGCCCTAAATTTTGTGCTGGCTGTGTCTTGTTGATTTTAATTTTCCTAAGCTATAGGGCTAAAAGTGGAAGTACCCTAGGCTCTGTAGCTTTGTTTTTCAGATGTTTCAGGATACACCATAAACATCTCCAGAGTGTCTGTTGGCAATTTACATCCCGCCCATCAGCATAACAAGGCTCCCTGTTCTCCATGGCCTGTCCTGTGTTTCTGGTTTTTACACTTTTTTCAGATGGCCCTTTTGACGAATGGGAAATGAGACTTCATTGTAGTGCGGATTTCCATTGCTGGAGTGCTTGGTTGGCCAAAAAGGGCATATGCGTTTTTTCCTGAATATATTCAGGAAAAAATGTTTACGCACTTTTGTCCAAGTGCATCAGTGTCAAAGATCTGCCGCTTTTCACATGCTTTAAATGCAATTCCAATCTACCTCCTGAAATATGATTCCTGCAATTCTGCCTCGTTTTCAAGTCCTCTTTGCAGACTTACTTCAATATATTTTTGCCAATAGCTGTCATTTATATCTCTGCAGGTTTGTGAATTACAGTGCCCGTGATTTCCTTTCTTAACTCGTTTCCTTGAAAGCTGGCCACAGAACCGCAGGTTTGCTTTAGGCCATAATCAGGGTCCGACACGGCACTCTGAGCCTTTGGTTAATTCCTCTTCCTGGTGGGAAATTAGAGTTAAATGTGCCCCTCCGGACACCTGCCTCACTCCCAGCCCCTTGGTTATGTGTGTCCTGTAGTTTGAGGCCACATGTGCTGGGTTCCTCACCTTTGGCTGATGTGGCCCCACTGGTGTGAGGACACTCCTGCCTGGTTCCCATCCCCTTGGTGATGTGGACCCTCCGGTGAGAGTCTGATCCTGGCTGGGTTCCTCACACTTCTGAGAGGTGGGCCCTCTTCTCTGAGGTCACTCCTGCCTGGCTGGCCCACCCCGCCTTGACGACGTCGGCTCTCTCGTGGGAGTTGGTGCCTGCTGCGAGTCTCCTCCCCTTGGTAATGAGGGCCCTCTGGCGTCAGGCCCTAACTCCTGGCCTCCCAAAATTTTCTGATGTCCGCCCTGTGGTGCGAGTACACTCCTGCCAGGTTCCCAACACCATGGGAATGTGGGCCTTCTGCTCTGAGGTCCCAACGGTGGGTTGCTCAGTTTCATGATGAGGGCCCTCTGGTGTGAGTTCACTCCGGCCTGGATCCCATAGCCTCGCTGCTCCTGGCCACCTGCGGGGAGGTTACAACTGCGGGATTCCTCACCTTTTTTCTTCTATGGGCCCTCTGTTTTGAGACTCCTCCTGCCTGCCTCACTCCCAGCCCCTTGGTGATGTGTGTCCTCTGGTTTGAGGCCACGTGTGCTGGGTCCCTCACCTTTCGATGATGTGGCCCCACTGGTGTGAGGACACTCTTGCCTGGTTCCTATCCCCTTGAAGATGTGGGCTCTCTGGTGAGAATCTGATCCTGGCTGGGTTCCTCACACTTCTGTGAGGTGGGCCCTCTGCTGTGAGGTCACTCCTGCCTGGCTGGCACACCCCGCCTGGGCAACATCGGCCCTCTTGTGGCAGTTGGAGCATGCTGGGAGCCTCCTCCCCTCGGTGATGAGGGCCCTCTTGCGTCAGGCCCTAACTGCTGGGTACCCACATTTTCTGATACGTGCTAAGTGGTGCGAGGACACTCCTGCGAGGTTCCCATCCCCATGGGGATGTGGGCCTTCTGCTCTGAGGTTCCAATGGCTGGGTTGCTCACAGTTTCATGATGTGGGCCCTCTGCTGTGAGTTCACTGCAGCCTGGATCACATAGACTCGGTGCTCTGGGCCGCCTGCTGGGAGATTCCCACTGCAGGATTCCTCAGCTTTTTTATTCTATTGGCCCTGTGTTGTGAGGCTACTCATGCCTGCCTCAATCCGAGCCCCTTGGAGATGTGGGTCCTCTGGTTTAGGCCTCATGTGCTGGTTTCCTCACCTTTCTATGATGTGGTCACCCTGGTGTGAAGACAGTCCTGCCTGGTTCTGATCCCCTTGGTGATGTGGGCCCTCTGGTGAGAGTCTTATCCTGGCTGGGTTCCTCACCCTTCTGTGAGGTAGGCCCTCTGCTGTGAGGTCACTCCTGCCTGGCTGTCACACGTCACCTTGTCGACATGGGCCCTCAGTTGGGAGTTGGTGCCTGCTTGGAGTCTCCTCCCCTTGGTAATGAGGTCCCTCTGGCGTCAGACCCTAACTTCTGGGCTCCCAAAATTCTCTGATGTGTGCCCTGAGGTGCGAGTACACTCCTGCCAGGTTCCCAACCACATAGGAATGTGGGCCTTCTGCTCTGAGGTCCCAAAGCCTGGGTTGCTCACAGTTTCATGATGAGGGCCCACTGTTTTGAGTTCAGTCAGGTCTGGATCCCATAGCCTCGCTGCTCCTGGCCGCCTGCTGGGAGGTTCCAACTGCGGGATTCCTCACCTTTTTTCTTCTATGGGCCCTCTGTTTTGAGACTCCTCCTGCCTGCCTCACTCCCAGCCCCTTGGTGATGTGTGTCCTCTGGTTTGAGGCCACGTGTGCTGGGTCACTCACATTTCGTTGATGAGGTCCCACTGGTGTGAGGACACTCCAGCCTGGTTCCCATTCTCTTGGTGATGTGGGCCCTCTGGTGAGAGTCTGATCCTCCTTGGGTTCCTCACACTTTTGTGAGGTGGGCCCTCTGCTCTGAGGTCACTCTTGCCTGGCTGGCACACCCCGCATTGGCGACGGCGGCCCACTGGTAGCAGTTGGAGCCTGCTGGGAGCCTCCTCTCCTCGGTGATGAGAGCCCTCTGGTGTCAGGCCCTAACTGCTGGGCTCCCCACATTTTCTGATGTGTGCCCACTGGTGCGATGACACTCCTACTTGGTTCCCTTCCCCATGGGGATGTGGGCCTTGTGCTCTGAGGTCACAACGACTGGTTTGCTCACAGTTTCATGATGAGGGCCCTCTGTTGTGAGTTCATCACTGCCTGGATCCCATAGCCTCGGTGCTCTGGGCCGCCTGCTGGGATGTTCCAACTGCTGGATTCCTCACCTTTTTTATACAATGGGCCATGTGTTGTGAGGTTAATCCTGCCTGCCTCGCTCCAAGACCCATGGTGATGTGGGTCCTCTGGTTTGAGGCCACATTTTCTTGTTACCTCAACTTTTGATGATATGGCCCCACGGGTGTGATGACACTCCTGCCTGGTTCACAGCCCCTTGCTGATGTGGGCACTCTGGTGAGAGTCTGATCCTGGCTGGGTTCCTTACCCTTCTGTGAGGTGGGCCCTGTGATGTGAGGTGACTCCTGCCTGGCTGGCTCACGTCGCCTTGATGATGTGGGCCCTCTGTTGGCCACTAAAGCATTCTGGGAGCCTCCTACCCTCTTTAATGAGGGCCCTGGAAAAAACGCATATGCACATTTTGACCAAGTGCATCATTGTCCAGGATCTGCCTCTTCTCCTATGCTTTCAGAGCACTTCCCGTCTACGTCCTGAAATCATATTCCAGGAATACTGCCCCGCTTTCAAGTCCTCCTCGCAGCCTTACTTCAATATATTTTTGTATGATACCTGTCATTAATAACTCTGCAGGTTTGTTAAATACAGTGTCCCTGAGCTCCTTTCTTCAACATGCTTTCTTGTGAGCTGGCCGCAAAACCGCAGGATTGCTTCAGGCCGTAATCTGGTTTCGGAACGGCACGCTGAGCCTTTGGTAAATTCCTCTTTCTGGTGAGAAATGAGCATTCAATTTGCCCGTGGAGACACCTACAGCTAGTCTCTCATTGGTTCTCTCTATTCCTGTTCATCTTGTGCAGAAATTGCAAACTGTGCCAAACAGGAGGTTAAAGGCACTGACTCTCCAAGTGGGTAGAGGGTTAGTAACACATCTGGAATGGTGAACCCGAGTACCAGGGAACGAAACCTGAGAGCCATTTAAAATGGTTTCCCAGTCTCACAGTGGACAATACTCTGGGTTTCCCATGCATGTTTTAGCTGAAGGAAGAATTCCTTAAACCTGGAGATTATTGACCCATGGAATGGGTACCATGCAGTATGACTAAAAAGGGTCTGAATTTGCTCACCGAACCTCACCAATGCTATCAGTTCGAAGTGTCCAGCCTTATGCCTCACCCAGCTCTGGGTGTAGATGTGGTAAATCCAGGTTTCATCACAAGCCCTGAATCAATTATTTAAGAATTGCTGTCTCTTTCACTGTCATTGTGTTTTGTTTTTGTAATTTAGTTTGATAATGGGATTTATCGGATTTTCACTGCTGCGTTCATGCCGCTGTACAAACGCTTGATTCTCCTACAGAGAAATATAAATCCACGGGTTTTAAGATTCTTACTAGTCAGGTATATTCCTAGGCGTTGAATATGTGGTGTTGAGTCCATGTCGTTGAACAAGGAGTAGGTCTTGACTATTACATATTTGGCTTATGGAACGGTATCTGTGCTATTTTCAATCTCTGGTTTTATGCAGCACCCCAACTCACCTTTGCCCTTAAGCAAGCATAAGTTGGTTTTCTAAATTTGAGTCCCTGTTCTGTTTTGTAATTCAGTTCATGTGTAGCCAAGTTTACATTCCGTGTATTAGTGATATCTTATGATGTTTCATTTTCTGTGTGACTTATTTCACTTAGAATCACTGTAGCTGAATCCACTCATTATGCCGTGATGGGCCTGATGACATAGATTTCATTGCTGAGTGATATTCCATTGTACGTACGAACCACAACTTCTTTATCCATTTTTCACATTCTGGGATATTTAACTTGTACCGTAGATGAGGTTCTTGTAAACAGAGCCGTCCGAAAATTTGGGGTGGCTGTGTGTTTTTGATTTTAATTTCCCTAAGCTATAGGACCATAACTGGAAGTGCCGTAGGCTCCGTTGCTTTGTTTTTTAGGTGTTTCAGGAAACACCATACACTTCTCCAGGGTGGCTGTTGGCAATTTACATCCCGCCCATCAGCATAACAAGGCTCCCTGTTCTCCATGGCCTGTGCTGTCTTTCTGGATTTTACACTCTTTTTAGATGGCCCTTTTGACCAGGGTGCTGTGACACTTCATTGTAGTGCATAATTCTTTAACATGCTTGCATGGTTGGCCAAAAAGGGCGTATGCGTTTTTTCCTGAATATATTCAGGAAAAAACGCATACGCCCTTTTTGGCCAAGTGCATCATTGTCGACGTTCTGCCTCTTTTCCTATGCTTTAAATGCAATTCCATTCTACCCCCTGAAATCGTTTTCTTGCAATTCTGCCCACTTACAAGTCCTCTTCGCAGCCTTCCTTCAATATATTTTTGGACGATAGCTGTCATTTATAACTCTGCAGGTTTGTGAATTACAGTGCCCCTGAGCTCCTTTCTTCAACTCGCTTTCTTGTGAGCTGGCCGCAAACACACATGATTGCTTCAGGCCCTAATCTGGTTCCGGCACGGCATGCTGAGCCTTTGGTGAATTCCTCTTCCTGGTGGGAAATGAGCGTTAAATTTGCCCGTGCAGACACTTACAGCAAGTCTCTCATTGGTTCTCCCGATTGCTGTTCATCTTGCACAGAAATTGCAAACTGTGCCAAACAGGAGGTTAAAGACACTGACTCTCCAAGTGAGGAGAGTGTTAGTAAAGGGTCTGGAATGGTGAACCCGAGTTAAAGGGGACGAAAACTGAGATGCTTTTGAAAACGTTTCACGGTCACATGTGTACCATACTGTGGGTTTCCCATGCATGTTTTAGCTGAAGGAAGAATCCCTTAAACCTGGAGAGTTGGGACCCATGGAATGGGTTCCATGCAGTATGACTTCAAAGGGTCTGCATTTGCTCATCGAACCTCACCAATGCTATCAGCCCGAAGTGCCCAGCCTTATGTCTCACTCAGCTCTGGGTGTAGATGTGGTAAATCCAGGTTGCATCACAAGCCCTGAATGAATTATTTAAGAATTGCTCTCTATTTCACTGTCCTTGTGTTTTGTTTTTGTAATTCATTTTGATAATGGGATTTATAGGATTTTCTCTGCTGCATTCATGCCGCTGTACACACGCTTCATTCTCTTACAGACATATAAATCCATGGGTTTGAAGATTCTTACTAGTCAGGTGTATTCCTAGGCGTTGAATATGGGGTGTTTAGTCCATTTTGTTGAGCAAGGGGTAGGTCTTGACTATTACATATTTGGCTTATGGAAAGGTATCTGTGCTAATTTCTATCTCTGGTTTTATGCAGCACCCCAACTCACGTTTCCTCTTAAGCAAGCATAAGTTGGTTTTCTAAATTTGAGACCCTGTTCTGTTTTGTAATTCAGTTCATGTGTAGCCAAGTTTACATTCCGTGTATTAGGGATATCTTACGATGTTTCATTTTCTGTGTGACTTATTTCACTTAGAATCATCGTACCTGAATCCACTCATTATGCCACGACGGGCCTGATGACATAGATTTCATTGGTGAGTGATATTCCATTGTACGTACGTACCACAACTTCTTTATCTATTTTTCACTTTCTGGGTTGTTTAACTTGTACCGTAGACGAGGTTCTTGTAAACAGAGCCTTCCGAAATTTTAGGGCGGCTGTGTGTTTTTGATTTTAATTTCCCTAAGCTATAGGACCATAAGTGGAATTGCCATAGGCTCCGTTGCTTTGTTTTTTAGGTGTTTCAGGAAACACCATACACTTCTCCAGAGTGGCTGTTGGCAATTAACATCCCGCCCATCAGCATAACAAGGCTCCCTGTTCTCCATGGCCTGTGCTGCCTTTCTGGATTTTACACATTTTTCAGATGGCCCTTCTGAATGGGGGGCAGTGAGGCTTCATTGTAGTGCCGATTTCTTTAACATGCTTGCTTAGTTGGCCAAAAAGGGCGTATGCGTTTTTCCCTGAATATATTCAGGGAAAAACGCATACGCCCTTTTTGGCCAAGTGCATCATTGTCCACGTTCTTCCTCTTTTCCTATGCTTTAAATGCAATTCCTGTCTACCCCCTGAAATCGTTTTCCTGCAATTCTACCCCGCTTACAAGTCCTCTTCGCATAATTCCTTCAATATATTTTTGGACTATAGCTGTCATTTATAACTCTGCAGGTTTGTGAAATACAGTGCCCCTGAGCTCCTTTCTTCAACTCGCTTTCTCGTGAGCTGGCCGCAAACCCGCAGGATTGCTTCAGGCCCTCATCTTGTTCCGGCACGGCATGCTGAGCCTTTGGTTAATTCTTCTTCCTGGTGGGAAATGAGAGTTAAATGTGCCCCTGCAGACACCTCCCTCACTCCCAGCCCCTTGGTGATGTGTGTCCTCTGGTTTGAGGCCACATGTGATGGGTTCCTCATCTTTGGATGATGTGGCCCCACTGGTGTGAGGACACTCCTGCCTTGTTCCTATCCCCTTGGTGATATGGTCCCTCCCGTGACAGTCTGATCCTGGTTGGGTTCCTCACACTTCTGTGAGGTGGGCCCTCTTCTCTAAGGTAACTCCTGCCTGGCTGGCACACCCCGCCTTGGCAACGTCGGCCCTCTGGTGGCCGTTGGAGCCTCCTGGGAGCCTCCTCCCCTCGGTGATGAGGCCCTCTGGCATCAGGCCCTAACTGCTGGGTTCCCACATTTTCTGATACGTGCTAAGTGGTGCGAGGGCACTCCTGCCAGGTTCCCATCCCCATGGGCATGTGGGCCTTCTGCTCTAAGGTCCCAACACCTGTGTTGTTCACCATTTCATGATGTTGGCTCTCTGGTGTTAGTTCACTCAGGCCTAGATCTCATGGACTCTGGCTCTGAGCCGCCTGCTGGGAGGTTCCTACTGCTGGATTCCTTAACTTTTTTATTCTTTGGGTCCTGAGTTTTCATGCTCCAACTTCCTGACTCACTCCCAGCCCTTTTGTGATGTAGGTCCTCTGGTTTAAGGCCACATGTACTGGTTACCTCACCTTTATTGATGTGGTCCCACTGGTGTGAGGACACTCCTGCCTGGTTCCCATCCCCTTGGCGATGGGGGCCCTCTGGTGAGAGTCTGATCCTGTCTGGATTCCTCACACTTCTGGGAGGTGGACCCTCTGCTGTGAGGTCACTCCTGCCTGGCTGGCACACGTCACCTTGGTGATGTGGGCCCTCAGTTGGGAGTTGGTGCCTGCTGGGAGTCTCCTCCCCTCGGTAATGAGGGCCCTCTGGCGTCAGGCCCTAACTCATGGGCTCCCAAAATTTTCTGATGTGCGCCCTGTCGTGCGAGTACACTCCTGCCAGGGTCCCATCCCCATGGGGATGTGGGCTTTCTGCTCTGTGGTCCCAACGGCTGGGTTGCTCACAGTGTCAGAATGTGGGCCCTCTGCTGTGAGTTCACTCCGGCATGGATCCCATAGCCTCGGTGCTCTGGGCCACCTGCTTGGAGTTTTCAACTGCGGGGTTCCTCACCTTTTTTATTCTATGGGCCCTGTGTTGTGAGTCTCCTCCTGCATGCCTCACTCCCAGCCTTCTCGTGATGTGTGTCCCCTTGTTTGAGGCCACATGTGCTGTGTTCCTCACCTTTCGCTGATGTGGCCCCACTGGTGTGAGGACACTCCTGCCTGGTTTCCATCCCCTTGGTGATGTGGCCGCTCTGGCTATAGTCTGATCCTGTTTGTGTTCCTCACACTTCTGTGAGGTGGGCCCTCTGCTGTGAGGTAACTCCTGCCTGGCTTGCTCCCGTTTCCTTGGTGACGTCGGCCCTCTGGTGGCATTTGGAGCCTGCTGGTAGCCTCCTCTCCTCCGTGATGAGGGCCCTCTGGCGTCAGGCCCTAACTGCTGGGTTCCCACATTTTCTGATACGTGCTAAGTTGTGCGAGGACACTCCTGCGAGGTTCCCATCCCCATGGGGTTGTGGGCCTTCTGCTCTGAGGTCCCACTGGCTGGGTTGCTCACAGTTTCATGATGTGGGCCCTCTGCTGTGAGTTCACTGTGGCTTGGATCCCATAGACTCCGTGATCTGGGCCACCTGCTGGGAGGTTCAAACTGCTGGATTCCTCACATATTTTTTTCTGTGGGCCCTGTGTTGTTAGGCTGCTCCTGCCTGCCTCACTCGGAGCACCTTGGAAATGTGGGTCCTCTGGTTTAGGCCACATGTGCTGGGCTCCTCACCTTTCTATAATGTGGCCACACTGGTGTGATGACACTCCTGCCTTGTTCCGATCCCCTTGGTGATGTGGGATCTCTGGTGAGAGTCTTATCCTGGCTGGGTTCCTCACCATTCTGTGAGGTAGGCCCTCTGCTGTGAGGCCACTCCTGCCTGGCTGGCACACGTCACCTTGGCGACGTGGGCCCTCAGTTGGGAGTTGGTGCCTGCTGGCAGTCTCTTCCCCTCGGTAATGAGGGCCCTCTGGCGTCAGACCCTAACTCCTGGGCTCCCAAAATTTTCTGATGTGCACCCTGTGGTGCGAGTACACTCCTGCCAGGTTCCCAACCCCATGGGAATGTGGGTCTTCTGCTCTGAGGTCCCAAAGGTACGTTGCTCAGTTTCATGATGAGGGCCCTCTGGTGTGAGTTCACTCCGGCCTGGATCCCATAGCCTCGCTTGTCCTGGCCGCCTGCGGGGAGGTTCCAACTGCGGGATTCCTCACCTTTTTCCTTCTATGGGCCCTCTGTTTTGAGGCTCCTCCTGCCTGCCTCACTCCCAGCCCCTTTGTGATGTGTGTCCTCTGGTTTGAGGCCACGTGTGCTGGGTCCCTCAGCTTTCGAAGATGTGGCCCCACTGGTGTGAGGACACTCCTGCCTGGTTCCTATCCCCTTGGTGATGTGGGCCCTCTGGTGAGAGTCTGATCCTGGCTGGGTTAATCACACTTCTGTGAGGTGGGCCCTGTGCTGTGAGGTAACTCCTGCCTGGCTGGCACACCCCGCCTTGGCAACGTAGGCCCTCTTGTGGCAGTTGGAGCCTGCTGGGAGCCTCCTCCCCTCGGTGATGAGGGCCCTCTGGCGTCAGACACTAACTGCTGGGTACCCACATTTTCTGATACATGCTAAGTGGTGCGAGGACACTCGTGCCATGTTCCCAACCCCATGGGGATGTGGGCCTTCTGCTCTGAAGTCCCAACGGCTGGGTTGCTCACAGTTTCATGATGTGGGCCCTCTGCTGTGAGTTCACTGCGGCCTGGATCGCATAGACACGGTGCTCTGGGCCGCCTGCTGGGAGGTTCCCACTGCAGGATTCCTCAGCTTTTTTATTCTATTGGCCCTGTGTTGTGAGGCTACTCCTGCCTGCCTCACTCCGAGCCCCTTGGAGATCTGGGTCCTCTGGTTTAGGCCACATGTGCTGGGTTCCTCACCGTTCTATGATGTGGCCACCCTGGTGTGAAGACAGTCCTGCCTGGTTCTGATGCCCTTGGTGATGTGGGCCCTCTGGTGAGAGTCTTATCCTGGCTGGGTTCCTCACCATTCTGTGAGGTAGGCCCTCAGCTGTGAGGTCACTCCTGCCTGGCTGTTGCACGTCACCTTGGCGACATGGGCCCTCAGTTGGGAGTTGGTGCCTGCTTGGAGTCTCCTCCCCTTGGTAATGAGGGCCCTCTGGCGTCAGGCCCTAACTTCTGGGCTCCCAAATTTCTCTGTTGTGCGCCCTGTGGTGCGAGTAAACTTCTGCCAGGTTCCCAACCACATGGGAATGTGGGCCTTCTGCTCTGAGGTCCCAACGTCTGGGTTGCTCACAGTTTCATGATGAGGGCCCTCTGTTTTGAGTTCAGTCAGGCCTGGATCCCATAGCCTCGCTGCTCCTGGCCTCCTGCTGGGAGGTTCCAACTGCGAGATTCCTCACCTTTTTTATACAATGGGCCATGTGTTGCGAGGTTGATCCTGCCTGCCTCACTCTGAGACCCATGGTGATGTGGGTCATCTGGTTTGAGGCCACATGTGCTGGGTACCTCAACTTTCGATGATGTGGCCCCCTGGGTGTGAGGACACTCCTGCCTGGTTCCCAGCCCCTTGTTGATGTGGGCACTCTGGTAAGAGTCTGATCCTGACTGGGTTCCTTACCCTTCTGTGAGGTGGGCCCTCTGATGTGAGGTCACTCCTGCCTGGTTGGCTCACGTCGCCTTGGTGACGTGAGCCCTCTGTTGGCCACTGAAGCATGCTGGGAGCGTCCTACCCTCTTTAATGAGGGCCCTGGATAAAACGCATATGCCCTTTTTGACCAAGTGCATCATTGTCGATGTTCTGCCTCTTTTCCTATACCTTCAGAGGACTTAGCGACTACCTCCTGAAATGGTATTCCTGGAATTCTGCCGCATGTTCAAGTCCTCTTTGCAGCCTTATTTCAATATATTTTTGGACGATAGCTGTCATTTATAACTCTGCAGGTTTGTGAATTACAGTGCCCCGAGCTCCTTTCTTCAACTCGCTTTCCTGTGAGCTGGGGGCAAAACCAAAGGATTGCTTCAGGCCCTAATCTGGTTCTGGCACGGCATGCTGAGCCTTTGGTTAATTCCTCTTCCTGGTGGCAAATGAGCATTAAATTTGCCCGTGCAGACACCTACAGCTAGTCTCTCATTTGTTCTCCCTATTCCTGTTCATCTTGCACAGAAATTGCAAACTGCCAAACAGGAGGTTAAAGGCACTGACTCCCCAAGCGGGGAGAGTGTTAGTAAAGTGTCTGGAATGGTGAAACCGAGTACCAGGGGACGAAAACTGAGAAGCATTTGAAAACGTTTCCCGGTCACACTGTACACCATACTGTGGGTTTCCCATGCATGTTTTAGCTGAAGGAAGAATCCCTTAAACCTGGAGAGTTGGGACCCATGGAATGGGTACCATGCAGTATGACTTCAAAGGGTCTGCATTTGCTCATCGAACCTCACCAATGCTATCAGCCCGAAGTGCCCAGCCTTATGTCTCACTCAGCTCTGGGTGTAGATGTGGTAAATCCAGGTTGCATCACAAGCCCTGAATGAATTATTTAAGAATTGCTCTCTATTTCACTGTCCTTGTGTTTTGTTTTTGTAATTCATTTTGATAATGGGATTTATCGGATTTTCTCTGCTGCATTCATGCCGCTGTACACACGCTTCATTCTCTTACAGACATATAAATCCATGGGTTTGAAGATTCTTACTAGTCAGGTGTATTCCTAGGCGTTGAATATGGGGTGTTTAGTCCATTTCGTTGAGCAAGGGGTAGGTCTTGACTATTACATATTTGGCTTATGGAAAGGTATCTGTGCTAATTTCTATCTCTGGTTTTATGCAGCACCCCAACTCACGTTTCCTCTTAAGCAAGCATAAGTTGGTTTTCTAAATTTGAGACCCTGTTCTGTTTTGTAATTCAGTTCATGTGTAGCCAAGTTTACATTCCGTGTATTAGGGATATCTTATGATGTTTCATTTTCTGTGTGACTTATTTCACTTAGAATCATCGTACCTGAATCCACTCATTATGCCACGACGGGCCTGATGACATAGATTTCATTGGTGAGTGATATTCCATTGTACGTACGTACCACAACTTCTTTATCCATTTTTCACATTCTGGGATATTTAACTTATACCGTAGATGAGGTTCTTGTAAACAGAGCCGTCCGAAACTTTGGGGAGGCTGTGTTTTTTTTTGATTTTAATTTCCCTAAGCTATAGGACCATAAGTGGAAGTGCCGTAGGCTCCGTTGCTTTGTCTTTTAGGTGTTCCAGGAAACACCATACACTCCTCCAGAGTGGCTGTTGGCAATTTACATCCCGCCCATCAGCATAACAAGGCTCCCTGTTCTCCATGGCCTGTGCTGACTTTCTGTATGTTACACTTTTATCAGATGGCCCTTTTGACCGGGGGGCAGTGAGACTTCATTATACTGCAGATTTCTTTAACATGCTTGCTTGGTTGGCCAAAAAGGGCATATTCGTTTTTTCCTGAATATATTCAGGAAAAACGCATACGCCCTTTTTGGCTAAGAGCATCATTGTCGACGTTCTGCCTCTTTTTCTATGCTTTAAATGCAATTCCATTCTACCCCCTGAAATCGTTTTCCTGCAATTCTGCCCTCTTAAAAGTCCTCTTCGCAGCCTTCCTTCAATATATTTTTGGACGATAGCTGTCATTTATAACTCTGTGGGTTGGTGAGTTACAGTGCCCCTGAGCTCCTTTCTTCAACTCGCTATCTTGTGAGCTGGCCGCAAACCCACAGGATTCCTTCAGGCCCTAATCTGGTTCCAGCACGGCATGCTGAGCCTGTGGTTAATTCCTCTTCCTGGTGGGAAATGAGCGTTAAATTTGCCCGTGCAGACACTTACAGCAAGTCTCTCATTGGTTCTCCCTATTGCTGTTCATCTTGCACAGAAATTGCAAACTGTGCCAAACAGGAGGTTAAAGACACTGACTTTCCAAGTGAGGAGAGTGTTAGTAAAGGGTCTGGAATGGTGAACCCGAGTTAAAGGGGACGAAAACTGAGATGCTTTTGAAAACGTTTCACGGTCACACGTGCACCATACTGTGGGTTCCCCATGCATGTTTTAGCTGAAGGAAGAATCCCTTAAACCTGGAGAGTTGGGACCCATGGAATGGGTACCATGCAGTATGACTTCAAAGGGTCTGCATTTGCTCATCGAACCTCACCAATGCTATCAGCCCGAAGTGCCCTACATTATGTCTCACTCAGCTCTGGGTGTAGATGTGGTAAATCCAGGTTGCATCACAAGCCCTGAATGAATTATTTAAGAATTGCTCTCTATTTCACTGTCCTTGTGTTTTGTTTTTGTAATTCATTTTGATAATGGGATTTATCGGATTTTCTCTGCTGCATTCATGCCGCTGTACACACGCTTCATTCTCTTACAGACATATAAATCCATGGGTTTGAAGATTCTTACTAGTCAGGTGTATTCCTAGGCGTTGAATATGGGGTGTTTAGTCCATTTCGTTGAGCAAGGGGTAGGTCTTGACTATTACATATTTGGCTTATGGAAAGGTATCTGTGCTAATTTCTATCTCTGGTTTTATGCAGCACCCCAACTCACGTTTCCCCTTAAGCAAGCATAAGTTGGTTTTCTAAATTTGAGACCCTGTTCTGTTTTGTAATTCAGTTCATTTGTAGCCAAGTTTACATTCCGTGTATTAGGGATATCTTATGATGTTTCATTTTCTGTGTGACTTATTTCACTTAGAATCATCGTACCTGAATCCACTCATTATGCCACGACGGGCCTGATGACATAGATTTCATTGGTGAGTGATATTCCATTGTACGTACGTACCACAACTTCTTTATCTATTTTTCACTTTCTGGGTTGTTTAACTTGTACCGTAGACGAGGTTCTTGTAAACAGAGCCTTCCGAAATTTTAGGGCGGCTGTGTGTTTTTGATTTTAATTTCCCTAAGCTATAGGACCATAAGTGGAATTGCCATAGGCTCCGTTGCTTTGTTTTTTAGGTGTTTCAGGAAACACCATACACTTCTCCAGAGTGGCTGTTGGCAATTAACATCCCGCCCATCAGCATAACAAGGCTCCCTGTTCTCCATGGCCTGTGCTGCCTTTCTGGATTTTACACATTTTTCAGATGGCCCTTCTGAATGGGGGGCAGTGAGGCTTCATTGTAGTGCCGATTTCTTTAACATGCTTGCTTAGTTGGCCAAAAAGGGCGTATGCGTTTTTCCCTGAATATATTCAGGGAAAAACGCATACGCCCTTTTTGGCCAAGTGCATCATTGTCCACGTTCTTCCTCTTTTCCTATGCTTTAAATGCAATTCCTGTCTACCCCCTGAAATCGTTTTCCTGCAATTCTACCCCGCTTACAAGTCCTCTTCGCATAATTCCTTCAATATATTTTTGGACGATAGCTGTCATTTATAACTCTGCAGGTTTGTGAATTACAGTGCCCCTGAGCTCCTTTCTTCAACTCGCTTTCTCGTGAGCTGGCCGCAAACCCGCAGGATTGCTTCAGGCCCTCATCTTGTTCCGGCACGGCATGCTGAGCCTTTGGTTAATTCCTCTTCCTGGTGGGAAATGAGAGTTAAATGTGTCCCTGCAGACACCTCCCTCACTCCCAGCCCCTTGGTGATGTGTGTCCTCTGGTTTGAGGCCACATGTGATGGGTTCCTCATCTTTGGATGATGTGGCCCCACTGGTGTGAGGACACTCCTGCCTTGTTCCTATCCCCTTGGTGATATGGTCCCTCCGGTGACAGTCTGATCCTGGTTGGGTTCCTCACACTTCTGTGAGGTGGGCCCTCTTCTCTAAGGTAACTCCTGCCTGGCTGGCACACCCCGCCTTGGCAACGTCGGCCCTCTGGTGGCCGTTGGAGCCTCCTGGGAGCCTCCTCCCCTCGGTGATGAGGCCCTCTGGCATCAGGCCCTAACTGCTGGGTTCCCACATTTTCTGATACGTGCTAAGTGGTGCGAGGGCACTCCTGCCAGGTTCCCATCCCCATGGGCATGTGGGCCTTCTGCTCTAAGGTCCCAACACCTGTGTTGTTCACCATTTCATGATGTTGGCTCTCTGGTGTTAGTTCACTCAGGCCTAGATCTCATGGACTCTGGCTCTGAGCCGCCTGCTGGGAGGTTCCTACTGCTGGATTCCTTAACTTTTTTATTCTTTGGGTCCTGAGTTTTCATGCTCCAACTTCCTGACTCACTCCCAGCCCTTTTGTGATGTAGGTCCTCTGGTTTAAAGCCACATGTACTGGTTACCTCACCTTTATTGATGTGGTCCCACTGGTGTGAGGACACTCCTGCCTGGTTCCCATCCACTTGGCGATGGGAGCCCTCTGGTGAGAGTCTGATCCTGTCTGGATTCCTCACACTTCTGGGAGGTGGACCCTCTGCTGTGAGGTCACTCCTGCCTGGCTGGCACACGTCACCTTGGTGATGTGGGCCCTCAGTTGGGAGTTGGTGCCTGCTGGGAGTCTCCTCCCCTCGGTAATGAGGGCCCTCTGGCGTCAGGCCCTAACTCATGGGCTCCCAAAATTTTCTGATGTGCGCCCTGTCGTGCGAGTACACTCCTGCCAGGGTCCCATCCCCATGGGGATGTGGGCTTTCTGCTCTGTGGTCCCAACGGCTGGGTTGCTCACAGTGTCAGAATGTGGGCCCTCTGCTGTGAGTTCACTCCGGCATGGATCCCATAGCCTCGGTGCTCTGGGCCACCTGCTTGGAGTTTTCAACTGCGGGGTTCCTCACCTTTTTTATTCTATGGGCCCTGTGTTGTGAGTCTCCTCCTGCATGCCTCACTCCCAGCCTTCTCGTGATGTGTGTCCCCTTGTTTGAGGCCACATGTGCTGTGTTCCTCACCTTTCGCTGATGTGGCCCCACTGGTGTGAGGACACTCCTGCCTGGTTTCCATCCCCTTGGTGATGTGGCCGCTCTGGCTATAGTCTGATCCTGTTTGTGTTCCTCACACTTCTGTGAGGTGGGCCCTCTGCTGTGAGGTAACTCCTGCCTGGCTTGCTCCCATTTCCTTGGTGACGTCGGCCCTCTGGTGGCATTTGGAGCCTGCTGGTAGCCTCCTCTCCTCCGTGATGAGGGCCCTCTGGCGTCAGGCCCTAACTGCTGGGTTCCCACATTTTCTGATACGTGCTAAGTTGTGCGAGGACACTCCTGCGAGGTTCCCATCCCCATGGGGTTGTGGGCCTTCTGCTCTGAGGTTCCACTGGCTGGGTTGCTCACAGTTTCATGATGTGGGCCCTCTGCTGTGAGTTCACTGTGGCTTGGATCCCATAGACTCCGTGATCTGGGCCACCTGCTGGGAGGTTCAAACTGCTGGATTCCTCACATATTTTTTTCTGTGGGCCCTGTGTTGTTAGGCTGCTCCTGCCTGCCTCACTCGGAGCACCTTGGAAATGTGGGTCCTCTGGTTTAGGCCACATGTGCTGGGCTCCTCACCTTTCTATAATGTGGCCACACTGGTGTGATGACACTCCTGCCTTGTTCCGATCCCCTTGGTGATGTGGGATCTCTGGTGAGAGTCTTATCCTGGCTGGGTTCCTCACCCTTCTGTGAGGTAGGCCCTCTGCTGTGAGGCCACTCCTGCCTGGCTGGCACACGTCACCTTGGCGACGTGGGCCCTCAGTTGGGAGTTGGTGCCTGCTGGCAGTCTCTTCCCCTCGGTAATGAGGGCCCTCTGGCGTCAGACCCTAACTCCTGGGCTCCCAAAATTTTCTGATGTGCGCCCTGTGGTGCGAGTACACTCCTGCCAGGTTCCCAACCCCATGGGAATGTGGGTCTTCTGCTCTGAGGTCCCAAAGGTACGTTGCTCAGTTTCATGATGAGGGCCCTCTGGTGTGAGTTCACTCCGGCCTGGATCCCATAGCCTCGCTTGTCCTGGCCGCCTGCGGGGAGGTTCCAACTGCGGGATTCCTCACCTTTTTCCTTCTATGGGCCCTCTGTTTTGAGGCTCCTCCTGCCTGCCTCACTCCCAGCCCCTTTGTGATGTGTGTCCTCTGGTTTGAGGCCACGTGTGCTGGGTCCCTCAGCTTTCGAAGATGTGCCCCACTGGTGTGAGGACACTCCTGCCTGGTTCCTATCCCCTTGGTGATGTGGGCCCTCTGGTGAGAGTCTGATCCTGGCTGGGTTAATCACACTTCTGTGAGGTGGGCCCTGTGCTGTGAGGTAACTCCTGCCTGGCTGGCACACCCCGCCTTGGCAACGTAGGCCCTCTTGTGGCAGTTGGAGCCTGCTGGGAGCCTCCTCCCCTCGGTGATGAGGGCCCTCTGGCATCAGACCCTAACTGCTGGGTACCCACATTTTCTGATACATGCTAAGTGGTGCGAGGACACTCGTGCCATGTTCCCAACCCCATGGGGATGTGGGCCTTCTGCTCTGAAGTCCCAACGGCTGGGTTGCTCACAGTTTCATGATGTGGGCCCTCTGCTGTGAGTTCACTGCGGCCTGGATCGCATAGACACGGTGCTCTGGGCCGCCTGCTGGGAGGTTCCCACTGCAGGATTCCTCAGCTTTTTTATTCTATTGGCCCTGTGTTGTGAGGCTACTCCTGCCTGCCTCACTCCGAGCCCCTTGGAGATCTGGGTCCTCTGGTTTAGGCCACATGTGCTGGGTTCCTCACCTTTCTATGATGTGGCCACCCTGGTGTGAAGACAGTCCTGCCTGGTTCTGATGCCCTTGGTGATGTGGGCCCTCTGGTGAGAGTCTTATCCTGGCTGGGTTCCTCACCATTCTGTGAGGTAGGCCCTCAGCTGTGAGGTCACTCCTGCCTGGCTGTTGCACGTCACCTTGGCGACATGGGCCCTCAGTTGGGAGTTGGTGCCTGCTTGGAGTCTCCTCCCCTTGGTAATGAGGGCCCTCTGGCGTCAGGCCCTAACTTCTGGGCTCCCAAATTTCTCTGTTGTGTGCCCTGTGGTGCGAGTAAACTTCTGCCAGGTTCCCAACCACATGGGAATGTGGGCCTTCTGCTCTGAGGTCCCAACGTCTGGGTTGCTCACAGTTTCATGATGAGGGCCCTCTGTTTTGAGTTCAGTCAGGCCTGGATCCCATAGCCTCGCTGCTCCTGGCCTCCTGCTGGGAGGTTCCAACTGCGAGATTCCTCACCTTTTTTATACAATGGGCCATGTGTTGGGAAGTTGATCCTGCCTGCCTCGCTCTGAGACCCATGGTGATGTGGGTCATCTGGTTTGAGGCCACATGTGCTGGGTACCTCAACTTTCGATGATGTGGCCCCATGGGTAGGAGGACACTCCTGCCTGGTTCCCAGCCCCTTGTTGATGTGGGCACTCTGGTAAGAATCTGATCCTGACTGGGTTCCTTACCCTTCTGTGAGGTGGGCCCTCTGATGTGAGGTCACTCCTGCCTGGTTGGCTCACGTCGCCTTGGTGACGTGAGCCCTCTGTTGGCCACTGAAGCATGCTGAGAGCGTCCTACCCTCTTTAATGAGGGCCCTGGATAAAACGCATACGCCCTTTTTGGCCAAGTGCATCATTGTCGCCGTTCTGCCTCTTTTCCTATGCTTTAAGCGCAATTCCAGTCTACCCCCTGAAATGGTTTTCCTGAAATTCTGCCCCGCTTTCAAGTCCTCTTCGAAGACTTACTTCAATACATTTTTGGACGATAACTGTCATTCATAACTCTGCAGGTTTGTGAATTTCAGTGCCCCTGAGCTCCTTTCCTCAACTCGCTTTCTTGTGAGCTGGCCGCAAAACCGCAGGATTGCTTCAGGCCCTAATCTGTTTCCGGCAGGGCACGCTGACCATTTGGTTAATTCCTCTTCCTGGTGGGAAATGAGCGTTCCATTTGCCCGTGCAGACACCTATAGCTAGTCTCTCATTGGTTCTCCCTATTCCTGTTCATCTTGCGCAGAAATTGCCAACTGTGCCAAACAGGAGGTTAAAGGCACTGACTCACCAAGTGGGGAGAATGTTAGTAAAGCGTCTGGAATGGTGAACCCGAGTACCAGCGTCCGAAAACTGAGATGCATTTGAAAACGTTTCCCAATCACACGGTGGACCATACTCTGGGTTTCCCATGCATGTTTTAGCTGAAGGAAGATTCCCTTAAACCTGAAGAGTTGGGAACCATGGAATGGGTACCATGCAGTATGACTTCAAAGGGTCTGCGTTTGCTCACCGAACCTCACCAAAGCTATCAGCCCGAAGTGTCCAGCCTTATGTCTCACCCAGCTCTGGGTGTAGATGTGGTAAATCCAGGTTTCATCACAAGCCCTGAATGAATTATTTAAGTATTGCTCTCTATTTCACTGTCATTGTGTTTTCTTTTTGAAATTTATTTTGATAATGGGATTTATCGAATTTTCACTGCTGCGTTTATGCCGCTGTACACACGCTTGATTTCCTTGTGAAGACATATAAATCCATGGGTTTTAAGATTCTTACTTGTCAGGTATGTTCCCAGGCGTTGAATATGGGCTGTTGAGTCCATTTCGTTGAGCACGGAGTAGGGCTTGTCTATTATATATTTGGCTTATGGAACGGTATCTGTGCTAATTTCAATCTCTGGTTTTATGCAGCACCCCAACTCACCTTTCCCCATAAGCAAGCATAAGTTGGTTTTCTCAATTTGAGACCCTGTTCTGTTTTGTAATTCAGTTCATGGGTAGCCAAGTTTACATTCCGTGTATTAGTGATATCTTATGATGTTTCTTTTTCTGTGTGACTTATTTCTCGTAGAATCATCATACCTGAATCCACTCATTATGCCGCTACGGGCCTGATGACGTAGATTTCATTGCTGAGTGATATTCCATTGTACGTGCGTACCACAACTTCTTTATCCATTTTTTCCTTTTTCGGATATTTAACTTGTACCGTAGACAAGGTTCTTGTAAACAGAGCCATCCAAAATTTTGGGGTGGCTGTGTGTTTTTGATTTTAATTTCCCTAAGCTATAGGACCATAAGTGGAAGTGACATAGGCTGTGTTGCTTTGTTTCCTACGTGTTTCAGGATACACCATACATTTCTCCAGAGTGGCTGTTGGCAATTTACATCCCGCCCATCAACATAACAAGGCTCCCTGTTCTCCATGACCTGTCCTGTCTTTCTGGATTTTACACTTTTTTCAGATTGCCCTTTTGACCGGGGGGCAGTGAGACTTCATCGTAGTGCAGATTTCCTTTACACGCTTGCTTGGTTGGCCAAAAAGGGCGTATGCGTTTTTTCCTGAATATATTCAGGAAAAAACGCATACGCCCTTTTTGGCCAAGTGCATCATTGTCGACATTCTGCCTCTTTTCCTATGCTTTAAGTGCAATTCCAGTCTACCCCCTGAAATCGTTTTCCTGAAATTCTGCCCCGCTTTCATGTCCTCTTTGAAAACTTACTTCAGTACATTTTTGGATGATAGCTGTCATTCATAACTCGGCAGGTTTGTGAATTACAGTGTCCCTGAGCTCCTTTCTTCAACTCGCTTTCTTGTGACCTGTCCGCAAAACTGCAGGATTACTTCAGGCCCTAATCTGTTTCTGGCAGGGCACGCTGAGCCTTTGTTACTTCCTCATCCTGGTGGGAAATGTGCGTTCCATTTGCCCTTGAAGACACCTACAGCTAGTCTCTCATTGGTTCTCCATATTCCTGTTCATCTTGAGCAGAAATTGCAAACTGTGCCAAACAGGAGGTTAAAGGCACTGACTCTCCAAGTGGGGAGAGTGTTAGTAAAGCGTCTGGAATGGTGAACCCGAGTCCCAGGTTTCGAAAACTGAGATGCATTTGAAAACGTTTCCCAATCACACGGTGGACCATATTCTGTGTTTCCCATGCATGTTGTAGCTGAAGGAAGAATCCCTTAAACCTGAAGAGTTGGGAACCATGGAATGGGTACCATGCAGTATGACTTCAAAGGGTCTGCGTTTGCTCACCGAACCTCACCAATGCTATCAGCCCGAAGTGTCCAGCCTTATGTCTCAGCCAGCTCTGGGTGTAGATGTGGTAAATCCTGGTTGCATCACAAGCCTTGAATGAATTATTTAAGAATTGCTCTCTATTTCACTGTCATTGGGTTTTGTTTTTGAAATTTATTTTGGCAATGGGATTTATCGGATGTTCACTGCTGCGTTTAGGCCGCTGTACAGACGCTTGATTTCCTTATGGAGACGTATAAATCCATGGGTTTTAAGATTCTTACTTCTCAGGTATCTTCCCAGGCGTTGAATATGGGGTGTTGAGTCCATTTCGTTTGAGCAAGGAGTAAGTCTTGTCTATTATATATTTGGCTTATGGAACGGTATCTGTGCTAATTTCCATCTCTGGTTTTATGCAGCACCCCAACTCACCTTTCCCCATAAGCAAGCATAAGTTGGTTTTCTAAATTTGAGACCCTGTTCTGTTTTGTAATTCAGTTCATGTGTAGCCAAGTTTACATTCCGTGTATTAGTGATATCTTATGATGTTTCTTTTTCTGTGTGATTTATTTCTCGTAGAATCATCTTACCTGAATCCACTCACTATGCCGCTACGGGCCTGATGACGTAGGTTTCATTGCTGAGTGATATTCCATTGTACGTGCGTACCACAACTTCTTTATCCATTTTTTGCTTTCTCGGATATTTAACTTGTACCGTAGACGAGGTTCTTGTAAACACAGCCGTCCCAAACATTGGGGTGGCTGTGTGTTTTTGATTTTAATTTCCCTAAGCTATAGGACCATAAGTGGAAGTGCCATAGGCTGTGTTGCTTTGTTTCCTACGTGTTTCAGGATACACCATACATATCTCCAGAGTGGCTGTTGGCAAATTACATCCCACCCATCAGCATAACAAGGCTCCCTGTTCTCCATGACCTGTCCTGCCTTTCTGGATTTTACACTTTTTTCAGATGGCCCTTTTGACCGGGGGGCAGTGAGACTTCATTGTAGTGCAGATTTCCTTTACACGCTTGCTTGGTTGGCCAAAAAGGGCGTATGCGTTTATTCCTGAATATATTCAGGAAAAAACGCATACGCACTTTTTCGCCAAGTGCATCATTGTCGACATTCTGCCTCTTTTCCTATGCTTTAAGTGCAATTCCAGTCTACCCCCTGAAATCATTTTCCTGAAATTGTGCCCCGCTTTCAAGTCCTCTTCGAAGACTTACTTCAGTACATTTTTGGACGATACCTGTCATTCATAACTCTGCAGGTTTGTGAATTACAGTGCCCCTGAGCTCCTTTCTTCAACTCGCTTTCTTGTGAGCTGGCCGCAAAACCGCAGGATTGCTTCAGGCCCTAATCTGTTTCCGGCATGGCACGCTGAGCCTTTGGTTAATTCCTCTTCCTGGTGGCAAATGAGCATTCCATTTGCCCGTGCAGACACCAACAGCTAGTCTCTCATTGGTTCTCCCTATTCCTGTTCATCTTGCGCAGAAATTGCAAACTGTGCCAAACAGGAGGTTAAAGGCAATGACTCTCCAAGTGGGGAGAGTGTTAGTGAAGCGTCTGGAATGCTGAACGCGAGTACCAGGGGACGAAAACTGAGATGCATTGGAAAACATTTCCCAATCACACGGCGGTCGATAGTCTGGGTTTCCCATGCATGTTTTAGCTGAAGGAAGAATCCCTTAAACCTGGAGAGTTGGGACCCATGGAATGGGTACCATGGAGTATGACTTCAAAGGTTCTGCGTCTGGTCACCGAACCTCACCAATGCTATCAGCCCAAAGTGTCCAGCCTTATGTCTCACCCAGCTCTGGGTGTAGATGTGGTAAATCCAGGTTTCATCACAAGCCCTGAATGAATTATTTAAGAATTGCTCTCTATTTCACTGTCATTGTGTTTTGTTTTTGAAATTTATTTTGATAATGGGATTTATCGGATTTTCACTGCTGCGTTTAGGCCGCTGTACACACGCTTGATTTCCTTATGGAGACATATAAATCCATGGGTTTTAAGATTCTTACTTGTCAGGTATGTTGCCAGGCGTTGAATATGGGGTGTTGAGTCCATTTCGTTGAGCACGGAGTAGGGCTTGTCTATTATATATTTGGCTTATGGAACGGTATCTGTGCTAATTTCAATCTCTGGTTTTATGCAGCACCCCAACTCACCTTTCCCCATAAGCAAGCATAAGTTGGTTTTCTAAATTTGAGACCCTGTTCTGTTTTGTAATTCAGTTCATGTGTAGCCAACTTTACATTCCGTGTACTAGTGATATCTTATGATGTTTCTTTTTCTGTGTGACTTATTTCTCGTAGAATCATCGTACCTGAATCCACTCATTATGCCGCTACGGGCCTGATGACGTAGATTTCATTGCTGACTGATATTCCATTGTACGTGCGTACCACAACTTCTTTATCCATTTTTTGCTTTCTGGGATATTTTACTTGTACCGTAGACGAGGTTCTTGTAAACAGAGCCGTCCCAAACTTTGGGGTGGCTGTGTGTTTTTGATTTTAATTTCCATAAGCTATAGGACCATAAGTGGAAGTGCCATAGGCTGTGTTGCTTTGTTTCCTACTTGTTTCTGGAAACACCATACACTTCTCCAGAGTGGTTGTTGGCAATTTACATCCCGCCCATCAGCATGACAAGGCTCCCTGTTCTCCATGACCTGTCCTGACTCTCTGGATTTTACATTTTTTTCAGATGGCCCTTTTGACCGGGGGGCAGTGAGACTTCATTGTAGTGCAGATTTCCATTACACGCTTGCTTGGTTGACCAAAAAGGGCGTATGCGTTTTTTCCTGAATATATTCAGGAAAAAACTTATACACACTTTTTGGCCAAGTGCATCATTGTCGACATTCTGCCTCTTTTCCTATGCTTTTAGTACAATTCCAGCCTATCCCCTGAAATCGTTTTCCTGAAATTCTGCCCCGCTTTCAAGTCCGTTTCGAAGACTTACTTCAATACATTTTTGGACGATAGCTGTCATTCATAACTCTGCAGGTTTGTGAATTACAGTGCCCCTGAGCTCATTTCTTCAACTCGCTTTCTTTTGAGCTGTCCTCAAAACTGCAGGATTACTTCAGGCCCTAATCTGTTTCTGGCAGGGCACGCTGAGCCTTTGTTTAATTCCTCATCCTGGTGGGAAATGTGCGTTCCATTTGCCCGTGAAGACACCTACAGCTAGTCTCTCATTGGTTCTCCATATTCCTGTTCATCTTGAGCAGAAATTGCAAACTGTGCCAAACAGGAGGTTAAAGGCACTGACTCTCCCAGTGGGGAGAGTGTTAGTAAAGCGTCTGGAATGGTGAACCGGGGTCCCATGTTTCGAAAACTGAGATGCATTTGAAAACGTTTCCCAATCACAGGGTGGACCATACTCTGGGTTTCCCATGCATGTTTTAGCTGAAGGAAGAATCCCTTAAACCTGAAGAGTTGGGAACCATGGAATGGGTACCATGCAGTATGACTTCAAAGGGTCTGCGTTTGCTCACCGAACCTCACCAATGCTATCAGCCCGAAGTGTCCAGCCTTATGTCTCAGCCAGCTCTGGGTGTAGATGTGGTAAATCCAGGTTGCATCACAAGCCTTGAATGAATTATTTAAGAATTGCTCTCTATTTCACTGTCATTGGGTTTTGTTTTTGAAATTTATTTTGGCAATGGGATTTATCGGATGTTCACTGCTGCGTTGAGGCCGCTGTACACACGCTTGATTTCCTTATGGAGACATATAAATCCATGGGTTTTAAGATTCTTACTTGTCAGGTATGTTCCCAGGCGTTGAATATGGGCTGTTGAGTCCATTTCGTTGAGCACGGAGTAGGGCTTGTCTATTATATATTTGGCTTATGGAACGGTATCTGTGCTAATTTCAATCTCTGGTTTTATGCAGCACCCCAACTCACCTTTCCCCATAAGCAAGCATAAGTTGGTTTTCTCAATTTGAGACCCTGTTCTGTTTTGTAATTCAGTTCATGGGTAGCCAAGTTTACATTCCGTGTATTAGTGATATCTTATGATGTTTCTTTTTCTGTGTGACTTATTTCTCGTAGAATCATCATACCTGAATCCACTCATTATGCCGCTACGGGCCTGATGACGTAGATTTCATTGCTGAGTGATATTCCATTGTACGTGCGTACCACAACTTCTTTATCCATTTTTTCCTTTTTCGGATATTTAACTTGTACCGTAGACAAGGTTCTTGTAAACAGAGCCATCCAAAATTTTGGGGTGGCTGTGTGTTTTTGATTTTAATTTCCCTAAGCTATAGGACCATAAGTGGAAGTGACATAGGCTGTGTTGCTTTGTTTCCTACGTGTTTCAGGATACACCATACATTTCTCCAGAGTGGCTGTTGGCAATTTACATCCCGCCCATCAACATAACAAGGCTCCCTGTTCTCCATGACCTGTCCTGTCTTTCTGGATTTTACACTTTTTTCAGATTGCCCTTTTGACCGGGGGGCAGTGAGACTTCATCGTAGTGCAGATTTCCTTTACACGCTTGCTTGGTTGGCCAAAAAGGGCGTATGCGTTTTTTCCTGAATATATTCAGGAAAAAACGCATACGCCCTTTTTGGCCAAGTGCATCATTGTCGACATTCTGCCTCTTTTCCTATGCTTTAAGTGCAATTCCAGTCTACCCCCTGAAATCGTTTTCCTGAAATTCTGCCCCGCTTTCATGTCCTCTTTGAAAACTTACTTCAGTACATTTTTGGATGATAGCTGTCATTCATAACTCGGCAGGTTTGTGAATTACAGTGTCCCTGAGCTCCTTTCTTCAACTCGCTTTCTTGTGACCTGTCCGCAAAACTGCAGGATTACTTCAGGCCCTAATCTGTTTCTGGCAGGGCACGCTGAGCCTTTGTTACTTCCTCATCCTGGTGGGAAATGTGCGTTCCATTTGCCCTTGAAGACACCTACAGCTAGTCTCTCATTGGTTCTCCATATTCCTGTTCATCTTGAGCAGAAATTGCAAACTGTGCCAAACAGGAGGTTAAAGGCACTGACTCTCCAAGTGGGGAGAGTGTTAGTAAAGCGTCTGGAATGGTGAACCCGAGTCCCAGGTTTCGAAAACTGAGATGCATTTGAAAACGTTTCCCAATCACACGGTGGACCATATTCTGTGTTTCCCATGCATGTTGTAGCTGAAGGAAGAATCCCTTAAACCTGAAGAGTTGGGAACCATGGAATGGGTACCATGCAGTATGACTTCAAAGGGTCTGCGTTTGCTCACCGAACCTCACCAATGCTATCAGCCCGAAGTGTCCAGCCTTATGTCTCAGCCAGCTCTGGGTGTAGATGTGGTAAATCCTGGTTGCATCACAAGCCTTGAATGAATTATTTAAGAATTGCTCTCTATTTCACTGTCATTGGGTTTTGTTTTTGAAATTTATTTTGGCAATGGGATTTATCGGATGTTCACTGCTGCGTTTAGGCCGCTGTACAGACGCTTGATTTCCTTATGGAGACGTATAAATCCATGGGTTTTAAGATTCTTACTTCTCAGGTATCTTCCCAGGCGTTGAATATGGGGTGTTGAGTCCATTTCGTTTGAGCAAGGAGTAAGTCTTGTCTATTATATATTTGGCTTATGGAACGGTATCTGTGCTAATTTCCATCTCTGGTTTTATGCAGCACCCCAACTCACCTTTCCCCATAAGCAAGCATAAGTTGGTTTTCTAAATTTGAGACCCTGTTCTGTTTTGTAATTCAGTTCATGTGTAGCCAAGTTTACATTCCGTGTATTAGTGATATCTTATGATGTTTCTTTTTCTGTGTGATTTATTTCTCGTAGAATCATCTTACCTGAATCCACTCACTATGCCGCTACGGGCCTGATGACGTAGGTTTCATTGCTGAGTGATATTCCATTGTACGTGCGTACCACAACTTCTTTATCCATTTTTTGCTTTCTCGGATATTTAACTTGTACCGTAGACGAGGTTCTTGTAAACACAGCCGTCCCAAACATTGGGGTGGCTGTGTGTTTTTGATTTTAATTTCCCTAAGCTATAGGACCATAAGTGGAAGTGCCATAGGCTGTGTTGCTTTGTTTCCTACGTGTTTCAGGATACACCATACATATCTCCAGAGTGGCTGTTGGCAAATTACATCCCACCCATCAGCATAACAAGGCTCCCTGTTCTCCATGACCTGTCCTGCCTTTCTGGATTTTACACTTTTTTCAGATGGCCCTTTTGACCGGGGGGCAGTGAGACTTCATTGTAGTGCAGATTTCCTTTACACGCTTGCTTGGTTGGCCAAAAAGGGCGTATGCGTTTATTCCTGAATATATTCAGGAAAAAACGCATACGCACTTTTTCGCCAAGTGCATCATTGTCGACATTCTGCCTCTTTTCCTATGCTTTAAGTGCAATTCCAGTCTACCCCCTGAAATCATTTTCCTGAAATTGTGCCCCGCTTTCAAGTCCTCTTCGAAGACTTACTTCAGTACATTTTTGGACGATACCTGTCATTCATAACTCTGCAGGTTTGTGAATTACAGTGCCCCTGAGCTCCTTTCTTCAACTCGCTTTCTTGTGAGCTGGCCGCAAAACCGCAGGATTGCTTCAGGCCCTAATCTGTTTCCGGCATGGCACGCTGAGCCTTTGGTTAATTCCTCTTCCTGGTGGCAAATGAGCATTCCATTTGCCCGTGCAGACACCAACAGCTAGTCTCTCATTGGTTCTCCCTATTCCTGTTCATCTTGCGCAGAAATTGCAAACTGTGCCAAACAGGAGGTTAAAGGCAATGACTCTCCAAGTGGGGAGAGTGTTAGTGAAGCGTCTGGAATGCTGAACGCGAGTACCAGGGGACGAAAACTGAGATGCATTGGAAAACATTTCCCAATCACACGGCGGTCGATAGTCTGGGTTTCCCATGCATGTTTTAGCTGAAGGAAGAATCCCTTAAACCTGGAGAGTTGGGACCCATGGAATGGGTACCATGGAGTATGACTTCAAAGGTTCTGCGTCTGGTCACCGAACCTCACCAATGCTATCAGCCCAAAGTGTCCAGCCTTATGTCTCACCCAGCTCTGGGTGTAGATGTGGTAAATCCAGGTTTCATCACAAGCCCTGAATGAATTATTTAAGAATTGCTCTCTATTTCACTGTCATTGTGTTTTGTTTTTGAAATTTATTTTGATAATGGGATTTATCGGATTTTCACTGCTGCGTTTAGGCCGCTGTACACACGCTTGATTTCCTTATGGAGACATATAAATCCATGGGTTTTAAGATTCTTACTTGTCAGGTATGTTGCCAGGCGTTGAATATGGGGTGTTGAGTCCATTTCGTTGAGCACGGAGTAGGGCTTGTCTATTATATATTTGGCTTATGGAACGGTATCTGTGCTAATTTCAATCTCTGGTTTTATGCAGCACCCCAACTCACCTTTCCCCATAAGCAAGCATAAGTTGGTTTTCTAAATTTGAGACCCTGTTCTGTTTTGTAATTCAGTTCATGTGTAGCCAACTTTACATTCCGTGTACTAGTGATATCTTATGATGTTTCTTTTTCTGTGTGACTTATTTCTCGTAGAATCATCGTACCTGAATCCACTCATTATGCCGCTACGGGCCTGATGACGTAGATTTCATTGCTGACTGATATTCCATTGTACGTGCGTACCACAACTTCTTTATCCATTTTTTGCTTTCTGGGATATTTTACTTGTACCGTAGACGAGGTTCTTGTAAACAGAGCCGTCCCAAACTTTGGGGTGGCTGTGTGTTTTTGATTTTAATTTCCATAAGCTATAGGACCATAAGTGGAAGTGCCATAGGCTGTGTTGCTTTGTTTCCTACTTGTTTCTGGAAACACCATACACTTCTCCAGAGTGGTTGTTGGCAATTTACATCCCGCCCATCAGCATGACAAGGCTCCCTGTTCTCCATGACCTGTCCTGACTCTCTGGATTTTACATTTTTTTCAGATGGCCCTTTTGACCGGGGGGCAGTGAGACTTCATTGTAGTGCAGATTTCCATTACACGCTTGCTTGGTTGACCAAAAAGGGCGTATGCGTTTTTTCCTGAATATATTCAGGAAAAAACTTATACACACTTTTTGGCCAAGTGCATCATTGTCGACATTCTGCCTCTTTTCCTATGCTTTTAGTACAATTCCAGCCTATCCCCTGAAATCGTTTTCCTGAAATTCTGCCCCGCTTTCAAGTCCTCTTCGAAGACTTACTTCAATACATTTTTGGACGATAGCTGTCATTCATAACTCTGCAGGTTTGTGAATTACAGTGCCCCTGAGCTCATTTCTTCAACTCGCTTTCTTTTGAGCTGTCCTCAAAACTGCAGGATTACTTCAGGCCCTAATCTGTTTCTGGCAGGGCACGCTGAGCCTTTGTTTAATTCCTCATCCTGGTGGGAAATGTGCGTTCCATTTGCCCGTGAAGACACCTACAGCTAGTCTCTCATTGGTTCTCCATATTCCTGTTCATCTTGAGCAGAAATTGCAAACTGTGCCAAACAGGAGGTTAAAGGCACTGACTCTCCCAGTGGGGAGAGTGTTAGTAAAGCGTCTGGAATGGTGAACCGGGGTCCCATGTTTCGAAAACTGAGATGCATTTGAAAACGTTTCCCAATCACAGGGTGGACCATACTCTGGGTTTCCCATGCATGTTTTAGCTGAAGGAAGAATCCCTTAAACCTGAAGAGTTGGGAACCATGGAATGGGTACCATGCAGTATGACTTCAAAGGGTCTGCGTTTGCTCACCGAACCTCACCAATGCTATCAGCCCGAAGTGTCCAGCCTTATGTCTCAGCCAGCTCTGGGTGTAGATGTGGTAAATCCAGGTTGCATCACAAGCCTTGAATGAATTATTTAAGAATTGCTCTCTATTTCACTGTCATTGGGTTTTGTTTTTGAAATTTATTTTGGCAATGGGATTTATCGGATGTTCACTGCTGCGTTGAGGCCGCTGTACACACGCTTGATTTCCTTATGGAGACATATAAATCCATGGGTTTTAAGATTCTTACTTGTCAGGTATCTTCCCAGGCGTTGAATATGGGGTGTTTAGTCCATTTCGTTTGAGCAAGGAGTAGGTCTTGTCTATTATATATTTGGCTTATGGAACGGTATCTGTGCTAATTTCCATCTCTGGTTTTATGCAGCACCCCAACTCACCTTTCCCCATAAGCAAGCATAAGTTGGTTTTCTCAATTTGAGACCCTGTTCTGTTTTGTAATTCAGTTCATGGGTAGCCAAGTTTACATTCCGTGTATTAGTGATATCTTATGATGTTTCTTTTTCTGTGTGATTTATTTCTCGTAGAATCATCTTACCTGAATCCACTCACTATGCCGCTACGGGCCTGATGACGTAGGTTTCATTGCTGAGTGATATTCCATTGTACGTGCGTACCACGACTTCCTTATCCATTTTTTGCTTTCTCGGATATTTAACTTGTACCGTAGACGAGGTTCTTGTAATCAGAGCCGTCCCAAACTTTGGGGTGGCTGTGTGTTTTTGATTTTAATTTCCCTAAGCTATAGGACCATAAGTGGAAGTGACATAGGCTGTGTTGCTTTGTTTCCTACGTGTTTCAGGATACACCATACATATATCCAGAGTGGCTGTTGGCAATTTACATCCCGCCCATCAGCATAACAAGGCTCCCTGTTCTCCATGACCTGTCCTGCCTTTCTGGATTTTACACTTTTTTCAGATGGCCCTTTTGACCGGGGGGCAGTGAGACTTAATTGTAGTGCAGATTTCCTTTACACGCTTGCTTGGTTGGCCAAAAAGGGCGTATGCGTTTATTCCTGAATATATTCAGGAAAAAACGCATACACCCTTTTTCGCCATGTGCATCATTGTCGACATTCTGCCTCTTTTCCTATGCTTTAAGTGCAATTCCAGTCTACCCCCTGAAATCGTTTTCCTGAAATTCTGCCCCGCTTTCAAGTCCTCTTCGAAGACTTACTTCAGTACATTTTTGGACGATACCTGTCATTCATAACTCTGCAGGTTTGTGAATTACAGTGCCCCTGAGCTCCTTTCTTCAACTCCCTTTCTTGTGAGCTGGCTGCAAAACCGCAGGATTGCTTCAGGCCCTAATCTGTTTCCGGCAGGGCACGCTGAGCCTTTGGTTAATTCGTCTTCCTGGTGGGAAATGAGCGTTCCATTTGCCCGTGCAGACACCTACAGCTAGTCTCTCATTGGTTCTCCCTATTCCTGTTCATCTTGCGCAGAAATTGCAAACTGTGCCACACAGGAGTTTAAAGGCACTGACTCTCCAAGTGGGGAGAATGTTAGTAAAGCGCCTGGAATGGTGAACTTGAGTACCAGCGTTCGAAAACTGAGATGCATTAGAAAACGTTTCCCAATCAAACGGCGGACCATACTCTGGGTTTCCCATGCATGTTTTAGCTGAAGGAAGAATCCCTTAAACCTGGAGAGTTGGGACCCTTGGAATGGGTACCATGCAGTATGACTTCAAAGGGTCTGCGTTTGCTCACCGAACCTCACCAAAGCTATCAGCCCGAAGTGTCCAGCCTTATTTCTCACCCAGTTCTGGGTGTAGATGTGGTAAATCCAGGTTTCATCACAAGCCCTGAATGAATTATTTAAGAATTGCTCTCTATTTCACTGTCATTGTGTTTTGTTTTTGAAATTTATTTTGATAATGGGATTTATCGGATTTTCACTGCTGCGTTTATGCCGCTGTACACCCGCTTGATTTCCTTGTGGAGACATATAAATCCATGGGTTTTAAGATTCTTACTTGTCAGGTATATTCCCAGGCGTTGAATATGGAGTGTTGAGTCCATTTCGTTGAGCAAGGAGTAGGTCTTGTCTATTATATATTTGGCTTATGGAAAGGTATCTGTGCTAATTTCAATCTCTGGTTTTATGCAGCACCCCAACTCACCTTTCCCCATAAGCAAACATAAGTTGGTTTTCTAAATTTGATACCATGTTCTGTTTTGTAATTCAGTTAATGTGTAGTCAAATTTACATTACGTGTATTAGTGATATCTTATGATGTTTCTTTTTCTGTGTGACTTATTTCTCGTAGAATCATCGTACCTGAACCCACTCCTTATGCTGATACGGGCCTGATGACGTAGATTTCATTGCTGAGTGATATTCCATTGTACGTGCATACCACAACTTCTTTATCCATTTTTTGCTTTCTCGGATATTTAACTTGTACCGTAGACGAGGTTCTTGTAAACAGAGACGTCCCAAACATTGGGGTGGCTGTGTGTTTTTGATTTTAATTTCCCTAAGCTATAGGACCATAAGTGGAAGTGCAATAGGCTGTGTTGCTTTGTTTCCTACGTGTTTCAGGAAACACCATACACTTCTCCAGAGTGGCTGTTGGCAATTTACTTCCTGCCCAGCAGCATAACAAGGCTCCCTGTTCTCCATGACCTGTCCTGCCTTTCTGGATTTTACACTTTTTTCAGATGGCCCTTTTGACCGGGGGGCAGTGAGACTCCATTGTAGTGCAGATTTCCTTTACACGCATGCTTGGTTGGCCAAAAAGGGCGTATGCGTTTTTTCCGGAATATATTCAGGAATAAACGCATACGCCATTTTTGGCCAAGTGCATCATTGTCGACATTCTGCCTCTTTTCCTATTCTTTAAGTGCAATTCCAGTCTACCCCCTGAAATCGTTTTCCTGAAATTCTGCCCCGCTTTCAAGTCCTCTTCGAAGAATTACTTCAATACATTTTTGGACGATAGCTGTCATTCATAACTCTGCAGGTTTGTGAATTACAGTGCCCCAGAACTCCTTTCCTCAACTCGCTTTCATGTGAACTGGCCGCAAAACCGCAGGATTGTTTCAGGCCCTAATCTGTTTCCGGCATGGCACGCTGAGCCTTTGGTTAATTCCTCTTCCTGGTGGCAAATGAGCATTCCATTTTCCCGTGCAGACACCTACAGGTACTCTCTCATTGGTTCTCCCTATTCCTGTTCATCTTGCGCAGAAATTGCAAACTCTGCCAAACAGGAGGTTAAAAGCACTGACTCTCCAAGTGGAGAGAGTTTTAGTAAAGCGTCTGGAATGGTGAACCCGAGTACCAGGGTTCGAAAACTGAGATGCATTTGGAAACGTTTCCCAATCACACGGTGGACCATATTCTGGGTTTCCCATGCATGTTTTAGCTGAAGGAAGAATCCCTTAAACCTGGAGAGTTGGGACCCATGGAATGAGTACCATGCAGTATGACTTCAAAGGGTCTGCGTTTGCTCACCGAACCTCACCAATGCTATCAGCCCGAAGTGCCCAGCCTTATGTCTCACCCAGCTCTGGGTGTAGATGTGGTAAATCCAGGTTGCATCACAAGCCCTGAATGAATTATTTAAGAATTGCTCTCTATTTCACTCTCATTGTGTTTTGTTTTTGAAATTTATTTTGATAATGGGATTTATCGGATTTTCACTGTTGCGTTTAGGCCGATGTACAGACATTTGATTTCCTTATGGAGACATATAAATCCATGGGTTTTAAGATTCTTACTTGTCAGGTATATTCCCAGGCGTTGAATATGGGGTGTTGAGTCTATTTTGCTGAGCAAGGAGTAGGTCTTGTCTATTATATATTTGGCTTATGGAACAGTATCTGTGCTAATTTCAATCTCTGTTTTTATGCAACACCCCAACTCACCTTTCCCCATAAGCAAGCATAAGTTGGTTGTCTCAATTTGAGACCCTGTTCTGTTTTGTAATTCAGTTCATGTGTAGCCAAGTTTACATTCCGTGTATTAGTCATATCTTATGATGTTTCTTTTTCTGTGTGACTTATTTCTCTTAGAATCATCGTACCTGAATCCACTCATTATGGCGCTACGGGCCTGATGACGTAGATTTCATTGCTGTGTGATATTCCATTGTACGTACGTAGCACTACTTCTTTATCCATTTTTTGCTTTCTCGGATATTTAACTTGTACCGTAGACGAGGTTCCTGTAAACGGAGCCGTCCCAAACTTTGGGGTGGCTGTGTGTTTTTGATTTTAATTTCCCTAAGCTATAGGACCATAAGTGGAAGTGCCATAGGCTGTGTTGTTTTGTTTCCTACGTGTTTCAGGAAACACCATACACTTCTCCAGAGTGGCTGTTGGCAATTTACATCCTGCCCAGCAGCATAACAAGGCTCCCTGTTCTCCATGACCTGTCCTGCCTTTCTGGATTTTACACTTTTTTCAGATGGCCCTTTTGACCGGGGGGCAGTGAAACTTCATTGTAGTGCAGATTTCCTTTACACACTTGCTTGGTTGACCAAAAAGTGCGTATGCGTTTTTTCCTGACTATATTCAGGAAAAAACACATACGGCCTTTTTGGCCAAGTGCATCATTGTCGACATTCTGCCTCATTTCCTATGCTTTAAGTGCAATTCCAGTCTACCCCCTGAAATCGTTTTCCAGAAATTCTGCCCCGCTTTCCAGTCCTCTTCGAAGACTTACTTCAATACAATTTTGGACGATAGCTGTCATTCATAACTCTGCAGGTTTGTGAATTTCAGTGACCCTGAGCTCCTTTCTTCAACTCACTTTCTTGTGAGCTGGCTGCAAAACCGCAGGATTGCTTCAGGCCCTAATCTGTTTCTGGCAGGGCACGCTGAGCCTTTGCTTAATTCGTCTTCCTGGTTGGAAATGAGCATTCCATTTGCCCGTGCAGACACCTACAGCTAGTCTCTCATTGGTTCTCCCTATTCCTGTTCATCTTGCGCAGAAATTGCAAACTGTGCCAAACAGGAGTTTAAAGGCACTGACTCTCCAAGTGGGGAGAGTGTTAGTAAAGCTTCTGGAATGGTGAACCCGAGTACCAGTGTCCGAAAACTGAGATGCATTTGAAAACGTTTCCCAATCACACGGTGGACCATACTTTGGGTTTCCCATGCATGTTTTAGCTGAAGGAAGATTCCCTTAAACCTGGAGAGTTGGGACCCATGGAATGGGTACCATGCAGTATGACTTCAAAGGGTCTGCGTTTGCTCACCGAACCTCACCAAAGCTGTCAGCCCGAAGTGTCCAGCCTTATGTCTCACCCAGCTCTGGGTGTAGATGTGGTAAATCCAGGTTTCATCACAAGCCCTGAATGAATTATTTAAGAATTGCTCTCTATTTCACTGTCATTGTGTTTTGTTTTTGAAATTTATTTTGATAATGGGATTTATCGGATATTCACTGCTGCGTTTATGCCGCTGTACACACGCTTGATTTCCTTGTGGAGACATATAAATCCATGGGTTTTAAGATTCTTACTTGTCAGGTATATTCCCAGGCGTTGAATATGGAGTGTTGAGTCCATTTCGTTGAGCAAGGAGTAGGTCTTGTCTATTATACATTTGGTTTATGGAAAGGTATCTGTGCTAATTTCAATCTCTGGTTTTATGCAGCACCCCAACTCACCTTTCCCCATAAGCAAACATAAGTTGGTTTTCTAAATTTGATACCATGTTCTGTTTTGTAATTCAGTTCATGTGTAGTCAAATTTACATTCCGTGTATTAGTGATATCTTATGATGTTTCTCTTTCTGTGTGACTTATTTCTCGTAGAATCATCGTACCTGAACCCACTCATTATGCCGATACGGGCCTGATGACGTAGATTTCATTGCTGAGTGATATTCCATTGTACGTGCATACCACAACTTCTTTATCCATTTTTTGCTTTCTCGGATATTTAACTTGTACCGTAGACGAGGTTCTTGTAAACAGAGACGTCCCAAACATTGGGGTGGCTGTGTGTTTTTGATTTTAATTTCCCTAAGCTATAGGACCATAAGTGGAAGTGCCATAGGCTGTGTTGCTTTGTGTCCTATGTGTTTCAAGAAACACCATACACTTCTCCAGAGTGGCTGTTGGCAATTTACATCCCGCCCATCAGCATAACAAGGCTTCCTGTTCTCTATGACCTGTTCTGCCTTTCTGGATTTTACACTTTTTTCAGATGGCCCTTTTGACCGGTGGGCAGTGAGACTTCATTGTAGTGCAGATTTCCTTTACACGCCTGCTTGGTTGGCCAAAAAGGGCGTATGCGTTTTTTCCTGAATATATTCAGGATAAAACGCATACGCCCTTTTTGGCCAAGTGCATCATTGTCGACATTCTGCCTCTTTTCCTATGCTTTAAGTGCAATTCCAGTCTACCCCCTGAAATCGTTTTCCTGAAATTCTGCCCCACTTTCAAGTCCTCTTCGAAGACTTACTTCAGTACATTTTTGGACGATAGCTGTCATTCATAACTCTGCAGGTTTGTGAATTACAGTGCCCCTGAGCTCATTCCCTCAACTCGCTTTCTCGTGAGCTGGCTGCAAAACCGCAGGATTGCTTCAGGCCCTAATCTCTTTCCGGCAGGGCACGCTGAGCCTTTGGTTACTTCGTCTTCCTGGTGGGAAATGAGCATTCCATTTGCCCGTGCAGACACCTACAGCTAGTCTCTCATTGGTTCTCCCTATTCCTGTTCATCTTGCGCAGAAATTGCAAACTGTGCCAAACAGGAGGTTAAAGGCACTGACTCTCCAAGTGGGGAGAATGTTAGTAAAGCGTCTGGAATGGTGAACCCAAGTACCAGGGTTCGAAAACTGAGATGCATTTGAAAACGTTTCCCAATCACAGGGTGGACCATACTCTGGGTTTCCCATGCGTGATTTAGCTGAAGGAAGAATCCCTTAAACCTGGAAAGTTGGGACCCATGGAATGGGTACCAGGCAGTATGACTTCAAAGGGTCTGCGTTTGCTCACCGAACCTCACCAATGCTATCAGCCTGAAGTGTCCAGCCTTATGTCTCACCCAGCTCTGGGTGTAGATGTGGTAAATCCAGGTTGCATCACAAGCCCTGAATGAATTATTTAAGAATTGCTCTCTATTTCACTGTCATTTTGTTTTGTTTTCGAAATTTATCTTGATAATGGGATTTATCGGATTTTAACTGCTGCGTTGAGGCTGCTGTACACATGCTTGATTTCCTTATGGAGACATATAAATCCATGGGTTTTAAGATTCTTTCTTGTCAGGTATGTTTCCAGGCGTTGAATATGGGCTGTTGAGTCCATTTCGCTGAGCAAGGAGTAGGTCTTGTCTATTATATATTTGGCTTATGGAATGGTATCTGTGCTAATTTAATCTCTGGTTTTATACAGCACACAAATTCACCTTTCCCCTTAAGCAAGCATAAGTTGGTTTTCTAAATTTGAGACCCTGTTATGTTTTGTAATTCAGTTCATGTGTAGTCAGTTTACATTCCGTGTATTAGTGATATCTTATGATGTTTCTTATTCTGTGTGACTTATTTCCCATAGAATCATCGTACTTGGATCCACTCATTATGCCTCTACGGGCCTGATGACGGAGATTTCATTGCTGAGTGATATTCCATTGTACGTGCGTACCACAACTTCTTTATCCATTTTTTGCTTTCTTGGATATTTAACTTGTACCGTAGATGAGGTTCTTGTAAACAGAGCCGGCCCAAACTTTGGGGTGGCTTTGTGTTTTTGATTTTAATTTCCCTAAGCTATAGGACCATAAGTGGAAGTGCAATAGGCTGTGTTGCTTTGTTTCCTACGTGTTTCAGGAAACACCATACACTTCTCCAGAGTGGCTGTTGGCAATTGACATCCTGCCCAGCAGCATAACAAGGCTCCCTGTTCTCCATGACCTGTCCTGCCTTTCTGGATTTTACACTTTTTTCAGATGGCCCTTTTGACCGGGGGCAGTGAAACTTCATTGTAGTGCACATTTCCTTTACACACTTGCTTGGTTGACCAAAAAGTGCGTATGCGTTTTTTCCTGACTATATTCAGGAAAAAACACATACGGCCTTTTTGGCCAAGTGCATCATTGTCGACATTCTGCCTCATTTCCTATGCTTTAAGTGCAATTCCAGTCTACCCCCTGAAATCGTTTTCCAGAAATTCTGCCCCGCTTTCCAGTCCTCTTCGAAGACTTACTTCAATACAATTTTGGACGATAGCTGTCATTCATAACTCTGCAGGTTTGTGAATTTCAGTGACCCTGAGCTCCTTTCTTCAACTCACTTTCTTGTGAGCTGGCTGCAAAACCGCAGGATTGCTTCATGCCCTAATCTGTTTCCGGCAGGGCATGCTGAGCCTTTGCTTAATTCGTCTTCCTGGTGGGAAATGAGCGTTCCATTTGCCCGTGCAGACACCTACAGCTAGTCTCTCATTGGTTCTCCCTATTCCTGTTCATCTTGCGCAGAAATTGCAAACTGTGCCAAACAGGAGTTTAAAGGCACTGACTCTCCAAGTGGGGAGAGTGTTAGTAAAGCGTCTGGAATGGTGAACCTGAGTACCAGCGTCCGAAAACTGAGATGCATTTGAAAACGTTTCCCAATCACACGGTGGACCATACTCTGGGTTTCCCATGCATGTTTTAGCTGAAGGAAGATTCCCTTAAACCTGGAGATTTGGGACCCATGGAATGGGTACCATGCAGTATGACTTCAAAGGGTCTGCGTTTGCTCACCGAAGCTCACCAAAGCTATCAGCCCGAAGTGTCCAGCCTCATGTCTCACCCTGCTCTGGGTGTAGATGTGGTAAATCGAGGTTTCATCACAAGCCCTGAATGAATTATTTAAGAATTGCTCTCTATTTCACTGTCATTGTGTTTTGTTTTTGAAATTTATTTTGATAATGGGATTTATCGGATATTCACTGCTGCGTTTATGCCGCTGTACACACGTTTGATTTCCTTGTGGAGACATATAAATCCATGGGTTTTAAGATTCTTACTTGTCAGGTATATTCCCAGGCGTTGAATATGGAGTGTTCAGTCCATTTCGTTGAGCAAGGAGTAGGTCTTGTCTATTATATATTTGGCTTATGGAAAGGTATCTGTGCTAATTTCAATCTCTGGTTTTATGCAGCACCCCAACTCACCTTTCCCCATAAGCAAACATAAGTTGGTTTTCTAAATTTGAGACCCTGTTCTGTTTTGTAATTCAGTTCATGTGTAGTCAAGTTAACATTCCGTGTATTAGTGATATCTTATGATGTTTCTTATTCTGTGTGACTTATTTACCGCAGAATCATCGTACTTGGATCCACTCATTATGCCGCTACGGGCCTGATGACGGAGATTTCATTGCTGAGTGATATTCCATTGTACGTGCATACCACAACTTCTTTATCCATTTTTTGCTTTCTCGGATATTTAACTTGTACCGTAGATGAGGTTTTTGTAAACAGAGCCGTCCCAAACTTTGGGGTGGCTGTGTGTTTTTGATTTTAATTTCCCTAAGCTATAGGACCATAAGTGGAAGTGCAATAGGCTGTGTTGCTTTGTTTCCTACGTGTTTCAGGAAACACCATACACTTCTCCAAATTGGCTGTTTGCAATTTACATCCCACCCAGCAGCATAACAAGGCTCCCTGTTCTCCATGACCTGTCCTGCCTTTCTGGATTTTACACTTTTTTCAGATGGCCCTTTTGACCGGGGGGCAGTGAGACTTCATTGTAGTGCCGATTTCCTTTACATGCCGGCTTGGTTGGCCAAAAAGGGCGTATGCGTTTTTTCCTGAATATATTCAGGAAAAAACGCATACGGCCTTTTTGGCCAAGTGCATCATTGTCGACATTCTGCCTCTTTTCCTATGCTTTAAGTGCAATTCCAGTCTACCCCCTGAAATCGTTTTCCTGAAATTCTGCCCCGCTTTCCAGTCCTCTTCGAAGACTTACTTCAGTACATTTTTGGACGATAGCTGTCATTCTTAACTCTGCAGGTTTTTGAATTAAGGTGACCCTGAGCTCCTTTCTTCAACTCGCTTTCTTTTGAGCTGGCTGCAAAACCGCAGGATTGCTTCAGGCCCTAATCTGTTTCCGGCAGGGCACGCTGAGCCTTTGGTTAATTCCTCTTCCTGCTGGGAAATGAGCGTTCCATTTGCCCGTGCAGACACCTACAGCTAGTCTCTCATTGGTTCTCCCTATTCCTGTTCATCTTGCGCAGAAATTGCCAACTGTGCCAAACAGGAGGTTAAATGCACTGACTCTCCAAGTGGGGAGAGTGTTAGTAAAGCGTCTGGAATGGTGAACCCGAGTGCCAGGGGACGAAAACTGAGATGCATTTGAAAACGTTTCCCAATCACAGGGTGGACCATACTCTGGGTTTCCCATGCATGTTTTAGCTGAAGGTAGAATCCCTTAAACCTGGAGAGTTGGGACCCTTGGAATGGGTACCATGCAGTATGACTTCAAAGGGTCTGCATTTGCTCACCGAACCTCACCAATGCTATCAGCCCGAAGTGTCCAGCCTTATGTCTCACCCAGCTCTGGGTGTAGATGTGGTAAATCCAGGTTTCATGACAAGCCCTGAATGAGTTATTTAAGAATTGCTCTCTATTTCACTGTCATTGTGTTTTGTTTTCGAAATTTATGTTGATAATGGGATTTATCGGATTTTCACTGCTGCGTTGAGGCCACTGTACACATGCTTGATTTCCTTATGGAGACATATAATTCCATGGGTTTTAAGATTCTTACTTGTCAGGTATATTCCCAGGCGTTGAATATGGGGTGTTGAGTCCATTTCGTTGAGCAAGGAGTAGGTCTTGTCTATTATATATTTGGCTTATGGAACGGTATCTGTTCTAATTTCAATCTCTGGGTTTATGCAGCACCCCAACTCACCTTTCCCCTTAAGCAAGCAAAATTTGGTTTTCTAAATTTGAGACCCTGTTCTGTTTTATAATTCAGTTCATGTGTAGCCAAGTTTACATTCCGTGTATTAGTGATATCTTATGATGTTTCTTTTTCAGTGTGACTTATTTCTCGTAGAATCATCGTACCTGAATCCACTTATTATGCCGTTACGGGCATGATGACGTACATTTCATTGCTGAGTGATGTTCCACTGTACGTGCGTACCACAACATCTTTATGCATTTTTTGCTTTCTCGGATATTTAACTTGTACCGAAGACGAGGTTATTGTCAACAGAGCCATCCCAAACTTTGGGGTGGCTGTGTGTTTTTGATTTTAATTTCCCTAAGCTATAGGACCATAAGTGGAAGTGCCATAGGCTCTGTTGCTTTGTTTCCTACGTGTTTCAGGAAACACCATACACTTCTCCAGAGTGGCTGTTGGCAATTTACATAACGCCCATCAGCATAACAAGGCTCCTTGTTCTCCATGACCTGTCCTGCCTTTCTGGATTTTACACTTTTTTCAGATGCCCCTTTTGACCAGGGGGCAGGGAGACTTCATTGTAGTGCATATTGCTTTTACACGCTTGCTTGGTTGGCCAAAAAGGGCATATGCGTTTTTTCCTGAATATAGTCAGGAAAAAACGCATACGGCCTTTTTGGCCAAGTGCATCATTGTCGACATTCTGCCTCTTTTCCTATGCTTTAAGTGCAATTCCAGTCTACCCCCTGAAATCGTTTTCCTGAAATTCTGCCCCGCTTTCCAGTCCTCTTCGAAGACTTACTTCAGTACATTTTTGGACGATAGCTGTCATTCTTAACTCTGCAGGTTTTTGAATTAAGGTGACCCTGAGCTCCTTTCTTCAACTCGCTTTCTTTTGAGCTGGCTGCAAAACCGCAGGATTGCTTCAGGCCCTAATCTGTTTCCGGCAGGGCACGCTGAGCCTTTGGTTAATTCCTCTTCCTGCTGGGAAATGAGCGTTCCATTTGCCCGTGCAGACACCTACAGCTAGTCTCTCATTGGTTCTCCCTATTCCTGTTCATCTTGCGCAGAAATTGCCAACTGTGCCAAACAGGAGGTTAAATGCACTGACTCTCCAAGTGGGGAGAGTGTTAGTAAAGCGTCTGGAATGGTGAACCCGAGTGCCAGGGGACGAAAACTGAGATGCATTTGAAAACGTTTCCCAATCACAGGGTGGACCATACTCTGGGTTTCCCATGCATGTTTTAGCTGAAGGTAGAATCCCTTAAACCTGGAGAGTTGGGACCCTTGGAATGGGTACCATGCAGTATGACTTCAAAGGGTCTGCATTTGCTCACCGAACCTCACCAATGCTATCAGCCCGAAGTGTCCAGCCTTATGTCTCACCCAGCTCTGGGTGTAGATGTGGTAAATCCAGGTTTCATGACAAGCCCTGAATGAGTTATTTAAGAATTGCTCTCTATTTCACTGTCATTGTGTTTTGTTTTCGAAATTTATGTTGATAATGGGATTTATCGGATTTTCACTGCTGCGTTGAGGCCACTGTACACATGCTTGATTTCCTTATGGAGACATATAATTCCATGGGTTTTAAGATTCTTACTTGTCAGGTATATTCCCAGGCGTTGAATATGGGGTGTTGAGTCCATTTCGTTGAGCAAGGAGTAGGTCTTGTCTATTATATATTTGGCTTATGGAACGGTATCTGTTCTAATTTCAATCTCTGGGTTTATGCAGCACCCCAACTCACCTTTCCCCTTAAGCAAGCAAAATTTGGTTTTCTAAATTTGAGACCCTGTTCTGTTTTATAATTCAGTTCATGTGTAGCCAAGTTTACATTCCGTGTATTAGTGATATCTTATGATGTTTCTTTTTCAGTGTGACTTATTTCTCGTAGAATCATCGTACCTGAATCCACTTATTATGCCGTTACGGGCATGATGACGTACATTTCATTGCTGAGTGATGTTCCACTGTACGTGCGTACCACAACATCTTTATGCATTTTTTGCTTTCTCGGATATTTAACTTGTACCGAAGACGAGGTTATTGTCAACAGAGCCATCCCAAACTTTGGGGTGGCTGTGTGTTTTTGATTTTAATTTCCCTAAGCTATAGGACCATAAGTGGAAGTGCCATAGGCTCTGTTGCTTTGTTTCCTACGTGTTTCAGGAAACACCATACACTTCTCCAGAGTGGCTGTTGGCAATTTACATAACGCCCATCAGCATAACAAGGCTCCTTGTTCTCCATGACCTGTCCTGCCTTTCTGGATTTTACACTTTTTTCAGATGCCCCTTTTGACCGGGGGGCAGGGAGACTTCATTGTAGTGCATATTGCTTTTACACGCTTGCTTGGTTGGCCAAAAAGGGCATATGCGTTTTTTCCTGAATATAGTCAGGAAAAAACGCATACGGCCTTTTTGGCCAAGTGCATCATTGTCGACATTCTGCCTCTTTTCCTATGCTTTAAGTGCAATTCCAGTCTACCCCCTGAAATCGTTTTCCTGAAATTCTGCCCCGCTTTCCAGTCCTCTTCGAAGACTTACTTCAGTACATTTTTGGACGATAGCTGTCATTCTTAACTCTGCAGGTTTTTGAATTAAGGTGACCCTGAGCTCCTTTCTTCAACTCGCTTTCTTTTGAGCTGGCTGCAAAACCGCAGGATTGCTTCAGGCCCTAATCTGTTTCCGGCAGGGCACGCTGAGCCTTTGGTTAATTCCTCTTCCTGCTGGGAAATGAGCGTTCCATTTGCCCGTGCAGACACCTACAGCTAGTCTCTCATTGGTTCTCCCTATTCCTGTTCATCTTGCGCAGAAATTGCCAACTGTGCCAAACAGGAGGTTAAATGCACTGACTCTCCAAGTGGGGAGAGTGTTAGTAAAGCGTCTGGAATGGTGAACCCGAGTGCCAGGGGACGAAAACTGAGATGCATTTGAAAACGTTTCCCAATCACAGGGTGGACCATACTCTGGGTTTCCCATGCATGTTTTAGCTGAAGGTAGAATCCCTTAAACCTGGAGAGTTGGGACCCTTGGAATGGGTACCATGCAGTATGACTTCAAAGGGTCTGCATTTGCTCACCGAACCTCACCAATGCTATCAGCCCGAAGTGTCCAGCCTTATGTCTCACCCAGCTCTGGGTGTAGATGTGGTAAATCCAGGTTTCATGACAAGCCCTGAATGAGTTATTTAAGAATTGCTCTCTATTTCACTGTCATTGTGTTTTGTTTTCGAAATTTATGTTGATAATGGGATTTATCGGATTTTCACTGCTGCGTTGAGGCCACTGTACACATGCTTGATTTCCTTATGGAGACATATAATTCCATGGGTTTTAAGATTCTTACTTGTCAGGTATATTCCCAGGCGTTGAATATGGGGTGTTGAGTCCATTTCGTTGAGCAAGGAGTAGGTCTTGTCTATTATATATTTGGCTTATGGAACGGTATCTGTTCTAATTTCAATCTCTGGGTTTATGCAGCACCCCAACTCACCTTTCCCCTTAAGCAAGCAAAATTTGGTTTTCTAAATTTGAGACCCTGTTCTGTTTTATAATTCAGTTCATGTGTAGCCAAGTTTACATTCCGTGTATTAGTGATATCTTATGATGTTTCTTTTTCAGTGTGACTTATTTCTCGTAGAATCATCGTACCTGAATCCACTTATTATGCCGTTACGGGCATGATGACGTACATTTCATTGCTGAGTGATGTTCCACTGTACGTGCGTACCACAACATCTTTATGCATTTTTTGCTTTCTCGGATATTTAACTTGTACCGAAGACGAGGTTATTGTCAACAGAGCCATCCCAAACTTTGGGGTGGCTGTGTGTTTTTGATTTTAATTTCCCTAAGCTATAGGACCATAAGTGGAAGTGCCATAGGCTCTGTTGCTTTGTTTCCTACGTGTTTCAGGAAACACCATACACTTCTCCAGAGTGGCTGTTGGCAATTTACATAACGCCCATCAGCATAACAAGGCTCCTTGTTCTCCATGACCTGTCCTGCCTTTCTGGATTTTACACTTTTTTCAGATGCCCCTTTTGACCGGGGGGCAGGGAGACTTCATTGTAGTGCATATTGCTTTTACACGCTTGCTTGGTTGGCCAAAAAGGGCATATGCGTTTTTTCCTGAATATAGTCAGGAAAAAACGCATACGCCCTTTTTGGCCAAGTGCATCATTGTCGACATTCTGCCTCTTTTCCTATGCTTTAAGTGCAATTCCAGTCTACCCCCTGAAATCGTTTTCCTGAAATTCTGCCCCGCTTTCCAGTCCTCTTCGAAGACTTACTTCAGTACATTTTTGGACGATAGCTGTCATTCATAACTCTGCATGTTTGTGAATTACAGTGCCCCTGAGCTCCTTTCTTCAACTCGCTTTCTTGTGAGCTGGCCGCAAAACCGCAGGATTGCTTCAGGCCCTAATCTGTTTCTGGCAGGGCACCCTGATCCTTTGGTTAATTCCTCTTCCTGGTGGGAATTGAGCGTTCCATTTGCCCGTGCAGACACCTATAGCTAGTCTCTCATTGGTTCTCCCTATTCCTGTTCATCTTGCGCAGAAATTGCCAACTGTGTCAAACAGGAGATTAAAGGCACTGACTCTCCAAGTGGGGAGAGTGTTAGTAAAGCGTCTGGAATGGTGAACCCGAGTACCAGGGGACGAAAACTGAGATGCATTTGAAAACGTTTCCCAATCACACGGTGGACTATATTCTGGGTTTCCCATGCATCTTTTAGCTGAAGGAAGAATCCCTTAAACCTGGAGAGTTGGGACCGTTGGAATGGGTACCATGCAGTATGACTTCAAAGGGTCTGAATTTGCTCACTGAACCTCACCAATGCTATCAGCCCGAAGTGTCCAGCCTTATGTCTCACCCAGCTCTGGGTGTAGATGTGGTAAATCCAGGTTTCATGACAAGCCCTGAATGAATTATCTAAGAATTGCTCTCTATTTCACTGTCATTGTGTTTTGTTTATGAAATTTATGTTGATAATGGGATTTATCGGATTTTCACTGCTGCGTTGAGGCCACTGTACACACGCTTGATTTCCTTATGGAGACATATAAATCCATGGGTTTTAAGATTCTTACTTGTCAGGTATGTTCCCAGGCGTTGAATATGGGCTGTTGAGTCCATTTCGCTGAGCAAGGAGTAGGTCTTGTCTATTATATATTTGGCTTATGGAATGGTATCTGTGCTAATTTCAATCTCTGGTTTTATACAGCACCCAAATTCACCTTTCCCCATAAGCAAGCATAAGTTGGTTTTCTAAATTTGAGACCCTGTTCTGTTTTGTAATTCAGTTCATGTGTTGTCAAGTTTACATTCCGTGTATTAGTGATATCTTATGATGTTTCTTATTCTGTGTGACTCATTTCCCGTAGAATCATCGTACTTGGATCCACTCATTATGCCGCTACAGGCCTGATGACGGAGATTTCATTGCTGAGTGATATTCCATTGTACGTGCGTACCACAACTTCTTTATCCATTTTTTGCTTTCTCGGATATTTAACTTGTACCGTAGATGAGGTTCTTGTAAACAGAGCCGTCCCAAACTTTGGGGTGGCTGTGTGTTTTTGATTTTAATTTCCCTAAGCTATAGGACCATAAGTGGAAGTGCAATAGGCTGTGTTGCTTTGTTTCCTACGTGTTTCAGGAAACACCATACACTTCTCCAGAGTGGCTGTTGGCAATTTACTTCCTGCCCAGCAGCATAACAAGGCTCCCTGTTCTCCATGACCTGTCCTGCCTTTCTGGATTTTACACTTTTTTCAGATGGCCCTTTTGACCGGGGGGCAGTGAGACTCCATTGTAGTGCAGATTTCCTTTACACGCATGCTTGGTTGGCCAAAAAGGGCGTATGCGTTTTTTCCGGAATATATTCAGGAATAAACGCATACGCCATTTTTGGCCAAGTGCATCATTGTCGACATTCTGCCTCTTTTCCTATTCTTTAAGTGCAATTCCAGTCTACCCCCTGAAATCGTTTTCCTGAAATTCTGCCCCGCTTTCAAGTCCTCTTCGAAGAATTACTTCAATACATTTTTGGACGATAGCTGTCATTCATAACTCTGCAGGTTTGTGAATTACAGTGCCCCAGAACTCCTTTCCTCAACTCGCTTTCATGTGAACTGGCCGCAAAACCGCAGGATTGTTTCAGGCCCTAATCTGTTTCCGGCATGGCACGCTGAGCCTTTGGTTAATTCCTCTTCCTGGTGGCAAATGAGCATTCCATTTTCCCGTGCAGACACCTACAGGTACTCTCTCATTGGTTCTCCCTATTCCTGTTCATCTTGCGCAGAAATTGCAAACTCTGCCAAACAGGAGGTTAAAAGCACTGACTCTCCAAGTGGAGAGAGTTTTAGTAAAGCGTCTGGAATGGTGAACCCGAGTACCAGGGTTCGAAAACTGAGATGCATTTGGAAACGTTTCCCAATCACACGGTGGACCATATTCTGGGTTTCCCATGCATGTTTTAGCTGAAGGAAGAATCCCTTAAACCTGGAGAGTTGGGACCCATGGAATGAGTACCATGCAGTATGACTTCAAAGGGTCTGCGTTTGCTCACCGAACCTCACCAATGCTATCAGCCCGAAGTGCCCAGCCTTATGTCTCACCCAGCTCTGGGTGTAGATGTGGTAAATCCAGGTTGCATCACAAGCCCTGAATGAATTATTTAAGAATTGCTCTCTATTTCACTCTCATTGTGTTTTGTTTTTGAAATTTATTTTGATAATGGGATTTATCGGATTTTCACTGTTGCGTTTAGGCCGATGTACAGACATTTGATTTCCTTATGGAGACATATAAATCCATGGGTTTTAAGATTCTTACTTGTCAGGTATATTCCCAGGCGTTGAATATGGGGTGTTGAGTCTATTTTGCTGAGCAAGGAGTAGGTCTTGTCTATTATATATTTGGCTTATGGAACAGTATCTGTGCTAATTTCAATCTCTGTTTTTATGCAACACCCCAACTCACCTTTCCCCATAAGCAAGCATAAGTTGGTTGTCTCAATTTGAGACCCTGTTCTGTTTTGTAATTCAGTTCATGTGTAGCCAAGTTTACATTCCGTGTATTAGTCATATCTTATGATGTTTCTTTTTCTGTGTGACTTATTTCTCTTAGAATCATCGTACCTGAATCCACTCATTATGGCGCTACGGGCCTGATGACGTAGATTTCATTGCTGTGTGATATTCCATTGTACGTACGTAGCACTACTTCTTTATCCATTTTTTGCTTTCTCGGATATTTAACTTGTACCGTAGACGAGGTTCCTGTAAACGGAGCCGTCCCAAACTTTGGGGTGGCTGTGTGTTTTTGATTTTAATTTCCCTAAGCTATAGGACCATAAGTGGAAGTGCCATAGGCTGTGTTGTTTTGTTTCCTACGTGTTTCAGGAAACACCATACACTTCTCCAGAGTGGCTGTTGGCAATTTACATCCTGCCCAGCAGCATAACAAGGCTCCCTGTTCTCCATGACCTGTCCTGCCTTTCTGGATTTTACACTTTTTTCAGATGGCCCTTTTGACCGGGGGGCAGTGAAACTTCATTGTAGTGCAGATTTCCTTTACACACTTGCTTGGTTGACCAAAAAGTGCGTATGCGTTTTTTCCTGACTATATTCAGGAAAAAACACATACGGCCTTTTTGGCCAAGTGCATCATTGTCGACATTCTGCCTCATTTCCTATGCTTTAAGTGCAATTCCAGTCTACCCCCTGAAATCGTTTTCCAGAAATTCTGCCCCGCTTTCCAGTCCTCTTCGAAGACTTACTTCAATACAATTTTGGACGATAGCTGTCATTCATAACTCTGCAGGTTTGTGAATTTCAGTGACCCTGAGCTCCTTTCTTCAACTCACTTTCTTGTGAGCTGGCTGCAAAACCGCAGGATTGCTTCAGGCCCTAATCTGTTTCTGGCAGGGCACGCTGAGCCTTTGCTTAATTCGTCTTCCTGGTTGGAAATGAGCATTCCATTTGCCCGTGCAGACACCTACAGCTAGTCTCTCATTGGTTCTCCCTATTCCTGTTCATCTTGCGCAGAAATTGCAAACTGTGCCAAACAGGAGTTTAAAGGCACTGACTCTCCAAGTGGGGAGAGTGTTAGTAAAGCTTCTGGAATGGTGAACCCGAGTACCAGTGTCCGAAAACTGAGATGCATTTGAAAACGTTTCCCAATCACACGGTGGACCATACTTTGGGTTTCCCATGCATGTTTTAGCTGAAGGAAGATTCCCTTAAACCTGGAGAGTTGGGACCCATGGAATGGGTACCATGCAGTATGACTTCAAAGGGTCTGCGTTTGCTCACCGAACCTCACCAAAGCTGTCAGCCCGAAGTGTCCAGCCTTATGTCTCACCCAGCTCTGGGTGTAGATGTGGTAAATCCAGGTTTCATCACAAGCCCTGAATGAATTATTTAAGAATTGCTCTCTATTTCACTGTCATTGTGTTTTGTTTTTGAAATTTATTTTGATAATGGGATTTATCGGATATTCACTGCTGCGTTTATGCCGCTGTACACACGCTTGATTTCCTTGTGGAGACATATAAATCCATGGGTTTTAAGATTCTTACTTGTCAGGTATATTCCCAGGCGTTGAATATGGAGTGTTGAGTCCATTTCGTTGAGCAAGGAGTAGGTCTTGTCTATTATACATTTGGTTTATGGAAAGGTATCTGTGCTAATTTCAATCTCTGGTTTTATGCAGCACCCCAACTCACCTTTCCCCATAAGCAAACATAAGTTGGTTTTCTAAATTTGATACCATGTTCTGTTTTGTAATTCAGTTCATGTGTAGTCAAATTTACATTCCGTGTATTAGTGATATCTTATGATGTTTCTCTTTCTGTGTGACTTATTTCTCGTAGAATCATCGTACCTGAACCCACTCATTATGCCGATACGGGCCTGATGACGTAGATTTCATTGCTGAGTGATATTCCATTGTACGTGCATACCACAACTTCTTTATCCATTTTTTGCTTTCTCGGATATTTAACTTGTACCGTAGACGAGGTTCTTGTAAACAGAGACGTCCCAAACATTGGGGTGGCTGTGTGTTTTTGATTTTAATTTCCCTAAGCTATAGGACCATAAGTGGAAGTGCCATAGGCTGTGTTGCTTTGTGTCCTATGTGTTTCAAGAAACACCATACACTTCTCCAGAGTGGCTGTTGGCAATTTACATCCCGCCCATCAGCATAACAAGGCTTCCTGTTCTCTATGACCTGTTCTGCCTTTCTGGATTTTACACTTTTTTCAGATGGCCCTTTTGACCGGTGGGCAGTGAGACTTCATTGTAGTGCAGATTTCCTTTACACGCCTGCTTGGTTGGCCAAAAAGGGCGTATGCGTTTTTTCCTGAATATATTCAGGATAAAACGCATACGCCCTTTTTGGCCAAGTGCATCATTGTCGACATTCTGCCTCTTTTCCTATGCTTTAAGTGCAATTCCAGTCTACCCCCTGAAATCGTTTTCCTGAAATTCTGCCCCACTTTCAAGTCCTCTTCGAAGACTTACTTCAGTACATTTTTGGACGATAGCTGTCATTCATAACTCTGCAGGTTTGTGAATTACAGTGCCCCTGAGCTCATTCCCTCAACTCGCTTTCTCGTGAGCTGGCTGCAAAACCGCAGGATTGCTTCAGGCCCTAATCTCTTTCCGGCAGGGCACGCTGAGCCTTTGGTTACTTCGTCTTCCTGGTGGGAAATGAGCATTCCATTTGCCCGTGCAGACACCTACAGCTAGTCTCTCATTGGTTCTCCCTATTCCTGTTCATCTTGCGCAGAAATTGCAAACTGTGCCAAACAGGAGGTTAAAGGCACTGACTCTCCAAGTGGGGAGAATGTTAGTAAAGCGTCTGGAATGGTGAACCCAAGTACCAGGGTTCGAAAACTGAGATGCATTTGAAAACGTTTCCCAATCACAGGGTGGACCATACTCTGGGTTTCCCATGCGTGATTTAGCTGAAGGAAGAATCCCTTAAACCTGGAAAGTTGGGACCCATGGAATGGGTACCAGGCAGTATGACTTCAAAGGGTCTGCGTTTGCTCACCGAACCTCACCAATGCTATCAGCCTGAAGTGTCCAGCCTTATGTCTCACCCAGCTCTGGGTGTAGATGTGGTAAATCCAGGTTGCATCACAAGCCCTGAATGAATTATTTAAGAATTGCTCTCTATTTCACTGTCATTTTGTTTTGTTTTCGAAATTTATCTTGATAATGGGATTTATCGGATTTTAACTGCTGCGTTGAGGCTGCTGTACACATGCTTGATTTCCTTATGGAGACATATAAATCCATGGGTTTTAAGATTCTTTCTTGTCAGGTATGTTTCCAGGCGTTGAATATGGGCTGTTGAGTCCATTTCGCTGAGCAAGGAGTAGGTCTTGTCTATTATATATTTGGCTTATGGAATGGTATCTGTGCTAATTTAATCTCTGGTTTTATACAGCACACAAATTCACCTTTCCCCTTAAGCAAGCATAAGTTGGTTTTCTAAATTTGAGACCCTGTTATGTTTTGTAATTCAGTTCATGTGTAGTCAGTTTACATTCCGTGTATTAGTGATATCTTATGATGTTTCTTATTCTGTGTGACTTATTTCCCATAGAATCATCGTACTTGGATCCACTCATTATGCCTCTACGGGCCTGATGACGGAGATTTCATTGCTGAGTGATATTCCATTGTACGTGCGTACCACAACTTCTTTATCCATTTTTTGCTTTCTTGGATATTTAACTTGTACCGTAGATGAGGTTCTTGTAAACAGAGCCGGCCCAAACTTTGGGGTGGCTTTGTGTTTTTGATTTTAATTTCCCTAAGCTATAGGACCATAAGTGGAAGTGCAATAGGCTGTGTTGCTTTGTTTCCTACGTGTTTCAGGAAACACCATACACTTCTCCAGAGTGGCTGTTGGCAATTGACATCCTGCCCAGCAGCATAACAAGGCTCCCTGTTCTCCATGACCTGTCCTGCCTTTCTGGATTTTACACTTTTTTCAGATGGCCCTTTTGACCGGGGGCAGTGAAACTTCATTGTAGTGCACATTTCCTTTACACACTTGCTTGGTTGACCAAAAAGTGCGTATGCGTTTTTTCCTGACTATATTCAGGAAAAAACACATACGGCCTTTTTGGCCAAGTGCATCATTGTCGACATTCTGCCTCATTTCCTATGCTTTAAGTGCAATTCCAGTCTACCCCCTGAAATCGTTTTCCAGAAATTCTGCCCCGCTTTCCAGTCCTCTTCGAAGACTTACTTCAATACAATTTTGGACGATAGCTGTCATTCATAACTCTGCAGGTTTGTGAATTTCAGTGACCCTGAGCTCCTTTCTTCAACTCACTTTCTTGTGAGCTGGCTGCAAAACCGCAGGATTGCTTCATGCCCTAATCTGTTTCCGGCAGGGCATGCTGAGCCTTTGCTTAATTCGTCTTCCTGGTGGGAAATGAGCGTTCCATTTGCCCGTGCAGACACCTACAGCTAGTCTCTCATTGGTTCTCCCTATTCCTGTTCATCTTGCGCAGAAATTGCAAACTGTGCCAAACAGGAGTTTAAAGGCACTGACTCTCCAAGTGGGGAGAGTGTTAGTAAAGCGTCTGGAATGGTGAACCTGAGTACCAGCGTCCGAAAACTGAGATGCATTTGAAAACGTTTCCCAATCACACGGTGGACCATACTCTGGGTTTCCCATGCATGTTTTAGCTGAAGGAAGATTCCCTTAAACCTGGAGATTTGGGACCCATGGAATGGGTACCATGCAGTATGACTTCAAAGGGTCTGCGTTTGCTCACCGAAGCTCACCAAAGCTATCAGCCCGAAGTGTCCAGCCTCATGTCTCACCCTGCTCTGGGTGTAGATGTGGTAAATCGAGGTTTCATCACAAGCCCTGAATGAATTATTTAAGAATTGCTCTCTATTTCACTGTCATTGTGTTTTGTTTTTGAAATTTATTTTGATAATGGGATTTATCGGATATTCACTGCTGCGTTTATGCCGCTGTACACACGTTTGATTTCCTTGTGGAGACATATAAATCCATGGGTTTTAAGATTCTTACTTGTCAGGTATATTCCCAGGCGTTGAATATGGAGTGTTCAGTCCATTTCGTTGAGCAAGGAGTAGGTCTTGTCTATTATATATTTGGCTTATGGAAAGGTATCTGTGCTAATTTCAATCTCTGGTTTTATGCAGCACCCCAACTCACCTTTCCCCATAAGCAAACATAAGTTGGTTTTCTAAATTTGAGACCCTGTTCTGTTTTGTAATTCAGTTCATGTGTAGTCAAGTTAACATTCCGTGTATTAGTGATATCTTATGATGTTTCTTATTCTGTGTGACTTATTTACCGCAGAATCATCGTACTTGGATCCACTCATTATGCCGCTACGGGCCTGATGACGGAGATTTCATTGCTGAGTGATATTCCATTGTACGTGCATACCACAACTTCTTTATCCATTTTTTGCTTTCTCGGATATTTAACTTGTACCGTAGATGAGGTTTTTGTAAACAGAGCCGTCCCAAACTTTGGGGTGGCTGTGTGTTTTTGATTTTAATTTCCCTAAGCTATAGGACCATAAGTGGAAGTGCAATAGGCTGTGTTGCTTTGTTTCCTACGTGTTTCAGGAAACACCATACACTTCTCCAAATTGGCTGTTTGCAATTTACATCCCACCCAGCAGCATAACAAGGCTCCCTGTTCTCCATGACCTGTCCTGCCTTTCTGGATTTTACACTTTTTTCAGATGGCCCTTTTGACCGGGGGGCAGTGAGACTTCATTGTAGTGCCGATTTCCTTTACATGCCGGCTTGGTTGGCCAAAAAGGGCGTATGCGTTTTTTCCTGAATATATTCAGGAAAAAACGCATACGGCCTTTTTGGCCAAGTGCATCATTGTCGACATTCTGCCTCTTTTCCTATGCTTTAAGTGCAATTCCAGTCTACCCCCTGAAATCGTTTTCCTGAAATTCTGCCCCGCTTTCCAGTCCTCTTCGAAGACTTACTTCAGTACATTTTTGGACGATAGCTGTCATTCTTAACTCTGCAGGTTTTTGAATTAAGGTGACCCTGAGCTCCTTTCTTCAACTCGCTTTCTTTTGAGCTGGCTGCAAAACCGCAGGATTGCTTCAGGCCCTAATCTGTTTCCGGCAGGGCACGCTGAGCCTTTGGTTAATTCCTCTTCCTGCTGGGAAATGAGCGTTCCATTTGCCCGTGCAGACACCTACAGCTAGTCTCTCATTGGTTCTCCCTATTCCTGTTCATCTTGCGCAGAAATTGCCAACTGTGCCAAACAGGAGGTTAAATGCACTGACTCTCCAAGTGGGGAGAGTGTTAGTAAAGCGTCTGGAATGGTGAACCCGAGTGCCAGGGGACGAAAACTGAGATGCATTTGAAAACGTTTCCCAATCACAGGGTGGACCATACTCTGGGTTTCCCATGCATGTTTTAGCTGAAGGTAGAATCCCTTAAACCTGGAGAGTTGGGACCCTTGGAATGGGTACCATGCAGTATGACTTCAAAGGGTCTGCATTTGCTCACCGAACCTCACCAATGCTATCAGCCCGAAGTGTCCAGCCTTATGTCTCACCCAGCTCTGGGTGTAGATGTGGTAAATCCAGGTTTCATGACAAGCCCTGAATGAGTTATTTAAGAATTGCTCTCTATTTCACTGTCATTGTGTTTTGTTTTCGAAATTTATGTTGATAATGGGATTTATCGGATTTTCACTGCTGCGTTGAGGCCACTGTACACATGCTTGATTTCCTTATGGAGACATATAATTCCATGGGTTTTAAGATTCTTACTTGTCAGGTATATTCCCAGGCGTTGAATATGGGGTGTTGAGTCCATTTCGTTGAGCAAGGAGTAGGTCTTGTCTATTATATATTTGGCTTATGGAACGGTATCTGTTCTAATTTCAATCTCTGGGTTTATGCAGCACCCCAACTCACCTTTCCCCTTAAGCAAGCAAAATTTGGTTTTCTAAATTTGAGACCCTGTTCTGTTTTATAATTCAGTTCATGTGTAGCCAAGTTTACATTCCGTGTATTAGTGATATCTTATGATGTTTCTTTTTCAGTGTGACTTATTTCTCGTAGAATCATCGTACCTGAATCCACTTATTATGCCGTTACGGGCATGATGACGTACATTTCATTGCTGAGTGATGTTCCACTGTACGTGCGTACCACAACATCTTTATGCATTTTTTGCTTTCTCGGATATTTAACTTGTACCGAAGACGAGGTTATTGTCAACAGAGCCATCCCAAACTTTGGGGTGGCTGTGTGTTTTTGATTTTAATTTCCCTAAGCTATAGGACCATAAGTGGAAGTGCCATAGGCTCTGTTGCTTTGTTTCCTACGTGTTTCAGGAAACACCATACACTTCTCCAGAGTGGCTGTTGGCAATTTACATAACGCCCATCAGCATAACAAGGCTCCTTGTTCTCCATGACCTGTCCTGCCTTTCTGGATTTTACACTTTTTTCAGATGCCCCTTTTGACCGGGGGGCAGGGAGACTTCATTGTAGTGCATATTGCTTTTACACGCTTGCTTGGTTGGCCAAAAAGGGCATATGCGTTTTTTCCTGAATATAGTCAGGAAAAAACGCATACGGCCTTTTTGGCCAAGTGCATCATTGTCGACATTCTGCCTCTTTTCCTATGCTTTAAGTGCAATTCCAGTCTACCCCCTGAAATCGTTTTCCTGAAATTCTGCCCCGCTTTCCAGTCCTCTTCGAAGACTTACTTCAGTACATTTTTGGACGATAGCTGTCATTCTTAACTCTGCAGGTTTTTGAATTAAGGTGACCCTGAGCTCCTTTCTTCAACTCGCTTTCTTTTGAGCTGGCTGCAAAACCGCAGGATTGCTTCAGGCCCTAATCTGTTTCCGGCAGGGCACGCTGAGCCTTTGGTTAATTCCTCTTCCTGCTGGGAAATGAGCGTTCCATTTGCCCGTGCAGACACCTACAGCTAGTCTCTCATTGGTTCTCCCTATTCCTGTTCATCTTGCGCAGAAATTGCCAACTGTGCCAAACAGGAGGTTAAATGCACTGACTCTCCAAGTGGGGAGAGTGTTAGTAAAGCGTCTGGAATGGTGAACCCGAGTGCCAGGGGACGAAAACTGAGATGCATTTGAAAACGTTTCCCAATCACAGGGTGGACCATACTCTGGGTTTCCCATGCATGTTTTAGCTGAAGGTAGAATCCCTTAAACCTGGAGAGTTGGGACCCTTGGAATGGGTACCATGCAGTATGACTTCAAAGGGTCTGCATTTGCTCACCGAACCTCACCAATGCTATCAGCCCGAAGTGTCCAGCCTTATGTCTCACCCAGCTCTGGGTGTAGATGTGGTAAATCCAGGTTTCATGACAAGCCCTGAATGAGTTATTTAAGAATTGCTCTCTATTTCACTGTCATTGTGTTTTGTTTTCGAAATTTATGTTGATAATGGGATTTATCGGATTTTCACTGCTGCGTTGAGGCCACTGTACACATGCTTGATTTCCTTATGGAGACATATAATTCCATGGGTTTTAAGATTCTTACTTGTCAGGTATATTCCCAGGCGTTGAATATGGGGTGTTGAGTCCATTTCGTTGAGCAAGGAGTAGGTCTTGTCTATTATATATTTGGCTTATGGAACGGTATCTGTTCTAATTTCAATCTCTGGGTTTATGCAGCACCCCAACTCACCTTTCCCCTTAAGCAAGCAAAATTTGGTTTTCTAAATTTGAGACCCTGTTCTGTTTTATAATTCAGTTCATGTGTAGCCAAGTTTACATTCCGTGTATTAGTGATATCTTATGATGTTTCTTTTTCAGTGTGACTTATTTCTCGTAGAATCATCGTACCTGAATCCACTTATTATGCCGTTACGGGCATGATGACGTACATTTCATTGCTGAGTGATGTTCCACTGTACGTGCGTACCACAACATCTTTATGCATTTTTTGCTTTCTCGGATATTTAACTTGTACCGAAGACGAGGTTATTGTCAACAGAGCCATCCCAAACTTTGGGGTGGCTGTGTGTTTTTGATTTTAATTTCCCTAAGCTATAGGACCATAAGTGGAAGTGCCATAGGCTCTGTTGCTTTGTTTCCTACGTGTTTCAGGAAACACCATACACTTCTCCAGAGTGGCTGTTGGCAATTTACATAACGCCCATCAGCATAACAAGGCTCCTTGTTCTCCATGACCTGTCCTGCCTTTCTGGATTTTACACTTTTTTCAGATGCCCCTTTTGACCAGGGGGCAGGGAGACTTCATTGTAGTGCATATTGCTTTTACACGCTTGCTTGGTTGGCCAAAAAGGGCATATGCGTTTTTTCCTGAATATAGTCAGGAAAAAACGCATACGGCCTTTTTGGCCAAGTGCATCATTGTCGACATTCTGCCTCTTTTCCTATGCTTTAAGTGCAATTCCAGTCTACCCCCTGAAATCGTTTTCCTGAAATTCTGCCCCGCTTTCCAGTCCTCTTCGAAGACTTACTTCAGTACATTTTTGGACGATAGCTGTCATTCTTAACTCTGCAGGTTTTTGAATTAAGGTGACCCTGAGCTCCTTTCTTCAACTCGCTTTCTTTTGAGCTGGCTGCAAAACCGCAGGATTGCTTCAGGCCCTAATCTGTTTCCGGCAGGGCACGCTGAGCCTTTGGTTAATTCCTCTTCCTGCTGGGAAATGAGCGTTCCATTTGCCTGTGCAGACACCTACAGCTAGTCTCTCATTGGTTCTCCCTATTCCTGTTCATCTTGCGCAGAAATTGCCAACTGTGCCAAACAGGAGGTTAAATGCACTGACTCTCCAAGTGGGGAGAGTGTTAGTAAAGCGTCTGGAATGGTGAACCCGAGTGCCAGGGGACGAAAACTGAGATGCATTTGAAAACGTTTCCCAATCACAGGGTGGACCATACTCTGGGTTTCCCATGCATGTTTTAGCTGAAGGTAGAATCCCTTAAACCTGGAGAGTTGGGACCCTTGGAATGGGTACCATGCAGTATGACTTCAAAGGGTCTGCATTTGCTCACCGAACCTCACCAATGCTATCAGCCCGAAGTGTCCAGCCTTATGTCTCACCCAGCTCTGGGTGTAGATGTGGTAAATCCAGGTTTCATGACAAGCCCTGAATGAGTTATTTAAGAATTGCTCTCTATTTCACTGTCATTGTGTTTTGTTTTCGAAATTTATGTTGATAATGGGATTTATCGGATTTTCACTGCTGCGTTGAGGCCACTGTACACATGCTTGATTTCCTTATGGAGACATATAATTCCATGGGTTTTAAGATTCTTACTTGTCAGGTATATTCCCAGGCGTTGAATATGGGGTGTTGAGTCCATTTCGTTGAGCAAGGAGTAGGTCTTGTCTATTATATATTTGGCTTATGGAACGGTATCTGTTCTAATTTCAATCTCTGGGTTTATGCAGCACCCCAACTCACCTTTCCCCTTAAGCAAGCAAAATTTGGTTTTCTAAATTTGAGACCCTGTTCTGTTTTATAATTCAGTTCATGTGTAGCCAAGTTTACATTCCGTGTATTAGTGATATCTTATGATGTTTCTTTTTCAGTGTGACTTATTTCTCGTAGAATCATCGTACCTGAATCCACTTATTATGCCGTTACGGGCATGATGACGTACATTTCATTGCTGAGTGATGTTCCACTGTACGTGCGTACCACAACATCTTTATGCATTTTTTGCTTTCTCGGATATTTAACTTGTACCGAAGACGAGGTTATTGTCAACAGAGCCATCCCAAACTTTGGGGTGGCTGTGTGTTTTTGATTTTAATTTCCCTAAGCTATAGGACCATAAGTGGAAGTGCCATAGGCTCTGTTGCTTTGTTTCCTACGTGTTTCAGGAAACACCATACACTTCTCCAGAGTGGCTGTTGGCAATTTACATAACGCCCATCAGCATAACAAGGCTCCTTGTTCTCCATGACCTGTCCTGCCTTTCTGGATTTTACACTTTTTTCAGATGCCCCTTTTGACCGGGGGGCAGGGAGACTTCATTGTAGTGCATATTGCTTTTACACGCTTGCTTGGTTGGCCAAAAAGGGCATATGCGTTTTTTCCTGAATATAGTCAGGAAAAAACGCATACGGCCTTTTTGGCCAAGTGCATCATTGTCGACATTCTGCCTCTTTTCCTATGCTTTAAGTGCAATTCCAGTCTACCCCCTGAAATCGTTTTCCTGAAATTCTGCCCCGCTTTCCAGTCCTCTTCGAAGACTTACTTCAGTACATTTTTGGACGATAGCTGTCATTCATAACTCTGCATGTTTGTGAATTACAGTGCCCCTGAGCTCCTTTCTTCAACTCGCTTTCTTGTGAGCTGGCCGCAAAACCGCAGGATTGCTTCAGGCCCTAATCTGTTTCTGGCAGGGCACCCTGATCCTTTGGTTAATTCCTCTTCCTGGTGGGAATTGAGCGTTCCATTTGCCCGTGCAGACACCTATAGCTAGTCTCTCATTGGTTCTCCCTATTCCTGTTCATCTTGCGCAGAAATTGCCAACTGTGTCAAACAGGAGATTAAAGGCACTGACTCTCCAAGTGGGGAGAGTGTTAGTAAAGCGTCTGGAATGGTGAACCCGAGTACCAGGGGACGAAAACTGAGACGCATTTGAAAACGTTTCCCAATCACACGGTGGACTATATTCTGGGTTTCCCATGCATCTTTTAGCTGAAGGAAGAATCCCTTAAACCTGGAGAGTTGGGACCGTTGGAATGGGTACCATGCAGTATGACTTCAAAGGGTCTGAATTTGCTCACTGAACCTCACCAATGCTATCAGCCCGAAGTGTCCAGCCTTATGTCTCACCCAGCTCTGGGTGTAGATGTGGTAAATCCAGGTTTCATGACAAGCCCTGAATGAATTATCTAAGAATTGCTCTCTATTTCACTGTCATTGTGTTTTGTTTATGAAATTTATGTTGATAATGGGATTTATCGGATTTTCACTGCTGCGTTGAGGCCACTGTACACACGCTTGATTTCCTTATGGAGACATATAAATCCATGGGTTTTAAGATTCTTACTTGTCAGGTATATTCCCAGGCGTTGAATATGGGGTGTTGAGTCCATTTCGTTGAGCAAGGAGTAGGTCTTGTCTATTATATATTTGGCTTATGGAACGGTATCTGTTCTAATTTCAATCTCTGGTTTTATGCAGCACCCCAACTCACCTTTCCCCATAAGCAAGCATAAGTTGGTTTTCTAAATTTGAAACCCTGTTCTGTTTTGTAATTCAGTTCATGTGTAGCCAAGTTTACGTTCCGTGTATTAGTGATATCTTATGATGTTTCTTTTTCAGTGTGACTTATTTCTCGTAGAATCATCGTACTTGAATCCATTCTTTATGCCGCTACGGGCATGATGACGTACATTTCATTGCTGAGTGATATTCCATTGTACGTGCGTACCACAACATCTTTATGCATTTTTTGCTTTCTCGGATATTTAACTTGTACCGTAGACGAGGATCTTGTCAACAGAGCCGTCCCAAACTTTGGGGTGGCTGTGTGTTTTTGGTTTTAATTTCCCTAAGCTATAGGACCATAAGTGGAAGTGCCATAGGCTGTGTTGCTTTGTTTCCTATATGTTTCAGGAAACACTATACACTTCTCAAGAGTGGCTGTTGGCAATTTACATAACGCCCATCAGCATAACAAGGCTCCCTGTTCTCCATGACCTGTCCTGCCTTTCTGGATTTTACACTTTTTTCAGATGCCCCTTTTGACCAGGGGGCAGGGAGACTTCATTGTAGTGCATATTGCCTTTACACGCTTGCTTGGTTGGCCAAAAAGGGCATATGCGTTTTTTCCTGAATATATTCAGGAAAAAAAGCATACGCCGTTTTTGGCCAAGTGCATCATTGTCGACATTCTGCCTCTTTTCCTATGCTTTAAGTGCAATTCCTGTCTACCCCCTGAAATCGTTTTCCTGAAATTCTGCCCCGCTTTCAAGTCCTCTTTGAAGACTTACTTCAGTACATTTTTGGACGATAGGTGTCATTCTTAACTCTGCAGGTTTTTGAATTACAGTGACCCTGAGCTCCTTTCTTCAACTCGCTTTCTTGTGAGGTGGCCGCAAAACCGCAGGATTTCTTCAGTCCCTAATCTGTTTCTGGCAGGGCATGCTGAGCCTTTGGTTAATTCCTCTTCCTGGTGGGAAATGAGTGTTCCATTTGCCCGTGCAAACACCTACAGGTAGTCTCTCATTGGTTCTCCCTATTCCTGTTCATCTTGCGCAGAAATTGCAAACTGTGCCAAACAGGAGGTTAAAGGCACTGACTCTCCAAGTGGGGGAGTGTTAGTAAAGTGTCTGGAATGGTGAAACCGAGTGCCAGGGGACGAAAACTGAGATGCATTTGAAAACCTTTCCCAATCACACGGTGAACCATACTCTGGGTTTCCCATGCATGTTTTAGCTGAAGGAAGAATCCCTTAAACCTGGAGAGTTGGGACCCTTGGAATGGGAACCATGCAGTATGACTTCAAAGGGTCTGCTTTTGCTCACTGAACCTCACCAATGCTATCAGCCCGAAGTGTCCAGCCTTATGTCTCACGCAGCTCTGGGTGTAGATATGGTAAATCCAGGTTGCATGACAAGCCCTGAATGAATTATTTAAGAATTGCTCTCTATTTCAATGTCATTGTGTTTTGTTTTTGAAATTTATGTTGATAATGGGATTTATCGGATTTTCACTGCTGCGTTCTTGCAGCTGTACACACACTTGATTCTCTTACGCAGACATATAAATCCATGGGTTTGAAGATTCTTACTAGTCATGTGTAATCCTAGGAGTTGAATATGTTGTGTTTAGTCCATTTCTTTGAGCAAGGTGTAGGTCTTGACTATTACATATTTAGCTTATGGAAAGGTATGTGTGCTAATTTCTATCTCTGGTTTTATGCAGCACCCCACCTCACCTTCCCCCATAAGCAAGCATAAGTTGGTTTTCTAAATTTGAGACCCTGTTCTGTTTTGTAATTCAGTTCATGTGTAGCCAAGTTTACATTCCGTGTATTAGTGATATCTTATGATGTTTCATTTTCTGTGTGACTTATTTCACTTAGAATCATCGTACCTGGATCCACTCAATATGCCGCGACGGGCCTGATGACATAGATTTCATTGGTGAGTGATATTCCATTGTACGTACGTACCACAACTTCTTTAACGAATTTTCACATTCTGGGATATTTAACTTGAACCGTAGACGAGGTTCTTGTAAACAGAGCCGTCCCAAACTTTGGGGTGGCTCTGTGTTTTTGATTTTAATTTCCCTAAGCTATAGGACCATAAGTGGAAGTGCCATAGGCTCTGTTGCTTTGTTTCCTACGTGTTTCAGGAAACCCCATACACTTCTCCAGAGTGGCTGTTGGCAATTTACATCCCCCCCATCAGCATAACAAGGCTCCCTGTTCTCCATGACCTGTCCTGCCTTTCTGGATTTTACACTTTTTCAGATGGCCCTTTTGACCGGGGGGCAGTGAGACTTCATTGTAGTGCAGATTTCATTTACATGCTTGCTTGCTTGGCCAAAAAGGGCGTATGCATTTTTTCCTGAATATATTCAGGAAAAAACGCATACGCCCTTTTTGGGCAAGTGCATCATTGTCGACATTCTGCCTCTATTCCTATGCTTTAAGTGCAATTCCAGTATACCCCCTGAAATCGTTTTCCAGAAATTCTGCCCCGCTTTCAAGTCCTCTTCGAAGACTTACTTCAGTATATTTTTGGACTATAGCTGTCATTCATAACTCTGCAGGTTTGTGAATTACAGTGACCCTGAGCTCCTTTCTTCAACTCGCTTTCTTGTGAGCTGGCCGCAAAACCGCAGGATTGCTTCAGGCCCTAATCTGTTTCCGGCTGGGCACGCTGAGCCTTTGGTTAATTCCGCTTCCTGGTGGGAAATGAACGTTCCATTTGCCCGTGCAGACACCTACAGCTAGTCTCTCATTTGTTCTCCCTATTCCTGTTCATCTTGCGCTGAAATTGCAAACTGTGCCAAACAGGAAATTATAGGCACTGACTCTCCAAGTCGGGAGAGTGTTAGTAAAGGGTCTGGAATTGCGAACACGAGTACCAGGGTTCGAAAACTGAGATGCATTTGAAAACGTTTCCCAATCACACAGTGGACCATACTTTGTGTTTCCCATGCATGTTTTAGCTGAAGGAATAATCCCTTAAACCTGGAGAGTCGGGACCCATAGAATGGGTAGCATGCAGTATGACTTCAAAGGGTCTGCGTTTGCTCACCGAACCTCACCAATGCTATCAGCCCGAAGTGTCCAGCCTTATGTCTCACCCAGCTCTGGGTGTAGATGTGGTAAATCCAGGTTGCATCACAAGCCCTGAATGAATTATTTAAGAATAGCTCTCTATTTCACTGTCATTGTGTTTTGTTTTCGAAATTTATGTTGATAATGGGATTTATCGGATTTTCACTGCTGCGTTGAGGCCACTGTACACACGCTTGATTTCCTTATGGAGACATATAAATCCATGGGTTTTAAGATTCTTACTTGTCAGGTATATTCCCAGGCGTTGAATATGGGGTGTTGAGTCCATTTCGTTGAGCAAGGAGTAGGTCTTGTCTATTATATATGTGGCTTATGGAACGGTATCTGTTCTAATTTCAATCTCTGGTTTTATGCAGCACCCCAACTCACCTTTCCCCATAAGCAAGCATAAGTTGGTTTTCTAAATTTGAAACCCTGTTCTGTTTTGTAATTCAGTTCATGTGTAGCCAAGTTTACGTTCCGTGTATTAGTGATATCTTATGATGTTTCTTTTTCAGTGTGACTTATTTCTCGTAGAATCATCTTACTTGAATCCATTCTTTATGCCGCTATGGGCATGATGACGTACATTTCATTGCTGAGTGATATTCCATTGTACGTGCGTACCACAACATCTTTATGCATTTTTTGCTTTCTCGGATATTTAACTTGTACCGTAGACGAGGATCTTGTCAACAGAGCCGTCCCAAACTTTGGGGTGGCTGTGTGTTTTTGGTTTTAATTTCCCTAAGCTATAGGACCATAAGTGGAAGTGCCCTAGGCTTTGTTGCTTTGTTTCCTACATGTTTCAGGAAACACCATACACTTCTCAAGAGTGGCTGTTGGCAATTTACATAACGCCCATCAGCATAAAAAGTCTCCCTGTTCTCCATGACCTGTCCTGCCTTTCTGGATTTTACACTTTTTTCAGATGCCCCTTTTGACCAGGGGGCAGGGAGACTTCATTGTAGTGCATATTGCCTTTACACGCTTGCTTGGTTGGCCAAAAAGGGCATATGCGTTTTTTCCTGAATATATTCAGGAAAAAAAGCATACGCCCTTTTTGGCCAAGTGCATCATTGTCGACATTCTGCCTCTTTTCCTATGCTTTAAGTGCAATTCCAGTCTACCCCCTGAAATCGTTTTCCTGAAATTCTGCCCCGCTTTCAAGTCCTCTTTGAATACTTACTTCAGTACATTTTTGGACGATAGGTGTCATTCTTAACTCTGCAGGTTTTTGAATTACAGTGACCCTGAGCTCCTTTCTTCAACTCGCTTTCTTGTGAGGTGGCCGCAAAACCGCAGGATTTCTTCAGGCCCTAATCTGTTTCTGGCAGGGCACGCTGAGCCTTTTGTTAATTCCTTTTCCTGGTGGGAAATGAGCGTTCCATTTGCCCGTGCAGACACCTACAGCTACTCTCTCATTGGTTCTCCCTATTCCTGTTCATCTTGCGCAGAAATTGCAAACTGTGCCAAACAGGAGGTTAAAGGCACTGACTCTCCAAGTGGGGGAGTGTTAGTAAAGTGTCTGTAATGGTGAACCCGAGTGCCAGGGGACGAAAACTGAGATGCATTTGAAAACGTTTCCCAATCACACGGTGGACCATACTCTGGGTTTCCCATGCATGTTTTAGCTGAAGGAAGAATCCCTTAAACCTGGAGAGTTGGGACCCTTGGAATGGGAACCATGCAGTATGACTTCAAAGGGTCTGCTTTTGCTCACTGAACCTCACCAATGCTATCAGCCCGAAGTGTCCACCCTTATGTCTCATGCAGCTCTGGGTGTAGATGTGGTAAATCCAGGTTGCATGACAAGCCCTGAATGAATTATTTAAGAATTGCTCTCTATTTCAATGTCATTGTGTTTTGTTTTTGATATTTATGTTGATAATGGGATTTATCGGATTTTCACTGCTGTGTTCATGCAGCTGTACACACACTTGATTCTCTTACACAGACATATAAATCCATGGGTTTGAAGATTGTTACCAGTCATGTGTAATCCTAGGAGTTGAATATGGTGTTTTTAGTCCATTTCTTTGAGCAAGGTGTAGGTCTTGACTATTACATATTTAGCTTATGGAAAGGTATGTGTGCTAATTTCTATCTCTGGTTTTATGCAGCACCCCACCTCACCTTTCCCCATAAGCAAGCATAAGTTGGTTTTCTAAATTTGAGACTCTGTTCTGTTTTGTAATTCAGTTCATGTGTAGCCAAGTTTACATTCCGTGTATTAGTGATATCTTATGATGTTTCATTTTCTGTGTGACTTATTTCACTTAGAATCATCGTACCTGGATCCACTCAATATGCCGCGACGGGCCTGATGACATAGATTTCATTGGTGAGTGATATTCCGTTCTACGTACGTACCACAACTTCTTTAACCATTTTTCACATTCTGGGATATTTAACTTGTACCGTAGACGAGGTTCTTGTAAACAGAGCCGTCCCAAACTTTGGGGTGGCTGTGTGTTTTTGATTTTAATTTCCCTAAGCTATAGGACCATAAGTGGAAGTGCCATAGGCTCTGTTGTTTTGTTTCCTACGTGTTTCAGGAAACCCCAAACACTTCTCCAGAGTGGCTGTTGGCAATTTACATAACGCCCATCAGCATAACAAGGCTCCCTGTTCTCCATGACCTGTCCTGCCTTTCTGGATTTTATACTTTTTCAGATGGCCCTTTTGACCGGGGGGCAGGGAGACTTCATTGTAGTGCATATTGCCTTTACACGCTTGCTCGGTTGGCCAAAAAGGGCGTATGCGTTTTTTCCTGAATATATTCAGGAAAAAACGCATACGCCCTTTTTGGCCAAGTGCATCATTGTCGACATTCTGCCTCTTTTCCTATGCTTTAAGTGCAATTCCAGTCTACCCCCTGAAATCGTTTTCCTGAAATTCTGCGCCGCTTTCAAGTCCTCTTCGAAGACTTACTTCAGTACATTTTTGGACGATAGCTGTCATTCACAACTCTGCAGGTTTGTGAATTACAGTGCCCCTGAGCTCCTTTCTTCAACTTGCTTTCTTGTGAGCTGGCTGCAAAACCGCAGGATTGCCTCAGGCCCTAATCTGTTTCCTGCAGGGCACACTGAGCCTTTGGTTAATTCGTCTTCCTGGTGGGAAATGAGCGTTCAATTTGCCCATGCAGACACCTACAGCTAGTCTCTCATTGGTTTTCCCTATTCCTGTTCATCTTGCGCAGAAATTGCAAACTGTGCCAAACAGGACATTAAAGGTACAGACTCTCCAAGTGGGGAGAGTGTTAGTAAAGCGTCTGGAATGGTGAACCCGAGTACCAGGGTTTGAAAACTTAGATGCATTTGAAAACGTTTCCCAATCACACGGTGGACCATACTCTGGGTTTCCCATGCATGTTTTAGCTGAAGGAAGAATTCCTTAAACCTGGAGAGTTGGGATCTATGGAATGGGTATCATGCTGTACGACTTCAAAGGGTCTGCATTTGCTCACCGAACCTCACCTATGCTATCAGCCTGAAGTGTCCAGCCTTATGTCTCACCCAGCTCTGGGTGTAGATGTTGTAAATCCATGTTGCATCACAAGCCCTGATTGAATTATTTAAGAATTGCTCTCTATTTCACTGTCATTGTGTTTTGTTTTTGAAATTTATTTTGATAATGGGATTTATTGGATTTTCACTGCTGCGTTTCGGCCGCTGTACACACGCTTGATTTCCTTATGGAGACATATAAATCCATGGGTTTTAAGATTCTTACTTGTCAGGTATCTTCCCAGGCATTGAATATGTGGTGTTGAGACCATTTCGTTGAGCAAGAAGTAGGTCTTGTCTATTATATATTTGGCTTATTTAACGGTATCTGTGCTAATTTCAATCTCTGATTTTATGCAGCACCCCAACTCACCTTTCCCCATAAGCAAGCATAAGTAGGTTTTCTAAGTTTGAGACCCTGTTCTGTTTTGTAATTCAGTTCATGTGTAGCCAAGTTTACATTCCGTTTATTAGTGATATCTTATGATGTTTCTTTTTCTGTGTGACTTATTTCTCGTAGAATCATCGTACCTGAATCCACTCATTATGCCGCTACGGGCCTGATGACGTAGATTTCATTGCTGAGTGATATTCCATTGTATGTGCGTACCACAACTTCTTTATGCATTTTTTGCTTTCTCGGATATTTAACTTGTACCGTAGACGAGGTTCTTGTAAACAGAGCCGTCCCAAATTTTGGGGTGGCTGTGTGTTTTTGATTTTAATTTCCATAAGCTATAGGACCATAAGTGGAAATGCCATAGGCTGTGTTGCTTTGTTTCCTACGTGTTTCAGGAAACACCATACAATTCTCCAGAGTGCCTGTTGGCAATTCACATCCCGCCCATCAGCATAACAAGGCTCCCTGTTCTCCATGACCTGTCCTGCCTTTCTGGATTTTACACTTTTTTCAGATGGCGCTTTTGACCATGGGGCAATGAGACTTTATTGTTGTGCAGATTTCCTTTACACGCTTGCTTGGTTGGCCAAAAATGGCGTATGCGTTTTTCCCTGAATATATTCAGGAAAAAACTCATACGCCCTTTTTGGCCAAGTGCATCACTGTCGACATTCTCCCTCTTTTCCTATGTTTTAAGTGCAATTCCAGTCTACCCCCTGAAATCGTTTTCCTGAAATTCTGCCCCGCTTTCCAGTCTTCTTCGAAGACTTACTTCAGTACATTTTTGGACGATAGCTGTCATTCTTAACTCTGTAAGTTTTTGAATTACAGTGACCCTGAGCTCTTTTCTTCAACTCGCTTTCTTTTGAGCTGGCCGCAAACCCGCAGGACTGCTTCAGGCCCTAATCTGTTTCCGGCAGGGCACGCTGAGCCTTTGGTTAATTCCTCTTCCTGGTGGGAAATGAGCGTTCCATTTGCCCGTGCAGAGACCTAAAGCTAGTCTCTCATTGGTTCTCCCTATTCCTGTTCATCTTGCGCAGAAATTGCAAACTGTGCCAAACAGGAGGTTAAAGGCACTGACTCTCCAAGTGGGGAGTGTGTTAGTAAAGCGTCTGGAATGGTGAACCTGAGTGCCAGGGGACGAAAACTGAGATGCATTTGAAAACGTTTCCCAATCACACGGTGTACCATAGTCTGGGTTTCCCATGCATCTTTTAGCGGAATGAAGAATCCCTTAAACCTGGAGAGTTGGGAACCTTGGAATGGGTATCATGCAGTATGACTTCAAAGGGTCTGCATTTGCTCACTGAACCTCACCAATGGTATCAGCCTGAAGTGTCCAGCCTTATGTCTCACTCAGCTCTGGGTGTAGATGGGGTAAATGCAGGTTGCATGACAAGCCCTGAATGAATTATTTAAGAATTGCTCTCTATTTCACTGTCATTGTGTTTTGTTTTTGAAATTTATTTTGATAATGGGATTTATCGGATTTTAACTGCTGCGTTGAGGCCGCTGTACACACGCTTCATTTCCTTATGGAGACATATAAATCCATGGGTTTTAAGATTCTTACTTGTCAGGTATCTTCCCATGGGTTGAATATGTGGTGTTGAGTCCATTTCGTTGAGCAAGGAGTAGGTCTTGTCTTTTATAAATTTGGCTTATGGAACGGTATCTGTGCTAATTTCAATCTCTGGTTTTATGCAGCACCCCAACTCACCTTTTCCCTTAAGCAAGCATAAGTTGGTTTTCTCAAATTGAGAACCTGTTCTTTTTTGTAATTCAGTTCATGTGTAGCCAAGTTTACATTCCGTGTATTAGTGATATCTTATGATGTTTCTTTTTCAGTGTGACTTATTTCTCGTAGAATCATCGTACCTTAATCCACTCATTATGCCACTACGGGCATGATGACGTACATTTCATTGCTGAGTGATATTCCATTGTACGTGCGTACCAGAACTTCTTTATGCATTTTTTGCTTTCTCGGATATTTAACTTGTACCGTAGATGAGGTTCTTGTCAACAGAGCCGTCCCAAACTTTGGGGTGGCTGTGTGTTTTTGGTTTTAATTTCCCTAAGCTATAGGACCATAAGTGGAAGTGCCATAGGCTGTGTTGCTTTGTTTCCTACGTGTTTCAGGAAACACCATACACTTCTCCAGAGTGGCTGTTGGCAATTTACATCCCGCCCATCAGCTTAACAAGGCTCCCTGTTCTCCATGACCTGTCCTGCCTTTCTGGATTTTACACTTTTTTCAGATGCCCCTTTTGACAGGGGAGCAGGGAGACTTCATTGTAGTGCCGATTTCTTTTACATGCTGGCTTGGTTGGCCAAAAAGTGCGTATGCGTTTTTTCCTGAATATAGTCAGGAAAAAACGCATACGCCCTTTTTGGCCAAGTGCATCATTGTCGACATTCTGCCTCTTTTCCTATGCTTTAAGTGCAATTCCAGTCTACCCCCTGAAATCGTTTTCCTGAAATTCTGCCCCGCTTTCCAGTCCTCTTCAAAGACTTACTTCAGTACATTTTTGGACGATAGCTGTCATTCATAACTCTGCAGGTTTTTGAATTAAGGTGACCCTGAGCTCCTTTCTTCAACTCGCTTTCTTTTGAGCTGGCTGCAAAACCGCAGGATTGCTTCAGGCCCTAATCTGTTTCCGGCAGGGCACGCTGAGCCTTTGGTTAATTCCTCTTCCTGCTGGGAAATGAGCGTTCCATTTGCCTGTGCAGACACCTACAGCTAGTCTCTCATTGGTTCTCCCTATTCCTGTTCATCTTGCGCAGAAATTGCCAACTGTGCCAAACAGGAGGTTAAATGCACTGACTCTCCAAGTGGGGAGAGTGTTAGTAAAGCGTCTGGAATGGTGAACCCGAGTACCAGAGTTCGAAAACTGAGATGCATTTGAAAACGTTTCCCAATCACACGGTGGACCGTACTCTGGGTTTCCCATGCATGTTTTAGCTGAAGGAAGAATCCTTTAAACCTGTAGAGTTGGGACCCATGGAATGGGTACCATGCAGTATGACTTCAAAGGGTCTGCGTTTGCTCACCGAACCTCACCAATGCTATCAGCCCGAAGTGTCCAGCCTTATGTCTCACCCAGCTCTGGGTGTAGATGTGGTAAATCCAGGTTGCATCACAAGCCGTGAATGAATTATTTAAGGATTGCCCTCTATTTCACTGTCATTGTGTTTTGTTTTTGTAATTCATTTTGATAATGGGATTTATCAGATTTTCTCTACTGCATTCATGCCGCTGTGCACACACTTGGGTCTCTTATGGAGACATATAAATCCATGGGTTTGAAAATACTTACTAGTCAGGTGTGTTCCTAGGGGTTGAATATGGGGTGTTTAGTCCATTTTGTTGAGCAAGTAGTAGGTCTTGACTATTACATATTTGGCTTATGGAAAGGTATCTGTGCTAATTTCTATCTCTGGTTTCATGCAGCACCCCAACTCACTTTTCTCGTTAAGCAAGCATAAGGTGGTTTTCTAAATTTGAGACCCTGTTCTGTTTTGTAATTCAGTTCATGTGTAGCCAAGTTTACATTCCGTATATTAGTGATATCTTATGATGTTTCATTTTCTGTGTGACATATTTCACTTAGAATCATCGTACCTGAATCCACTCATTATGCCACGATGGGCCTGATGAAATAGATTTCATTAGTGTGTGATATTCCATTGTACGTATGTACCACACTTCTTTATCCATTTTTCGCTTTCTGGGATATTTAACTTGTACCGTAGACGAGGTTCTTGTAACAGAGCCGTAAACAGAAACTTTGGGGTGGCTGTGTGTTTCTGATTTTAATTTCCCTAAGCTAGAGGACCATAAGTGGTAATGCCGTAGGCTCCGTTGCTTTGTTTTTTAGGTTTTTGAGGAAACACCATACACTTCTCCAGAGTGGCTGTTGGCAATTTACATCCCGCCCATCAGCATAACAAGGCTCCCTGTTCTCCATGGCCTGTGCTGCCTTTCTGGATTTCACACTTTTTTCAGATGGCCCTTTTGACGAATGGGAAATGAGACTTCATTGTAGTGCGGATTTCCATTGCTGGAGTGCTTGGTTGGCCAAAAAGGGCATATGCGTTTTTTCCTGAATATATTCAGGAAAAAATGTTTACGCACTTTTGTCCAAGTGCATCAGTGTCAAAGATCTGCCGCTTTTCACATGCTTTAAATGCAATTCCAATCTACCTCCTGAAATATGATTCCTGCAATTCTGCCTCGTTTTCAAGTCCTCTTTGCAGACTTACTTCAATATATTTTTGCCAATAGCTGTCATTTATATCTCTGCAGGTTTGTGAATTACAGTGCCCGTGATTTCCTTTCTTAACTCGTTTCCTTGAAAGCTGGCCACAGAACCGCAGGTTTGCTTTAGGCCATAATCAGGGTCCGACACGGCACTCTGAGCCTTTGGTTAATTCCTCTTCCTGGTGGGAAATTAGAGTTAAATGTGCCCCTCCGGACACCTGCCTCACTCCCAGCCCCTTGGTTATGTGTGTCCTGTAGTTTGAGGCCACATGTGCTGGGTTCCTCACCTTTGGCTGATGTGGCCCCACTGGTGTGAGGACACTCCTGCCTGGTTCCCATCCCCTTGGTGATGTGGACCCTCCGGTGAGAGTCTGATCCTGGCTGGGTTCCTCACACTTCTGAGAGGTGGGCCCTCTTCTCTGAGGTCACTCCTGCCTGGCTGGCCCACCCCGCCTTGACGACGTCGGCTCTCTCGTGGGAGTTGGTGCCTGCTGCGAGTCTACTCCCCTTGGTAATGAGGGCCCTCTGGCGTCAGGCCCTAACTCCTGGCCTCCCAAAATTTTCTGATGTGCGCCCTGTGGTGCGAGTACACTCCTGCCAGGTTCCCAAAACCATGGGAATGTGGGCCTTCTGCTCTGAGGTCCCAACGGTGGGTTGCTCAGTTTCATGATGAAGGCCCTCTGGTGTGAGTTCACTCCGGCCTGGATCCCATAGCCTCGCTGCTCCTGGCCACCTGCGGGGAGGTTACAACTGCGGGATTCCTCACCTTTTTTCTTCTATGGGCCCTCTGTTTTGAGACTCCTCCTGCCTGCCTCACTCCCAGCCCCTTGGTGATGTGTGTCCTCTGGTTTGAGGCCACGTGTGCTGGGTCCCTCACCTTTCGATGATGTGGCCCCACTTGTGTGAGGACACTCTTGCCTGGTTCCTATCCCCTTGAAGATGTGGGCTCTCTGGTGAGAGTCTGATCCTGGCTGGGTTCCTCACCCTTCTGTGAGGTGGGCCCTCTGCTGTGAGGTCACTCCTGCCTGGCTGGCACACCCCGCCTGGGCAACATCGGCCCTCTTGTGGCAGTTGGAGCATGCTGGGAGCCTCCTCCCCTCGGTGATGAGGGCCCTCTTGCGTCAGGCCCTAACTGCTGGGTACACACATTTTCTGATATGTGCTAAGTGGTGCGAGGACACTCCTGCGAGGTTCCCATCCCCATGGGGATGTGGGCCTTCTGCTCTGAGGTCCCAATGGCTGGGCTGCTCACAGTTTCATGATGTGGGCCCTCTGCTGTGAGTTCACTGCAGCCTGGATCACATAGACTCGGTGCTCTGGGCCGCCTGCTGGGAGGTTCCCACTGCAGGATTCCTCACCTTTTTTATTCTATTGGCCCTGTGTTGTGAGGCTACTCATGCCTGCCTCAATCCGAGCCCCTTGGAGATGTGGGTCCTCTGGTTTAGGCCTCATGTGCTGGGTTCCTCACCTTTCTATGATGTGGTCACCCTGGTGTGAAGACAGTCCTGCCTGGTTCTGATCCCCTTGGTGATGTGGGCCCTCTGGTGAGAGTCTTATCCTGGCTGGGTTCCTCACCCTTCTGTGAGGTAGGCCCTCTGCTGTGAGGTCACTCCTGCCTGGCTGTCACACGTCACCTTGTCGACATGGGCCCTCAGTTGGGAGTTGGTGCCTGCTTGGAGTCTCCTCCCCTTGGTAATGAGGGCCCTCTGGCGTCAGACCCTAACTTCTGGGCTCCCAAAATTCTCTGATGTGTGCCCTGAGGTGCGAGTACACTTATGACATGTTCCCAACCACATAGGAATGTGGGCCTTCTGCTCTGAGGTCCCAAAGCCTGGGTTGCTCACAGTTTCATGATGAGGGCCCTCTGTTTTGAGTTCAGTCAGGTCTGGATCCCATAGCCTCGCTGCTCCTGGCCGCCTGCTGGGAGGTTCCAACTGCGGGATTCCTCACCTTTTTTCTTCTATGGGCCCTCTGTTTTGAGACTCCTCCTGCCTGCCTCACTCCCAGCCCCTTGGTGATGTGTGTCCTCTGGTTTGAGGCCACGTGTGCTGGGTCACTCACATTTCGTTGATGAGGTCCCACTGGTGTGAGGACACTCCGGCCTGGTTCCCATTCTCTTGGTGATGTGGGCCCTCTGGTGAGAGTCTGATCCTCCTTGGGTTCCTCACACTTTTGTGAGGTGGGCCCTCTGCTCTGAGGTCACTCTTGCCTGGCTGGCACACCCCGCATTGGCGACAGCGGCCCACTGGTAGCAGTTGGAGCCTGCTGGGAGCCTCCTCTCCTCGGTGATGAGAGCCCTCTGGTGTCAGGCCCTAACTGCTGGGCTCCCCACATTTTCTGATGTGTGCCCACTGGTGCGATGACACTCCTACTTGGTTCCCTTCCCCATGGGGATGTGGGCCTTGTGCTCTGAGGTCACAACGGCTGGTTTGCTCACAGTTTCATGATGAGGGCCCTCTGTTGTGAGTTCATCACTGCCTGGATCCCATAGCCTCGGTGCTCTGGGCCGCCTGCTGGGATGTTCCAACTGCTGGATTCCTCACCTTTTTTATACAATGGGCCATGTGTTGTGAGGTTAATCCTGCCTGCCTCGATCCAAGACCCATGGTGATGTGGGTCCTCTGGTTTGAGGCCACATTTTCTTGTTACCTCAGCTTTTGATGATATGGCCCCACGGGTGTGATGACACTCCTGCCTGGTTCACAGCCCCTTGCTGATGTGGGCACTCTGGTGAGAGTCTGATCCTGGCTGGGTTCCTTACCCTTCTGTGAGGTGGGCCCTCTGATGTGAGGTCACTCCTGCCTGGCTGGCTCACGTCGCCTTGATGATGTGGGCCCTCTGTTGGCCACTAAAGCATTCTGGGAGCCTCCTACCCTCTTTAATGAGGGCCCTGGAAAAAACGCATATGCACATTTTGACCAAGTGCATCATTGTCCAGGATCTGCCTCTTCTCCTATGCTTTCAGAGCACTTCCCGTCTACGTCCTGAAATCATATTCCAGGAATACTGCCCCGCTTTCAAGTCCTCCTCGCAGCCTTACTTCAATATATTTTTGTATGATACCTGTCATTAATAACTCTGCAGGTTTGTTAAATACAGTGTCCCTGAGCTCCTTTCTTCAACACGCTTTCTTGTGAGCTGGCCGCAAAACCGCAGGATTGCTTCAGGCCGTAATCTGGTTTCGGCACGGCACGCTGAGCCTTTGGTAAATTCCTCTTTCTGGTGAGAACTGAGCATTCAATTTGCCCGTGGAGACACCTACAGCTAGTCTCTCATTGGTTCTCCCTATTCCTGTTCATCTTGTGCAGAAATTGCAAACTGTGCCAAACAGGAGGTTAAAGGCACTGACTCTCCAAGTGGGTAGAGGGTTAGTAAAGCATCTGGAATGGTGAACCCGAGTACCAGGGAACGAAACCTGAGAGCCATTAAAAATGGTTTCCCAGTCTCACAGTGGACAATACTCTGGGTTTCCCATGCATGTTTTAGCTGAAGGAAGAATTCCTTAAACCTGGAGATTATTGACCCATGGAATGGGTACCATGCAGTATGACTAAAAAGGGTCTGAATTTGCTCACCGAACCTCACCAATGCTATCAGTTCGAAGAGTCCAGCCTTATGCCTCACCCAGCTCTGGGTGTAGATGTGGTAAATCCAGGTTTCATCACAAGCCCTGAATCAATTATTTAAGAATTGCTGTCTCTTTCACTGTCATTGTGTTTTGTTTCCGAAACATTGGGGTGGCTGTGTGTTTTTGATTTTAATTTCACTAAGCTATAGGACCATAAGTGGAAGTGCTGTAGGCTCCGTTGCTTGGTTTTTTAGGTGTTTGAGGAAACACCATACACTTCTCCAGAGTGGCTGTTGGCAAATTACATCCCGCCCATCAGCATAACAAGGCTCCCTCTTCTCCATGGTCTGTGCTGCCTTTCTGGATTTTACACTTTTTTCAGATGGCCCTTTTGACCGGGGGGCAGTGAGACTTCATTGTAGTGCAGATTTCCTTTACACGCTTGCTTGGTTGGCCAAAAAGGGCGTATGCCCTTTTTCCTGAATATATTCAGGAAAAAACGCATACGCCCTTTTTGGCCAAGTGCATCATTGTCGTCGTTCTGCCTCTTTTCCTATGCTTTAAATGCAATTCCAGTCTACCCCCTGAAATCGTTTTCCTGAAATTCTGCCCCACTTTCAAGTCCTCTTCGCAGCCTTCCTTCAATATATTTTTAGACCATAGCTGTCATTTATAACTCTGCAGGTTTGTGAATTACAGTGCCCTTGATTTTCTTTCTTAACTCGTTTCCTTGAAAACTGGTCACAGAACAGCAGGGTTGCTTCAGGCCATAATCAGTGTCCGGCACAGAACTCTGAGACTTTGGTTCATTCCACTTCCTGGTGGGAAATTAGAGTTAAGTGTGCCCCTCCAGACACCTGCCTCATTCCTAGCCCCTTGGTGATGTGTGTCCTCTGGTTTGAGGCCACATGTGCTGGGTTCCTCACCTTTGGCTGATGTGGCCCCACTGGTGTGAGGACACTCCTGCCTGCTTCCCATCCCCTTGGTGATGTGGACCCTCCGGTGAGAGTCTGATCCTGGTTGGGTTCCTCACACTTCTGTGAGGTGGGCCCTCTTCACTGAGGTCAATCCTGCCTGGCTGGCACACCCCACCTTGGTGACGTGGGCCCTCATTTGGGAGTTGGTGCCTGCTGGGAGTCTCCTCCCCTCGGTAATGAGGGCCCTCTGACGTCAGGCCCTAACTCCTGGGCTCCCATACTTTTCTGATGTGTGCCCTCTGGTGGGAGTACACTCCTGCCAGGTTCCCAACCCCATGGGAATGTGGGCCTTCTTCTCTGTGGTCCCAACCGCTGGGTTGTTCACAGTTTCGTGATGAGGGCCTTCTGTTGTGAGTTCACACCGGCCGGGATCCCATAGCCTCGCTGCTCCTTGCCGCCTGCTGGGAGGTTCCAACTGCGGGTTACCTCACCTTTTTTATTTTATGGCCCTCTGTTTGAGACACCTCCTGCCTGCCTCACTCTGAGCCCCTTGTTGATGTGGGTCCTCTGGTTTAGGCCATATGTTCTGGGTTCCTCACTTTTCTACGATTTGGCCACACTGGTGTGAGGCCACTCCTGCCTGGTTCTGATCCCCTTGGTGATGTGGGCCCTCTGGTGAGAGTCTTATCCTGGCTGGGTTCCTCCCCCTTCTGTGACATAGGCCCTCTGCTGTGAGGTCACTCCTGCCTGGCTAACGCACATCACCTTGGAGACGTGGGCCCTCAGGTGGGAGTTGGTGCCTTCTAGGAGTCTGCTCCCCTCGGTAATTAGGGCCGTCTGGCGTCAGGCCCTAACTGTTGGGCTCCCAAAATTTTCTGATGTGTGCCCTGTGGTGCGAGTACACTCCTGCCAGGTTCCCAACCCCATGGGAATGTGGGCCTTCTGTTCTGTGGTCCCAACAGCTGTGTTGTTCACAGTTTCATGATGAGGGTCCTCTGTTGTGAGTTCACAACGGCCGGGACCCCATAGCCTCGCTGCTCCTTGCTGCATGCTAGGAGGTTCCAACTGCGGGATTCCTCACCTTTTTTATTCTATGGGTCCTCTGTTTTGAGGCTCCTCCTGCCTGCCTCACTCCGAGTCCCTTGGAGATGTGGGTCCTCTTGTTTAGGCCACATGTTCTGGGTTCCTCACCTTTCTATGATTTGGCCACACTGGTGTGAGGCCACTCCTGCCTGGATCAGATCCCCTTGGTGATGTGGGCCCTCTGGTGAGAGTCTGATCCTGGCTGGGTTCCTCACTCTTGTGTGAGGTGGGCCCTCTGCTGTGAGGTAACTCCTGCCTGGCTTGCTCCCGTTGCCCTGGTGACGTCGGACTTCTGGTGGCAGTTGGAGCCTTCTTGTACCCTCCTCTCCAAGGTGATGAGGGCCCTCTTGCGTCAGGCTCTAACTGCTGGGCTCCCCACGATTTCTGATGTGAGCCCAGTGATGCCAGGACACTCCTGTAAGGTTCCAATACTCATGGGGATGTGTGCCTTCTGCTCTGTGGTCGCAACGCCTGGGTTGCTCACAGTTTCGTTATGTTGGCGCTCCGGTGTTAGTTCACTCAGGCCTAGATCCCATAGCCTCTGTGCTCTGGGCCGCCTGCTGGGAGGTTCCAACTGCTGGATTCCTCACCTTTCTTATACTTTGGGCCCTGTGTGGTGAAGCTCCTCCTGCCTGCCTCACACCGAGCCCCTTGGTGATGTAGGTCTTCTGGCTTGAGACCACGTGTGCCGTTTGTCTCACCTTTTAGGGATGTGGCCCTACTGGTGTGAGGACACTCCTGACTGGTTCCCATCCCCTTGTTGATGTGGGCCCTCTGGTGAGAGTCTGATCCTGGCTTGATTCCTCACACTTCTGTGATGCGGGCCCTGTGCTGTGAGGTCACACCTGCCTGGCTGGCACACGACGCCTTGGCCACATGGGCCCTCTGGTTGCAGTTGGAGCGTGCTGGGAACCTCCTCCCATCGGTGATGAGGGCCCTCTGGCGTCCGGCCCTAACTGCTGGGCTCACCACATTTTCTGATGTGCTCCCACTTGTGCGATGACACTCCTGCCAGGTTCCCATCCCCATGCAGATTTGGGCCTTCTGTTCTGAGGTGCCAACGGCTGGCTTGCTCACAGTGTCAGGATGTGGGCCCTCTGCTGTGAGTTCACTCCGGCATGCATCCCATAGCCTCGGTGCTCTGGGCCACCTGCTTGGAGCTTCCAACTGCAGGATTCCTTACCTTTTTTCTTCTATGGGCCGTGTGTTGTGAGACACTTCCTGCCTGCCTCACTCTGAGCCCCTTGTTGATGTGGGTCTTCTGGTTTGAGGCCACATGTGGTGGGTTCCTTGCCTTTCAATGATGTGGCCCCACTGGTGTGAGCACACTCCTGCCTGGTTCGCATCCCCTTGGTGATGTGGGCCCTCTGGTGAGAATCTGATCCGGGTTGGGTTCCTCACACTTCCGTGAGCTTGGCCCTCAGCTCTGAGGTCACTCCTGCCTGGCTGGCACACCCCGCCTTGGCGACATCGGCCCTCTGGTGGCAGTTGGAGCCTGCTGGGAGCCTCCTCCCCTCAGTGATCAGAGCCCTTTGGCGTCAGGCCCTAACTGCTGGGTACCCACATTTTCTAATACGTACTAAGTGGTGCGAGGATACGCCTGCCACGTTCCCATCCCCATGGGGATGTGGGCGTTCTGCTCTGAGGTCCCAACGGCTGGGTTGCTCACAGTTTCATGATGTGGGCCCTCTGCTGTGAGTTCACTTTGGCCTGGATCCCATAGACTCGGTGCTCTGGGCCTCCTGCTGCGAGGTTCCAACTGCTGGATTCCTCACATTTTTTAATCTATGGGCCCTGTGTTGTTAGGCTAGTCCTGCCTGCCTCACTCCGAGCCCCTTGGAGATGTGGTTCCTCTGGTTTAGGCCACATGGTCTGGGTCCCTCACCTTTCCATTATTTGGCCACACTGGTGTGAGTATACTTCTGCCTGGTTCCGATCCCCTTGGTGATGCGGGCCCTCTGGTGAGAGTCTTATCCTGGCTGGGTTCCTCACCCTTCTGTGACGTATGCCCTCTGCTGTGATGTCACTCCTGCCTGGCTGGCGCACGTCACCTTGGCGACGTGGGCCCTCAGTTGGGATTTGGTGTCTGCTGGGAGTTTCCTCCCTTCGGTAATGAGGGCCCTCTGGCGTCAGGCCTTAAATCCTGGGCTCCCAAACTTTTCTGATGTGTGCCCTGTGGTGCGAGTACACTCCTGCCAGGTTCCCAACCCCATGGCAATGTGGGCCTTCTGCTCTGTGGACCCAATGGCTGGGCTATTCACAGTTTCATGATGAGGGCCCTCTTTTGTGAGTTCACACCGGCCGGGATCCCATAGCCTCGTTGTTCCTTGCCGCCTGCTGGGATGTTCCAACTGCGGGATTCCTCACCTTTTTTATTCTATGGGCCCTCTGTTTTGAGACTACTCCTGCCTGCCTCCCTCCCAGCCCCTTGGTGATGTGTGTCCTCTGGTTTGAGGCCACATGTGGTGGTTTCCTCGCCTTTCAATGATGTGGCCCCACTGGACTGAGAACACTCCTGCCTGGTTCCCATCCTCTTGGTGATGTGGGCCCTCTGGTGAGAGTCTGATCCTGGTTGGGTTCCTCACACTTCCGTGAACTTGGCCCTCTGCTCTGAGGTCACTCCTGCCTGGCTGGCACACCCCGCCTTGGTGACGTCGGCCCTCTGGTGGCAGTTGGAGCGTGCTGGGAGCCTCCTTCCCTCAGTAATGAGGGCCCTTTGGCGTCAGGCCCTAACTGCTGTGTACCCACATTTTCTAATACGTACTAAGTGGTGCGAGGACACTCCTGCCAGGTTCCCATCCCCGTGGGGATGTGGGACTTCTGCTCTGATGTCCAAACGGCTGGGTTGCTCAAAGTTTCATGATGTGGGCCCTCTGCTGTGAGTGCACTGCGGCCTGGATCCCATAGACTGGGTGCTCTGGGCCACCTGCTGGGAGGTTCGAACTGTTGGATTCCTCACATTTTTTATTCTATGGGCCCTGCGTTGTGAGGCTAGTCCTGCCTGCCTCACTCTGAACCCCTTGGAGATGTGGATCCTCTGGTTTAGGCCACGTGTTCTGGGTTCCTCACCTTTCTATGATTTGGCCACACTGGTGTGAGGCCACTCTTGCCTGGATCCGATCCCCTTGGTGATGCGGGCCCTCTGGTGAGACTCTTATCCTGGCTGGGTGCCTCACCCTTCTGGGACGTATGCCCTCTGCTGTGAGGTCACTCCTGCCTGGCTGGCGCACGTCACCTTGGCGACGTGGGCCCTCAGTTGGGAGTTGGTGCCTGCTGGGAGTCTCCTCCCCTCGGTAATGAGGGCCCTCTGACGTCAGGCCCTAACTCCTGGGCTCCCATACTTTTCTGATGTGTGCCCTCTGGTGGGAGTACACTCCTGCCAGGTTCCCAACCCCATGGGAATGTGGGCCTTCTTCTCTGTGGTCCCAACCGCTGGGTTGTTCACAGTTTCGTGATGAGGGCCTTCTGTTGTGAGTTCACACCGGCCGGGATCCCATAGCCTCGCTGCTCCTTGCCGCCTGCTGGGAGGTTCCAACTGCGGGTTACCTCACCTTTTTTATTTTATGGCCCTCTGTTTGAGACACCTCCTGCCTGCCTCACTCTGAGCCCCTTGTTGATGTGGGTCCTCTGGTTTAGGCCATATGTTCTGGGTTCCTCACTTTTCTACGATTTGGCCACACTGGTGTGAGGCCACTCCGGCCTGGTTCTGATCCCCTTGGTGATGTGGGCCCTCTGGTGAGAGTCTTATCCTGGCTGGGTTCCTCCCCCTTCTGTGACATAGGCCCTCTGCTGTGAGGTCACTCCTGCCTGGCTAACGCACATCACCTTGGAGACGTGGGCCCTCAGGTGGGAGTTGGTGCCTTCTAGGAGTCTGCTCCCCTCGGTAATTAGGGCCGTCTGGCGTCAGGCCCTAACTCCTGGGCTCCCAAAATTTTCTGATGTGTGCCCTGTGGTGCGAGTACACTCCTGCCAGGTTCCCAACCCCATGGGAATGTGGGCCTTCTGTTCTGTGGTCCCAACAGCTGTGTTGTTCACAGTTTCATGATGAGGGTCCTCTGTTGTGAGTTCACAACGGCCGGGACCCCATAGCCTCGCTGCTCCTTGCTGCATGCTAGGAGGTTCCAACTGCGGGATTCCTCACCTTTTTAATTCTATGGGTCCTCTGTTTTGAGGCTCCTCCTGCCTGCCTCACTCCGAGCCCCTTGGAGATGTGGGTCCTCTTGTTTAGGCCACATGTTCTGGGTTCCTCACCTTTCTATGATTTGGCCACACTGGTGTGAGGCCACTCCTGCCTGGATCAGATCCCCTTGGTGATGTGGGCCCTCTGGTGAGAGTCTGATCCTGGCTGGGTTCCTCACTCTTGTGTGAGGTGGGCCCTCTGCTGTGAGGTAACTCCTGCCTGGCTTGCTCCCGTTGCCCTGGTGACGTCGGACTTCTGGTGGCAGTTGGAGCCTTCTTGTACCCTCCTCTCCAAGGTGATGAGGGCCCTCTTGCGTCAGGCTCTAACTGCTGGGCTCCCCACGATTTCTGATGTGAGCCCAGTGATGCCAGGACACTCCTGTAAGGTTCCAATACTCATGGGGATGTGTGCCTTCTGCTCTGTGGTCGCAACGCCTGGGTTGCTCACAGTTTCGTTATGTTGGCGCTCCGGTGTTAGTTCACTCAGGCCTAGATCCCATAGCCTCTGTGCTCTGGGCCGCCTGCTGGGAGGTTCCAACTGCTGGATTCCTCACCTTTCTTATACTTTGGGCCCTGTGTGGTGAAGCTCCTCCTGCCTGCCTCACACCGAGCCCCTTGGTGATGTAGGTCTTCTGGCTTGAGACCACGTGTGCCGTTTGTCTCACCTTTTAGGGATGTGGCCCTACTGGTGTGAGGACACTCCTGACTGGTTCCCATCCCCTTGTTGATGTGGGCCCTCTGGTGAGAGTCTGATCCTGGCTTGATTCCTCACACTTCTGTGAGGCGGGCCCTCTGCTGTGAGGTCACACCTGCCTGGCTGGCACACGACGCCTTGGCCACATGGGCCCTCTGGTTGCAGTTGGAGCGTGCTGGGAACCTCCTCCCATCGGTGATGAGGGCCCTCTGGCGTCCGGCCCTAACTGCTGGGCTCACCACATTTTCTGATGTGCTCCCACTTGTGCGATGACACTCCTGCCAGGTTCCCATCCCCATGCAGATTTGGGCCTTCTGTTCTGAGGTGCCAACGGCTGGCTTGCTCACAGTGTCAGGATGTGGGCCCTCTGCTGTGAGTTCACTCCGGCATGCATCCCATAGCCTCGGTGCTCTGGGCCACCTGCTTGGAGCTTCCAACTGCAGGATTCCTTACCTTTTTTCTTCTATGGGCGGTGTGTTGTGAGACACTTCCTGCCTGCCTCACTCTGAGCCCCTTGTTGATGTGGGTCTTCTGGTTTGAGGCCACATGTGGTGGGTTCCTTGCCTTTCAATGATGTGGCCCCACTGGTGTGAGCACACTCCTGCCTGGTTCGCATCCCCTTGGTGATGTGGGCCCTCTGGTGAGAATCTGATCCGGGTTGGGTTCCTCACACTTCCGTGAGCTTGGCCCTCAGCTCTGAGGTCACTCCTGCCTGGCTGGCACACCCCGCCTTGGCGACGTCGGCCCTCTGGTGGCAGTTGGAGCCTGCTCGGAGCCTCCTCCCGTCAGTGATGAGAGCCCTTTGGCGTCAGGCCCTAACTGCTGGGTACCCACATTTTCTAATACGTACTAAGTGGTGCGAGGATACGCCTGCCACGTTCCCATCCCCATGGGGATGTGGGCGTTCTGCTCTGAGGTCCCAACGGCTGGGTTGCTCACAGTTTCATGATGTGGGCCCTCTGCTGTGAGTTCACTTTGGCCTGGATCCCATAAACTCGGTGCTCTGGGCCTCCTGCTGCGAGGTTCCAACTGCTGGATTCCTCACATTTTTTAATCTATGGGCCCTGTGTTGTTAGGCTAGTCCTGCCTGCCTCACTCCGAGCCCCTTGGAGATGTGGTTCCTCTGGTTTAGGCCACATGGTCTGGGTCCCTCACCTTTCCATTATTTGGCCACACTGGTGTGAGTATACTTCTGCCTGGTTCCGATCCCCTTGGTGATGCGGGCCCTCTGGTGAGAGTCTTATCCTGGCTGGGTTCCTCACCCTTCTGTGACGTATGCCCTCTGCTGTGATGTCACTCCTGCCTGGCTGGCGCACGTCACCTTGGCGACGTGGGCCCTCAGTTGGGATTTGGTGTCTGCTGGGAGTTTCCTCCCTTCGGTAATGAGGGCCCTCTGGCGTCAGGCCTTAAATCCTGGGCTCCCAAACTTTTCTGATGTGTGCCCTGTGGTGCGAGTACACTCCTGCCAGGTTCCCAACCCCATGGCAATGTGGGCCTTCTGCTCTGTGGACCCAATGGCTGGGCTATTCACAGTTTCATGATGAGGGCCCTCTTTTGTGAGTTCACACCGGCCGGGATCCCATAGCCTCGTTGTTCCTTGCCGCCTGCTGGGATGTTCCAACTGCGGGATTCCTCACCTTTTTTATTCTATGGGCCCTCTGTTTTGAGACTACTCCTGCCTGCCTCCCTCCCAGCCCCTTGGTGATGTGTGTCCTCTGGTTTGAGGCCACATGTGGTGGTTTCCTCGCCTTTCAATGATGTGGCCCCACTGGACTGAGAACACTCCTGCCTGGTTCCCATCCTCTTGGTGATGTGGGCCCTCTGGTGAGAGTCTGATCCTGGTTGGGTTCCTCACACTTCCGTGAACTTGGCCCTCTGCTCTGAGGTCACTCCTGCCTGGCTGGCACACCCCGCCTTGGTGACGTCGGCCCTCTGGTGGCAGTTGGAGCGTGCTGGGAGCCTCCTTCCCTCAGTAATGAGGGCCCTTTGGCGTCAGGCCCTAACTGCTGTGTACCCACATTTTCTAATACGTACTAAGTGGTGCGAGGACACTCCTGCCAGGTTCCCATCCCCGTGGGGATGTGGGACTTCTGCTCTGATGTCCAAACGGCTGGGTTGCTCAAAGTTTCATGATGTGGGCCCTCTGCTGTGAGTGCACTGCGGCCTGGATCCCATAGACTGGGTGCTCTGGGCCACCTGCTGGGAGGTTCGAACTGTTGGATTCCTCACATTTTTTATTCTATGGGCCCTGCGTTGTGAGGCTAGTCCTGCCTGCCTCACTCTGAACCCCTTGGAGATGTGGATCCTCTGGTTTAGGCCACGTGTTCTGGGTTCCTCACCTTTCTATGATTTGGCCACACTGGTGTGAGGCCACTCTTGCCTGGATCCGATCCCCTTGGTGATGCGGGCCCTCTGGTGAGACTCTTATCCTGGCTGGGTGCCTCACCCTTCTGGGACGTATGCCCTCTGCTGTGAGGTCACTCCTGCCTGGCTGGCGCACGTCACCTTGGCGACGTGGGCCCTCAGTTGGGAGTTGGTGCCTGCTGGGAGTCTCCTCCCCTCGGTAATGAGGGCCCTCTGACGTCAGGCCCTAACTCCTGGGCTCCCATACTTTTCTGATGTGTGCCCTCTGGTGGGAGTACACTCCTGCCAGGTTCCCAACCCCATGGGAATGTGGGCCTTCTTCTCTGTGGTCCCAACCGCTGGGTTGTTCACAGTTTCGTGATGAGGGCCTTCTGTTGTGAGTTCACACCGGCCGGGATCCCATAGCCTCGCTGCTCCTTGCCGCCTGCTGGGAGGTTCCAACTGCGGGTTACCTCACCTTTTTTATTTTATGGCCCTCTGTTTGAGACACCTCCTGCCTGCCTCACTCTGAGCCCCTTGTTGATGTGGGTCCTCTGGTTTAGGCCATATGTTCTGGGTTCCTCACTTTTCTACGATTTGGCCACACTGGTGTGAGGCCACTCCGGCCTGGTTCTGATCCCCTTGGTGATGTGGGCCCTCTGGTGAGAGTCTTATCCTGGCTGGGTTCCTCCCCCTTCTGTGACATAGGCCCTCTGCTGTGAGGTCACTCCTGCCTGGCTAACGCACATCACCTTGGAGACGTGGGCCCTCAGGTGGGAGTTGGTGCCTTCTAGGAGTCTGCTCCCCTCGGTAATTAGGGCCGTCTGGCGTCAGGCCCTAACTCCTGGGCTCCCAAAATTTTCTGATGTGTGCCCTGTGGTGCGAGTACACTCCTGCCAGGTTCCCAACCCCATGGGAATGTGGGCCTTCTGTTCTGTGGTCCCAACAGCTGTGTTGTTCACAGTTTCATGATGAGGGTCCTCTGTTGTGAGTTCACAACGGCCGGGACCCCATAGCCTCGCTGCTCCTTGCTGCATGCTAGGAGGTTCCAACTGCGGGATTCCTCACCTTTTTAATTCTATGGGTCCTCTGTTTTGAGGCTCCTCCTGCCTGCCTCACTCCGAGCCCCTTGGAGATGTGGGTCCTCTTGTTTAGGCCACATGTTCTGGGTTCCTCACCTTTCTATGATTTGGCCACACTGGTGTGAGGCCACTCCTGCCTGGATCAGATCCCCTTGGTGATGTGGGCCCTCTGGTGAGAGTCTGATCCTGGCTGGGTTCCTCACTCTTGTGTGAGGTGGGCCCTCTGCTGTGAGGTAACTCCTGCCTGGCTTGCTCCCGTTGCCCTGGTGACGTCGGACTTCTGGTGGCAGTTGGAGCCTTCTTGTACCCTCCTCTCCAAGGTGATGAGGGCCCTCTTGCGTCAGGCTCTAACTGCTGGGCTCCCCACGATTTCTGATGTGAGCCCAGTGATGCCAGGACACTCCTGTAAGGTTCCAATACTCATGGGGATGTGTGCCTTCTGCTCTGTGGTCGCAACGCCTGGGTTGCTCACAGTATCGTTATGTTGGCACTCCGGTGTTAGTTCACTCAGGCCTAGATCCCATAGCCTCTGTGCTCTGGGCCGCCTGCTGGGAGGTTCCAACTGCTGGATTCCTCACCTTTCTTATACTTTGGGCCCTGTGTGGTGAAGCTCCTCCTGCCTGCCTCACACCGAGCCCCTTGGTGATGTAGGTCTTCTGGCTTGAGACCACGTGTGCCGTTTGTCTCACCTTTTAGGGATGTGGCCCTACTGGTGTGAGGACACTCCTGACTGGTTCCCATCCCCTTGTTGATGTGGGCCCTCTGGTGAGAGTCTGATCCTGGCTTGATTCCTCACACTTCTGTGAGGCGGGCCCTCTGCTGTGAGGTCACACCTGCCTGGCTGGCACACGACGCCTTGGCCACATGGGCCCTCTGGTTGCAGTTGGAGCGTGCTGGGAACCTCCTCCCATCGGTGATGAGGGCCCTCTGGCGTCCGGCCCTAACTGCTGGGCTCACCACATTTTCTGATGTGCTCCCACTTGTGCGATGACACTCCTGCCAGGTTCCCATCCCCATGCAGATTTGGGCCTTCTGTTCTGAGGTGCCAACGGCTGGCTTGCTCACAGTGTCAGGATGTGGGCCCTCTGCTGTGAGTTCACTCCGGCATGCATCCCATAGCCTCGGTGCTCTGGGCCACCTGCTTGGAGCTTCCAACTGCAGGATTCCTTACCTTTTTTCTTCTATGGGCCGTGTGTTGTGAGACACTTCCTGCCTGCCTCACTCTGAGCCCCTTGTTGATGTGGGTCTTCTGGTTTGAGGCCACATGTGGTGGGTTCCTTGCCTTTCAATGATGTGGCCCCACTGGTGTGAGCACACTCCTGCCTGGTTCGCATCCCCTTGGTGATGTGGGCCCTCTGGTGAGAATCTGATCCGGGTTGGGTTCCTCACACTTCCGTGAGCTTGGCCCTCAGCTCTGAGGTCACTCCTGCCTGGCTGGCACACCCCGCCTTGGCGACGTCGGCCCTCTGGTGGCAGTTGGAGCCTGCTCGGAGCCTCCTCCCGTCAGTGATGAGAGCCCTTTGGCGTCAGGCCCTAACTGCTGGGTACCCACATTTTCTAATACGTACTAAGTGGTGCGAGGATACGCCTGCCACGTTCCCATCCCCATGGGGATGTGGGCGTTCTGCTCTGAGGTCCCAACGGCTGGGTTGCTCACAGTTTCATGATGTGGGCCCTCTGCTGTGAGTTCACTTTGGCCTGGATCCCATAGACTCGGTGCTCTGGGCCTCCTGCTGCGAGGTTCCAACTGCTGGATTCCTCACATTTTTTAATCTATGGGCCCTGTGTTGTTAGGCTAGTCCTGCCTGCCTCACTCCGAGCCCCTTGGAGATGTGGTTCCTCTGGTTTAGGCCACATGGTCTGGGTCCCTCACCTTTCCATTATTTGGCCACACTGGTGTGAGTATACTTCTGCCTGGTTCCGATCCCCTTGGTGATGCGGGCCCTCTGGTGAGAGTCTTATCCTGGCTGGGTTCCTCACCCTTCTGTGACGTATGCCCTCTGCTGTGATGTCACTCCTGCCTGGCTGGCGCACGTCACCTTGGCGACGTGGGCCCTCAGTTGGGATTTGGTGTCTGCTGGGAGTTTCCTCCCTTCGGTAATGAGGGCCCTCTGGCGTCAGGCCTTAAATCCTGGGCTCCCAAACTTTTCTGATGTGTGCCCTGTGGTGCGAGTACACTCCTGCCAGGTTCCCAACCCCATGGCAATGTGGGCCTTCTGCTCTGTGGACCCAATGGCTGGGCTATTCACAGTTTCATGATGAGGGCCCTCTTTTGTGAGTTCACACCGGCCGGGATCCCATAGCCTCGTTGTTCCTTGCCGCCTGCTGGGATGTTCCAACTGCGGGATTCCTCACCTTTTTTATTCTATGGGCCCTCTGTTTTGAGACTACTCCTGCCTGCCTCCCTCCCAGCCCCTTGGTGATGTGTGTCCTCTGGTTTGAGGCCACATGTGGTGGTTTCCTCGCCTTTCAATGATGTGGCCCCACTGGACTGAGAACACTCCTGCCTGGTTCCCATCCTCTTGGTGATGTGGGCCCTCTGGTGAGAGTCTGATCCTGGTTGGGTTCCTCACACTTCCGTGAACTTGGCCCTCTGCTCTGAGGTCACTCCTGCCTGGCTGGCACACCCCGCCTTGGTGACGTCGGCCCTCTGGTGGCAGTTGGAGCGTGCTGGGAGCCTCCTTCCCTCAGTAATGAGGGCCCTTTGGCGTCAGGCCCTAACTGCTGTGTACCCACATTTTCTAATACGTACTAAGTGGTGCGAGGACACTCCTGCCAGGTTCCCATCCCCGTGGGGATGTGGGACTTCTGCTCTGATGTCCAAACGGCTGGGTTGCTCAAAGTTTCATGATGTGGGCCCTCTGCTGTGAGTGCACTGCGGCCTGGATCCCATAGACTGGGTGCTCTGGGCCACCTGCTGGGAGGTTCGAACTGTTGGATTCCTCACATTTTTTATTCTATGGGCCCTGCGTTGTGAGGCTAGTCCTGCCTGCCTCACTCTGAACCCCTTGGAGATGTGGATCCTCTGGTTTAGGCCACGTGTTCTGGGTTCCTCACCTTTCTATGATTTGGCCACACTGGTGTGAGGCCACTCTTGCCTGGATCCGATCCCCTTGGTGATGCGGGCCCTCTGGTGAGACTCTTATCCTGGCTGGGTGCCTCACCCTTCTGGGACGTATGCCCTCTGCTGTGAGGTCACTCCTGCCTGGCTGGCGCACGTCACCTTGGCGACGTGGGCCCTCAGTTGGGAGTTGGTGCCTGCTGGGAGTCTCCTCCCCTCGGTAATGAGGGCCCTCTGACGTCAGGCCCTAACTCCTGGGCTCCCATACTTTTCTGATGTGTGCCCTCTGGTGGGAGTACACTCCTGCCAGGTTCCCAACCCCATGGGAATGTGGGCCTTCTTCTCTGTGGTCCCAACCGCTGGGTTGTTCACAGTTTCGTGATGAGGGCCTTCTGTTGTGAGTTCACACCGGCCGGGATCCCATAGCCTCGCTGCTCCTTGCCGCCTGCTGGGAGGTTCCAACTGCGGGTTACCTCACCTTTTTTATTTTATGGCCCTCTGTTTGAGACACCTCCTGCCTGCCTCACTCTGAGCCCCTTGTTGATGTGGGTCCTCTGGTTTAGGCCATATGTTCTGGGTTCCTCACTTTTCTACGATTTGGCCACACTGGTGTGAGGCCACTCCGGCCTGGTTCTGATCCCCTTGGTGATGTGGGCCCTCTGGTGAGAGTCTTATCCTGGCTGGGTTCCTCCCCCTTCTGTGACATAGGCCCTCTGCTGTGAGGTCACTCCTGCCTGGCTAACGCACATCACCTTGGAGACGTGGGCCCTCAGGTGGGAGTTGGTGCCTTCTAGGAGTCTGCTCCCCTCGGTAATTAGGGCCGTCTGGCGTCAGGCCCTAACTCCTGGGCTCCCAAAATTTTCTGATGTGTGCCCTGTGGTGCGAGTACACTCCTGCCAGGTTCCCAACCCCATGGGAATGTGGGCCTTCTGTTCTGTGGTCCCAACAGCTGTGTTGTTCACAGTTTCATGATGAGGGTCCTCTGTTGTGAGTTCACAACGGCCGGGACCCCATAGCCTCGCTGCTCCTTGCTGCATGCTAGGAGGTTCCAACTGCGGGATTCCTCACCTTTTTAATTCTATGGGTCCTCTGTTTTGAGGCTCCTCCTGCCTGCCTCACTCCGAGCCCCTTGGAGATGTGGGTCCTCTTGTTTAGGCCACATGTTCTGGGTTCCTCACCTTTCTATGATTTGGCCACACTGGTGTGAGGCCACTCCTGCCTGGATCAGATCCCCTTGGTGATGTGGGCCCTCTGGTGAGAGTCTGATCCTGGCTGGGTTCCTCACTCTTGTGTGAGGTGGGCCCTCTGCTGTGAGGTAACTCCTGCCTGGCTTGCTCCCGTTGCCCTGGTGACGTCGGACTTCTGGTGGCAGTTGGAGCCTTCTTGTACCCTCCTCTCCAAGGTGATGAGGGCCCTCTTGCGTCAGGCTCTAACTGCTGGGCTCCCCACGATTTCTGATGTGAGCCCAGTGATGCCAGGACACTCCTGTAAGGTTCCAATACTCATGGGGATGTGTGCCTTCTGCTCTGTGGTCGCAACGCCTGGGTTGCTCACAGTTTCGTTATGTTGGCACTCCGGTGTTAGTTCACTCAGGCCTAGATCCCATAGCCTCTGTGCTCTGGGCCGCCTGCTGGGAGGTTCCAACTGCTGGATTCCTCACCTTTCTTATACTTTGGGCCCTGTGTGGTGAAGCTCCTCCTGCCTGCCTCACACCGAGCCCCTTGGTGATGTAGGTCTTCTGGCTTGAGACCACGTGTGCCGTTTGTCTCACCTTTTAGGGATGTGGCCCTACTGGTGTGAGGACACTCCTGACTGGTTCCCATCCCCTTGTTGATGTGGGCCCTCTGGTGAGAGTCTGATCCTGGCTTGATTCCTCACACTTCTGTGAGGCGGGCCCTCTGCTGTGAGGTCACACCTGCCTGGCTGGCACACGACGCCTTGGCCACATGGGCCCTCTGGTTGCAGTTGGAGCGTGCTGGGAACCTCCTCCCATCGGTGATGAGGGCCCTCTGGCGTCCGGCCCTAACTGCTGGGCTCACCACATTTTCTGATGTGCGCCCACTTGTGCGATGACACTCCTGCCAGGTTCCCATCCCCATGCAGGTTTGGGCCTTCTGTTCTGAGGTGCCAACGGCTGGCTTGCTCACAGTGTCAGGATGTGGGCCCTCTGCTGTGAGTTCACTCCGGCATGCATCCCATAGCCTCGGTGCTCTGGGCCACCTGCTTGGAGCTTCCAACTGCAGGATTCCTTACCTTTTTTCTTCTATGGGCCGTGTGTTGTGAGACACTTCCTGCCTGCCTCACTCTGAGCCCCTTGTTGATGTGGGTCTTCTGGTTTGAGGCCACATGTGGTGGGTTCCTTGCCTTTCAATGATGTGGCCCCACTGGTGTGAGCACACTCCTGCCTGGTTCGCATCCCCTTGGTGATGTGGGCCCTCTGGTGAGAATCTGATCCGGGTTGGGTTCCTCACACTTCCGTGAGCTTGGCCCTCAGCTTTGAGGTCACTCCTGCCTGGCTGGCACACCCCGCCTTGGCGACGTCGGCCCTCTGGTGGCAGTTGGAGCCTGCTGGGAGCCTCCTCCCCTCAGTGATGAGAGCCCTTTGGCGTCAGGCCCTAACTGCTGGGTACCCACATTTTCTAATACGTACTAAGTGGTGCGAGGATACGCCTGCCACGTTCCCATCCCCATGGGGATGTGGGCGTTCTGCTCTGAGGTCCCAACGGCTGGGTTGCTCACAGTTTCATGATGTGGGCCCTCTGCTGTGAGTTCACTTTGGCCTGGATCCCATAGACTCGGTGCTCTGGGCCTCCTGCTGCGAGGTTCCAACTGCTGGATTCCTCACATTTTTTAATCTATGGGCCCTGTGTTGTTAGGCTAGTCCTGCCTGCCTCACTCCGAGCCCCTTGGAGATGTGGTTCCTCTGGTTTAGGCCACATGGTCTGGGTCCCTCACCTTTCCATTATTTGGCCACACTGGTGTGAGTATACTTCTGCCTGGTTCCGATCCCCTTGGTGATGCGGGCCCTCTGGTGAGAGTCTTATCCTGGCTGGGTTCCTCACCCTTCTGTGACGTATGCCCTCTGCTGTGATGTCACTCCTGCCTGGCTGGCGCACGTCACCTTGGCGACGTGGGCCCTCAGTTGGGATTTGGTGTCTGCTGGGAGTTTCCTCCCTTCGGTAATGAGGGCCCTCTGGCGTCAGGCCTTAAATCCTGGGCTCCCAAACTTTTCTGATGTGTGCCCTGTGGTGCGAGTACACTCCTGCCAGGTTCCCAACCCCATGGCAATGTGGGCCTTCTGCTCTGTGGACCCAATGGCTGGGCTATTCACAGTTTCATGATGAGGGCCCTCTTTTGTGAGTTCACACCGGCCGGGATCCCATAGCCTCGTTGTTCCTTGCCGCCTGCTGGGATGTTCCAACTGCGGGATTCCTCACCTTTTTTATTCTATGGGCCCTCTGTTTTGAGACTACTCCTGCCTGCCTCCCTCCCAGCCCCTTGGTGATGTGTGTCCTCTGGTTTGAGGCCACATGTGGTGGTTTCCTCGCCTTTCAATGATGTGGCCCCACTGGACTGAGAACACTCCTGCCTGGTTCCCATCCTCTTGGTGATGTGGGCCCTCTGGTGAGAGTCTGATCCTGGTTGGGTTCCTCACACTTCCGTGAACTTGGCCCTCTGCTCTGAGGTCACTCCTGCCTGGCTGGCACACCCCGCCTTGGTGACGTCGGCCCTCTGGTGGCAGTTGGAGCGTGCTGGGAGCCTCCTTCCCTCAGTAATGAGGGCCCTTTGGCGTCAGGCCCTAACTGCTGTGTACCCACATTTTCTAATACGTACTAAGTGGTGCGAGGACACTCCTGCCAGGTTCCCATCCCCGTGGGGATGTGGGACTTCTGCTCTGATGTCCAAACGACTGGGTTGCTCAAAGTTTCATGATGTGGGCCCTCTGCTGTGAGTGCACTGCGGCCTGGATCCCATAGACTGGGTGCTCTGGGCCACCTGCTGGGAGGTTCGAACTGTTGGATTCCTCACATTTTTTATTCTATGGGCCCTGCGTTGTGAGGCTAGTCCTGCCTGCCTCACTCTGAACCCCTTGGAGATGTGGATCCTCTGGTTTAGGCCACGTGTTCTGGGTTCCTCACCTTTCTATGATTTGGCCACACTGGTGTGAGGCCACTCTTGCCTGGATCCGATCCCCTTGGTGATGCGGGCCCTCTGGTGAGACTCTTATCCTGGCTGGGTGCCTCACCCTTCTGGGACGTATGCCCTCTGCTGTGAGGTCACTCCTGCCTGGCTGGCGCACGTCACCTTGGCGACGTGGGCCCTCAGTTGGGAGTTGGTGCCTGCTGGGAGTCTCCTCCCCTCGGTAATGAGGGCCCTCTGACGTCAGGCCCTAACTCCTGGGCTCCCATACTTTTCTGATGTGTGCCCTCTGGTGGGAGTACACTCCTGCCAGGTTCCCAACCCCATGGGAATGTGGGCCTTCTTCTCTGTGGTCCCAACCGCTGGGTTGTTCACAGTTTCGTGATGAGGGCCTTCTGTTGTGAGTTCACACCGGCCGGGATCCCATAGCCTCGCTGCTCCTTGCCGCCTGCTGGGAGGTTCCAACTGCGGGTTACCTCACCTTTTTTATTTTATGGCCCTCTGTTTGAGACACCTCCTGCCTGCCTCACTCTGAGCCCCTTGTTGATGTGGGTCCTCTGGTTTAGGCCATATGTTCTGGGTTCCTCACTTTTCTACGATTTGGCCACACTGGTGTGAGGCCACTCCTGCCTGGTTCTGATCCCCTTGGTGATGTGGGCCCTCTGGTGAGAGTCTTATCCTGGCTGGGTTCCTCCCCCTTCTGTGACATAGGCCCTCTGCTGTGAGGTCACTCCTGCCTGGCTAACGCACATCACCTTGGAGACGTGGGCCCTCAGGTGGGAGTTGGTGCCTTCTAGGAGTCTGCTCCCCTCGGTAATTAGGGCCGTCTGGCGTCAGGCCCTAACTCCTGGGCTCCCAAAATTTTCTGATGTGTGCCCTGTGGTGCGAGTACACTCCTGCCAGGTTCCCAACCCCATGGGAATGTGGGCCTTCTGTTCTGTGGTCCCAACAGCTGTGTTGTTCACAGTTTCATGATGAGGGTCCTCTGTTGTGAGTTCACAACGGCCGGGACCCCATAGCCTCGCTGCTCCTTGCTGCATGCTAGGAGGTTCCAACTGCGGGATTCCTCACCTTTTTAATTCTATGGGTCCTCTGTTTTGAGGCTCCTCCTGCCTGCCTCACTCCGAGCCCCTTGGAGATGTGGGTCCTCTTGTTTAGGCCACATGTTCTGGGTTCCTCACCTTTCTATGATTTGGCCACACTGGTGTGAGGCCACTCCTGCCTGGATCAGATCCCCTTGGTGATGTGGGCCCTCTGGTGAGAGTCTGATCCTGGCTGGGTTCCTCACTCTTGTGTGAGGTGGGCCCTCTGCTGTGAGGTAACTCCTGCCTGGCTTGCTCCCGTTGCCCTGGTGACGTCGGACTTCTGGTGGCAGTTGGAGCCTTCTTGTACCCTCCTCTCCAAGGTGATGAGGGCCCTCTTGCGTCAGGCTCTAACTGCTGGGCTCCCCACGATTTCTGATGTGAGCCCAGTGATGCCAGGACACTCCTGTAAGGTTCCAATACTCATGGGGATGTGTGCCTTCTGCTCTGTGGTCGCAACGCCTGGGTTGCTCACAGTTTCGTTATGTTGGCACTCCGGTGTTAGTTCACTCAGGCCTAGATCCCATAGCCTCTGTGCTCTGGGCCGCCTGCTGGGAGGTTCCAACTGCTGGATTCCTCACCTTTCTTATACTTTGGGCCCTGTGTGGTGAAGCTCCTCCTGCCTGCCTCACACCGAGCCCCTTGGTGATGTAGGTCTTCTGGCTTGAGACCACGTGTGCCGTTTGTCTCACCTTTTAGGGATGTGGCCCTACTGGTGTGAGGACACTCCTGACTGGTTCCCATCCCCTTGTTGATGTGGGCCCTCTGGTGAGAGTCTGATCCTGGCTTGATTCCTCACACTTCTGTGAGGCGGGCCCTCTGCTGTGAGGTCACACCTGCCTGGCTGGCACACGACGCCTTGGCCACATGGGCCCTCTGGTTGCAGTTGGAGCGTGCTGGGAACCTCCTCCCATCGGTGATGAGGGCCCTCTGGCGTCCGGCCCTAACTGCTGGGCTCACCACATTTTCTGATGTGCGCCCACTTGTGCGATGACACTCCTGCCAGGTTCCCATCCCCATGCAGGTTTGGGCCTTCTGTTCTGAGGTGCCAACGGCTGGCTTGCTCACAGTGTCAGGATGTGGGCCCTCTGCTGTGAGTTCACTCCGGCATGCATCCCATAGCCTCGGTGCTCTGGGCCACCTGCTTGGAGCTTCCAACTGCAGGATTCCTTACCTTTTTTCTTCTATGGGCCGTGTGTTGTGAGACACTTCCTGCCTGCCTCACTCTGAGCCCCTTGTTGATGTGGGTCTTCTGGTTTGAGGCCACATGTGGTGGGTTCCTTGCCTTTCAATGATGTGGCCCCACTGGTGTGAGCACACTCCTGCCTGGTTCGCATCCCCTTGGTGATGTGGGCCCTCTGGTGAGAATCTGATCCGGGTTGGGTTCCTCACACTTCCGTGAGCTTGGCCCTCAGCTCTGAGGTCACTCCTGCCTGGCTGGCACACCCCGCCTTGGCGACGTCGGCCCTCTGGTGGCAGTTGGAGCCTGCTGGGAGCCTCCTCCCCTCAGTGATGAGAGCCCTTTGGCGTCAGGCCCTAACTGCTGGGTACCCACATTTTCTAATACGTACTAAGTGGTGCGAGGATACGCCTGCCACGTTCCCATCCCCATGGGGATGTGGGCGTTCTGCTCTGAGGTCCCAACGGCTGGGTTGCTCACAGTTTCATGATGTGGGCCCTCTGCTGTGAGTTCACTTTGGCCTGGATCCCATAGACTCGGTGCTCTGGGCCTCCTGCTGCGAGGTTCCAACTGCTGGATTCCTCACATTTTTTAATCTATGGGCCCTGTGTTGTTAGGCTAGTCCTGCCTGCCTCACTCCGAGCCCCTTGGAGATGTGGTTCCTCTGGTTTAGGCCACATGGTCTGGGTCCCTCACCTTTCCATTATTTGGCCACACTGGTGTGAGTATACTTCTGCCTGGTTCCGATCCCCTTGGTGATGCGGGCCCTCTGGTGAGAGTCTTATCCTGGCTGGGTTCCTCACCCTTCTGTGACGTATGCCCTCTGCTGTGATGTCACTCCTGCCTGGCTGGCGCACGTCACCTTGGCGACGTGGGCCCTCAGTTGGGATTTGGTGTCTGCTGGGAGTTTCCTCCCTTCGGTAATGAGGGCCCTCTGGCGTCAGGCCTTAAATCCTGGGCTCCCAAACTTTTCTGATGTGTGCCCTGTGGTGCGAGTACACTCCTGCCAGGTTCCCAACCCCATGGCAATGTGGGCCTTCTGCTCTGTGGACCCAATGGCTGGGCTATTCACAGTTTCATGATGAGGGCCCTCTTTTGTGAGTTCACACCGGCCGGGATCCCATAGCCTCGTTGTTCCTTGCCGCCTGCTGGGATGTTCCAACTGCGGGATTCCTCACCTTTTTTATTCTATGGGCCCTCTGTTTTGAGACTACTCCTGCCTGCCTCCCTCCCAGCCCCTTGGTGATGTGTGTCCTCTGGTTTGAGGCCACATGTGGTGGTTTCCTCGCCTTTCAATGATGTGGCCCCACTGGACTGAGAACACTCCTGCCTGGTTCCCATCCTCTTGGTGATGTGGGCCCTCTGGTGAGAGTCTGATCCTGGTTGGGTTCCTCACACTTCCGTGAACTTGGCCCTCTGCTCTGAGGTCACTCCTGCCTGGCTGGCACACCCCGCCTTGGTGACGTCGGCCCTCTGGTGGCAGTTGGAGCGTGCTGGGAGCCTCCTTCCCTCAGTAATGAGGGCCCTTTGGCGTCAGGCCCTAACTGCTGTGTACCCACATTTTCTAATACGTACTAAGTGGTGCGAGGACACTCCTGCCAGGTTCCCATCCCCGTGGGGATGTGGGACTTCTGCTCTGATGTCCAAACGGCTGGGTTGCTCAAAGTTTCATGATGTGGGCCCTCTGCTGTGAGTGCACTGCGGCCTGGATCCCATAGACTGGGTGCTCTGGGCCACCTGCTGGGAGGTTCGAACTGTTGGATTCCTCACATTTTTTATTCTATGGGCCCTGCGTTGTGAGGCTAGTCCTGCCTGCCTCACTCTGAACCCCTTGGAGATGTGGATCCTCTGGTTTAGGCCACGTGTTCTGGGTTCCTCACCTTTCTATGATTTGGCCACACTGGTGTGAGGCCACTCTTGCCTGGATCCGATCCCCTTGGTGATGCGGGCCCTCTGGTGAGACTCTTATCCTGGCTGGGTGCCTCACCCTTCTGGGACGTATGCCCTCTGCTGTGAGGTCACTCCTGCCTGGCTGGCGCACGTCACCTTGGCGACGTGGGCCCTCAGTTGGGAGTTGGTGCCTGCTGGGAGTCTCCTCCCCTCGGTAATGAGGGCCCTCTGACGTCAGGCCCTAACTCCTGGGCTCCCATACTTTTCTGATGTGTGCCCTCTGGTGGGAGTACACTCCTGCCAGGTTCCCAACCCCATGGGAATGTGGGCCTTCTTCTCTGTGGTCCCAACCGCTGGGTTGTTCACAGTTTCGTGATGAGGGCCTTCTGTTGTGAGTTCACACCGGCCGGGATCCCATAGCCTCGCTGCTCCTTGCCGCCTGCTGGGAGGTTCCAACTGCGGGTTACCTCACCTTTTTTATTTTATGGCCCTCTGTTTGAGACACCTCCTGCCTGCCTCACTCTGAGCCCCTTGTTGATGTGGGTCCTCTGGTTTAGGCCATATGTTCTGGGTTCCTCACTTTTCTACGATTTGGCCACACTGGTGTGAGGCCACTCCTGCCTGGTTCTGATCCCCTTGGTGATGTGGGCCCTCTGGTGAGAGTCTTATCCTGGCTGGGTTCCTCCCCCTTCTGTGACATAGGCCCTCTGCTGTGAGGTCACTCCTGCCTGGCTAACGCACATCACCTTGGAGACGTGGGCCCTCAGGTGGGAGTTGGTGCCTTCTAGGAGTCTGCTCCCCTCGGTAATTAGGGCCGTCTGGCGTCAGGCCCTAACTCCTGGGCTCCCAAAATTTTCTGATGTGTGCCCTGTGGTGCGAGTACACTCCTGCCAGGTTCCCAACCCCATGGGAATGTGGGCCTTCTGTTCTGTGGTCCCAACAGCTGTGTTGTTCACAGTTTCATGATGAGGGTCCTCTGTTGTGAGTTCACAACGGCCGGGACCCCATAGCCTCGCTGCTCCTTGCTGCATGCTAGGAGGTTCCAACTGCGGGATTCCTCACCTTTTTAATTCTATGGGTCCTCTGTTTTGAGGCTCCTCCTGCCTGCCTCACTCCGAGCCCCTTGGAGATGTGGGTCCTCTTGTTTAGGCCACATGTTCTGGGTTCCTCACCTTTCTATGATTTGGCCACACTGGTGTGAGGCCACTCCTGCCTGGATCAGATCCCCTTGGTGATGTGGGCCCTCTGGTGAGAGTCTGATCCTGGCTGGGTTCCTCACTCTTGTGTGAGGTGGGCCCTCTGCTGTGAGGTAACTCCTGCCTGGCTTGCTCCCGTTGCCCTGGTGACGTCGGACTTCTGGTGGCAGTTGGAGCCTTCTTGTACCCTCCTCTCCAAGGTGATGAGGGCCCTCTTGCGTCAGGCTCTAACTGCTGGGCTCCCCACGATTTCTGATGTGAGCCCAGTGATGCCAGGACACTCCTGTAAGGTTCCAATACTCATGGGGATGTGTGCCTTCTGCTCTGTGGTCGCAACGCCTGGGTTGCTCACAGTTTCGTTATGTTGGCACTCCGGTGTTAGTTCACTCAGGCCTAGATCCCATAGCCTCTGTGCTCTGGGCCGCCTGCTGGGAGGTTCCAACTGCTGGATTCCTCACCTTTCTTATACTTTGGGCCCTGTGTGGTGAAGCTCCTCCTGCCTGCCTCACACCGAGCCCCTTGGTGATGTAGGTCTTCTGGTTTGAGACCACGTGTGCCGTTTGTCTCACCTTTTAGGGATGTGGCCCTACTGGTGTGAGGACACTCCTGACTGGTTCCCATCCCCTTGTTGATGTGGGCCCTCTGGTGAGAGTCTGATCCTGGCTTGATTCCTCACACTTCTGTGAGGCGGGCCCTCTGCTGTGAGGTCACACCTGCCTGGCTGGCACACGACGCCTTGGCCACATGGGCCCTCTGGTTGCAGTTGGAGCATGCTGGGAACCTCCTCCCATCGGTGATGAGGGCCCTCTGGCGTCCGGCCCTAACTGCTGGGCTCACCACATTTTCTGATGTGCGCCCACATGTGCAATGACACTCCTGCCAGGTTCCCATCCCCATGCAGGTTTGGGCCTTCTGTTCTGAGGTGCCAACGGCTGGCTTGCTCACAGTGTCAGGATGTGGGCCCTCTGCTGTGAGTTCACTCCGGCATGCATCCCTTAGCCTCGGTGCTCTGGGCCACCTGCTTGGAGCTTCCAACTGCAGGATTCCTTACCTTTTTTCTTCTATGGGCCGTGTGTTGTGAGACACTTCCTGCCTGCCTCACTCTGAGCCCCTTGTTGATGTGGGTCTTCTGGTTTGAGGCCACATGTGGTGGGTTCCTTGCCTTTCAATGATGTGGCCCCACTGGTGTGAGCACACTCCTGCCTGGTTCGCATCCCCTTGGTGATGTGGGCCCTCTGGTGAGAATCTGATCCGGGTTGGGTTCCTCACACTTCCGTGAGCTTGGCCCTCAGCTCTGAGGTCACTCCTGCCTGGCTGGCACACCCCGCCTTGGCGACGTCGGCCCTCTGGTGGCAGTTGGAGCCTGCTGGGAGCCTCCTCCCCTCAGTGATGAGAGCCCTTTGGCGTCAGGCCCTAACTGCTGGGTACCCACATTTTCTAATACGTACTAAGTGGTGCGAGGATACGCCTGCCACGTTCCCATCCCCATGGGGATGTGGGCGTTCTGCTCTGAGGTCCCAACGGCTGGGTTGCTCACAGTTTCATGATGTGGGCCCTCTGCTGTGAGTTCACTTTGGCCTGGATCCCATAGACTCGGTGCTCTGGGCCTCCTGCTGCGAGGTTCCAACTGCTGGATTCCTCACATTTTTTAATCTATGGGCCCTGTGTTGTTAGGCTAGTCCTGCCTGCCTCACTCCGAGCCCCTTGGAGATGTGGTTCCTCTGGTTTAGGCCACATGGTCTGGGTCCCTCACCTTTCCATTATTTGGCCACACTGGTGTGAGTATACTTCTGCCTGGTTCCGATCCCCTTGGTGATGCGGGCCCTCTGGTGAGAGTCTTATCCTGGCTGGGTTCCTCACCCTTCTGTGACGTATGCCCTCTGCTGTGATGTCACTCCTGCCTGGCTGGCGCACGTCACCTTGGCGACGTGGGCCCTCAGTTGGGATTTGGTGTCTGCTGGGAGTTTCCTCCCTTCGGTAATGAGGGCCCTCTGGCGTCAGGCCTTAAATCCTGGGCTCCCAAACTTTTCTGATGTGTGCCCTGTGGTGCGAGTACACTCCTGCCAGGTTCCCAACCCCATGGCAATGTGGGCCTTCTGCTCTGTGGACCCAATGGCTGGGCTATTCACAGTTTCATGATGAGGGCCCTCTTTTGTGAGTTCACACCGGCCGGGATCCCATAGCCTCGTTGTTCCTTGCCGCCTGCTGGGATGTTCCAACTGCGGGATTCCTCACCTTTTTTATTCTATGGGCCCTCTGTTTTGAGACTACTCCTGCCTGCCTCCCTCCCAGCCCCTTGGTGATGTGTGTCCTCTGGTTTGAGGCCACATGTGGTGGTTTCCTCGCCTTTCAATGATGTGGCCCCACTGGACTGAGAACACTCCTGCCTGGTTCCCATCCTCTTGGTGATGTGGGCCCTCTGGTGAGAGTCTGATCCTGGTTGGGTTCCTCACACTTCCGTGAACTTGGCCCTCTGCTCTGAGGTCACTCCTGCCTGGCTGGCACACCCCGCCTTGGTGACGTCGTCCCTCTGGTGGCAGTTGGAGCGTGCTGGGAGCCTCCTTCCCTCAGTAATGAGGGCCCTTTGGCGTCAGGCCCTAACTGCTGTGTACCCACATTTTCTAATACGTACTAAGTGGTGCGAGGACACTCCTGCCAGGTTCCCATCCCCGTGGGGATGTGGGACTTCTGCTCTGATGTCCAAACGGCTGGGTTGCTCAAAGTTTCATGATGTGGGCCCTCTGCTGTGAGTGCACTGCGGCCTGGATCCCATAGACTGGGTGCTCTGGGCCACCTGCTGGGAGGTTCGAACTGTTGGATTCCTCACATTTTTTATTCTATGGGCCCTGCGTTGTGAGGCTAGTCCTGCCTGCCTCACTCTGAACCCCTTGGAGATGTGGATCCTCTGGTTTAGGCCACGTGTTCTGGGTTCCTCACCTTTCTATGATTTGGCCACACTGGTGTGAGGCCACTCTTGCCTGGATCCGATCCCCTTGGTGATGCGGGCCCTCTGGTGAGACTCTTATCCTGGCTGGGTGCCTCACCCTTCTGGGACGTATGCCCTCTGCTGTGAGGTCACTCCTGCCTGGCTGGCGCACGTCACCTTGGCGACGTGGGCCCTCAGTTGGGAGTTGGTGCCTGCTGGGAGTCTCCTCCCCTCGGTAATGAGGGCCCTCTGACGTCAGGCCCTAACTCCTGGGCTCCCATACTTTTCTGATGTGTGCCCTCTGGTGGGAGTACACTCCTGCCAGGTTCCCAACCCCATGGGAATGTGGGCCTTCTTCTCTGTGGTCCCAACCGCTGGGTTGTTCACAGTTTCGTGATGAGGGCCTTCTGTTGTGAGTTCACACCGGCCGGGATCCCATAGCCTCGCTGCTCCTTGCCGCCTGCTGGGAGGTTCCAACTGCGGGTTACCTCACCTTTTTTATTTTATGGCCCTCTGTTTGAGACACCTCCTGCCTGCCTCACTCTGAGCCCCTTGTTGATGTGGGTCCTCTGGTTTAGGCCATATGTTCTGGGTTCCTCACTTTTCTACGATTTGGCCACACTGGTGTGAGGCCACTCCTGCCTGGTTCTGATCCCCTTGGTGATGTGGGCCCTCTGGTGAGAGTCTTATCCTGGCTGGGTTCCTCCCCCTTCTGTGACATAGGCCCTCTGCTGTGAGGTCACTCCTGCCTGGCTAACGCACATCACCTTGGAGACGTGGGCCCTCAGGTGGGAGTTGGTGCCTTCTAGGAGTCTGCTCCCCTCGGTAATTAGGGCCGTCTGGCGTCAGGCCCTAACTCCTGGGCTCCCAAAATTTTCTGATGTGTGCCCTGTGGTGCGAGTACACTCCTGCCAGGTTCCCAACCCCATGGGAATGTGGGCCTTCTGTTCTGTGGTCCCAACAGCTGTGTTGTTCACAGTTTCATGATGAGGGTCCTCTGTTGTGAGTTCACAACGGCCGGGACCCCATAGCCTCGCTGCTCCTTGCTGCATGCTAGGAGGTTCCAACTGCGGGATTCCTCACCTTTTTAATTCTATGGGTCCTCTGTTTTGAGGCTCCTCCTGCCTGCCTCACTCCGAGCCCCTTGGAGATGTGGGTCCTCTTGTTTAGGCCACATGTTCTGGGTTCCTCACCTTTCTATGATTTGGCCACACTGGTGTGAGGCCACTCCTGCCTGGATCAGATCCCCTTGGTGATGTGGGCCCTCTGGTGAGAGTCTGATCCTGGCTGGGTTCCTCACTCTTGTGTGAGGTGGGCCCTCTGCTGTGAGGTAACTCCTGCCTGGCTTGCTCCCGTTGCCCTGGTGACGTCGGACTTCTGGTGGCAGTTGGAGCCTTCTTGTACCCTCCTCTCCAAGGTGATGAGGGCCCTCTTGCGTCAGGCTCTAACTGCTGGGCTCCCCACGATTTCTGATGTGAGCCCAGTGATGCCAGGACACTCCTGTAAGGTTCCAATACTCATGGGGATGTGTGCCTTCTGCTCTGTGGTCGCAACGCCTGGGTTGCTCACAGTTTCGTTATGTTGGCACTCCGGTGTTAGTTCACTCAGGCCTAGATCCCATAGCCTCTGTGCTCTGGGCCGCCTGCTGGGAGGTTCCAACTGCTGGATTCCTCACCTTTCTTATACTTTGGGCCCTGTGTGGTGAAGCTCCTCCTGCCTGCCTCACACCGAGCCCCTTGGTGATGTAGGTTTTCTGGCTTGAGACCACGTGTGCCGTTTGTCTCACCTTTTAGGGATGTGGCCCTACTGGTGTGAGGACACTCCTGACTGGTTCCCATCCCCTTGTTGATGTGGGCCCTCTGGTGAGAGTCTGATCCTGGCTTGATTCCTCACACTTCTGTGAGGCGGGCCCTCTGCTGTGAGGTCACACCTGCCTGGCTGGCACACGACGCCTTGGCCACATGGGCCCTCTGGTTGCAGTTGGAGCGTGCTGGGAACCTCCTCCCATCGGTGATGAGGGCCCTCTGGCGTCCGGCCCTAACTGCTGGGCTCACCACATTTTCTGATGTGCGCCCACTTGTGCGATGACACTCCTGCCAGGTTCCCATCCCCATGCAGGTTTGGGCCTTCTGTTCTGAGGTGCCAACGGCTGGCTTGCTCACAGTGTCAGGATGTGGGCCCTCTGCTGTGAGTTCACTCCGGCATGCATCCCATAGCCTCGGTGCTCTGGGCCACCTGCTTGGAGCTTCCAACTGCAGGATTCCTTACCTTTTTTCTTCTATGGGCCGTGTGTTGTGAGACACTTCCTGCCTGCCTCACTCTGAGCCCCTTGTTGATGTGGGTCTTCTGGTTTGAGGCCACATGTGGTGGGTTCCTTGCCTTTCAATGATGTGGCCCCACTGGTGTGAGCACACTCCTGCCTGGTTCGCATCCCCTTGGTGATGTGGGCCCTCTGGTGAGAATCTGATCCAGGTTGGGTTCCTCACACTTCCGTGAGCTTGGCCCTCAGCTCTGAGGTCACTCCTGCCTGGCTGGCACACCCCGCCTTGGCGACGTCGGCCCTCTGGTGGCAGTTGGAGCCTGCTGGGAGCCTCCTCCCCTCAGTGATGAGAGCCCTTTGGCGTCAGGCCCTAACTGCTGGGTACCCACATTTTCTAATACGTACTAAGTGGTGCGAGGATACGCCTGCCACGTTCCCATCCCCATGGGGATGTGGGCGTTCTGCTCTGAGGTCCCAACGGCTGGGTTGCTCACAGTTTCATGATGTGGGCCCTCTGCTGTGAGTTCACTTTGGCCTGGATCCCATAGAGTCGGTGCTCTGGGCCTCCTGCTGCGAGGTTCCAACTGCTGGATTCCTCACATTTTTTAATCTATGGGCCCTGTGTTGTTAGGCTAGTCCTGCCTGCCTCACTCCGAGCCCCTTGGAGATGTGGTTCCTCTGGTTTAGGCCACATGGTCTGGGTCCCTCACCTTTCCATTATTTGGCCACACTGGTGTGAGTATACTTCTGCCTGGTTCCGATCCCCTTGGTGATGCGGGCCCTCTGGTGAGAGTCTTATCCTGGCTGGGTTCCTCACCCTTCTGTGACGTATGCCCTCTGCTGTGATGTCACTCCTGCCTGGCTGGCGCACGTCACCTTGGCGACGTGGGCCCTCAGTTGGGATTTGGTGTCTGCTGGGAGTTTCCTCCCTTCGGTAATGAGGGCCCTCTGGCGTCAGGCCTTAAATCCTGGGCTCCCAAACTTTTCTGATGTGTGCCCTGTGGTGCGAGTACACTCCTGCCAGGTTCCCAACCCCATGGCAATGTGGGCCTTCTGCTCTGTGGACCCAATGGCTGGGCTATTCACAGTTTCATGATGAGGGCCCTCTTTTGTGAGTTCACACCGGCCGGGATCCCATAGCCTCGTTGTTCCTTGCCGCCTGCTGGGATGTTCCAACTGCGGGATTCCTCACCTTTTTTATTCTATGGGCCCTCTGTTTTGAGACTACTCCTGCCTGCCTCCCTCCCAGCCCCTTGGTGATGTGTGTCCTCTGGTTTGAGGCCACATGTGGTGGTTTCCTCGCCTTTCAATGATGTGGCCCCACTGGACTGAGAACACTCCTGCCTGGTTCCCATCCTCTTGGTGATGTGGGCCCTCTGGTGAGAGTCTGATCCTGGTTGGGTTCCTCACACTTCCGTGAACTTGGCCCTCTGCTCTGAGGTCACTCCTGCCTGGCTGGCACACCCCGCCTTGGTGACGTCGGCCCTCTGGTGGCAGTTGGAGCGTGCTGGGAGCCTCCTTCCCTCAGTAATGAGGGCCCTTTGGCGTCAGGCCCTAACTGCTGTGTACCCACATTTTCTAATACGTACTAAGTGGTGCGAGGACACTCCTGCCAGGTTCCCATCCCCGTGGGGATGTGGGACTTCTGCTCTGATGTCCAAACGGCTGGGTTGCTCAAAGTTTCATGATGTGGGCCCTCTGCTGTGAGTGCACTGCGGCCTGGATCCCATAGACTGGGTGCTCTGGGCCACCTGCTGGGAGGTTCGAACTGTTGGATTCCTCACATTTTTTATTCTATGGGCCCTGCGTTGTGAGGCTAGTCCTGCCTGCCTCACTCTGAACCCCTTGGAGATGTGGATCCTCTGGTTTAGGCCACGTGTTCTGGGTTCCTCACCTTTCTATGATTTGGCCACACTGGTGTGAGGCCACTCTTGCCTGGATCCGATCCCCTTGGTGATGCGGGCCCTCTGGTGAGACTCTTATCCTGGCTGGGTGCCTCACCCTTCTGGGACGTATGCCCTCTGCTGTGAGGTCACTCCTGCCTGGCTGGCGCACGTCACCTTGGCGACGTGGGCCCTCAGTTGGGAGTTGGTGCCTGCTGGGAGTCTCCTCCCCTCGGTAATGAGGGCCCTCTGACGTCAGGCCCTAACTCCTGGGCTCCCATACTTTTCTGATGTGTGCCCTCTGGTGGGAGTACACTCCTGCCAGGTTCCCAACCCCATGGGAATGTGGGCCTTCTTCTCTGTGGTCCCAACCGCTGGGTTGTTCACAGTTTCGTGATGAGGGCCTTCTGTTGTGAGTTCACACCGGCCGGGATCCCATAGCCTCGCTGCTCCTTGCCGCCTGCTGGGAGGTTCCAACTGCGGGTTACCTCACCTTTTTTATTTTATGGCCCTCTGTTTGAGACACCTCCTGCCTGCCTCACTCTGAGCCCCTTGTTGATGTGGGTCCTCTGGTTTAGGCCATATGTTCTGGGTTCCTCACTTTTCTACGATTTGGCCACACTGGTGTGAGGCCACTCCTGCCTGGTTCTGATCCCCTTGGTGATGTGGGCCCTCTGGTGAGAGTCTTATCCTGGCTGGGTTCCTCCCCCTTCTGTGACATAGGCCCTCTGCTGTGAGGTCACTCCTGCCTGGCTAACGCACATCACCTTGGAGACGTGGGCCCTCAGGTGGGAGTTGGTGCCTTCTAGGAGTCTGCTCCCCTCGGTAATTAGGGCCGTCTGGCGTCAGGCCCTAACTCCTGGGCTCCCAAAATTTTCTGATGTGTGCCCTGTGGTGCGAGTACACTCCTGCCAGGTTCCCAACCCCATGGGAATGTGGGCCTTCTGTTCTGTGGTCCCAACAGCTGTGTTGTTCACAGTTTCATGATGAGGGTCCTCTGTTGTGAGTTCACAACGGCCGGGACCCCATAGCCTCGCTGCTCCTTGCTGCATGCTAGGAGGTTCCAACTGCGGGATTCCTCACCTTTTTAATTCTATGGGTCCTCTGTTTTGAGGCTCCTCCTGCCTGCCTCACTCCGAGCCCCTTGGAGATGTGGGTCCTCTTGTTTAGGCCACATGTTCTGGGTTCCTCACCTTTCTATGATTTGGCCACACTGGTGTGAGGCCACTCCTGCCTGGATCAGATCCCCTTGGTGATGTGGGCCCTCTGGTGAGAGTCTGATCCTGGCTGGGTTCCTCACTCTTGTGTGAGGTGGGCCCTCTGCTGTGAGGTAACTCCTGCCTGGCTTGCTCCCGTTGCCCTGGTGACGTCGGACTTCTGGTGGCAGTTGGAGCCTTCTTGTACCCTCCTCTCCAAGGTGATGAGGGCCCTCTTGCGTCAGGCTCTAACTGCTGGGCTCCCCACGATTTCTGATGTGAGCCCAGTGATGCCAGGACACTCCTGTAAGGTTCCAATACTCATGGGGATGTGTGCCTTCTGCTCTGTGGTCGCAACGCCTGGGTTGCTCACAGTTTCGTTATGTTGGCACTCCGGTGTTAGTTCACTCAGGCCTAGATCCCATAGCCTCTGTGCTCTGGGCCGCCTGCTGGGAGGTTCCAACTGCTGGATTCCTCACCTTTCTTATACTTTGGGCCCTGTGTGGTGAAGCTCCTCCTGCCTGCCTCACACCGAGCCCCTTGGTGATGTAGGTTTTCTGGCTTGAGACCACGTGTGCCATTTGTCTCACCTTTTAGGGATGTGGCCCTACTGGTGTGAGGACACTCCTGACTGGTTCCCATCCCCTTGTTGATGTGGGCCCTCTGGTGAGAGTCTGATCCTGGCTTGATTCCTCACACTTCTGTGAGGCGGGCCCTCTGCTGTGAGGTCACACCTGCCTGGCTGGCACACGACGCCTTGGCCACATGGGCCCTCTGGTTGCAGTTGGAGCGTGCTGGGAACCTCCTCCCATCGGTGACGAGGGCCCTCTTGCGTCCGGCCCTAACTGCTGGGCTCACCACATTTTCTGATGTGCGCCCACTTGTGCGATGACACTCCTGCCAGGTTCCCATCCCCATGCAGGTTTGGGCCTTCTGTTCTGAGGTGCCAACGGCTGGCTTGCTCACAGTGTCAGGATGTGGGCCCTCTGCTGTGAGTTCACTCCGGCATGCATCCCATAGCCTCGGTGCTCTGGGCCACCTGCTTGGAGCTTCCAACTGCAGGATTCCTTACCTTTTTTCTTCTATGGGCCGTGTGTTGTGAGACACTTCCTGCCTGCCTCACTCTGAGCCCCTTGTTGATGTGGGTCTTCTGGTTTGAGGCCACATGTGGTGGGTTCCTTGCCTTTCAATGATGTGGCCCCACTGGTGTGAGCACACTCCTGCCTGGTTCGCATCCCCTTGGTGATGTGGGCCCTCTGGTGAGAATCTGATCCGGGTTGGGTTCCTCACACTTCCGTGAGCTTGGCCCTCAGCTCTGAGGTCACTCCTGCCTGGCTGGCACACCCCGCCTTGGCGACGTCGGCCCTCTGGTGGCAGTTGGAGCCTGCTGGGAGCCTCCTCCCCTCAGTGATCAGAGCCCTTTGGCGTCAGGCCCTAACTGCTGGGTACCCACATTTTCTAATACGTACTAAGTGGTGCGAGGATACGCCTGCCACGTTCCCATCCCCATGGGGATGTGGGCGTTCTGCTCTGAGGTCCCAACGGCTGGGTTGCTCACAGTTTCATGATGTGGGCCCTCTGCTGTGAGTTCACTTTGGCCTGGATCCCATAGAGTCGGTGCTCTGGGCCTCCTGCTGCGAGGTTCCAACTGCTGGATTCCTCACATTTTTTAATCTATGGGCCCTGTGTTGTTAGGCTAGTCCTGCCTGCCTCACTCCGAGCCCCTTGGAGATGTGGTTCCTCTGGTTTAGGCCACATGGTCTGGGTCCCTCACCTTTCCATTATTTGGCCACACTGGTGTGAGTATACTTCTGCCTGGTTCCGATCCCCTTGGTGATGCGGGCCCTCTGGTGAGAGTCTTATCCTGGCTGGGTTCCTCACCCTTCTGTGACGTATGCCCTCTGCTGTGATGTCACTCCTGCCTGGCTGGCGCACATCACCTTGGCGACGTGGGCCCTCAGTTGGGATTTGGTGTCTGCTGGGAGTTTCCTCCCTTCGGTAATGAGGGCCCTCTGGCGTCAGGCCTTAAATCCTGGGCTCCCAAACTTTTCTGATGTGTGCCCTGTGGTGCGAGTACACTCCTGCCAGGTTCCCAACCCCATGGCAATGTGGGCCTTCTGCTCTGTGGACCCAATGGCTGGGCTATTCACAGTTTCATGATGAGGGCCCTCTTTTGTGAGTTCACACCGGCCGGGATCCCATAGCCTCGTTGTTCCTTGCCGCCTGCTGGGATGTTCCAACTGCGGGATTCCTCACCTTTTTTATTCTATGGGCCCTCTGTTTTGAGACTACTCCTGCCTGCCTCCCTCCCAGCCCCTTGGTGATGTGTGTCCTCTGGTTTGAGGCCACATGTGGTGGTTTCCTCGCCTTTCAATGATGTGGCCCCACTGGACTGAGAACACTCCTGCCTGGTTCCCATCCTCTTGGTGATGTGGGCCCTCTGGTGAGAGTCTGATCCTGGTTGGGTTCCTCACACTTCCGTGAACTTGGCCCTCTGCTCTGAGGTCACTCCTGCCTGGCTGGCACACCCCGCCTTGGTGACGTCGGCCCTCTGGTGGCAGTTGGAGCGTGCTGGGAGCCTCCTTCCCTCAGTAATGAGGGCCCTTTGGCGTCAGGCCCTAACTGCTGTGTACCCACATTTTCTAATACGTACTAAGTGGTGCGAGGACACTCCTGCCAGGTTCCCATCCCCGTGGGGATGTGGGACTTCTGCTCTGATGTCCAAACGGCTGGGTTGCTCAAAGTTTCATGATGTGGGCCCTCTGCTGTGAGTGCACTGCGGCCTGGATCCCATAGACTGGGTGCTCTGGGCCACCTGCTGGGAGGTTCGAACTGTTGGATTCCTCACATTTTTTATTCTATGGGCCCTGCGTTGTGAGGCTAGTCCTGCCTGCCTCACTCTGAACCCCTTGGAGATGTGGATCCTCTGGTTTAGGCCACGTGTTCTGGGTTCCTCACCTTTCTATGATTTGGCCACACTGGTGTGAGGCCACTCTTGCCTGGATCCGATCCCCTTGGTGATGCGGGCCCTCTGGTGAGACTCTTATCCTGGCTGGGTGCCTCACCCTTCTGGGACGTATGCCCTCTGCTGTGAGGTCACTCCTGCCTGGCTGGCGCACGTCACCTTGGTGACGTGGGCCCTCAGTTGGGAGTTGGTGCCTGCTGGGAGTCTCCTCCCCTCGGTAATGAGGGCCCTCTGACGTCAGGCCCTAACTCCTGGGCTCCCATACTTTTCTGATGTGTGCCCTCTGGTGGGAGTACACTCCTGCCAGGTTCCCAACCCCATGGGAATGTGGGCCTTCTTCTCTGTGGTCCCAACCGCTGGGTTGTTCACAGTTTCGTGATGAGGGCCTTCTGTTGTGAGTTCACACCGGCCGGGATCCCATAGCCTCGCTGCTCCTTGCCGCCTGCTGGGAGGTTCCAACTGCGGGTTACCTCACCTTTTTTATTTTATGGCCCTCTGTTTGAGACACCTCCTGCCTGCCTCACTCTGAGCCCCTTGTTGATGTGGGTCCTCTGGTTTAGGCCATATGTTCTGGGTTCCTCACTTTTCTACGATTTGGCCACACTGGTGTGAGGCCACTCCTGCCTGGTTCTGATCCCCTTGGTGATGTGGGCCCTCTGGTGAGAGTCTTATCCTGGCTGGGTTCCTCCCCCTTCTGTGACATAGGCCCTCTGCTGTGAGGTCACTCCTGCCTGGCTAACGCACATCACCTTGGAGACGTGGGCCCTCAGGTGGGAGTTGGTGCCTTCTAGGAGTCTGCTCCCCTCGGTAATTAGGGCCGTCTGGCGTCAGGCCCTAACTCCTGGGCTCCCAAAATTTTCTGATGTGTGCCCTGTGGTGCGAGTACACTCCTGCCAGGTTCCCAACCCCATGGGAATGTGGGCCTTCTGTTCTGTGGTCCCAACAGCTGTGTTGTTCACAGTTTCATGATGAGGGTCCTCTGTTGTGAGTTCACAACGGCCGGGACCCCATAGCCTCGCTGCTCCTTGCTGCATGCTAGGAGGTTCCAACTGCGGGATTCCTCACCTTTTTAATTCTATGGGTCCTCTGTTTTGAGGCTCCTCCTGCCTGCCTCACTCCGAGCCCCTTGGAGATGTGGGTCCTCTTGTTTAGGCCACATGTTCTGGGTTCCTCACCTTTCTATGATTTGGCCACACTGGTGTGAGGCCACTCCTGCCTGGATCAGATCCCCTTGGTGATGTGGGCCCTCTGGTGAGAGTCTGATCCTGGCTGGGTTCCTCACTCTTCTGTGAGGTGGGCCCTCTGCTGTGAGGTAACTCCTGCCTGGCTTGCTCCCGTTGCCCTGGTGACGTCGGACTTCTGGTGGCAGTTGGAGCCTTCTTGTACCCTCCTCTCCAAGGTGATGAGGGCCCTCTTGCGTCAGGCTCTAACTGCTGGGCTCCCCACGATTTCTGATGTGAGCCCAGTGATGCCAGGACACTCCTGTAAGGTTCCAATACTCATGGGGATGTGTGCCTTCTGCTCTGTGGTCGCAACGCCTGGGTTGCTCACAGTTTCGTTATGTTGGCACTCCGGTGTTAGTTCACTCAGGCCTAGATCCCATAGCCTCTGTGCTCTGGGCCGCCTGCTGGGAGGTTCCAACTGCTGGATTCCTCACCTTTCTTATACTTTGGGCCCTGTGTGGTGAAGCTCCTCCTGCCTGCCTCACACCGAGCCCCTTGGTGATGTAGGTCTTCTGGCTTGAGACCACGTGTGCCGTTTGTCTCACCTTTTAGGGATGTGGCCCTACTGGTGTGAGGACACTCCTGACTGGTTCCCATCCCCTTGTTGATGTGGGCCCTCTGGTGAGAGTCTGATCCTGGCTTGATTCCTCACACTTCTGTGAGGCGGGCCCTCTGCTGTGAGGTCACACCTGCCTGGCTGGCACACGACGCCTTGGCCACATGGGCCCTCTGGTTGCAGTTGGAGCGTGCTGGGAACCTCCTCCCATCGGTGATGAGGGCCCTCTGGCGTCCGGCCCTAACTGCTGGGCTCACCACATTTTCTGATGTGCGCCCACTTGTGCGATGACACTCCTGCCAGGTTCCCATCCCCATGCAGATTTGGGCCTTCTGTTCTGAGGTGCCAACGGCTGGCTTGCTCACAGTGTCAGGATGTGGGCCCTCTGCTGTGAGTTCACTCCGGCATGCATCCCATAGCCTCGGTGCTCTGGGCCACCTGCTTGGAGCTTCCAACTGCAGGATTCCTTACCTTTTTTCTTCTATGGGCCGTGTGTTGTGAGACACTTCCTGCCTGCCTCACTCTGAGCCCCTTGTTGATGTGGGTCTTCTGGTTTGAGGCCACATGTGGTGGGTTCCTTGCCTTTCAATGATGTGGCCCCACTGGTGTGAGCACACTCCTGCCTGGTTCGCATCCCCTTGGTGATGTGGGCCCTCTGGTGAGAATCTGATCCGGGTTGGGTTCCTCACACTTCCGTGAGCTTGGCCCTCAGCTCTGAGGTCACTCCTGCCTGGCTGGCACACCCCGCCTTGGCGACGTCGGCCCTCTGGTGGCAGTTGGAGCCTGCTGGGAGCCTCCTCCCCTCAGTGATCAGAGCCCTTTGGCGTCAGGCCCTAACTGCTGGGTACCCACATTTTCTAATACGTACTAAGTGGTGCGAGGATACGCCTGCCACGTTCCCATCCCCATGGGGATGTGGGCGTTCTGCTCTGAGGTCCCAACGGCTGGGTTGCTCACAGTTTCATGATGTGGGCCCTCTGCTGTGAGTTCACTTTGGCCTGGATCCCATAGACTCGGTGCTCTGGGCCTCCTGCTGCGAGGTTCCAACTGCTGGATTCCTCACATTTTTTAATCTATGGGCCCTGTGTTGTTAGGCTAGTCCTGCCTGCCTCACTCCGAGCCCCTTGGAGATGTGGTTCCTCTGGTTTAGGCCACATGGTCTGGGTCCCTCACCTTTCCATTATTTGGCCACACTGGTGTGAGTATACTTCTGCCTGGTTCCGATCCCCTTGGTGATGCGGGCCCTCTGGTGAGAGTCTTATCCTGGCTGGGTTCCTCACCCTTCTGTGACGTATGCCCTCTGCTGTGATGTCACTCCTGCCTGGCTGGCGCACGTCACCTTGGCGACGTGGGCCCTCAGTTGGGATTTGGTGTCTGCTGGGAGTTTCCTCCCTTCGGTAATGAGGGCCCTCTGGCGTCAGGCCTTAAATCCTGGGCTCCCAAACTTTTCTGATGTGTGCCCTGTGGTGCGAGTACACTCCTGCCAGGTTCCCAACCCCATGGCAATGTGGGCCTTCTGCTCTGTGGACCCAATGGCTGGGCTATTCACAGTTTCATGATGAGGGCCCTCTTTTGTGAGTTCACACCGACCGGGATCCCATAGCCTTGTTGTTCCTTGCCGCCTGCTGGGATGTTCCAACTGCGGGATTCCTCACCTTTTTTATTCTATGGGCCCTCTGTTTTGAGACTACTCCTGCCTGCCTCCCTCCCAGCCCCTTGGTGATGTGTGTCCTCTGGTTTGAGGCCACATGTGGTGGTTTCCTCGCCTTTCAATGATGTGGCCCCACTGGACTGAGAACACTCCTGCCTGGTTCCCATCCTCTTGGTGATGTGGGCCCTCTGGTGAGAGTCTGATCCTGGTTGGGTTCCTCACACTTCCGTGAACTTGGCCCTCTGCTCTGAGGTCACTCCTGCCTGGCTGGCACACCCCGCCTTGGTGACGTCGGCCCTCTGGTGGCAGTTGGAGCGTGCTGGGAGCCTCCTTCCCTCAGTAATGAGGGCCCTTTGGCGTCAGGCCCTAACTGCTGTGTACCCACATTTTCTAATACGTACTAAGTGGTGCGAGGACACTCCTGCCAGGTTCCCATCCCCGTGGGGATGTGGGACTTCTGCTCTGATGTCCAAACGGCTGGGTTGCTCAAAGTTTCATGATGTGGGCCCTCTGCTGTGAGTGCACTGCGGCCTGGATCCCATAGACTGGGTGCTCTGGGCCACCTGCTGGGAGGTTCGAACTGTTGGATTCCTCACATTTTTTATTCTATGGGCCCTGCGTTGTGAGGCTAGTCCTGCCTGCCTCACTCTGAACCCCTTGGAGATGTGGATCCTCTGGTTTAGGCCACGTGTTCTGGGTTCCTCACCTTTCTATGATTTGGCCACACTGGTGTGAGGCCACTCTTGCCTGGATCCGATCCCCTTGGTGATGCGGGCCCTCTGGTGAGACTCTTATCCTGGCTGGGTGCCTCACCCTTCTGGGACGTATGCCCTCTGCTGTGAGGTCACTCCTGCCTGGCTGGCGCACGTCACCTTGGCGACGTGGGCCCTCAGTTGGGAGTTGGTGCCTGCTGGGAGTCTCCTCCCCTCGGTAATGAGGGCCCTCTGACGTCAGGCCCTAACTCCTGGGCTCCCATACTTTTCTGATGTGTGCCCTCTGGTGGGAGTACACTCCTGCCAGGTTCCCAACCCCATGGGAATGTGGGCCTTCTTCTCTGTGGTCCCAACCGCTGGGTTGTTCACAGTTTCGTGATGAGGGCCTTCTGTTGTGAGTTCACACCGGCCGGGATCCCATAGCCTCGCTGCTCCTTGCCGCCTGCTGGGAGGTTCCAACTGCGGGTTACCTCACCTTTTTTATTTTATGGCCCTCTGTTTGAGACACCTCCTGCCTGCCTCACTCTGAGCCCCTTGTTGATGTGGGTCCTCTGGTTTAGGCCATATGTTCTGGGTTCCTCACTTTTCTACGATTTGGCCACACTGGTGTGAGGCCACTCCTGCCTGGTTCTGATCCCCTTGGTGATGTGGGCCCTCTGGTGAGAGTCTTATCCTGGCTGGGTTCCTCCCCCTTCTGTGACATAGGCCCTCTGCTGTGAGGTCACTCCTGCCTGGCTAACGCACATCACCTTGGAGACGTGGGCCCTCAGGTGGGAGTTGGTGCCTTCTAGGAGTCTGCTCCCCTCGGTAATTAGGGCCGTCTGGCGTCAGGCCCTAACTCCTGGGCTCCCAAAATTTTCTGATGTGTGCCCTGTGGTGCGAGTACACTCCTGCCAGGTTCCCAACCCCATGGGAATGTGGGCCTTCTGTTCTGTGGTCCCAACAGCTGTGTTGTTCACAGTTTCATGATGAGGGTCCTCTGTTGTGAGTTCACAACGGCCGGGACCCCATAGCCTCGCTGCTCCTTGCTGCATGCTAGGAGGTTCCAACTGCGGGATTCCTCACCTTTTTAATTCTATGGGTCCTCTGTTTTGAGGCTCCTCCTGCCTGCCTCACTCCGAGCCCCTTGGAGATGTGGGTCCTCTTGTTTAGGCCACATGTTCTGGGTTCCTCACCTTTCTATGATTTGGCCACACTGGTGTGAGGCCACTCCTGCCTGGATCAGATCCCCTTGGTGATGTGGGCCCTCTGGTGAGAGTCTGATCCTGGCTGGGTTCCTCACTCTTGTGTGAGGTGGGCCCTCTGCTGTGAGGTAACTCCTGCCTGGCTTGCTCCCGTTGCCCTGGTGACGTCGGACTTCTGGTGGCAGTTGGAGCCTTCTTGTACCCTCCTCTCCAAGGTGATGAGGGCCCTCTTGCTTCAGGCTCTAACTGCTGGGCTCCCCACGATTTCTGATGTGAGCCCAGTGATGCCAGGACACTCCTGTAAGGTTCCAATACTCATGGGGATGTGTGCCTTCTGCTCTGTGGTCGCAACGCCTGGGTTGCTCACAGTTTCGTTATGTTGGCACTCCGGTGTTAGTTCACTCAGGCCTAGATCCCATAGCCTCTGTGCTCTGGGCCGCCTGCTGGGAGGTTCCAACTGCTGGATTCCTCACCTTTCTTATACTTTGGGCCCTGTGTGGTGAAGCTCCTCCTGCCTGCCTCACACCGAGCCCCTTGGTGATGTAGGTCTTCTGGCTTGAGACCACGTGTGCCGTTTGTCTCACCTTTTAGGGATGTGGCCCTACTGGTGTGAGGACACTCCTGACTGGTTCCCATCCCCTTGTTGATGTGGGCCCTCTGGTGAGAGTCTGATCCTGGCTTGATTCCTCACACTTCTGTGAGGCGGGCCCTCTGCTGTGAGGTCACACCTGCCTGGCTGGCACACGACGCCTTGGCCACATGGGCCCTCTGGTTGCAGTTGGAGCGTGCTGGGAACCTCCTCCCATCGGTGACGAGGGCCCTCTGGCGTCCGGCCCTAACTGCTGGGCTCACCACATTTTCTGATGTGCGCCCACTTGTGCGATGACACTCCTGCCAGGTTCCCATCCCCATGCAGATTTGGGCCTTCTGTTCTGAGGTGCCAACGGCTGGCTTGCTCACAGTGTCAGGATGTGGGCCCTCCGCTGTGAGTTCACTCCGGCATGCATCCCATAGCCTCGGTGCTCTGGGCCACCTGCTTGGAGCTTCCAACTGCAGGATTCCTTACCTTTTTTCTTCTATGGGCCGTGTGTTGTGAGACACTTCCTGCCTGCCTCACTCTGAGCCCCTTGTTGATGTGGGTCTTCTGGTTTGAGGCCACATGTGGTGGGTTCCTTGCCTTTCAATGATGTGGCCCCACTGGTGTGAGCACACTCCTGCCTGGTTCGCATCCCCTTGGTGATGTGGGCCCTCTGGTGAGAATCTGATCCGGGTTGGGTTCCTCACACTTCCGTGAGCTTGGCCCTCAGCTCTGAGGTCACTCCTGCCTGGCTGGCACACCCCGCCTTGGCGACGTCGGCCCTCTGGTGGCAGTTGGAGCCTGCTGGGAGCCTCCTCCCCTCAGTGATGAGAGCCCTTTGGCGTCAGGCCCTAACTGCTGGGTACCCACATTTTCTAATACGTACTAAGTGGTGCGAGGATACGCCTGCCACGTTCCCATCCCCATGGGGATGTGGGCGTTCTGCTCTGAGGTCCCAACGGCTGGGTTGCTCACAGTTTCATGATGTGGGCCCTCTGCTGTGAGTTCACTTTGGCCTGGATCCCATAGAGTCGGTGCTCTGGGCCTCCTGCTGCGAGGTTCCAACTGCTGGATTCCTCACATTTTTTAATCTATGGGCCCTGTGTTGTTAGGCTAGTCCTGCCTGCCTCACTCCGAGCCCCTTGGAGATGTGGTTCCTCTGGTTTAGGCCACATGGTCTGGGTCCCTCACCTTTCCATTATTTGGCCACACTGGTGTGAGTATACTTCTGCCTGGTTCCGATCCCCTTGGTGATGCGGGCCCTCTGGTGAGAGTCTTATCCTGGCTGGGTTCCTCACCCTTCTGTGACGTATGCCCTCTGCTGTGATGTCACTCCTGCCTGGCTGGCGCACGTCACCTTGGCGACGTGGGCCCTCAGTTGGGATTTGGTGTCTGCTGGGAGTTTCCTCCCTTCGGTAATGAGGGCCCTCTGGCGTCAGGCCTTAAATCCTGGGCTCCCAAACTTTTCTGATGTGTGCCCTGTGGTGCGAGTACACTCCTGCCAGGTTCCCAACCCCATGGCAATGTGGGCCTTCTGCTCTGTGGACCCAATGGCTGGGCTATTCACAGTTTCATGATGAGGGCCCTCTTTTGTGAGTTCACACCGGCCGGGATCCCATAGCCTCGTTGTTCCTTGCCGCCTGCTGGGATGTTCCAACTGCGGGATTCCTCACCTTTTTTATTCTATGGGCCCTCTGTTTTGAGACTACTCCTGCCTGCCTCCCTCCCAGCCCCTTGGTGATGTGTGTCCTCTGGTTTGAGGCCACATGTGGTGGTTTCCTCGCCTTTCAATGATGTGGCCCCACTGGACTGAGAACACTCCTGCCTGGTTCCCATCCTCTTGGTGATGTGGGCCCTCTGGTGAGAGTCTGATCCTGGTTGGGTTCCTCACACTTCCGTGAACTTGGCCCTCTGCTCTGAGGTCACTCCTGCCTGGCTGGCACACCCCGCCTTGGTGACGTCGGCCCTCTGGTGGCAGTTGGAGCGTGCTGGGAGCCTCCTTCCCTCAGTAATGAGGGCCCTTTGGCGTCAGGCCCTAACTGCTGTGTACCCACATTTTCTAATACATACTAAGTGGTGCGAGGACACTCCTGCCAGGTTCCCATCCCCGTGGGGATGTGGGACTTCTGCTCTGATGTCCAAACGGCTGGGTTGCTCAAAGTTTCATGATGTGGGCCCTCTGCTGTGAGTGCACTGCGGCCTGGATCCCATAGACTGGGTGCTCTGGGCCACCTGCTGGGAGGTTCGAACTGTTGGATTCCTCACATTTTTTATTCTATGGGCCCTGCGTTGTGAGGCTAGTCCTGCCTGCCTCACTCTGAACCCCTTGGAGATGTGGATCCTCTGGTTTAGGCCACGTGTTCTGGGTTCCTCACCTTTCTATGATTTGGCCACACTGGTGTGAGGCCACTCTTGCCTGGATCCGATCCCCTTGGTGATGCGGGCCCTCTGGTGAGACTCTTATCCTGGCTGGGTGCCTCACCCTTCTGGGACGTATGCCCTCTGCTGTGAGGTCACTCCTGCCTGGCTGGCGCACGTCACCTTGGCGACGTGGGCCCTCAGTTGGGAGTTGGTGCCTGCTGGGAGTCTCCTCCCCTCGGTAATGAGGGCCCTCTGACGTCAGGCCCTAACTCCTGGGCTCCCATACTTTTCTGATGTGTGCCCTCTGGTGGGAGTACACTCCTGCCAGGTTCCCAACCCCATGGGAATGTGGGCCTTCTTCTCTGTGGTCCCAACCGCTGGGTTGTTCACAGTTTCGTGATGAGGGCCTTCTGTTGTGAGTTCACACCGGCCGGGATCCCATAGCCTCGCTGCTCCTTGCCGCCTGCTGGGAGGTTCCAACTGCGGGTTACCTCACCTTTTTTATTTTATGGCCCTCTGTTTGAGACACCTCCTGCCTGCCTCACTCTGAGCCCCTTGTTGATGTGGGTCCTCTGGTTTAGGCCATATGTTCTGGGTTCCTCACTTTTCTACGATTTGGCCACACTGGTGTGAGGCCACTCCTGCCTGGTTCTGATCCCCTTGGTGATGTGGGCCCTCTGGTGAGAGTCTTATCCTGGCTGGGTTCCTCCCCCTTCTGTGACATAGGCCCTCTGCTGTGAGGTCACTCCTGCCTGGCTAACGCACATCACCTTGGAGACGTGGGCCCTCAGGTGGGAGTTGGTGCCTTCTAGGAGTCTGCTCCCCTCGGTAATTAGGGCCGTCTGGCGTCAGGCCCTAACTCCTGGGCTCCCAAAATTTTCTGATGTGTGCCCTGTGGTGCGAGTACACTCCTGCCAGGTTCCCAACCCCATGGGAATGTGGGCCTTCTGTTCTGTGGTCCCAACAGCTGTGTTGTTCACAGTTTCATGATGAGGGTCCTCTGTTGTGAGTTCACAACGGCCGGGACCCCATAGCCTCGCTGCTCCTTGCTGCATGCTAGGAGGTTCCAACTGCGGGATTCCTCACCTTTTTAATTCTATGGGTCCTCTGTTTTGAGGCTCCTCCTGCCTGCCTCACTCCGAGCCCCTTGGAGATGTGGGTCCTCTTGTTTAGGCCACATGTTCTGGGTTCCTCACCTTTCTATGATTTGGCCACACTGGTGTGAGGCCACTCCTGCCTGGATCAGATCCCCTTGGTGATGTGGGCCCTCTGGTGAGAGTCTGATCCTGGCTGGGTTCCTCACTCTTCTGTGAGGTGGGCCCTCTGCTGTGAGGTAACTCCTGCCTGGCTTGCTCCCGTTGCCCTGGTGATGTCGGACTTCTGGTGGCAGTTGGAGCCTTCTTGTACCCTCCTCTCCAAGGTGATGAGGGCCCTCTTGCGTCAGGCTCTAACTGCTGGGCTCCCCACGATTTCTGATGTGAGCCCAGTGATGCCAGGACACTCCTGTAAGGTTCCAATACTCATGGGGATGTGTGCCTTCTGCTCTGTGGTCGCAACGCCTGGGTTGCTCACAGTTTCGTTATGTTGGCACTCCGGTGTTAGTTCACTCAGGCCTAGATCCCATAGCCTCTGTGCTCTGGGCCGCCTGCTGGGAGGTTCCAACTGCTGGATTCCTCACCTTTCTTATACTTTGGGCCCTGTGTGGTGAAGCTCCTCCTGCCTGCCTCACACCGAGCCCCTTGGTGATGTAGGTCTTCTGGCTTGAGACCACGTGTGCCGTTTGTCTCACCTTTTAGGGATGTGGCCCTACTGGTGTGAGGACACTCCTGACTGGTTCCCATCCCCTTGTTGATGTGGGCCCTCTGGTGAGAGTCTGATCCTGGCTTGATTCCTCACACTTCTGTGAGGCGGGCCCTCTGCTGTGAGGTCACACCTGCCTGGCTGGCACACGACGCCTTGGCCACATGGGCCCTCTGGTTGCAGTTGGAGCGTGCTGGGAACCTCCTCCCATCGGTGACGAGGGCCCTCTGGCGTCCGGCCCTAACTGCTGGGCTCACCACATTTTCTGATGTGCGCCCACTTGTGCGATGACACTCCTGCCAGGTTCCCATCCCCATGCAGATTTGGGCCTTCTGTTCTGAGGTGCCAACGGCTGGCTTGCTCACAGTGTCAGGATGTGGGCCCTCTGCTGTGAGTTCACTCCGGCATGCATCCCATAGCCTCGGTGCTCTGGGCCACCTGCTTGGAGCTTCCAACTGCAGGATTCCTTACCTTTTTTCTTCTATGGGCCGTGTGTTGTGAGACACTTCCTGCCTGCCTCACTCTGAGCCCCTTGTTGATGTGGGTCTTCTGGTTTGAGGCCACATGTGGTGGGTTCCTTGCCTTTCAATGATGTGGCCCCACTGGTGTGAGCACACTCCTGCCTGGTTCGCATCCCCTTGGTGATGTGGGCCCTCTGGTGAGAATCTGATCCGGGTTGGGTTCCTCACACTTCCGTGAGCTTGGCCCTCAGCTCTGAGGTCACTCCTGCCTGGCTGGCACACCCCGCCTTGGTGACGTCGGCCCTCTGGTGGCAGTTGGAGCCTGCTGGGAGCCTCCTCCCCTCAGTGATCAGAGCCCTTTGGCGTCAGGCCCTAACTGCTGGGTACCCACATTTTCTAATACGTACTAAGTGGTGCGAGGATACGCCTGCCACGTTCCCATCCCCATGGGGATGTGGGCGTTCTGCTCTGAGGTCCCAACGGCTGGGTTGCTCACAGTTTCATGATGTGGGCCCTCTGCTGTGAGTTCACTTTGGCCTGGATCCCATAGACTCGGTGCTCTGGGCCTCCTGCTGCGAGGTTCCAACTGCTGGATTCCTCACATTTTTTAATCTATGGGCCCTGTGTTGTTAGGCTAGTCCTGCCTGCCTCACTCCGAGCCCCTTGGAGATGTGGTTCCTCTGGTTTAGGCCACATGGTCTGGGTCCCTCACCTTTCCATTATTTGGCCACACTGGTGTGAGTATACTTCTGCCTGGTTCCGATCCCCTTGGTGATGCGGGCCCTCTGGTGAGAGTCTTATCCTGGCTGGGTTCCTCACCCTTCTGTGACGTATGCCCTCTGCTGTGATGTCACTCCTGCCTGGCTGGCGCACGTCACCTTGGCGACGTGGGCCCTCAGTTGGGATTTGGTGTCTGCTGGGAGTTTCCTCCCTTCGGTAATGAGGGCCCTCTGGCGTCAGGCCTTAAATCCTGGGCTCCCAAACTTTTCTGATGTGTGCCCTGTGGTGCGAGTACACTCCTGCCAGGTTCCCAACCCCATGGCAATGTGGGCCTTCTGCTCTGTGGACCCAATGGCTGGGCTATTCACAGTTTCATGATGAGGGCCCTCTTTTGTGAGTTCACACCGGCCGGGATCCCATAGCCTCGTTGTTCCTTGCCGCCTGCTGGGATGTTCCAACTGCGGGATTCCTCACCTTTTTTATTCTATGGGCCCTCTGTTTTGAGACTACTCCTGCCTGCCTCCCTCCCAGCCCCTTGGTGATGTGTGTCCTCTGGTTTGAGGCCACATGTGGTGGTTTCCTCGCCTTTCAATGATGTGGCCCCACTGGACTGAGAACACTCCTGCCTGGTTCCCATCCTCTTGGTGATGTGGGCCCTCTGGTGAGAGTCTGATCCTGGTTGGGTTCCTCACACTTCCGTGAACTTGGCCCTCTGCTCTGAGGTCACTCCTGCCTGGCTGGCACACCCCGCCTTGGTGACGTCGGCCCTCTGGTGGCAGTTGGAGCGTGCTGGGAGCCTCCTTCCCTCAGTAATGAGGGCCCTTTGGCGTCAGGCCCTAACTGCTGTGTACCCACATTTTCTAATACGTACTAAGTGGTGCGAGGACACTCCTGCCTGGTTCCCATCCCCGTGGGGATGTGGGACTTCTGCTCTGATGTCCAAACGGCTGGGTTGCTCAAAGTTTCATGATGTGGGCCCTCTGCTGTGAGTGCACTGCGGCCTGGATCCCATAGACTGGGTGCTCTGGGCCACCTGCTGGGAGGTTCGAACTGTTGGATTCCTCACATTTTTTATTCTATGGGCCCTGCGTTGTGAGGCTAGTCCTGCCTGCCTCACTCTGAACCCCTTGGAGATGTGGATCCTCTGGTTTAGGCCACGTGTTCTGGGTTCCTCACCTTTCTATGATTTGGCCACACTGGTGTGAGGCCACTCTTGCCTGGATCCGATCCCCTTGGTGATGCGGGCCCTCTGGTGAGACTCTTATCCTGGCTGGGTGCCTCACCCTTCTGGGACGTATGCCCTCTGCTGTGAGGTCACTCCTGCCTGGCTGGCGCACGTCACCTTGGCGACGTGGGCCCTCAGTTGGGAGTTGGTGCCTGCTGGGAGTCTCCTCCCCTCGGTAATGAGGGCCCTCTGACGTCAGGCCCTAACTCCTGGGCTCCCATACTTTTCTGATGTGTGCCCTCTGGTGGGAGTACACTCCTGCCAGGTTCCCAACCCCATGGGAATGTGGGCCTTCTTCTCTGTGGTCCCAACCGCTGGGTTGTTCACAGTTTCGTGATGAGGGCCTTCTGTTGTGAGTTCACACCGGCCGGGATCCCATAGCCTCGCTGCTCCTTGCCGCCTGCTGGGAGGTTCCAACTGCGGGTTACCTCACCTTTTTTATTTTATGGCCCTCTGTTTGAGACACCTCCTGCCTGCCTCACTCTGAGCCCCTTGTTGATGTGGGTCCTCTGGTTTAGGCCATATGTTCTGGGTTCCTCACTTTTCTACGATTTGGCCACACTGGTGTGAGGCCACTCCTGCCTGGTTCTGATCCCCTTGGTGATGTGGGCCCTCTGGTGAGAGTCTTATCCTGGCTGGGTTCCTCCCCCTTCTGTGACATAGGCCCTCTGCTGTGAGGTCACTCCTGCCTGGCTAACGCACATCACCTTGGAGACGTGGGCCCTCAGGTGGGAGTTGGTGCCTTCTAGGAGTCTGCTCCCCTCGGTAATTAGGGCCGTCTGGCGTCAGGCCCTAACTGTTGGGCTCCCAAAATTTTCTGATGTGTGCCCTGTGGTGCGAGTACACTCCTGCCAGGTTCCCAACCCCATGGGAATGTGGGCCTTCTGTTCTGTGGTCCCAACAGCTGTGTTGTTCACAGTTTCATGATGAGGGTCCTCTGTTGTGAGTTCACAACGGCCGGGACCCCATAGCCTCGCTGCTCCTTGCTGCATGCTAGGAGGTTCCAACTGCGGGATTCCTCACCTTTTTTATTCTATGGGTCCTCTGTTTTGAGGCTCCTCCTGCCTGCCTCACTCCGAGTCCCTTGGAGATGTGGGTCCTCTTGTTTAGGCCACATGTTCTGGGTTCCTCACCTTTCTATGATTTGGCCACACTGGTGTGAGGCCACTCCTGCCTGGATCAGATCCCCTTGGTGATGTGGGCCCTCTGGTGAGAGTCTGATCCTGGCTGGGTTCCTCACTCTTGTGTGAGGTGGGCCCTCTGCTGTGAGGTAACTCCTGCCTGGCTTGCTCCCGTTGCCCTGGTGACGTCGGACTTCTGGTGGCAGTTGGAGCCTTCTTGTACCCTCCTCTCCAAGGTGATGAGGGCCCTCTTGCGTCAGGCTCTAACTGCTGGGCTCCCCACGATTTCTGATGTGAGCCCAGTGATGCCAGGACACTCCTGTAAGGTTCCAATACTCATGGGGATGTGTGCCTTCTGCTCTGTGGTCGCAACGCCTGGGTTGCTCACAGTTTCGTTATGTTGGCGCTCCGGTGTTAGTTCACTCAGGCCTAGATCCCATAGCCTCTGTGCTCTGGGCCGCCTGCTGGGAGGTTCCAACTGCTGGATTCCTCACCTTTCTTATACTTTGGGCCCTGTGTGGTGAAGCTCCTCCTGCCTGCCTCACACCGAGCCCCTTGGTGATGTAGGTCTTCTGGCTTGAGACCACGTGTGCCGTTTGTCTCACCTTTTAGGGATGTGGCCCTACTGGTGTGAGGACACTCCTGACTGGTTCCCATCCCCTTGTTGATGTGGGCCCTCTGGTGAGAGTCTGATCCTGGCTTGATTCCTCACACTTCTGTGAGGCGGGCCCTGTGCTGTGAGGTCACACCTGCCTGGCTGGCACACGACGCCTTGGCCACATGGGCCCTCTGGTTGCAGTTGGAGCGTGCTGGGAACCTCCTCCCATCGGTGATGAGGGCCCTCTGGCGTCCGGCCCTAACTGCTGGGCTCACCACATTTTCTGATGTGCTCCCACTTGTGCGATGACACTCCTGCCAGGTTCCCATCCCCATGCAGATTTGGGCCTTCTGTTCTGAGGTGCCAACGGCTGGCTTGCTCACAGTGTCAGGATGTGGGCCCTCTGCTGTGAGTTCACTCCGGCATGCATCCCATAGCCTCGGTGCTCTGGGCCACCTGCTTGGAGCTTCCAACTGCAGGATTCCTTACCTTTTTTCTTCTATGGGCCGTGTGTTGTGAGACACTTCCTGCCTGCCTCACTCTGAGCCCCTTGTTGATGTGGGTCTTCTGGTTTGAGGCCACATGTGGTGGGTTCCTTGCCTTTCAATGATGTGGCCCCACTGGTGTGAGCACACTCCTGCCTGGTTCGCATCCCCTTGGTGATGTGGGCCCTCTGGTGAGAATCTGATCCGGGTTGGGTTCCTCACACTTCCGTGAGCTTGGCCCTCAGCTCTGAGGTCACTCCTGCCTGGCTGGCACACCCCGCCTTGGCGACGTCGGCCCTCTGGTGGCAGTTGGAGCCTGCTGGGAGCCTCCTCCCCTCAGTGATCAGAGCCCTTTGGCGTCAGGCCCTAACTGCTGGGTACCCACATTTTCTAATACGTACTAAGTGGTGCGAGGATACGCCTGCCACGTTCCCATCCCCATGGGGATGTGGGCGTTCTGCTCTGAGGTCCCAACGGCTGGGTTGCTCACAGTTTCATGATGTGGGCCCTCTGCTGTGAGTTCACTTTGGCCTGGATCCCATAGACTCGGTGCTCTGGGCCTCCTGCTGCGAGGTTCCAACTGCTGGATTCCTCACATTTTTTAATCTATGGGCCCTGTGTTGTTAGGCTAGTCCTGCCTGCCTCACTCCGAGCCCCTTGGAGATGTGGTTCCTCTGGTTTAGGCCACATGGTCTGGGTCCCTCACCTTTCCATTATTTGGCCACACTGGTGTGAGTATACTTCTGCCTGGTTCCGATCCCCTTGGTGATGCGGGCCCTCTGGTGAGAGTCTTATCCTGGCTGGGTTCCTCACCCTTCTGTGACGTATGCCCTCTGCTGTGATGTCACTCCTGCCTGGCTGGCGCACGTCACCTTGGCGACGTGGGCCCTCAGTTGGGATTTGGTGTCTGCTGGGAGTTTCCTCCCTTCGGTAATGAGGGCCCTCTGGCGTCAGGCCTTAAATCCTGGGCTCCCAAACTTTTCTGATGTGTGCCCTGTGGTGCGAGTACACTCCTGCCAGGTTCCCAACCCCATGGCAATGTGGGCCTTCTGCTCTGTGGACCCAATGGCTGGGCTATTCACAGTTTCATGATGAGGGCCCTCTTTTGTGAGTTCACACCGGCCGGGATCCCATAGCCTCGTTGTTCCTTGCCGCCTGCTGGGATGTTCCAACTGCGGGATTCCTCACCTTTTTTATTCTATGGGCCCTCTGTTTTGAGACTACTCCTGCCTGCCTCCCTCCCAGCCCCTTGGTGATGTGTGTCCTCTGGTTTGAGGCCACATGTGGTGGTTTCCTCGCCTTTCAATGATGTGGCCCCACTGGACTGAGAACACTCCTGCCTGGTTCCCATCCTCTTGGTGATGTGGGCCCTCTGGTGAGAGTCTGATCCTGGTTGGGTTCCTCACACTTCCGTGAACTTGGCCCTCTGCTCTGAGGTCACTCCTGCCTGGCTGGCACACCCCGCCTTGGTGACGTCGGCCCTCTGGTGGCAGTTGGAGCGTGCTGGGAGCCTCCTTCCCTCAGTAATGAGGGCCCTTTGGCGTCAGGCCCTAACTGCTGTGTACCCACATTTTCTAATACGTACTAAGTGGTGCGAGGACACTCCTGCCTGGTTCCCATCCCCGTGGGGATGTGGGACTTCTGCTCTGATGTCCAAACGGCTGGGTTGCTCAAAGTTTCATGATGTGGGCCCTCTGCTGTGAGTGCACTGCGGCCTGGATCCCATAGACTGGGTGCTCTGGGCCACCTGCTGGGAGGTTCGAACTGTTGGATTCCTCACATTTTTTATTCTATGGGCCCTGCGTTGTGAGGCTAGTCCTGCCTGCCTCACTCTGAACCCCTTGGAGATGTGGATCCTCTGGTTTAGGCCACGTGTTCTGGGTTCCTCACCTTTCTATGATTTGGCCACACTGGTGTGAGGCCACTCTTGCCTGGATCCGATCCCCTTGGTGATGCGGGCCCTCTGGTGAGACTCTTATCCTGGCTGGGTGCCTCACCCTTCTGGGACGTATGCCCTCTGCTGTGAGGTCACTCCTGCCTGGCTGGCGCACGTCACCTTGGCGACGTGGGCCCTCAGTTGGGAGTTGGTGCCTGCTGGGAGTCTCCTCCCCTCGGTAATGAGGGCCCTCTGACGTCAGGCCCTAACTCCTGGGCTCCCATACTTTTCTGATGTGTGCCCTCTGGTGGGAGTACACTCCTGCCAGGTTCCCAACCCCATGGGAATGTGGGCCTTCTTCTCTGTGGTCCCAACCGCTGGGTTGTTCACAGTTTCGTGATGAGGGCCTTCTGTTGTGAGTTCACACCGGCCGGGATCCCATAGCCTCGCTGCTCCTTGCCGCCTGCTGGGAGGTTCCAACTGCGGGTTACCTCACCTTTTTTATTTTATGGCCCTCTGTTTGAGACACCTCCTGCCTGCCTCACTCTGAGCCCCTTGTTGATGTGGGTCCTCTGGTTTAGGCCATATGTTCTGGGTTCCTCACTTTTCTACGATTTGGCCACACTGGTGTGAGGCCACTCCTGCCTGGTTCTGATCCCCTTGGTGATGTGGGCCCTCTGGTGAGAGTCTTATCCTGGCTGGGTTCCTCCCCCTTCTGTGACATAGGCCCTCTGCTGTGAGGTCACTCCTGCCTGGCTAACGCACATCACCTTGGAGACGTGGGCCCTCAGGTGGGAGTTGGTGCCTTCTAGGAGTCTGCTCCCCTCGGTAATTAGGGCCGTCTGGCATCAGGCCCTAACTCCTGGGCTCCCAAAATTTTCTGATGTGTGCCCTGTGGTGCGAGTACACTCCTGCCAGGTTCCCAACCCCATGGGAATGTGGGCCTTCTGTTCTGTGGTCCCAACAGCTGTGTTGTTCACAGTTTCATGATGAGGGTCCTCTGTTGTGAGTTCACAACGGCCGGGACCCCATAGCCTCGCTGCTCCTTGCTGCATGCTAGGAGGTTCCAACTGCGGGATTCCTCACCTTTTTAATTCTATGGGTCCTCTGTTTTGAGGCTCCTCCTGCCTGCCTCACTCCGAGCCCCTTGGAGATGTGGGTCCTCTTGTTTAGGCCACATGTTCTGGGTTCCTCACCTTTCTATGATTTGGCCACACTGGTGTGAGGCCACTCCTGCCTGGATCAGATCCCCTTGGTGATGTGGGCCCTCTGGTGAGAGTCTGATCCTCGCTGGGTTCCTCACTCTTGTGTGAGGTGGGCCCTCTGCTGTGAGGTAACTCCTGCCTGGCTTGCTCCCGTTGCCCTGGTGACGTCGGACTTCTGGTGGCAGTTGGAGCCTTCTTGTACCCTCCTCTCCAAGGTGATGAGGGCCCTCTTGCGTCAGGCTCTAACTGCTGGGCTCCCCACGATTTCTGATGTGAGCCCAGTGATGCCAGGACACTCCTGTAAGGTTCCAATACTCATGGGGATGTGTGCCTTCTGCTCTGTGGTCGCAACGCCTGGGTTGCTCACAGTTTCGTTATGTTGGCACTCCGGTGTTAGTTCACTCAGGCCTAGATCCCATAGCCTCTGTGCTCTGGGCCGCCTGCTGGGAGGTTCCAACTGCTGGATTCCTCACCTTTCTTATACTTTGGGCCCTGTGTGGTGAAGCTCCTCCTGCCTGCCTCACACCGAGCCCCTTGGTGATGTAGGTCTTCTGGTTTGAGACCACGTGTGCCGTTTGTCTCACCTTTTAGGGATGTGGCCCTACTGGTGTGAGGACACTCCTGACTGGTTCCCATCCCCTTGTTGATGTGGGCCCTCTGGTGAGAGTCTGATCCTGGCTTGATTCCTCACACTTCTGTGAGGCGGGCCCTCTGCTGTGAGGTCACACCTGCCTGGCTGGCACACGACGCCTTGGCCACATGGGCCCTCTGGTTGCAGTTGGAGCGTGCTGGGAACCTCCTCCCATCGGTGATGAGGGCCCTCTGGCGTCCGGCCCTAACTGCTGGGCTCACCACATTTTCTGATGTGCGCCCACTTGTGCGATGACACTCCTGCCAGGTTCCCATCCCCATGCAGATTTGGGCCTTCTGTTCTGAGGTGCCAACGGCTGGCTTGCTCACAGTGTCAGGATGTGGGCCCTCTGCTGTGAGTTCACTCCGGCATGCATCCCATAGCCTCGGTGCTCTGGGCCACCTGCTTGGAGCTTCCAACTGCAGGATTCCTTACCTTTTTTCTTCTATGGGCCGTGTGTTGTGAGACACTTCCTGCCTGCCTCACTCTGAGCCCCTTGTTGATGTGGGTCTTCTGGTTTGAGGCCACATGTGGTGGGTTCCTTGCCTTTCAATGATGTGGCCCCACTGGTGTGAGCACACTCCTGCCTGGTTCGCATCCCCTTGGTGATGTGGGCCCTCTGGTGAGAATCTGATCCGGGTTGGGTTCCTCACACTTCCGTGAGCTTGGCCCTCAGCTCTGAGGTCACTCCTGCCTGGCTGGCACACCCCGCCTTGGCGACGTCGGCCCTCTGGTGGCAGTTGGAGCCTGCTGGGAGCCTCCTCCCCTCAGTGATCAGAGCCCTTTGGCGTCAGGCCCTAACTGCTGGGTACCCACATTTTCTAATACGTACTAAGTGGTGCGAGGATACGCCTGCCACGTTCCCATCCCCATGGGGATGTGGGCGTTCTGCTCTGAGGTCCCAACGGCTGGGTTGCTCACAGTTTCATGATGTGGGCCCTCTGCTGTGAGTTCACTTTGGCCTGGATCCCATAGACTCGGTGCTCTGGGCCTCCTGCTGCGAGGTTCCAACTGCTGGATTCCTCACATTTTTTAATCTATGGGCCCTGTGTTGTTAGGCTAGTCCTGCCTGCCTCACTCCGAGCCCCTTGGAGATGTGGTTCCTCTGGTTTAGGCCACATGGTCTGGGTCCCTCACCTTTCCATTATTTGGCCACACTGGTGTGAGTATACTTCTGCCTGGTTCCGATCCCCTTGGTGATGCGGGCCCTCTGGTGAGAGTCTTATCCTGGCTGGGTTCCTCACCCTTCTGTGACGCATGCCCTCTGCTGTGATGTCACTCCTGCCTGGCTGGCGCACGTCACCTTGGCGACGTGGGCCCTCAGTTGGGATTTGGTGTCTGCTGGGAGTTTCCTCCCTTCGGTAATGAGGGCCCTCTGGCGTCAGGCCTTAAATCCTGGGCTCCCAAACTTTTCTGATGTGTGCCCTGTGGTGCGAGTACACTCCTGCCAGGTTCCCAACCCCATGGCAATGTGGGCCTTCTGCTCTGTGGACCCAATGGCTGGGCTATTCACAGTTTCATGATGAGGGCCCTCTTTTGTGAGTTCACACCGGCCGGGATCCCATAGCCTCGTTGTTCCTTGCCGCCTGCTGGGATGTTCCAACTGCGGGATTCCTCACCTTTTTTATTCTATGGGCCCTCTGTTTTGAGACTACTCCTGCCTGCCTCCCTCCCAGCCCCTTGGTGATGTGTGTCCTCTGGTTTGAGGCCACATGTGGTGGTTTCCTCGCCTTTCAATGATGTGGCCCCACTGGACTGAGAACACTCCTGCCTGGTTCCCATCCTCTTGGTGATGTGGGCCCTCTGGTGAGAGTCTGATCCTGGTTGGGTTCCTCACACTTCCGTGAACTTGGCCCTCTGCTCTGAGGTCACTCCTGCCTGGCTGGCACACCCCGCCTTGGTGACGTCGTCCCTCTGGTGGCAGTTGGAGCGTGCTGGGAGCCTCCTTCCCTCAGTAATGAGGGCCCTTTGGCGTCAGGCCCTAACTGCTGTGTACCCACATTTTCTAATACGTACTAAGTGGTGCGAGGACACTCCTGCCAGGTTCCCATCCCCGTGGGGATGTGGGACTTCTGCTCTGATGTCCAAACGGCTGGGTTGCTCAAAGTTTCATGATGTGGGCCCTCTGCTGTGAGTGCACTGCGGCCTGGATCCCATAGACTGGGTGCTCTGGGCCACCTGCTGGGAGGTTCGAACTGTTGGATTCCTCACATTTTTTATTCTATGGGCCCTGCGTTGTGAGGCTAGTCCTGCCTGCCTCACTCTGAACCCCTTGGAGATGTGGATCCTCTGGTTTAGGCCACGTGTTCTGGGTTCCTCACCTTTCTATGATTTGGCCACACTGGTGTGAGGCCACTCTTGCCTGGATCCGATCCCCTTGGTGATGCGGGCCCTCTGGTGAGACTCTTATCCTGGCTGGGTGCCTCACCCTTCTGGGACGTATGCCCTCTGCTGTGAGGTCACTCCTGCCTGGCTGGCGCACGTCACCTTGGCGACGTGGGCCCTCAGTTGGGAGTTGGTGCCTGCTGGGAGTCTCCTCCCCTCGGTAATGAAGGCCCTCTGACGTCAGGCCCTAACTCCTGGGCTCCCATACTTTTCTGATGTGTGCCCTCTGGTGGGAGTACACTCCTGCCAGGTTCCCAACCCCATGGGAATGTGGGCCTTCTTCTCTGTGGTCCCAACCGCTGGGTTGTTCACAGTTTCGTGATGAGGGCCTTCTGTTGTGAGTTCACACCGGCCGGGATCCCATAGCCTCGCTGCTCCTTGCCGCCTGCTGGGAGGTTCCAACTGCGGGTTACCTCACCTTTTTTATTTTATGGCCCTCTGTTTGAGACACCTCCTGCCTGCCTCACTCTGAGCCCCTTGTTGATGTGGGTCCTCTGGTTTAGGCCATATGTTCTGGGTTCCTCACTTTTCTACGATTTGGCCACACTGGTGTGAGGCCACTCCTGCCTGGTTCTGATCCCCTTGGTGATGTGGGCCCTCTGGTGAGAGTCTTATCCTGGCTGGGTTCCTCCCCCTTCTGTGACATAGGCCCTCTGCTGTGAGGTCACTCCTGCCTGGCTAACGCACATCACCTTGGAGACGTGGGCCCTCAGGTGGGAGTTGGTGCCTTCTAGGAGTCTGCTCCCCTCGGTAATTAGGGCCGTCTGGCGTCAGGCCCTAACTCCTGGGCTCCCAAAATTTTCTGATGTGTGCCCTGTGGTGCGAGTACACTCCTGCCAGGTTCCCAACCCCATGGGAATGTGGGCCTTCTGTTCTGTGGTCCCAACAGCTGTGTTGTTCACAGTTTCATGATGAGGGTCCTCTGTTGTGAGTTCACAACGGCCGGGACCCCATAGCCTCGCTGCTCCTTGCTGCATGCTAGGAGGTTCCAACTGCGGGATTCCTCACCTTTTTAATTCTATGGGTCCTCTGTTTTGAGGCTCCTCCTGCCTGCCTCACTCCGAGCCCCTTGGAGATGTGGGTCCTCTTGTTTAGGCCACATGTTCTGGGTTCCTCACCTTTCTATGATTTGGCCACACTGGTGTGAGGCCACTCCTGCCTGGATCAGATCCCCTTGGTGATGTGGGCCCTCTGGTGAGAGTCTGATCCTGGCTGGGTTCCTCACTCTTGTGTGAGGTGGGCCCTCTGCTGTGAGGTAACTCCTGCCTGGCTTGCTCCCGTTGCCCTGGTGACGTCGGACTTCTGGTGGCAGTTGGAGCCTTCTTGTACCCTCCTCTCCAAGGTGATGAGGGCCCTCTTGCGTCAGGCTCTAACTGCTGGGCTCCCCACGATTTCTGATGTGAGCCCAGTGATGCCAGGACACTCCTGTAAGGTTCCAATACTCATGGGGATGTGTGCCTTCTGCTCTGTGGTCGCAACGCCTGGGTTGCTCACAGTTTCGTTATGTTGGCACTCCGGTGTTAGTTCACTCAGGCCTAGATCCCATAGCCTCTGTGCTCTGGGCCGCCTGCTGGGAGGTTCCAACTGCTGGATTCCTCACCTTTCTTATACTTTGGGCCCTGTGTGGTGAAGCTCCTCCTGCCTGCCTCACACCGAGCCCCTTGGTGATGTAGGTCTTCTGGCTTGAGACCACGTGTGCCGTTTGTCTCACCTTTTAGGGATGTGGCCCTACTGGTGTGAGGACACTCCTGACTGGTTCCCATCCCCTTGTTGATGTGGGCCCTCTGGTGAGAGTCTGATCCTGGCTTGATTCCTCACACTTCTGTGAGGCGGGCCCTGTGCTGTGAGGTCACACCTGCCTGGCTGGCACACGACGCCTTGGCCACATGGGCCCTCTGGTTGCAGTTGGAGCGTGCTGGGAACCTCCTCCCATCGGTGATGAGGGCCCTCTGGCGTCCGGCCCTAACTGCTGGGCTCACCACATTTTCTGATGTGCTCCCACTTGTGCGATGACACTCCTGCCAGGTTCCCATCCCCATGCAGATTTGGGCCTTCTGTTCTGAGGTGCCAACGGCTGGCTTGCTCACAGTGTCAGGATGTGGGCCCTCTGCTGTGAGTTCACTCCGGCATGCATCCCATAGCCTCGGTGCTCTGGGCCACCTGCTTGGAGCTTCCAACTGCAGGATTCCTTACCTTTTTTCTTCTATGGGCCGTGTGTTGTGAGACACTTCCTGCCTGCCTCACTCTGAGCCCCTTGTTGATGTGGGTCTTCTGGTTTGAGGCCACATGTGGTGGGTTCCTTGCCTTTCAATGATGTGGCCCCACTGGTGTGAGCACACTCCTGCCTGGTTCGCATCCCCTTGGTGATGTGGGCCCTCTGGTGAGAATCTGATCCGGGTTGGGTTCCTCACACTTCCGTGAGCTTGGCCCTCAGCTCTGAGGTCACTCCTGCCTGGCTGGCACACCCCGCCTTGGCGACGTCGGCCCTCTGGTGGCAGTTGGAGCCTGCTGGGAGCCTCCTCCCCTCAGTGATCAGAGCCCTTTGGCGTCAGGCCCTAACTGCTGGGTACCCACATTTTCTAATACGTACTAAGTGGTGCGAGGATACGCCTGCCACGTTCCCATCCCCATGGGGATGTGGGCGTTCTGCTCTGAGGTCCCAACGGCTGGGTTGCTCACAGTTTCATGATGTGGGCCCTCTGCTGTGAGTTCACTTTGGCCTGGATCCCATAGACTCGGTGCTCTGGGCCTCCTGCTGCGAGGTTCCAACTGCTGGATTCCTCACATTTTTTAATCTATGGGCCCTGTGTTGTTAGGCTAGTCCTGCCTGCCTCACTCCGAGCCCCTTGGAGATGTGGTTCCTCTGGTTTAGGCCACATGGTCTGGGTCCCTCACCTTTCCATTATTTGGCCACACTGGTGTGAGTATACTTCTGCCTGGTTCCGATCCCCTTGGTGATGCGGGCCCTCTGGTGAGAGTCTTATCCTGGCTGGGTTCCTCACCCTTCTGTGACCTATGCCCTCTGCTGTGATGTCACTCCTGCCTGGCTGGCGCACGTCACCTTGGCGACGTGGGCCCTCAGTTGGGATTTGGTGTCTGCTGGGAGTTTCCTCCCTTCGGTAATGAGGGCCCTCTGGCGTCAGGCCTTAAATCCTGGGCTCCCAAACTTTTCTGATGTGTGCCCTGTGGTGCGAGTACACTCCTGCCAGGTTCCCAACCCCATGGCAATGTGGGCCTTCTGCTCTGTGGACCCAATGGCTGGGCTATTCACAGTTTCATGATGAGGGCCCTCTTTTGTGAGTTCACACCGGCCGGGATCCCATAGCCTCGTTGTTCCTTGCCGCCTGCTGGGATGTTCCAACTGCGGGATTCCTCACCTTTTTTATTCTATGGGCCCTCTGTTTTGAGACTACTCCTGCCTGCCTCCCTCCCAGCCCCTTGGTGATGTGTGTCCTCTGGTTTGAGGCCACATGTGGTGGTTTCCTCGCCTTTCAATGATGTGGCCCCACTGGACTGAGAACACTCCTGCCTGGTTCCCATCCTCTTGGTGATGTGGGCCCTCTGGTGAGAGTCTGATCCTGGTTGGGTTCCTCACACTTCCGTGAACTTGGCCCTCTGCTCTGAGGTCACTCCTGCCTGGCTGGCACACCCCGCCTTGGTGACGTCGGCCCTCTGGTGGCAGTTGGAGCGTGCTGGGAGCCTCCTTCCCTCAGTAATGAGGGCCCTTTGGCGTCAGGCCCTAACTGCTGTGTACCCACATTTTCTAATACGTACTAAGTGGTGCGAGGACACTCCTGCCAGGTTCCCATCCCCGTGGGGATGTGGGACTTCTGCTCTGATGTCCAAACGACTGGGTTGCTCAAAGTTTCATGATGTGGGCCCTCTGCTGTGAGTGCACTGCGGCCTGGATCCCATAGACTGGGTGCTCTGGGCCACCTGCTGGGAGGTTCGAACTGTTGGATTCCTCACATTTTTTATTCTATGGGCCCTGCGTTGTGAGGCTAGTCCTGCCTGCCTCACTCTGAACCCCTTGGAGATGTGGATCCTCTGGTTTAGGCCACGTGTTCTGGGTTCCTCACCTTTCTATGATTTGGCCACACTGGTGTGAGGCCACTCTTGCCTGGATCCGATCCCCTTGGTGATGCGGGCCCTCTGGTGAGACTCTTATCCTGGCTGGGTGCCTCACCCTTCTGGGACGTATGCCCTCTGCTGTGAGGTCACTCCTGCCTGGCTGGCGCACGTCACCTTGGCGACGTGGGCCCTCAGTTGGGAGTTGGTGCCTGCTGGGAGTCTCCTCCCCTCGGTAATGAGGGCCCTCTGACGTCAGGCCCTAACTCCTGGGCTCCCATACTTTTCTGATGTGTGCCCTCTGGTGGGAGTACACTCCTGCCAGGTTCCCAACCCCATGGGAATGTGGGCCTTCTTCTCTGTGGTCCCAACCGCTGGGTTGTTCACAGTTTCGTGATGAGGGCCTTCTGTTGTGAGTTCACACCGGCCGGGATCCCATAGCCTCGCTGCTCCTTGCCGCCTGCTGGGAGGTTCCAACTGCGGGTTACCTCACCTTTTTTATTTTATGGCCCTCTGTTTGAGACACCTCCTGCCTGCCTCACTCTGAGCCCCTTGTTGATGTGGGTCCTCTGGTTTAGGCCATATGTTCTGGGTTCCTCACTTTTCTACGATTTGGCCACACTGGTGTGAGGCCACTCCGGCCTGGTTCTGATCCCCTTGGTGATGTGGGCCCTCTGGTGAGAGTCTTATCCTGGCTGGGTTCCTCCCCCTTCTGTGACATAGGCCCTCTGCTGTGAGGTCACTCCTGCCTGGCTAACGCACATCACCTTGGAGACGTGGGCCCTCAGGTGGGAGTTGGTGCCTTCTAGGAGTCTGCTCCCCTCGGTAATTAGGGCCGTCTGGCGTCAGGCCCTAACTCCTGGGCTCCCAAAATTTTCTGATGTGTGCCCTGTGGTGCGAGTACACTCCTGCCAGGTTCCCAACCCCATGGGAATGTGGGCCTTCTGTTCTGTGGTCCCAACAGCTGTGTTGTTCACAGTTTCATGATGAGGGTCCTCTGTTGTGAGTTCACAACGGCCGGGACCCCATAGCCTCGCTGCTCCTTGCTGCATGCTAGGAGGTTCCAACTGCGGGATTCCTCACCTTTTTAATTCTATGGGTCCTCTGTTTTGAGGCTCCTCCTGCCTGCCTCACTCCGAGCCCCTTGGAGATGTGGGTCCTCTTGTTTAGGCCACATGTTCTGGGTTCCTCACCTTTCTATGATTTGGCCACACTGGTGTGAGGCCACTCCTGCCTGGATCAGATCCCCTTGGTGATGTGGGCCCTCTGGTGAGAGTCTGATCCTGGCTGGGTTCCTCACTCTTCTGTGAGGTGGGCCCTCTGCTGTGAGGTAACTCCTGCCTGGCTTGCTCCCGTTGCCCTGGTGACGTCGGACTTCTGGTGGCAGTTGGAGCCTTCTTGTACCCTCCTCTCCAAGGTGATGAGGGCCCTCTTGCGTCAGGCTCTAACTGCTGGGCTCCCCACGATTTCTGATGTGAGCCCAGTGATGCCAGGACACTCCTGTAAGGTTCCAATACTCATGGGGATGTGTGCCTTCTGCTCTGTGGTCGCAACGCCTGGGTTGCTCACAGTTTCGTTATGTTGGCGCTCCGGTGTTAGTTCACTCAGGCCTAGATCCCATAGCCTCTGTGCTCTGGGCCGCCTGCTGGAAGGTTCCAACTGCTGGATTCCTCACCTTTCTTATACTTTGGGCCCTGTGTGGTGAAGCTCCTCCTGCCTGCCTCACACCGAGCCCCTTGGTGATGTAGGTCTTCTGGCTTGAGACCACGTGTGCCGTTTGTCTCACCTTTTAGGGATGTGGCCCTACTGGTGTGAGGACACTCCTGACTGGTTCCCATCCCCTTGTTGATGTGGGCCCTCTGGTGAGAGTCTGATCCTGGCTTGATTCCTCACACTTCTGTGAGGCGGGCCCTGTGCTGTGAGGTCACACCTGCCTGGCTGGCACACGACGCCTTGGCCACATGGGCCCTCTGGTTGCAGTTGGAGCGTGCTGGGAACCTCCTCCCATCGGTGATGAGGGCCCTCTGGCGTCCGGCCCTAACTGCTGGGCTCACCACATTTTCTGATGTGCTCCCACTTGTGCGATGACACTCCTGCCAGGTTCCCATCCCCATGCAGATTTGGGCCTTCTGTTCTGAGGTGCCAACGGCTGGCTTGCTCACAGTGTCAGGATGTGGGCCCTCTGCTGTGAGTTCACTCCGGCATGCATCCCATAGCCTCGGTGCTCTGGGCCACCTGCTTGGAGCTTCCAACTGCAGGATTCCTTACCTTTTTTCTTCTATGGGCCGTGTGTTGTGAGACACTTCCTGCCTGCCTCACTCTGAGCCCCTTGTTGATGTGGGTCTTCTGGTTTGAGGCCACATGTGGTGGGTTCCTTGCCTTTCAATGATGTGGCCCCACTGGTGTGAGCACACTCCTGCCTGGTTCGCATCCCCTTGGTGATGTGGGCCCTCTGGTGAGAATCTGATCCGGGTTGGGTTCCTCACACTTCCGTGAGCTTGGCCCTCAGCTCTGAGGTCACTCCTGCCTGGCTGGCACACCCCGCCTTGGCGACGTCGGCCCTCTGGTGGCAGTTGGAGCCTGCTGGGAGCCTCCTCCCCTCAGTGATCAGAGCCCTTTGGCGTCAGGCCCTAACTGCTGGGTACCCACATTTTCTAATACGTACTAAGTGGTGCGAGGATACGCCTGCCACGTTCCCATCCCCATGGGGATGTGGGCGTTCTGCTCTGAGGTCCCAACGGCTGGGTTGCTCACAGTTTCATGATGTGGGCCCTCTGCTGTGAGTTCACTTTGGCCTGGATCCCATAGACTCGGTGCTCTGGGCCTCCTGCTGCGAGGTTCCAACTGCTGGATTCCTCACATTTTTTAATCTATGGGCCCTGTGTTGTTAGGCTAGTCCTGCCTGCCTCACTCCGAGCCCCTTGGAGATGTGGTTCCTCTGGTTTAGGCCACATGGTCTGGGTCCCTCACCTTTCCATTATTTGGCCACACTGGTGTGAGTATACTTCTGCCTGGTTCCGATCCCCTTGGTGATGCGGGCCCTCTGGTGAGAGTCTTATCCTGGCTGGGTTCCTCACCCTTCTGTGACGTATGCCCTCTGCTGTGATGTCACTCCTGCCTGGCTGGCGCACGTCACCTTGGCGACGTGGGCCCTCAGTTGGGATTTGGTGTCTGCTGGGAGTTTCCTCCCTTCGGTAATGAGGGCCCTCTGGCGTCAGGCCTTAAATCCTGGGCTCCCAAACTTTTCTGATGTGTGCCCTGTGGTGCGAGTACACTCCTGCCAGGTTCCCAACCCCATGGCAATGTGGGCCTTCTGCTCTGTGGACCCAATGGCTGGGCTATTCACAGTTTCATGATGAGGGCCCTCTTTTGTGAGTTCACACCGGCCGGGATCCCATAGCCTCGTTGTTCCTTGCCGCCTGCTGGGATGTTCCAACTGCGGGATTCCTCACCTTTTTTATTCTATGGGCCCTCTGTTTTGAGACTACTCCTGCCTGCCTCCCTCCCAGCCCCTTGGTGATGTGTGTCCTCTGGTTTGAGGCCACATGTGGTGGTTTCCTCGCCTTTCAATGATGTGGCCCCACTGGACTGAGAACACTCCTGCCTGGTTCCCATCCTCTTGGTGATGTGGGCCCTCTGGTGAGAGTCTGATCCTGGTTGGGTTCCTCACACTTCCGTGAACTTGGCCCTCTGCTCTGAGGTCACTCCTGCCTGGCTGGCACACCCCGCCTTGGTGACGTCGGCCCTCTGGTGGCAGTTGGAGCGTGCTGGGAGCCTCCTTCCCTCAGTAATGAGGGCCCTTTGGCGTCAGGCCCTAACTGCTGTGTACCCACATTTTCTAATACGTACTAAGTGGTGCGAGGACACTCCTGCCAGGTTCCCATCCCCGTGGGGATGTGGGACTTCTGCTCTGATGTCCAAACGGCTGGGTTGCTCAAAGTTTCATGATGTGGGCCCTCTGCTGTGAGTGCACTGCGGCCTGGATCCCATAGACTGGGTGCTCTGGGCCACCTGCTGGGAGGTTCGAACTGTTGGATTCCTCACATTTTTTATTCTATGGGCCCTGCGTTGTGAGGCTAGTCCTGCCTGCCTCACTCTGAACCCCTTGGAGATGTGGATCCTCTGGTTTAGGCCACGTGTTCTGGGTTCCTCACCTTTCTATGATTTGGCCACACTGGTGTGAGGCCACTCTTGCCTGGATCCGATCCCCTTGGTGATGCGGGCCCTCTGGTGAGACTCTTATCCTGGCTGGGTGCCTCACCCTTCTGGGACGTATGCCCTCTGCTGTGAGGTCACTCCTGCCTGGCTGGCGCACGTCACCTTGGCGACGTGGGCCCTCAGTTGGGAGTTGGTGCCTGCTGGGAGTCTCCTCCCCTCGGTAATGAGGGCCCTCTGACGTCAGGCCCTAACTCCTGGGCTCCCATACTTTTCTGATGTGTGCCCTCTGGTGGGAGTACACTCCTGCCAGGTTCCCAACCCCATGGGAATGTGGGCCTTCTTCTCTGTGGTCCCAACCGCTGGGTTGTTCACAGTTTCGTGATGAGGGCCTTCTGTTGTGAGTTCACACCGGCCGGGATCCCATAGCCTCGCTGCTCCTTGCCGCCTGCTGGGAGGTTCCAACTGCGGGTTACCTCACCTTTTTTATTTTATGGCCCTCTGTTTGAGACACCTCCTGCCTGCCTCACTCTGAGCCCCTTGTTGATGTGGGTCCTCTGGTTTAGGCCATATGTTCTGGGTTCCTCACTTTTCTACGATTTGGCCACACTGGTGTGAGGCCACTCCTGCCTGGTTCTGATCCCCTTGGTGATGTGGGCCCTCTGGTGAGAGTCTTATCCTGGCTGGGTTCCTCCCCCTTCTGTGACATAGGCCCTCTGCTGTGAGGTCACTCCTGCCTGGCTAACGCACATCACCTTGGAGACGTGGGCCCTCAGGTGGGAGTTGGTGCCTTCTAGGAGTCTGCTCCCCTCGGTAATTAGGGCCGTCTGGCGTCAGGCCCTAACTCCTGGGCTCCCAAAATTTTCTGATGTGTGCCCTGTGGTGCGAGTACACTCCTGCCAGGTTCCCAACCCCATGGGAATGTGGGCCTTCTGTTCTGTGGTCCCAACAGCTGTGTTGTTCACAGTTTCATGATGAGGGTCCTCTGTTGTGAGTTCACAACGGCCGGGACCCCATAGCCTCGCTGCTCCTTGCTGCATGCTAGGAGGTTCCAACTGCGGGATTCCTCACCTTTTTAATTCTATGGGTCCTCTGTTTTGAGGCTCCTCCTGCCTGCCTCACTCCGAGCCCCTTGGAGATGTGGGTCCTCTTGTTTAGGCCACATGTTCTGGGTTCCTCACCTTTCTATGATTTGGCCACACTGGTGTGAGGCCACTCCTGCCTGGATCAGATCCCCTTGGTGATGTGGGCCCTCTGGTGAGAGTCTGATCCTGGCTGGGTTCCTCACTCTTCTGTGAGGTGGGCCCTCTGCTGTGAGGTAACTCCTGCCTGGCTTGCTCCCGTTGCCCTGGTGACGTCGGACTTCTGGTGGCAGTTGGAGCCTTCTTGTACCCTCCTCTCCAAGGTGATGAGGGCCCTCTTGCGTCAGGCTCTAACTGCTGGGCTCCCCACGATTTCTGATGTGAGCCCAGTGATGCCAGGACACTCCTGTAAGGTTCCAATACTCATGGGGATGTGTGCCTTCTGCTCTGTGGTCGCAACGCCTGGGTTGCTCACAGTTTCGTTATGTTGGCACTCCGGTGTTAGTTCACTCAGGCCTAGATCCCATAGCCTCTGTGCTCTGGGCCGCCTGCTGGGAGGTTCCAACTGCTGGATTCCTCACCTTTCTTATACTTTGGGCCCTGTGTGGTGAAGCTCCTCCTGCCTGCCTCACACCGAGCCCCTTGGTGATGTAGGTCTTCTGGCTTGAGACCACGTGTGCCGTTTGTCTCACCTTTTAGGGATGTGGCCCTACTGGTGTGAGGACACTCCTGACTGGTTCCCATCCCCTTGTTGATGTGGGCCCTCTGGTGAGAGTCTGATCCTGGCTTGATTCCTCACACTTCTGTGAGGCGGGCCCTCTGCTGTGAGGTCACACCTGCCTGGCTGGCACACGACGCCTTGGCCACATGGGCCCTCTGGTTGCAGTTGGAGCGTGCTGGGAACCTCCTCCCATCGGTGATGAGGGCCCTCTGGCGTCCGGCCCTAACTGCTGGGCTCACCACATTTTCTGATGTGCGCCCACTTGTGCGATGACACTCCTGCCAGGTTCCCATCCCCATGCAGATTTGGGCCTTCTGTTCTGAGGTGCCAACGGCTGGCTTGCTCACAGTGTCAGGATGTGGGCCCTCTGCTGTGAGTTCACTCCGGCATGCATCCCATAGCCTCGGTGCTCTGGGCCACCTGCTTGGAGCTTCCAACTGCAGGATTCCTTACCTTTTTTCTTCTATGGGCCGTGTGTTGTGAGACACTTCCTGCCTGCCTCACTCTGAGCCCCTTGTTGATGTGGGTCTTCTGGTTTGAGGCCACATGTGGTGGGTTCCTTGCCTTTCAATGATGTGGCCCCACTGGTGTGAGCACACTCCTGCCTGGTTCGCATCCCCTTGGTGATGTGGGCCCTCTGGTGAGAATCTGATCCGGGTTGGGTTCCTCACACTTCCGTGAGCTTGGCCCTCAGCTCTGAGGTCACTCCTGCCTGGCTGGCACACCCCGCCTTGGCGACGTCGGCCCTCTGGTGGCAGTTGGAGCCTGCTGGGAGCCTCCTCCCCTCAGTGATCAGAGCCCTTTGGCGTCAGGCCCTAACTGCTGGGTACCCACATTTTCTAATACGTACTAAGTGGTGCGAGGATACGCCTGCCACGTTCCCATCCCCATGGGGATGTGGGCGTTCTGCTCTGAGGTCCCAACGGCTGGGTTGCTCACAGTTTCATGATGTGGGCCCTCTGCTGTGAGTTCACTTTGGCCTGGATCCCATAGACTCGGTGCTCTGGGCCTCCTGCTGCGAGGTTCCAACTGCTGGATTCCTCACATTTTTTAATCTATGGGCCCTGTGTTGTTAGGCTAGTCCTGCCTGCCTCACTCCGAGCCCCTTGGAGATGTGGTTCCTCTGGTTTAGGCCACATGGTCTGGGTCCCTCACCTTTCCATTATTTGGTCACACTGGTGTGAGTATACTTCTGCCTGGTTCCGATCCCCTTGGTGATGCGGGCCCTCTGGTGAGAGTCTTATCCTGGCTGGGTTCCTCACCCTTCTGTGACGTATGCCCTCTGCTGTGATGTCACTCCTGCCTGGCTGGCGCACGTCACCTTGGCGACGTGGGCCCTCAGTTGGGATTTGGTGTCTGCTGGGAGTTTCCTCCCTTCGGTAATGAGGGCCCTCTGGCGTCAGGCCTTAAATCCTGGGCTCCCAAACTTTTCTGATGTGTGCCCTGTGGTGCGAGTACACTCCTGCCAGGTTCCCAACCCCATGGCAATGTGGGCCTTCTGCTCTGTGGACCCAATGGCTGGGCTATTCACAGTTTCATGATGAGGGCCCTCTTTTGTGAGTTCACACCGGCCGGGATCCCATAGCCTCGTTGTTCCTTGCCGCCTGCTGGGATGTTCCAACTGCGGGATTCCTCACCTTTTTTATTCTATGGGCCCTCTGTTTTGAGACTACTCCTGCCTGTCTCCCTCCCAGCCCCTTGGTGATGTGTGTCCTCTGGTTTGAGGCCACATGTGGTGGTTTCCTCACCTTTCAATGATGTGGCCCCACTGGACTGAGAACACTCCTGCCTGGTTCCCTTCCTCTTGGTGATGTGGGCCCTCTGGTGAGAGTCTGATCCTGGTTGGGTTCCTCACACTTCCGTGAACTTGGCCCTCTGCTCTGAGGTCACTCCTGCCTGGCTGGCACACCCCGCCTTGGTGACGTCGTCCCTCTGGTGGCAGTTGGAGCGTGCTGGGAGCCTCCTTCCCTCAGTAATGAGGGCCCTTTGGCGTCAGGCCCTAACTGCTGTGTACCCACATTTTCTAATACGTACTAAGTGGTGCGAGGACACTCCTGCCAGGTTCCCATCCCCGTGGGGATGTGGGACTTCTGCTCTGATGTCCAAACGGCTGGGTTGCTCAAAGTTTCATGATGTGGGCCCTCTGCTGTGAGTGCACTGCGGCCTGGATCCCATAGACTGGGTGCTCTGGGCCACCTGCTGGGAGGTTCGAACTGTTGGATTCCTCACATTTTTTATTCTATGGGCCCTGCGTTGTGAGGCTAGTCCTGCCTGCCTCACTCTGAACCCCCTGGAGATGTGGATCCTCTGGTTTAGGCCACGTGTTCTGGGTTCCTCACCTTTCTATGATTTGGCCACACTGGTGTGAGGCCACTCTTGCCTGGATCAGATCCCCTTGGTGATGCGGGCCCTCTGGTGAGACTCTTATCCTGGCTGGGTGCCTCACCCTTCTGGGACGTATGCCCTCTGCTGTGAGGTCACTCCTGCCTGGCTGGCGCACGTCACCTTGGCGACGTGGGCCCTCAGTTGGGAGTTGGTGCCTGCTGGGAGTCTCCTCCCCTCGGTAATGAGGGCCCTCTGACGTCAGGCCCTAACTCCTGGGCTCCCATACTTTTCTGATGTGTGCCCTCTGGTGGGAGTACACTCCTGCCAGGTTCCCAACCCCATGGGAATGTGGGCCTTCTTCTCTGTGGTCCCAACCGCTGGGTTGTTCACAGTTTCGTGATGAGGGCCTTCTGTTGTGAGTTCACACCGGCCGGGATCCCATAGCCTCACTGCTCCTTGCCGCCTGCTGGGAGGTTCCAACTGCGGGTTACCTCACCTTTTTTATTTTATGGCCCTCTGTTTGAGACACCTCCTGCCTGCCTCACTCTGAGCCCCTTGTTGATGTGGGTCCTCTGGTTTAGGCCATATGTTCTGGGTTCCTCACTTTTCTACGATTTGGCCACACTGGTGTGAGGCCACTCCTGCCTGGTTCTGATCCCCTTGGTGATGTGGGCCCTCTGGTGAGAGTCTTATCCTGGCTGGGTTCCTCCCCCTTCTGTGACATGGCCCTCTGCTGTGAGGTCACTCCTGCCTGGCTAACGCACATCACCTTGGAGACGTGGGCCCTCAGGTGGGAGTTGGTGCCTTCTAGGAGTCTGCTCCCCTCGGTAATTAGGGCCGTCTGGCGTCAGGCCCTAACTCCTGGGCTCCCAAAATTTTCTGATGTGTGCCCTGTGGTGCGAGTACACTCCTGCCAGGTTCCCAACCCCATGGGAATGTGGGCCTTCTGTTCTGTGGTCCCAACAGCTGTGTTGTTCACAGTTTCATGATGAGGGTCCTCTGTTGTGAGTTCACAACGGCCGGGACCCCATAGCCTCGCTGCTCCTTGCTGCATGCTAGGAGGTTCCAACTGCGGGATTCCTCACCTTTTTAATTCTATGGGTCCTCTGTTTTGAGGCTCCTCCTGCCTGCCTCACTCCGAGCCCCTTGGAGATGTGGGTCCTCTTGTTTAGGCCACATGTTCTGGGTTCCTCACCTTTCTATGATTTGGCCACACTGGTGTGAGGCCACTCCTGCCTGGATCAGATCCCCTTGGTGATGTGGGCCCTCTGGTGAGAGTCTGATCCTGGCTGGGTTCCTCACTCTTCTGTGAGGTGGGCCCTCTGCTGTGAGGTAACTCCTGCCTGGCTTGCTCCCGTTGCCCTGGTGACGTCGGACTTCTGGTGGCAGTTGGAGCCTTCTTGTACCCTCCTCTCCAAGGTGATGAGGGCCCTCTTGCGTCAGGCTCTAACTGCTGGGCTCCCCACGATTTCTGATGTGAGCCCAGTGATGCCAGGACACTCCTGTAAGGTTCCAATACTCATGGGGATGTGTGCCTTCTGCTCTGTGGTCGCAACGCCTGGGTTGCTCACAGTTTCGTTATGTTGGCACTCCGGTGTTAGTTCACTCAGGCCTAGATCCCATAGCCTCTGTGCTCTGGGCCGCCTGCTGGGAGGTTCCAACTGCTGGATTCCTCACCTTTCTTATACTTTGGGCCCTGTGTGGTGAAGCTCCTCCTGCCTGCCTCACACCGAGCCCCTTGGTGATGTAGGTCTTCTGGTTTGAGACCACGTGTGCCGTTTGTCTCACCTTTTAGGGATGTGGCCCTACTGGTGTGAGGACACTCCTGACTGGTTCCCATCCCCTTGTTGATGTGGGCCCTCTGGTGAGAGTCTGATCCTGGCTTGATTCCTCACACTTCTGTGAGGCGGGCCCTCTGCTGTGAGGTCACACCTGCCTGGCTGGCACACGACGCCTTGGCCACATGGGCCCTCTGGTTGCAGTTGGAGCGTGCTGGGAACCTCCTCCCATCGGTGATGAGGGCCCTCTGGCGTCCGGCCCTAACTGCTGGGCTCACCACATTTTCTGATGTGTGCCCACTTGTGCGATGACACTCCTGCCAGGTTCCCATCCCCATGCAGATTTGGGCCTTCTGTTCTGAGGTGCCAACGGCTGGCTTGCTCACAGTGTCAGGATGTGGGCCCTCTGCTGTGAGTTCACTCCGGCATGCATCCCATAGCCTCGGTGCTCTGGGCCACCTGCTTGGAGCTTCCAACTGCAGGATTCCTTACCTTTTTTCTTCTATGGGCCGTGTGTTGTGAGACACTTCCTGCCTGCCTCACTCTGAGCCCCTTGTTGATGTGGGTCTTCTGGTTTGAGGCCACATGTGGTGGGTTCCTTGCCTTTCAATGATGTGGCCCCACTGGTGTGAGCACACTCCTGCCTGGTTCGCATCCCCTTGGTGATGTGGGCCCTCTGGTGAGAATCTGATCCGGGTTGGGTTCCTCACACTTCCGTGAGCTTGGCCCTCAGCTCTGAGGTCACTCCTGCCTGGCTGGCACACCCCGCCTTGGCGACGTCGGCCCTCTGGTGGCAGTTGGAGCCTGCTGGGAGCCTCCTCCCCTCAGTGATCAGAGCCCTTTGGCGTCAGGCCCTAACTGCTGGGTACCCACATTTTCTAATACGTACTAAGTGGTGCGAGGATACGCCTGCCACGTTCCCATCCCCATGGGGATGTGGGCGTTCTGCTCTGAGGTCCCAACGGCTGGGTTGCTCACAGTTTCATGATGTGGGCCCTCTGCTGTGAGTTCACTTTGGCCTGGATCCCATAGACTCGGTGCTCTGGGCCTCCTGCTGCGAGGTTCCAACTGCTGGATTCCTCACATTTTTTAATCTATGGGCCCTGTGTTGTTAGGCTAGTCCTGCCTGCCTCACTCCGAGCCCCTTGGAGATGTGGTTCCTCTGGTTTAGGCCACATGGTCTGGGTCCCTCACCTTTCCATTATTTGGCCACACTGGTGTGAGTATACTTCTGCCTGGTTCCGATCCCCTTGGTGATGCGGGCCCTCTGGTGAGAGTCTTATCCTGGCTGGGTTCCTCACCCTTCTGTGACGTATGCCCTCTGCTGTGATGTCACTCCTGCCTGGCTGGCGCACGTCACCTTGGCGACGTGGGCCCTCAGTTGGGATTTGGTGTCTGCTGGGAGTTTCCTCCCTTCGGTAATGAGGGCCCTCTGGCGTCAGGCCTTAAATCCTGGGCTCCCAAACTTTTCTGATGTGTGCCCTGTGGTGCGAGTACACTCCTGCCAGGTTCCCAACCCCATGGCAATGTGGGCCTTCTGCTCTGTGGACCCAATGGCTGGGCTATTCACAGTTTCATGATGAGGGCCCTCTTTTGTGAGTTCACACCGGCCGGGATCCCATAGCCTCGTTGTTCCTTGCCGCCTGCTGGGATGTTCCAACTGCGGGATTCCTCACCTTTTTTATTCTATGGGCCCTCTGTTTTGAGACTACTCCTGCCTGCCTCCCTCCCAGCCCCTTGGTGATGTGTGTCCTCTGGTTTGAGGCCACATGTGGTGGTTTCCTCGCCTTTCAATGATGTGGCCCCACTGGACTGAGAACACTCCTGCCTGGTTCCCATCCTCTTGGTGATGTGGGCCCTCTGGTGAGAGTCTGATCCTGGTTGGGTTCCTCACACTTCCGTGAACTTGGCCCTCTGCTCTGAGGTCACTCCTGCCTGGCTGGCACACCCCGCCTTGGTGACGTCGGCCCTCTGGTGGCAGTTGGAGCGTGCTGGGAGCCTCCTTCCCTCAGTAATGAGGGCCCTTTGGCGTCAGGCCCTAACTGCTGTGTACCCACATTTTCTAATACGTACTAAGTGGTGCGAGGACACTCCTGCCAGGTTCCCATCCCCGTGGGGATGTGGGACTTCTGCTCTGATGTCCAAACGGCTGGGTTGCTCAAAGTTTCATGATGTGGGCCCTCTGCTGTGAGTGCACTGCGGCCTGGATCCCATAGACTGGGTGCTCTGGGCCACCTGCTGGGAGGTTCGAACTGTTGGATTCCTCACATTTTTTATTCTATGGGCCCTGCGTTGTGAGGCTAGTCCTGCCTGCCTCACTCTGAACCCCTTGGAGATGTGGATCCTCTGGTTTAGGCCACGTGTTCTGGGTTCCTCACCTTTCTATGATTTGGCCACACTGGTGTGAGGCCACTCTTGCCTGGATCCGATCCCCTTGGTGATGCGGGCCCTCTGGTGAGACTCTTATCCTGGCTGGGTGCCTCACCCTTCTGGGACGTATGCCCTCTGCTGTGAGGTCACTCCTGCCTGGCTGGCGCACGTCACCTTGGCGACGTGGGCCCTCAGTTGGGAGTTGGTGCCTGCTGGGAGTCTCCTCCCCTCGGTAATGAGGGCCCTCTGACGTCAGGCCCTAACTCCTGGGCTCCCATACTTTTCTGATGTGTGCCCTCTGGTGGGAGTACACTCCTGTCAGGTTCCCAACCCCATGGGAATGTGGGCCTTCTTCTCTGTGGTCCCAACCGCTGGGTTGTTCACAGTTTCGTGATGTGGGGCTTCTGTTGTGAGTTCACACCAGCCGGGATCCCATAGCCTCGCTGCTCCTTGCCGCCTGCTGGGAGGTTCCAACTGCGGGTTACCTCACCTTTTTTATTTTATGGCCCTCTGTTTGAGACACCTCCTGCCTGCCTCACTCTGAGCCCCTTGTTGATGTGGGTCCTCTGGTTTAGGCCATATGTTCTGGGTTCCTCACTTTTCTACGATTTGGCCACACTGGTGTGAGGCCACTCCTGCCTGGTTCTGATCCCCTTGGTGATGTGGGCCCTCTGGTGAGAGTCTTATCCTGGCTGGGTTCCTCCCCCTTCTGTGACATAGGCCCTCTGCTGTGAGGTCACTCCTGCCTGGCTAACGCACATCACCTTGGAGACGTGGGCCCTCAGGTGGGAGTTGGTGCCTTCTAGGAGTCTGCTCCCCTCGGTAATTAGGGCCGTCTGGCGTCAGGCCCTAACTCCTGGGCTCCCAAAATTTTCTGATGTGTGCCCTGTGGTGCGAGTACACTCCTGCCAGGTTCCCAACCCCATGGGAATGTGGGCCTTCTGTTCTGTGGTCCCAACAGCTGTGTTGTTCACAGTTTCATGATGAGGGTCCTCTGTTGTGAGTTCACAACGGCCGGGACCCCATAGCCTCGCTGCTCCTTGCTGCATGCTAGGAGGTTCCAACTGCGGGATTCCTCACCTTTTTAATTCTATGGGTCCTCTGTTTTGAGGCTCCTCCTGCCTGCCTCACTCCGAGCCCCTTGGAGATGTGGGTCCTCTTGTTTAGGCCACATGTTCTGGGTTCCTCACCTTTCTATGATTTGGCCACACTGGTGTGAGGCCACTCCTGCCTGGATCAGATCCCCTTGGTGATGTGGGCCCTCTGGTGAGAGTCTGATCCTGGCTGGGTTCCTCACTCTTCTGTGAGGTGGGCCCTCTGCTGTGAGGTAACTCCTGCCTGGCTTGCTCCCGTTGCCCTGGTGACGTCGGACTTCTGGTGGCAGTTGGAGCCTTCTTGTACCCTCCTCTCCAAGGTGATGAGGGCCCTCTTGCGTCAGGCTCTAACTGCTGGGCTCCCCACGATTTCTGATGTGAGCCCAGTGATGCCAGGACACTCCTGTAAGGTTCCAATACTCATGGGGATGTGTGCCTTCTGCTCTGTGGTCGCAACGCCTGGGTTGCTCACAGTTTCGTTATGTTGGCACTCCGGTGTTAGTTCACTCAGGCCTAGATCCCATAGCCTCTGTGCTCTGGGCCGCCTGCTGGGAGGTTCCAACTGCTGGATTCCTCACCTTTCTTATACTTTGGGCCCTGTGTGGTGAAGCTCCTCCTGCCTGCCTCACACCGAGCCCCTTGGTGATGTAGGTCTTCTGGTTTGAGACCACGTGTGCCGTTTGTCTCACCTTTTAGGGATGTGGCCCTACTGGTGTGAGGACACTCCTGACTGGTTCCCATCCCCTTGTTGATGTGGGCCCTCTGGTGAGAGTCTGATCCTGGCTTGATTCCTCACACTTCTGTGAGGCGGGCCCTCTGCTGTGAGGTCACACCTGCCTGGCTGGCACACGACGCCTTGGCCACATGGGCCCTCTGGTTGCAGTTGGAGCGTGCTGGGAACCTCCTCCCATCGGTGATGAGGGCCCTCTGGCGTCCGGCCCTAACTGCTGGGCTCACCACATTTTCTGATGTGCGCCCACTTGTGCGATGACACTCCTGCCAGGTTCCCATCCCCATGCAGATTTGGGCCTTCTGTTCTGAGGTGCCAACGGCTGACTTGCTCACAGTGTCAGGATGTGGGCCCTCTGCTGTGAGTTCACTCCGGCATGCATCCCATAGCCTCGGTGCTCTGGGCCACCTGCTTGGAGCTTCCAACTGCAGGATTCCTTACCTTTTTTCTTCTATGGGCCGTGTGTTGTGAGACACTTCCTGCCTGCCTCACTCTGAGCCCCTTGTTGATGTGGGTCTTCTGGTTTGAGGCCACATGTGGTGGGTTCCTTGCCTTTCAATGATGTGGCCCCACTGGTGTGAGCACACTCCTGCCTGGTTCGCATCCCCTTGGTGATGTGGGCCCTCTGGTGAGAATCTGATCCGGGTTGGGTTCCTCACACTTCCGTGAGCTTGGCCCTCAGCTCTGAGGTCACTCCTGCCTGGCTGGCACACCCCGCCTTGGCGACGTCGGCCCTCTGGTGGCAGTTGGAGCCTGCTGGGAGCCTCCTCCCCTCAGTGATCAGAGCCCTTTGGCGTCAGGCCCTAACTGCTGGGTACCCACATTTTCTAATACGTACTAAGTGGTGCGAGGATACGCCTGCCACGTTCCCATCCCCATGGGGATGTGGGCGTTCTGCTCTGAGGTCCCAACGGCTGGGTTGCTCACAGTTTCATGATGTGGGCCCTCTGCTGTGAGTTCACTTTGGCCTGGATCCCATAGACTCGGTGCTCTGGGCCTCCTGCTGCGAGGTTCCAACTGCTGGATTCCTCACATTTTTTAATCTATGGGCCCTGTGTTGTTAGGCTAGTCCTGCCTGCCTCACTCCGAGCCCCTTGGAGATGTGGTTCCTCTGGTTTAGGCCACATGGTCTGGGTCCCTCACCTTTCCATTATTTGGCCACACTGGTGTGAGTATACTTCTGCCTGGTTCCGATCCCCTTGGTGATGCGGGCCCTCTGGTGAGAGTCTTATCCTGGCTGGGTTCCTCACCCTTCTGTGACGTATGCCCTCTGCTGTGATGTCACTCCTGCCTGGCTGGCGCACGTCACCTTGGCGACGTGGGCCCTCAGTTGGGATTTGGTGTCTGCTGGGAGTTTCCTCCCTTCGGTAATGAGGGCCCTCTGGCGTCAGGCCTTAAATCCTGGGCTCCCAAACTTTTCTGATGTGTGCCCTGTGGTGCGAGTACACTCCTGCCAGGTTCCCAACCCCATGGCAATGTGGGCCTTCTGCTCTGTGGACCCAATGGCTGGGCTATTCACAGTTTCATGATGAGGGCCCTCTTTTGTGAGTTCACACCGGCCGGGATCCCATAGCCTCGTTGTTCCTTGCCGCCTGCTGGGATGTTCCAACTGCGGGATTCCTCACCTTTTTTATTCTATGGGCCCTCTGTTTTGAGACTACTCCTGCCTGCCTCCCTCCCAGCCCCTTGGTGATGTGTGTCCTCTGGTTTGAGGCCACATGTGGTGGTTTCCTCGCCTTTCAATGATGTGGCCCCACTGGACTGAGAACACTCCTGCCTGGTTCCCATCCTCTTGGTGATGTGGGCCCTCTGGTGAGAGTCTGATCCTGGTTGGGTTCCTCACACTTCCGTGAACTTGGCCCTCTGCTCTGAGGTCACTCCTGCCTGGCTGGCACACCCCGCCTTGGTGACGTCGTCCCTCTGGTGGCAGTTGGAGCGTGCTGGGAGCCTCCTTCCCTCAGTAATGAGGGCCCTTTGGCGTCAGGCCCTAACTGCTGTGTACCCACATTTTCTAATACGTACTAACTGGTGCGAGGACACTCCTGCCAGGTTCCCATCCCCGTGGGGATGTGGGACTTCTGCTCTGATGTCCAAACGGCTGGGTTGCTCAAAGTTTCATGATGTGGGCCCTCTGCTGTGAGTGCACTGCGGCCTGGATCCCATAGACTGGGTGCTCTGGGCCACCTGCTGGGAGGTTCGAACTGTTGGATTCCTCACATTTTTTATTCTATGGGCCCTGCGTTGTGAGGCTAGTCCTGCCTGCCTCACTCTGAACCCCTTGGAGATGTGGATCCTCTGGTTTAGGCCACGTGTTCTGGGTTCCTCACCTTTCTATGATTTGGCCACACTGGTGTGAGGCCACTCTTGCCTGGATCCGATCCCCTTGGTGATGCGGGCCCTCTGGTGAGACTCTTATCCTGGCTGGGTGCCTCACCCTTCTGGGACGTATGCCCTCTGCTGTGAGGTCACTCCTGCCTGGCTGGCGCACGTCACCTTGGCGACGTGGGCCCTCAGTTGGGAGTTGGTGCCTGCTGGGAGTCTCCTCCCCTCGGTAATGAGGGCCCTCTGACGTCAGGCCCTAACTCCTGGGCTCCCATACTTTTCTGATGTGTGCCCTCTGGTGGGAGTACACTCCTGCCAGGTTCCCAACCCCATGGGAATGTGGGCCTTCTTCTCTGTGGTCCCAACCGCTGGGTTGTTCACAGTTTCGTGATGAGGGCCTTCTGTTGTGAGTTCACACCGGCTGGGATCCCATAGCCTCGCTGCTCCTTGCCGCCTGCTGGGAGGTTCCAACTGCGGGTTACCTCACCTTTTTTATTTTATGGCCCTCTGTTTGAGACACCTCCTGCCTGCCTCACTCTGAGCCCCTTGTTGATGTGGGTCCTCTGGTTTAGGCCATATGTTCTGGGTTCCTCACTTTTCTACGATTTGGCCACACTGGTGTGAGGCCACTCCTGCCTGGTTCTGATCCCCTTGGTGATGTGGGCCCTCTGGTGAGAGTCTTATCCTGGCTGGGTTCCTCCCCCTTCTGTGACATAGGCCCTCTGCTGTGAGGTCACTCCTGCCTGGCTAACGCACATCACCTTGGAGACGTGGGCCCTCAGGTGGGAGTTGGTGCCTTCTAGGAGTCTGCTCCCCTCGGTAATTAGGGCCGTCTGGCGTCAGGCCCTAACTCCTGGGCTCCCAAAATTTTCTGATGTGTGCCCTGTGGTGCGAGTACACTCCTGCCAGGTTCCCAACCCCATGGGAATGTGGGCCTTCTGTTCTGTGGTCCCAACAGCTGTGTTGTTCACAGTTTCATGATGAGGGTCCTCTGTTGTGAGTTCACAACGGCCGGGACCCCATAGCCTCGCTGCTCCTTGCTGCATGCTAGGAGGTTCCAACTGCGGGATTCCTCACCTTTTTAATTCTATGGGTCCTCTGTTTTGAGGCTCCTCCTGCCTGCCTCACTCCGAGCCCCTTGGAGATGTGGGTCCTCTTGTTTAGGCCACATGTTCTGGGTTCCTCACCTTTCTATGATTTGGCCACACTGGTGTGAGGCCACTCCTGCCTGGATCAGATCCCCTTGGTGATGTGGGCCCTCTGGTGAGAGTCTGATCCTGGCTGGGTTCCTCACTCTTCTGTGAGGTGGGCCCTCTGCTGTGAGGTAACTCCTGCCTGGCTTGCTCCCGTTGCCCTGGTGACGTCGGACTTCTGGTGGCAGTTGGAGCCTTCTTGTACCCTCCTCTCCAAGGTGATGAGGGCCCTCTTGCGTCAGGCTCTAACTGCTGGGCTCCCCACGATTTCTGATGTGAGCCCAGTGATGCCAGGACACTCCTGTAAGGTTCCAATACTCATGGGGATGTGTGCCTTCTGCTCTGTGGTCGCAACGCCTGGGTTGCTCACAGTTTCGTTATGTTGGCGCTCCGGTGTTAGTTCACTCAGGCCTAGATCCCATAGCCTCTGTGCTCTGGGCCGCCTGCTGGGAGGTTCCAACTGCTGGATTCCTCACCTTTCTTATACTTTGGGCCCTGTGTGGTGAAGCTCCTCCTGCCTGCCTCACACCGAGCCCCTTGGTGATGTAGGTCTTCTGGTTTGAGACCACGTGTGCCGTTTGTCTCACCTTTTAGGGATGTGGCCCTACTGGTGTGAGGACACTCCTGACTGGTTCCCATCCCCTTGTTGATGTGGGCCCTCTGGTGAGAGTCTGATCCTGGCTTGATTCCTCACACTTCTGTGAGGCGGGCCCTCTGCTGTGAGGTCACACCTGCCTGGCTGGCACACGACGCCTTGGCCACATGGGCCCTCTGGTTGCAGTTGGAGCGTGCTGGGAACCTCCTCCCATCGGTGATGAGGGCCCTCTGGCGTCCGGCCCTAACTGCTGGGCTCACCACATTTTCTGATGTGCGCCCACTTGTGCGATGACACTCCTGCCAGGTTCCCATCCCCATGCAGATTTGGGCCTTCTGTTCTGAGGTGCCAACGGCTGACTTGCTCACAGTGTCAGGATGTGGGCCCTCTGCTGTGAGTTCACTCCGGCATGCATCCCATAGCCTCGGTGCTCTGGGCCACCTGCTTGGAGCTTCCAACTGCAGGATTCCTTACCTTTTTTCTTCTATGGGCCGTGTGTTGTGAGACACTTCCTGCCTGCCTCACTCTGAGCCCCTTGTTGATGTGGGTCTTCTGGTTTGAGGCCACATGTGGTGGGTTCCTTGCCTTTCAATGATGTGGCCCCACTGGTGTGAGCACACTCCTGCCTGGTTCGCATCCCCTTGGTGATGTGGGCCCTCTGGTGAGAATCTGATCCGGGTTGGGTTCCTCACACTTCCGTGAGCTTGGCCCTCAGCTCTGAGGTCACTCCTGCCTGGCTGGCACACCCCGCCTTGGCGACGTCGGCCCTCTGGTGGCAGTTGGAGCCTGCTGGGAGCCTCCTCCCCTCAGTGATCAGAGCCCTTTGGCGTCAGGCCCTAACTGCTGGGTACCCACATTTTCTAATACGTACTAAGTGGTGCGAGGATACGCCTGCCACGTTCCCATCCCCATGGGGATGTGGGCGTTCTGCTCTGAGGTCCCAACGGCTGGGTTGCTCACAGTTTCATGATGTGGGCCCTCTGCTGTGAGTTCACTTTGGCCTGGATCCCATAGACTCGGTGCTCTGGGCCTCCTGCTGCGAGGTTCCAACTGCTGGATTCCTCACATTTTTTAATCTATGGGCCCTGTGTTGTTAGGCTAGTCCTGCCTGCCTCACTCCGAGCCCCTTGGAGATGTGGTTCCTCTGGTTTAGGCCACATGGTCTGGGTCCCTCACCTTTCCATTATTTGGCCACACTGGTGTGAGTATACTTCTGCCTGGTTCCGATCCCCTTGGTGATGCGGGCCCTCTGGTGAGAGTCTTATCCTGGCTGGGTTCCTCACCCTTCTGTGACGTATGCCCTCTGCTGTGATGTCACTCCTGCCTGGCTGGCGCACGTCACCTTGGCGACGTGGGCCCTCAGTTGGGATTTGGTGTCTGCTGGGAGTTTCCTCCCTTCGGTAATGAGGGCCCTCTGGCGTCAGGCCTTAAATCCTGGGCTCCCAAACTTTTCTGATGTGTGCCCTGTGGTGCGAGTACACTCCTGCCAGGTTCCCAACCCCATGGCAATGTGGGCCTTCTGCTCTGTGGACCCAATGGCTGGGCTATTCACAGTTTCATGATGAGGGCCCTCTTTTGTGAGTTCACACCGGCCGGGATCCCATAGCCTCGTTGTTCCTTGCCGCCTGCTGGGATGTTCCAACTGCGGGATTCCTCACCTTTTTTATTCTATGGGCCCTCTGTTTTGAGACTACTCCTGCCTGCCTCCCTCCCAGCCCCTTGGTGATGTGTGTCCTCTGGTTTGAGGCCACATGTGGTGGTTTCCTCGCCTTTCAATGATGTGGCCCCACTGGACTGAGAACACTCCTGCCTGGTTCCCATCCTCTTGGTGATGTGGGCCCTCTGGTGAGAGTCTGATCCTGGTTGGGTTCCTCACACTTCCGTGAACTTGGCCCTCTGCTCTGAGGTCACTCCTGCCTGGCTGGCACACCCCGCCTTGGTGACGTCGGCCCTCTGGTGGCAGTTGGAGCGTGCTGGGAGCCTCCTTCCCTCAGTAATGAGGGCCCTTTGGCGTCAGGCCCTAACTGCTGTGTACCCACATTTTCTAATACGTACTAAGTGGTGCGAGGACACTCCTGCCAGGTTCCCATCCCCGTGGGGATGTGGGACTTCTGCTCTGATGTCCAAACGGCTGGGTTGCTCAAAGTTTCATGATGTGGGCCCTCTGCTGTGAGTGCACTGCGGCCTGGATCCCATAGACTGGGTGCTCTGGGCCACCTGCTGGGAGGTTCGAACTGTTGGATTCCTCACATTTTTTATTCTATGGGCCCTGCGTTGTGAGGCTAGTCCTGCCTGCCTCACTCTGAACCCCTTGGAGATGTGGATCCTCTGGTTTAGGCCACGTGTTCTGGGTTCCTCACCTTTCTATGATTTGGCCACACTGGTGTGAGGCCACTCTTGCCTGGATCCGATCCCCTTGGTGATGCGGGCCCTCTGGTGAGACTCTTATCCTGGCTGGGTGCCTCACCCTTCTGGGACGTATGCCCTCTGCTGTGAGGTCACTCCTGCCTGGCTGGCGCACGTCACCTTGGCGACGTGGGCCCTCAGTTGGGAGTTGGTGCCTGCTGGGAGTCTCCTCCCCTCGGTAATGAGGGCCCTCTGACGTCAGGCCCTAACTCCTGGGCTCCCATACTTTTCTGATGTGTGCCCTCTGGTGGGAGTACACTCCTGCCAGGTTCCCAACCCCATGGGAATGTGGGCCTTCTTCTCTGTGGTCCCAACCGCTGGGTTGTTCACAGTTTCGTGATGAGGGCCTTCTGTTGTGAGTTCACACCGGCTGGGATCCCATAGCCTCGCTGCTCCTTGCCGCCTGCTGGGAGGTTCCAACTGCGGGTTACCTCACCTTTTTTATTTTATGGCCCTCTGTTTGAGACACCTCCTGCCTGCCTCACTCTGAGCCCCTTGTTGATGTGGGTCCTCTGGTTTAGGCCATATGTTCTGGGTTCCTCACTTTTCTACGATTTGGCCACACTGGTGTGAGGCCACTCCTGCCTGGTTCTGATCCCCTTGGTGATGTGGGCCCTCTGGTGAGAGTCTTATCCTGGCTGGGTTCCTCCCCCTTCTGTGACATAGGCCCTCTGCTGTGAGGTCACTCCTGCCTGGCTAACGCACATCACCTTGGAGACGTGGGCCCTCAGGTGGGAGTTGGTGCCTTCTAGGAGTCTGCTCCCCTCGGTAATTAGGGCCGTCTGGCGTCAGGCCCTAACTCCTGGGCTCCCAAAATTTTCTGATGTGTGCCCTGTGGTGCGAGTACACTCCTGCCAGGTTCCCAACCCCATGGGAATGTGGGCCTTCTGTTCTGTGGTCCCAACAGCTGTGTTGTTCACAGTTTCATGATGAGGGTCCTCTGTTGTGAGTTCACAACGGCCGGGACCCCATAGCCTCGCTGCTCCTTGCTGCATGCTAGGAGGTTCCAACTGCGGGATTCCTCACCTTTTTTATTCTATGGGTCCTCTGTTTTGAGGCTCCTCCTGCCTGCCTCACTCCGAGCCCCTTGGAGATGTGGGTCCTCTTGTTTAGGCCACATGTTCTGGGTTCCTCACCTTTCTATGATTTGGCCACACTGGTGTGAGGCCACTCCTGCCTGGATCAGATCCCCTTGGTGATGTGGGCCCTCTGGTGAGAGTCTGATCCTGGCTGGGTTCCTCACTCTTCTGTGAGGTGGGCCCTCTGCTGTGAGGTAACTCCTGCCTGGCTTGCTCCCGTTGCCCTGGTGACGTCGGACTTCTGGTGGCAGTTGGAGCCTTCTTGTACCCTCCTCTCCAAGGTGATGAGGGCCCTCTTGCGTCAGGCTCTAACTGCTGGGCTCCCCACGATTTCTGATGTGAGCCCAGTGATGCCAGGACACTCCTGTAAGGTTCCAATACTCATGGGGATGTGTGCCTTCTGCTCTGTGGTCGCAACGCCTGGGTTGCTCACAGTTTCGTTATGTTGGCGCTCCGGTGTTAGTTCACTCAGGCCTAGATCCCATAGCCTCTGTGCTCTGGGCCGCCTGCTGGGAGGTTCCAACTGCTGGATTCCTCACCTTTCTTATACTTTGGGCCCTGTGTGGTGAAGCTCCTCCTGCCTGCCTCACACCGAGCCCCTTGGTGATGTAGGTCTTCTGGTTTGAGACCACGTGTGCCGTTTGTCTCACCTTTTAGGGATGTGGCCCTACTGGTGTGAGGACACTCCTGACTGGTTCCCATCCCCTTGTTGATGTGGGCCCTCTGGTGAGAGTCTGATCCTGGCTTGATTCCTCACACTTCTGTGAGGCGGGCCCTCTGCTGTGAGGTCACACCTGCCTGGCTGGCACACGACGCCTTGGCCACATGGGCCCTCTGGTTGCAGTTGGAGCGTGCTGGGAACCTCCTCCCATCGGTGATGAGGGCCCTCTGGCGTCCGGCCCTAACTGCTGGGCTCACCACATTTTCTGATGTGCGCCCACTTGTGCGATGACACTCCTGCCAGGTTCCCATCCCCATGCAGATTTGGGCCTTCTGTTCTGAGGTGCCAACGGCTGACTTGCTCACAGTGTCAGGATGTGGGCCCTCTGCTGTGAGTTCACTCCGGCATGCATCCCATAGCCTCGGTGCTCTGGGCCACCTGCTTGGAGCTTCCAACTGCAGGATTCCTTACCTTTTTTCTTCTATGGGCCGTGTGTTGTGAGACACTTCCTGCCTGCCTCACTCTGAGCCCCTTGTTGATGTGGGTCTTCTGGTTTGAGGCCACATGTGGTGGGTTCCTTGCCTTTCAATGATGTGGCCCCACTGGTGTGAGCACACTCCTGCCTGGTTCGCATCCCCTTGGTGATGTGGGCCCTCTGGTGAGAATCTGATCCGGGTTGGGTTCCTCACACTTCCGTGAGCTTGGCCCTCAGCTCTGAGGTCACTCCTGCCTGGCTGGCACACCCCGCCTTGGCGACGTCGGCCCTCTGGTGGCAGTTGGAGCCTGCTGGGAGCCTCCTCCCCTCAGTGATGAGAGCCCTTTGGCGTCAGGCCCTAACTGCTGGGTACCCACATTTTCTAATACGTACTAAGTGGTGCGAGGATACGCCTGCCACGTTCCCATCCCCATGGGGATGTGGGCGTTCTGCTCTGAGGTCCCAACGGCTGGGTTGCTCACAGTTTCATGATGTGGGCCCTCTGCTGTGAGTTCACTTTGGCCTGGATCCCATAGACTCGGTGCTCTGGGCCTCCTGCTGCGAGGTTCCAACTGCTGGATTCCTCACATTTTTTAATCTATGGGCCCTGTGTTGTTAGGCTAGTCCTGCCTGCCTCACTCCGAGCCCCTTGGAGATGTGGTTCCTCTGGTTTAGGCCACATGGTCTGGGTCCCTCACCTTTCCATTATTTGGCCACACTGGTGTGAGTATACTTCTGCCTGGTTCCGATCCCCTTGGTGATGCGGGCCCTCTGGTGAGAGTCTTATCCTGGCTGGGTTCCTCACCCTTCTGTGACGTATGCCCTCTGCTGTGATGTCACTCCTGCCTGGCTGGCGCACGTCACCTTGGCGACGTGGGCCCTCAGTTGGGATTTGGTGTCTGCTGGGAGTTTCCTCCCTTCGGTAATGAGGGCCCTCTGGCGTCAGGCCTTAAATCCTGGGCTCCCAAACTTTTCTGATGTGTGCCCTGTGGTGCGAGTACACTCCTGCCAGGTTCCCAACCCCATGGCAATGTGGGCCTTCTGCTCTGTGGACCCAATGGCTGGGCTATTCACAGTTTCATGATGAGGGCCCTCTTTTGTGAGTTCACACCGGCCGGGATCCCATAGCCTCGTTGTTCCTTGCCGCCTGCTGGGATGTTCCAACTGCGGGATTCCTCACCTTTTTTATTCTATGGGCCCTCTGTTTTGAGACTACTCCTGCCTGCCTCCCTCCCAGCCCCTTGGTGATGTGTGTCCTCTGGTTTGAGGCCACATGTGGTGGTTTCCTCGCCTTTCAATGATGTGGCCCCACTGGACTGAGAACACTCCTGCCTGGTTCCCATCCTCTTGGTGATGTGGGCCCTCTGGTGAGAGTCTGATCCTGGTTGGGTTCCTCACACTTCCGTGAACTTGGCCCTCTGCTCTGAGGTCACTCCTGCCTGGCTGGCACACCCCGCCTTGGTGACGTCGGCCCTCTGGTGGCAGTTGGAGCGTGCTGGGAGCCTCCTTCCCTCAGTAATGAGGGCCCTTTGGCGTCAGGCCCTAACTGCTGTGTACCCACATTTTCTAATACGTACTAAGTGGTGCGAGGACACTCCTGCCAGGTTCCCATCCCCGTGGGGATGTGGGACTTCTGCTCTGATGTCCAAACGGCTGGGTTGCTCAAAGTTTCATGATGTGGGCCCTCTGCTGTGAGTGCACTGCGGCCTGGATCCCATAGACTGGGTGCTCTGGGCCACCTGCTGGGAGGTTCGAACTGTTGGATTCCTCACATTTTTTATTCTATGGGCCCTGCGTTGTGAGGCTAGTCCTGCCTGCCTCACTCTGAACCCCTTGGAGATGTGGATCCTCTGGTTTAGGCCACGTGTTCTGGGTTCCTCACCTTTCTATGATTTGGCCACACTGGTGTGAGGCCACTCTTGCCTGGATCCGATCCCCTTGGTGATGCGGGCCCTCTGGTGAGACTCTTATCCTGGCTGGGTGCCTCACCCTTCTGGGACGTATGCCCTCTGCTGTGAGGTCACTCCTGCCTGGCTGGCGCACGTCACCTTGGCGACGTGGGCCCTCAGTTGGGAGTTGGTGCCTGCTGGGAGTCTCCTCCCCTCGGTAATGAGGGCCCTCTGACGTCAGGCCCTAACTCCTGGGCTCCCATACTTTTCTGATGTGTGCCCTCTGGTGGGAGTACACTCCTGCCAGGTTCCCAACCCCATGGGAATGTGGGCCTTCTTCTCTGTGGTCCCAACCGCTGGGTTGTTCACAGTTTCGTGATGAGGGCCTTCTGTTGTGAGTTCACACCGGCTGGGATCCCATAGCCTCGCTGCTCCTTGCCGCCTGCTGGGAGGTTCCAACTGCGGGTTACCTCACTTTTTTATTTTATGGCCCTCTGTTTGAGACACCTCCTGCCTGCCTCACTCTGAGCCCCTTGTTGATGTGGGTCCTCTGGTTTAGGCCATATGTTCTGGGTTCCTCACTTTTCTACGATTTGGCCACACTGGTGTGAGGCCACTCCTGCCTGGTTCTGATCCCCTTGGTGATGTGGGCCCTCTGGTGAGAGTCTTATCCTGGCTGGGTTCCTCCCCCTTCTGTGACATAGGCCCTCTGCTGTGAGGTCACTCCTGCCTGGCTAACGCACATCACCTTGGAGACGTGGGCCCTCAGGTGGGAGTTGGTGCCTTCTAGGAGTCTGCTCCCCTCGGTAATTAGGGCCGTCTGGCGTCAGGCCCTAACTCCTGGGCTCCCAAAATTTTCTGATGTGTGCCCTGTGGTGCGAGTACACTCCTGCCAGGTTCCCAACCCCATGGGAATGTGGGCCTTCTGTTCTGTGGTCCCAACAGCTGTGTTGTTCACAGTTTCATGATGAGGGTCCTCTGTTGTGAGTTCACAACGGCCGGGACCCCATAGCCTCGCTGCTCCTTGCTGCATGCTAGGAGGTTCCAACTGCGGGATTCCTCACCATTTTTATTCTATGGGTCCTCTGTTTTGAGGCTCCTCCTGCCTGCCTCACTCCGAGCCCCTTGGAGATGTGGGTCCTCTTGTTTAGGCCACATGTTCTGGGTTCCTCACCTTTCTATGATTTGGCCACACTGGTGTGAGGCCACTCCTGCCTGGATCAGATCCCCTTGGTGATGTGGGCCCTCTGGTGAGAGTCTGATCCTGGCTGGGTTCCTCACTCTTCTGTGAGGTGGGCCCTCTGCTGTGAGGTAACTCCTGCCTGGCTTGCTCCCATTGCCCTGGTGACGTCGGACTTCTGGTGGCAGTTGGAGCCTTCTTGTACCCTCCTCTCCAAGGTGATGAGGGCCCTCTTGCGTCAGGCTCTAACTGCTGGGCTCCCCACGATTTCTGATGTGAGCCCAGTGATGCCAGGACACTCCTGTAAGGTTCCAATACTCATGGGGATGTGTGCCTTCTGCTCTGTGGTCGCAACGCCTGGGTTGCTCACAGTTTCGTTATGTTGGCGCTCCGGTGTTAGTTCACTCAGGCCTAGATCCCATAGCCTCTGTGCTCTGGGCCGCCTGCTGGGAGGTTCCAACTGCTGGATTCCTCACCTTTCTTATACTTTGGGCCCTGTGTGGTGAAGCTCCTCCTGCCTGCCTCACACCGAGCCCCTTGGTGATGTAGGTCTTCTGGTTTGAGACCACGTGTGCCGTTTGTCTCACCTTTTAGGGATGTGGCCCTACTGGTGTGAGGACACTCCTGACTGGTTCCCATCCCCTTGTTGATGTGGGCCCTCTGGTGAGAGTCTGATCCTGGCTTGATTCCTCACACTTCTGTGAGGCGGGCCCTCTGCTGTGAGGTCACACCTGCCTGGCTGGCACACGACGCCTTGGCCACATGGGCCCTCTGGTTGCAGTTGGAGCGTGCTGGGAACCTCCTCCCATCGGTGATGAGGGCCCTCTGGCGTCCGGCCCTAACTGCTGGGCTCACCACATTTTCTGATGTGCGCCCACTTGTGCGATGACACTCCTGCCAGGTTCCCATCCCCATGCAGATTTGGGCCTTCTGTTCTGAGGTGCCAACGGCTGACTTGCTCACAGTGTCAGGATGTGGGCCCTCTGCTGTGAGTTCACTCCGGCATGCATCCCATAGCCTCGGTGCTCTGGGCCACCTGCTTGGAGCTTCCAACTGCAGGATTCCTTACCTTTTTTCTTCTATGGGCCGTGTGTTGTGAGACACTTCCTGCCTGCCTCACTCTGAGCCCCTTGTTGATGTGGGTCTTCTGGTTTGAGGCCACATGTGGTGGGTTCCTTGCCTTTCAATGATGTGGCCCCACTGGTGTGAGCACACTCCTGCCTGGTTCGCATCCCCTTGGTGATGTGGGCCCTCTGGGGAGAGTCTTATCCTGGCTGGGTTCCTCACCCTTCTGTGAGGTAGGCCCTCTGCTGTGAGGTCACTCCTGCCTGGCTGGCACACGTCAACGTGGCGACGTGGGCCCTCAGTTGGGAGTTGGTGCCTGCTGGGAGTCTCCTCCCCTCGGTAATGAGGGCCCTCTGGCGTCAGACCCTAACTCCTGGGCTCCCAAAAGTTTCTGATGTGCGCCCTGTGGTGCGAGTACACTCCTGCCAGGATCCCAACCCCATGGGAATGTGGGCCTTCTGCTCTAAGGTCCCAACGGCTGGGTTGCTCACAGTTTCATAATGAGGGCCCTCTGTTTTGAGTTCAGTCAGGCCTGGATCCCATAGCCTCGCTGCTCCTGGCCACCTGCTGGGAGGTTCCAACTACAGGATTCCTCACCTTTTTTACGCTATGGGCCCTCTGTTTGGAGGCTCCTCCTGCCTGCCTCACTCCCAGCCCCTTGGTGATGTGTGTCCTGTAGTTTGAGGCCACGTGTGCTGGGTCCGTCACATTTCGATGATGTGACCACACTGGTGTGAGAACACTCCTGACTGGTTTCCATTCCCTTGGTGATGTGGGCCCTCCGGTGAGAGTCTGATCCTCTTTGGGTTCCTCACACTTTTGTGTGGTTGGCCCTCTGCTCTGAGGTCACTCCTGCCTGGCTGGCACACCCTGCATTGGCGACGTCGGCCTTCTGGTAGCAGTTGGAGCTTGCTGGGAGCCTCCTCTCCTCAGTGATGAGGGCCCTCTGGCGTCCGGCACTAACTGCTGGGCTCCCCACCTTTTCTGATGTGTGCCCACTGGTGCGATGACACTCCTGCTTGGTTCCCTTCCCCATGGGGATGTGGGCCTTGTGCTCTGAGGTTACAACGGCTGGGTTGCTTACAGTATCACGATGAGGGCCCTCTGTTGTGAGTTCATCACTGCCTGGATCCCATAGCCTCGGTGCTCTGGGCCGCCTGCTGGGATGTTCCAACTGCTGGATTCCTCACCTTTTTTATACAATGGGCCATGTGTTTTGAGGTTAATCCTGCCTGCCTCGCTCCGAGACCCATGGTGATGTGGGTCCTCTGGTTTGAGGCCACATGTGCTGGGTACCTCAACTTTCGATGATGTGGCCCCACGGGTGTGAGGACACTCCTGCCTGGTTCCCAGCCCCTTGCTTATGTGGGCACTCTGGTGAGAGTCTGATCTTGACTGGGTTCCTTACCCTTCTGTGAGGTGGGCCCTCTGATGTGAGGTCACTCCTGCCTGGATGGCTCATGTCGCCTTGGCGACGTAGGCCCTCTGTTGGCCACTGAAGCATGCTGGGAGCCTCCTACCCTCTTTAATAAGGGCCCTGGAAGAAACGCATATGCCCTTTTTGACCAAGTGCATCATTGTCGAGGTTCTGCCTCTTCTCCTATACTTTCAGAGGACTTCCCGTCTACCTCCTGAAATCGTATTCCTGGAATTCTGCCCCGCGTTCAAGTCCTCTTTGCAGCCTTACTTCAATATATTTTTGGACGATAGCTGTCATTTATAACTCTGCAGGTTTGTGAATTACAGTGCCCCTGAGCTCCTTTCTTCAACTCGCTTTCTTGTGAGCTGGCCGCAAAACCGCAGGATTGCTTCAGGCCCTAATCTGGTTCCGACACGGCATGCGGAGCCTTTGGCTAATTCCTCTTCCTGGTGGGAAATGAGCGTTAAATTTGTTCGTGCAGACACCTACAGCTAATCTCTCATTGGTTCTCCCTATTCCTGTTCATCTTGCGCAGAAATTGCAAACTGTGCCAAACAGGAGGTTAAAGGCACTGACTCTCCAAGTGGGGAGAGTGTTAGTAAAGCGTCTGGAATGGTAAAACCGAGTACGAGGGGACGAAAACTGAGACGCATTTAAAAAGGTTTCCCGGTCACACAGTGGACCATATTCTGGGTTGCCCATGCATGTTTTACCTGAAGGAAGAATCCCTTCAACCTGGAGAGTTGGGACCCATGGAATGGGTACCACGCAGTATGACTTCAAAGGGTTGCCTTTGCTCACCGAACGTCACCAATGCTATCAGCCCGAAGTGTCCAGCCTTATGTCTCACTCAGCTCGGGGTGTAGATGTGGTAAATCCACGTTGCATCACAAGCCCTGAATGAATTATTTAAGAATTGCTCTCTATTTCACTGTCATTGTGTTCTGTTTTTGTAATTTATTTTGATAATGGGATTTATCGGATTTTCACTGCTGCGTTTATGCCGCTGTACACATGCTTGATTCTCTTATGGAGACATATAAATCCATGGGTTTTCAGATTCTTACTAGTCAGGTATATTCCTAGGCATTGAATATGGGGTGTTGAGTCCATTTCGTGGAGCAAGGAGTAGGTCCTGACTATTACATATTTGCTTATGGAAAGGTATCTGTGCTAATTTCAATCTCTGGTTTTATGCAGCACCACAACTCACCTTTCCCCTTAAGCAAGCATAAGTTGGTTTTCTAAATTTGAGACCCTTTTCTGTTTTGTAATTGAGTTCATGTGCAGCCATGTTTGCATTCCGTGTATTTGAGATATCTTATGGTGTTTCTTTTTCTGTGTGACTTAGTTAACTTAGAATGATCGTACCTGAATCCACTCATTATGCCGCGACGGGCCTCATGACATAGATTTCATTGCTGAGTGATATTCCATTGTACGTACGTACAACAACTTCTTTATCCATTTTTGCTTTCTGGGATATTTCACTTGTACCGTAAATGAGGTTCTTGTAAGCAGAGCCGTCCAAAATTTATGGGTGGCTGTGTCTTTTTGATTTTAATTTCCCTAAGCTATAGAACCATAAGTTGAAGTGCCGTAGGCTCCGTTGCTTAGTTTTTTAGGTGTTTGAGGAAACACCATACACTTCTCCAGAGTGGCTGTTGGCAATTTACATCCCGCCCATCAGCATAACAAGGCTCCCTGTTCTCCATGGCCTGTCCTGCCTTTCTGGATTTTTCACTTTTTTCAGATGTCCCTTTTGACAGGGGGGCAGTGAGACTTCATTGTAATGCAGATTTCTTTACAGGCTTGCTTGTTTGGCCAAAAAGGGCGTATGTGTTTTTTCTTGAATATATTCAGGAAAAAACGCATACGCCCTTTTTGACCAAGTGCATCATTGTCGACTTTCTGTCTTTTTCCTTATGCTTTAAATGCAATTCCAGTCTGCCCCTGAACTCGTTTTCCTGCAATTCTGCCCCGCTTTCAAGTCCTCTACACAGCCTTACTTCAATACATTTTTGGACAATAGCTGACATTTATAACTCTGAAGGTTTGTGAATGACAGTGCGCCTGAGCTCCTTTCTTCTACTCGCTTTCTTGTGAGCTGGCCACAATCCTGCAGCATTGCTTCATGCCCTAATCTGGTTCTGGCACAACATGCTGATCCTTTGGTAAATTCCTCTTCCTGGTGGGAAATGAGTGTTATATTTGAACGTGCAGACACCTAGAGCTAGTCTCTCATTGGTTCTCCCTATTCTTGTTCATCTTGCGCAGAAATTGCAAACTGTGCCAAACAGGAGGTTAAAGGCACTGACTCTCTAAGTGGGGAGAGTATTAGTAAAGGGTCTTCAATCGTGAACCCGAGTAAAAGGGGACGAAAACTGAGATGCATTTGAAAAGGTTTCCCGGTCACACGGTGCACCATACTGTGGGTTTCCCATGCATGTTTTAGCTGAAGGAAGAATCCCTTAAACCTGGAGAGTTGGGACCCATGGAATGGGTACCATGCAGTATGACTTCAAAGGGCCTGCATTTTCTCAACGAACCTCACCAATGCTATCAGGCCGAAGTGTACAGCCTTATGTCTCACTCAGCTCTGGTTGTAGATGTGGTAAATCCAGGTTGCATCACAAGCCCTGAATGAATTATTTAAGAATTGCTCTCTATTTCACTGTCATTGTGTTTGTTTTTGTAATTCATTTTGATAATGGGATTTATCGGATTTTCTCTGCTGCATTCATGCCGCTGTACACACACTTGAGTCTCTTATGGAGACATATAAATCCATGGGTTTGAAGATACTTACTAGTCAGGTGTATTCCTAGGCGTTGAATATGGGGTGTTTAGTCCATTTCGTTGAGCAAGGGCTAGGTCTTGACTATTACATATTTGGCTTATGGAAAGGTATCTGTGCTAATTTCTATCTCTGGTTTTATGCAGCACCCCAACTCACTTTTCCCCTTAAGCAAGCATAAGGTGGTTTTCTAAATTTGAGACCCTGTTCTGTTTTGTAATTCAGTTCATGTGTAGCCAAGTTTACATTCCGTGTATTAGTGATATCTTATGATGTTTCATTTTCTGTGTGACTTATTTCACTTAGAATCATCGTACCTGAATCCACTCATTATGCCACGATGGGCCTGATGACATAGATTTCATTGCTGAGTGATATTCCATTGAATGTGTGTACCACAACTTCTTTATCCATTTTTCACATTCTGGGATATTTAACTTGTACCGTAGACGAGATTCCTGTAAACAGAGCCGTCCGAAACTTTGGGGTGGCTGTCTGTTTTTGATTTTAATTTCTGTGATCTATAAGACCATAAGTGGAAGTGCCGTAGTCTCCGTTGCTTTGTTTCTTAGGTGTTTCAGGAAACACCATACACTTCTCCAGAGTGGCTGTTGGCAATTTACATCCCGCCCATCAGCATAACAAGGCTCCCTGTTCTCCATGGCCTGTGCTGTCTTTCTGGATTTTACACTTTTTTCAGATGGCCCTTTTGACCTGGGGGCAGTGAGACTTCTTTGTAGTGCAGATTTCTTTAACATGCTGGCTTGGTTGGCCAAAAATGGCGTATGCGTTTTTTCCTGAATATATTCAGGAAAAAACGCATACGCCCTTTTTGGCCAAGTGCATCATTGTCGACGTACTGCCTCTTTTCCTATGCTTAAAATGCAATTCCAGTCTACCCCCTGAAATCGTTATCCTGCAATTCTGCCCCGCTTTCCAGTCCTCTTCGCAGCCTTCCTTCAATATATTTTTGGACGATAGCTGTCATTTATAACTCTGCAGGTTTGTGAATTACAGTGCCCCTGAGCTCCTTTCTTCAACTCGCTTTCTTGTGAGCTGGCCGCAAACCCGCAGGAATGCTTCAGGCCCTAATCTGGTTCCGGCACGGCATGCTGAGCCTTTGGTTAATTCCTCTTCCTGGTGGGAAATGAGCGTTCCATTTGCCCGTCCAGACACCTACAGCTAGTCTCTCATTGGTTCTCCCTATTCCTGTTCATCTTGCGCAGAAATTGCAAACTGTGCCAAACAGGAGGTTAAAGGCACTGACTCTCCAAGTGGGGAGAGTGTTAGTAAACGGTCTGGAATGCTGAACCCGAGTAAAAGGGGACGAAAACTGAGATGCATTTGAAAACGTTTCCCGGTCACACAGTGCACTGTACTGTGGGTTTCCCATGCATGTTTTAGCTGAAGGAAGAATCCCTTAAACCTGGAGAGTTGGGACCCATGGAATGGGTACCATGCAGTATGACTTCAAAGGGTCTGCATTTGCTCATCGAACCTCACCAATGCTATCAGCCCGAAGTGTCCAGCCTTATGTTTCACTCAGCTCTGGGTGTAGATGTGGTAAATCCAGGTTGCATCACAAGCCCTGAATGAATTATTTAAGAATTGCTCTCTATTTCACTGTCATTGTGTTTGTTTTTGTAATTCATTTTGATAATGGGTTTTATCGGATTTTCTCTGCTGCATTCATGCCGCTGTACACACACTTGAGTCTCTTACGGAGACATATAAATCCATGGGTTTGAAGGTTCTTACTAGTCATGTGTAATCCTAGGCGTTGAATATGGGGTGTTTAGTCCATTTCGTTGAGCAAGGGCTAGGTCTTGACTATTACATATTTGGCTTATGGAAAGGTATCTGTGCTAATTTCTATCTCTGGTTTTATGCAGCACCACAACTCACCTTTCCCCTTAAGCAAGCATAAGTTGGTTTTCTAAATTTGAGACCCTGTTCTGTTTTGTAATTCAGTTCATGTGTAGCCAAGTTTACATTCCGTGTATTAGTGATATCTTATGATGTTTCATTTTCTGTGTGACTTATTTCACTTAGAATCATCGTACCTGAATCCACTCATTATGCCGCGACGGGCCTGATGACATAGATTTCATTGGTGAGTGATATTCCTTTGTACGTACGTACCACACTACTTTATCCATTTTTCGCTTTCTGGGATATTTAACTTGTACCGTAGACGAGGTTCTTGTAAACAGAGCCGTAAACAGAAACTTTGCGGTGGCTGTGTGTTTTTGATTTTAATTTCCCTAAGCTATAGGAAAATAAGTGGTAATGCCATAGGCTCCGTTGCTTTGTTTTTTAGGTTTTTGAGGAAACACCATACACATCTCCAGAGTGGCTGTTGGCAATTTACATCCCGCCCATCAGCATAACAAGGCTCCCTGTTCTCCATGGCCTGTGCTGCCTTTCTGGATTTTACACTTTTTTCAGATGGCCCTTTTGAACGGGGGGCAGTGAGACTTCATTGTAGTGCAGATTTCTTTAACATGCTTGCTTGTTTGGCCAAAAAGGGCGTATGCGTTTTTTCCTGAATATATTCAGGAAAAAACGCATACGCCCTTTTTGGCCAAGTGCATCATTGTCGACGTTCTGCCTCTTTTCCTATGCTTTAAATGCAATTCCAGTCTAACCCCTGGAATCGTTTTCTTGCAGTTCTGCCCCGCTTTCAAGTCCTCTTCGCAGCCTTCCTTCAATATATTTTTGGGTGATAGCTGTCATTTATAACTCTGCAGGTTTGTGAATTACAGTGTTCCTGAGCTCCTTTCTTCAACTCGCTTTCTTGTGAGCTGGCCGCAAACCCGCAGGATTGCTTCAGGCCCTAATCTGGTTCTGGCACGGCATGCTGAGCCTTTGGTTAATTCCTCTTCCTGGTGGGAAATGAGCGTTAAATTTGCCCGTGCAGACACCTTCACACGAGTCTTCATGGTGCCACTTTGCCCCGGTTATCTCTATGGAGGTTGGAGTTGGAGGGCCTCCTCGCTCAAGGTCAGTGTGCCCATGGAGCCAACCCTGCAACTTCAGGGCATGGTTGGGTGTTAGGATCACCACGTGGGGTCCTTTTCCCTTCGGAGGGAGGTGGCCTTTTGGGCTGCTGATTTCCAGGTTTTCAGATACTGCCAGTATCTTGGCCAGATGTGGCGGTGGGCCAAGCCCCTTGGTGACCATAGTTTATCCTACCTGGATCGCATTCTTGCATTGTTCCATTTCAAGTGGTCCCAGGTTTTGCACTAATACTCCAATGGCGATTCACCGTTCACCAGGAATGTAAAGGTCAAAGGGTTTAGCTAAATTAGGCAGATCCTCTGCAAGGGTCTGAATTGACTGCTCTTTCCATTCTTGAAAGGCCACTTCTGCATTCTATTCAAAAGGATCATCACCTTTTCCTTTCAGTGTTTCATATAGAGGCCGAGCTAGTAGACTGTAGTTAGGGATCCAGAAGCAGCAAACCCTGGCCTCCCCAGGAACCCCTAAGCTGTCTTCTAGTTTTAGAAATGGTTAAGGCTGTAAATTGTTTCTTCCCTTTCCTGGGATGGGCTTCTCCGACCTTCTGTGAGAATGAAGCCCAGGCAGGTCACCGTAGTCTGTGATATTTGAGCTTTTTCTTGGACAACTTGTATCCTTTATTGGCTTGGTAGTTCAGAGGTCTCCTTAGTAGGGCTGGCGATCAGAATGTCGTCTGCATATTGAAGGAGTGTTTCCTTTTCCAGAGGTAGAACTTTTAGGTCTTTAGCTGAGCTTTCCCCAAAGATGGTGTGGGAATTTTTGAACCCTTGGGACAACACGGCCCGGAAGTATTGTTTTAGTTGTATGTTGAGTCCTGCCACTCACAAGCCAAAATTCCTTGTGACTCTGGGACTAATAGAATACAAAAGAAGGCATCATTGAAGACTAATACAGAATACCATGTCCTGGTGGTTGGTAGAATGACCAGCAGGGTGTAGGGTTTAGGAACTACTGGAGGTATATCCTCAGTGGCTTAACTGACTGTCCTGACATCCTTTACCAGTACTCCAGCAGCCCATGGGGCTCTCGAGGTCAGGCCAATCCCAGGATATGGAGCTCACCTGGGCAGGTACCCCAACCCAGCCCACGGGGCTCTCATGTTCAGGACCCACCCAGGATATGGTGTTCCCTGGGCAGGTCCCCCTGCAGCCCATGGGGCTCTCGTGGTCAGGCCCCTCCCAGGATACAGAGCTACCCTTGCAGGTACCATGGCAGGGCTGGGAATACAGGAACCGTGCATATCGCCCTCATTGCAGGGCACTCCCAGCTCACCTGTCACTCAGATCTGACACAGAGCACCTCAGAGCAGGACTTGAACTAACAAACAGCAGCTCCGACAGGTCTGTGACCCTGGGCATCACTCTGTGTGGCCTCCCTCCACCTGGTCTTCCAGAGACTTCCACTGCACCCGGGGCACCAGGCCTCTGTCTCCACCCACCAGCCACCCCTCCTCTCCCTGACTCCTGGGTTCCTCTCATTAGGAGAGGGTTTTCTTGAAGTTGTCTCCCACTCATGGGCCAGATAATATAATTAGAAAACAAGCCAGAGCTGCAGCCCCTTGTCTATCCTGACTCTCAGGAGCCCACACCTGTTCCTTGGACCTGGCCGATTCAGCAAGTTCCAGTTTCTGCAACTGTGAGCCCCTGAGGGGTGATTATTGGCTGGCCTGGGAAGCCCGACCGTGCCGGCCAGACCTCCCCAGGTGTGCCTGGGTTCAGATCAATATAAACACCGCTCCAGGCAGCAAGAGCCCCTGCAGCTGTGCCTGACGCCATTTTCTCTGCCCTGTCAGCAGTCTTGGGGCTGGACTGGTGGGAGGGAGTGAGAGGCCACGGCTTTGTGGGTGGCCCAGTGTGAGTGGGGCTCTGCTGGACTTTCTGCAGCAGTTGCCAAGATGCCACCTGCTAAAGAAGAGGATGTGTCACCCATACCTGCCGCTGGAATTTCTCCCTGGGCAGAGGTGAGTGAGGAAGAAAGCAGTGGGGGCCGGGACAGCAGGGGTATCTCAGGCAGGGAAATGGAAAGCTTCCAGAAGAGCACCCAGGGCCAGGACCACCCTGGCTGGCCTACAGGCACCAAGTCGGCTGGCATGCTGTCGCTCATGTGGCTCCATGGCCCTTCCTCTAGGCTTTCAAGTCCTTGTACATATTCAGGTGTTTTACCTGGGAAGGGTGGGAACATTTCAGCAGCAGCTGGCCTGGGGCTCAGCCCACGTTTACTCACAGATGCCTCGGCACGGTCCCCCAGCTTTGCAATGAGGACGCTTGTTGCGTGGGGCCTGCTGGCTGAATGGGAGATGATTCCCCACCACTGACCAACTTCAGAATTGCTTACAACTGGAGCAAGTGCCCTGATACGGTTTTCCTCTGTGTAACTGGTGGGTTCTGTTTTTTTTTCTTATTTTCGTTTTTGGTTCAAGGTAGATTTTATTCCTCTTTTTTGTATTTACAGATATAAGCATGGAAATAATTTATTCATATAAATACATGTATGTGAAGGGAAGAATATTTTCTCTGTTTTACTTTTTGTAATTTGAATTTTATTTTATTTTTTTATACAGCAGGTTCTTTTTGGTTATCTCTTTTATACATATAAATGTATATATGCCAATCCCAATCTCTCAACTCCTCCCACCACCACCCCCCAACAGCTTTCCCCCCTTGGTGTCCATACGTTTGTTGTCTACATCTGTTGCTCTATTTCTGCCTTGCAAAACGGTTCATCTGTAAAATTTGTCTAGGTTCCACATATAGGCATTAATATACAAGATTTGTTTTTCTCTTTCTGACTTACTTCACTCTGTATGACAGTCTCTAGATCCATCAACGTCTCTACAAATGACCCAATTTCATTCCTTTTTATGGCTTAGTAATATTCCATTTTATATATGTACCACTTCTTTATGCATTCGTCTGTCTGTGGGCATTTAGGTTGCTTCCATTACCTGGATATTGTAAATAGTGATGCAATGAACATTGCGGTGAATGTCTCTTTTTGATTTATGGTTTTGTCTGGGTATATGCCCTGTAGTGGGATTGGTGTATCATATGGTAATTCTATTCTTAATTTTATAAGAAACTCCATAATGTTCTCCACAGTGACTGTATCAATTTACATTCCCAACAATAGTGGAAGAGGGTTCCTTATCTCCACACCCTTTCCAGCATTTGTTGTTTGTAGATTTTCTGATGATGCCCATTCTAACATGTGTGAGGTGATACACCATGGATGAGTCTATTTCGTTGAGCAAAGAGTAGGTCTTGTCTATTACATATTTGGCTTATGGAACGGTATGTGTGCTAATTTCAATCTCTGGTTTTATACAGCACCCCAACTCAACATTCCCCTTAAGCAAGCATAAGTTTTTATCTAAATGTGAGACTCTGTTCGGTTTTGTATTTCAGTTTATGTGTAGCCAAGTTTACACTCCCTCTATTAGTGATATCTTATGATACTTATCTTTCTCTGTGTGACGTATTTCTCTTAGAATCATCATATTTAAATCCACTCAATTTGCTGCTACAGGCCTGATGACATTGATTTCATTGCTGAGTGATATTCCGTTGTACGTAAGTAGCACAACTCCTTTATCCATTTTTTTTTTCTGGGATATTTAATTTGTACTGGACTCGAGTTTCTTGTAAACACAGCAGCCCTAAATTTTGTGCTGGCTGTGTCTTGTTGATTTTAATTTTCCTAAGCTATAGGGCTAAAAGTGGAAGTACCCTAGGCTCTGTAGCTTTGTTTTTCAGATGTTTCAGGATACACCATAAACATCTCCAGAGTGTCTGTTGGCAATTTACATCCCGCCAATCAGCGTAACAAGGCTCCCTGTTCTCCATGGCCTGTCCTGTGTTTCTGGTTTTTACACTTTTTTCAGATGGCCCTTTTGACGAATGGGAAATGAGACTTCATTGTAGTGCGGATTTCCATTGCTGGAGTGCTTGGTTGGCCAAAAAGGGCATATGCGTTTTTTCCTGAATATATTCAGGAAAAAATGTTTACGCACTTTTGTCCAAGTGCATCAGTGTCAAAGATCTGCCGCTTTTCACATGCTTTAAATGCAATTCCAATCTACCTCCTGAAATATGATTCCTGCAATTCTGCCTCGTTTTCAAGTCCTCTTTGCAGACTTACTTCAATATATTTTTGCCAATAGCTGTCATTTATATCTCTGCAGGTTTGTGAATTACAGTGCCCGTGATTTCCTTTCTTAACTCGTTTCCTTGAAAGCTGGCCACAGAACCGCAGGTTTGCTTTAGGCCATAATCAGGGTCCGACACGGCACTCTGAGCCTTTGGTTAATTCCTCTTCCTGGTGGGAAATTAGAGTTAAATGTGCCCCTCCGGACACCTGCCTCACTCCCAGCCCCTTGGTTATGTGTGTCCTGTAGTTTGAGGCCACATGTGCTGGGTTCCTCACCTTTGGCTGATGTGGCCCCACTGGTGTGAGGACACTCCTGCCTGGTTCCCATCCCCTTGGTGATGTGGACCCTCCGGTAAGAGTCTGATCCTGGCTGGGTTCCTCACACTTCTGAGAGGTGGGCCCTCTTCTCTGAGGTCACTCCTGCCTGGCTGGCCCACCCCGCCTTGACGACGTCGGCTCTCTCGTGGGAGTTGGTGCCTGCTGCGAGTCTCCTCCCCTTGGAAATGAGGGCCCTCTGGCGTCAGGCCCTAACTCCTGGCCTCCCAAAATTTTCTGATGTGCGCCCTGTGGTGCGAGTACACTCCTGCCAGGTTCCCAAAACCATGGGAATGTGGGCCTTCTGCTCTGAGGTCCCAACGGTGGGTTGCTCAGTTTCATGATGAGGGCCATCTGGTGTGAGTTCACTCCGGCCTGGATCCCATAGCCTCGCTGCTCCTGGCCACCTGCGGGGAGGTTACAACTGCGGGATTCCTCACCTTTTTTCTTCTATGGGCCCTCTGTTTTGAGACTCCTCCTGCCTGCCTCACTCCCAGCCCCTTGGTGATGTGTGTCCTCTGGTTTGAGGCCACGTGTGCTGGGTCCCTCACCTTTCGATGATGTGGCCCCACTGGTGTTAGGACACTCTTGCCTGGTTCCTATCCCCTTGAAGATGTGGGCTCTCTGGTGAGAGTCTAATCCTGGCTGGGTTCCTCACCCTTCTGTGAGGTGGGCCCTCTGCTGTGAGGTCACTCCTGCCTGGCTGGCACACCCCGCCTGGGCAACATCGGCCCTCTTGTGGCAGTTGGAGCATGCTGGGAGTCTCCTCCCCTCGGTAATGAGGGCCCTCTGACGTCAGGCCCTAACTCCTGGGCTCCCATACTTTTCTGATGTGTGCCCTCTGGTGGGAGTACACTCCTGCGAGGTTCCCAACCCCATGGGAATGTGGGCCTTCTTCTCTGTGGTCCCAACTGCTGGGTTGTTCACAGTTTCGTGATGAGGGCCTTCTGTTGTGAGTTCACACCGGCCGGGATCCCATAGCCTCGCTGCTCCTTGCCGCCTGCTGGGAGGTTCCAACTGCGGGTTACCTCACCTTTTTTATTTTATGGCCCTCTGTTTGAGACACCTCCTGCCTGCCTCACTCTGAGCCCCTTGTTGATGTGGGTCCTCTGGTTTAGGCCATATGTTCTGGGTTCCTCACTTTTCTACGATTTGGCCACACTGGTGTGAGGCCACTCCTGCCTGGTTCTGATCCCCTTGGTGATGTGGGCCCTCTGGTGAGAGTCTTATCCTGGCTGGGTTCCTCCCCCTTCTGTGACATAGGCCCTCTGCTGTGAGGTCACTCCTGCCTGGCTAACGCACATCACCTTGGAGACGTGGGCCCTCAGGTGGGAGTTGGTGCCTTCTAGGAGTCTGCTCCCCTCGGTAATTAGGGCCGTCTGGCGTCAGGCCCTAACTCCTGGGCTCCCAAAATTTTCTGATGTGTGCCCTGTGGTGCGAGTACACTCCTGCCAGGTTCCCAACCCCATGGGAATGTGGGCCTTCTGTTCTGTGGTCCCAACAGCTGTGTTGTTCACAGTTTCATGATGAGGGTCCTCTGTTGTGAGTTCACAACGGCCGGGACCCCATAGCCTCGCTGCTCCTTGCTGCATGCTAGGAGGTTCCAACTGCGGGATTCCTCACCTTTTTAATTCTATGGGTCCTCTGTTTTGAGGCTCCTCCTGCCTGCCTCACTCCGAGCCCCTTGGAGATGTGGGTCCTCTTGTTTAGGCCACATGTTCTGGGTTCCTCACCTTTCTATGATTTGGCCACACTGGTGTGAGGCCACTCCTGCCTGGATCAGATCCCCTTGGTGATGTGGGCCCTCTGGTGAGAGTCTGATCCTGGCTGGGTTCCTCACTCTTCTGTGAGGTGGGCCCTCTGCTGTGAGGTAACTCCTGCCTGGCTTGCTCCCGTTGCCCTGGTGACGTCGGACTTCTGGTGGCAGTTGGAGCCTTCTTGTACCCTCCTCTCCAAGGTGATGAGGGCCCTCTTGCGTCAGGCTCTAACTGCTGGGCTCCCCACGATTTCTGATGTGAGCCCAGTGATGCCAGGACACTCCTGTAAGGTTCCAATACTCATGGGGATGTGTGCCTTCTGCTCTGTGGTCGCAACGCCTGGGTTGCTCACAGTTTCGTTATGTTGGCGCTCCGGTGTTAGTTCACTCAGGCCTAGATCCCATAGCCTCTGTGCTCTGGGCCGCCTGCTGGGAGGTTCCAACTGCTGGATTCCTCACCTTTCTTATACTTTGGGCCCTGTGTGGTGAAGCTCCTCCTGCCTGCCTCACACCGAGCCCCTTGGTGATGTAGGTCTTCTGGCTTGAGACCACGTGTGCCGTTTGTCTCACCTTTTAGGGATGTGGCCCTACTGGTGTGAGGACACTCCTGACTGGTTCCCATCCCCTTGTTGATGTGGGCCCTCTGGTGAGAGTCTGATCCTGGCTTGATTCCTCACACTTCTGTGAGGCGGGCCCTCTGCTGTGAGGTCACACCTGCCTGGCTGGCACACGACGCCTTGGCCACATGGGCCCTCTGGTTGCAGTTGGAGCGTGCTGGGAACCTCCTCCCATCGGTGATGAGGGCCCTCTGGCGTCCGGCCCTAACTGCTGGGCTCACCACATTTTCTGATGTGCGCCCACTTGTGCGATGACACTCCTGCCAGGTTCCCATCCCCATGCAGATTTGGGCCTTCTGTTCTGAGGTGCCAACGGCTGGCTTGCTCACAGTGTCAGGATGTGGGCCCTCTGCTGTGAGTTCACTCCGGCATGCATCCCATAGCCTCGGTGCTCTGGGCCACCTGCTTGGAGCTTCCAACTGCAGGATTCCTTACCTTTTTTCTTCTATGGGCCGTGTGTTGTGAGACACTTCCTGCCTGCCTCACTCTGAGCCCCTTGTTGATGTGGGTCTTCTGGTTTGAGGCCACATGTGGTGGGTTCCTTGCCTTTCAATGATGTGGCCCCACTGGTGTGAGTACACTCCTGCCTGGTTCGCATCCCCTTGGTGATGTGGGCCCTCTGGTGAGAATCTGATCCGGGTTGGGTTCCTCACACTTCCGTGAGCTTGGCCCTCAGCTCTGAGGTCACTCCTGCCTGGCTGGCACACCCCGCCTTGGCGACGTCGGCCCTCTGGTGGCAGTTGGAGCCTGCTGGGAGCCTCCTCCCCTCAGTGATCAGAGCCCTTTGGCGTCAGGCCCTAACTGCTGGGTACCCACATTTTCTAATACGTACTAAGTGGTGCGAGGATACGCCTGCCACGTTCCCATCCCCATGGGGATGTGGGCGTTCTGCTCTGAGGTCCCAACGGCTGGGTTGCTCACAGTTTCATGATGTGGGCCCTCTGCTGTGAGTTCACTTTGGCCTGGATCCCATAGACTCGGTGCTCTGGGCCTCCTGCTGCGAGGTTCCAACTGCTGGATTCCTCACATTTTTTAATCTATGGGCCCTGTGTTGTTAGGCTAGTCCTGCCTGCCTCACTCCGAGCCCCTTGGAGATGTGGTTCCTCTGGTTTAGGCCACATGGTCTGGGTCCCTCACCTTTCCATTATTTGGCCACACTGGTGTGAGTATACTTCTGCCTGGTTCCGATCCCCTTGGTGATGCGGGCCCTCTGGTGAGAGTCTTATCCTGGCTGGGTTCCTCACCCTTCTGTGACCTATGCCCTCTGCTGTGATGTCACTCCTGCCTGGCTGGCGCACGTCACCTTGGCGACGTGGGCCCTCAGTTGGGATTTGGTGTCTGCTGGGAGTTTCCTCCCTTCGGTAATGAGGGCCCTCTGGCGTCAGGCCTTAAATCCTGGGCTCCCAAACTTTTCTGATGTGTGCCTGTGGTGCGAGTACACTCCTGCCAGGTTCCCAACCCCATGGCAATGTGGGCCTTCTGCTCTGTGGACCCAATGGCTGGGCTATTCACAGTTTCATGATGAGGGCCCTCTTTTGTGAGTTCACACCGGCCGGGATCCCATAGCCTCGTTGTTCCTTGCCGCCTGCTGGGATGTTCCAACTGCGGGATTCCTCACCTTTTTTATTCTATGGGCCCTCTGTTTTGAGACTACTCCTGCCTGCCTCCCTCCCAGCCCCTTGGTGATGTGTGTCCTCTGGTTTGAGGCCACATGTGGTGGTTTCCTCACCTTTCAATGATGTGGCCCCACTGGACTGAGAACACTCCTGCCTGGTTCCCATCCTCTTGGTGATGTGGGCCCTCTGGTGAGAGTCTGATCCTGGTTGGGTTCCTCACACTTCCGTGAACTTGGCCCTCTGCTCTGAGGTCACTCCTGCCTGGCTGGCACACCCCGCCTTGGTGACGTCGGCCCTCTGGTGGCAGTTGGAGCGTGCTGGGAGCCTCCTTCCCTCAGTAATGAGGGCCCTTTGGCGTCAGACCCTAACTGCTGTGTGCCCACATTTTCTAATTCGTACTAAGTGGTGCGAGGACACTCCTGCCAGGTTCCCATCCCCGTGGGGATGTGGGACTTCTGCTCTGATGTCCAAACGGCTGGGTTGCTCAAAGTTTCATGATGTGGGCCCTCTGCTGTGAGTGCACTGCGGCCTGGATCCCATAGACTGGGTGCTCTGGGCCACCTGCTGGGAGGTTCGAACTGTTGGATTCCTCACATTTTTTATTCTATGGGCCCTGCGTTGTGAGGCTAGTCCTGCCTGCCTCACTCTGAACCCCTTGGAGATGTGGATCCTCTGGTTTAGGCCACGTGTTCTGGGTTCCTCACCTTTCTATGATTTGGCCACACTGGTGTGAGGTCACTCTTGCCTGGATCTGATCCCCTTGGTGATGCGGGCCCTCTGGTGAGACTCTTATCCTGGCTGGGTGCCTCACCCTTCTGGGACGTATGCCCTCTGCTGTGAGGTCACTCCTGCCTGGCTGGCGCACGTCACCTTGGCGACGTGGGCCCTCAGTTGGGAGTTGGTGCCTGCTGGGAGTCTCCTCCCCTCGGTAATGAGGGCCCTCTGACGTCAGGCCCTAACTCCTGGGCTCCCATACTTTTCTGATGTGTGCCCTCTGGTGGGAGTACACTCCTGCCAGGTTCCCAACCCCATGGGAATGTGGGCCTTCTTCTCTGTGGTCCCAACCGCTGGGTTGTTCACAGTTTCGTGATGAGGGCCTTCTGTTGTGAGTTCACACCGGCCGGGATCCCATAGCCTCGCTGCTCCTTGCCGCCTGCTGGGAGGTTCCAACTGCGGGTTACCTCACCTTTTTTATTTTATGGCCCTCTGTTTGAGACACCTCCTGCCTGCCTCACTCTGAGCCCCTTGTTGATGTGGGTCCTCTGGTTTAGGCCATATGTTCTGGGTTCCTCACTTTTCTACGATTTGGCCACACTGGTGTGAGGCCACTCCTGCCTGGTTCTGATCCCCTTGGTGATGTGGGCCCTCTGGTGAGAGTCTTATCCTGGCTGGGTTCCTCCCCCTTCTGTGACATAGGCCCTCTGCTGTGAGGTCACTCCTGCCTGGCTAACGCACATCACCTTGGAGACGTGGGCCCTCAGGTGGGAGTTGGTGCCTTCTAGGAGTCTGCTCCCCTCGGTAATTAGGGCCGTCTGGCGTCAGGCCCTAACTCCTGGGCTCCCAAAATTTTCTGATGTGTGCCCTGTGGTGCGAGTACACTCCTGCCAGGTTCCCAACCCCATGGGAATGTGGGCCTTCTGTTCTGTGGTCCCAACAGCTGTGTTGTTCACAGTTTCATGATGAGGGTCCTCTGTTGTGAGTTCACAACGGCCGGGACCCCATAGCCTCGCTGCTCCTTGCTGCATGCTAGGAGGTTCCAACTGCGGGATTCCTCACCTTTTTTATTCTATGGGTCCTCTGTTTTGAGGCTCCTCCTGCCTGCCTCACTCCGAGTCCCTTGGAGATGTGGGTCCTCTTGTTTAGGCCACATGTTCTGGGTTCCTCACCTTTCTATGATTTGGCCACACTGGTGTGAGGCCACTCCTGCCTGGATCAGATCCCCTTGGTGATGTGGGCCCTCTGGTGAGAGTCTGATCCTGGCTGGGTTCCTCACTCTTCTGTGAGGTGGGCCCTCTGCTGTGAGGTAACTCCTGCCTGGCTTGCTCCCGTTGCCCTGGTGACGTCGGACTTCTGGTGGCAGTTGGAGCCTTCTTGTACCCTCCTCTCCAAGGTGATGAGGACCCTCTTGCGTCAGGCTCTAACTGCTGGGCTCCCCACGATTTCTGATGTGAGCCCAGTGATGCCAGGACACTCCTGTAAGGTTCCAATACTCATGGGGATGTGTGCCTTCTGCTCTGTGGTCGCAACGCCTGGGTTGCTCACAGTTTCGTTATGTTGGCGCTCCGGTGTTAGTTCACTCAGGCCTAGATCCCATAGCCTCTGTGCTCTGGGCCGCCTGCTGGGAGGTTCCAACTGCTGGATTCCTCACCTTTCTTATACTTTGGGCCCTGTGTGGTGAAGCTCCTCCTGCCTGCCTCACACCGAGCCCCTTGGTGATGTAGGTCTTCTGGTTTGAGACCACGTGTGCCGTTTGTCTCACCTTTTAGGGATGTGGCCCTACTGGTGTGAGGACACTCCTGACTGGTTCCCATCCCCTTGTTGATGTGGGCCCTCTGGTGAGAGTCTGATCCTGGCTTGATTCCTCACACTTCTGTGAGGCGGGCCCTCTTCTGTGGGGTCACACCTGCCTGGCTGGCACACGACGCCTTGGCCACATGGGCCCTCTGGTTGCAGTTGGAGCGTGCTGGGAACCTCCTCCCATCGGTGATGAGGGCCCTCTGGCGTCCGGCCCTAACTGCTGGGCTCACCACATTTTCTGATGTGCGCCCACTTGTGCGATGACACTCCTGCCAGGTTCCCATCCCCATGCAGATTTGGGCCTTCTGTTCTGAGGTGCCAACGGCTGGCTTGCTCACAGTGTCAGGATGTGGGCCCTCTGCTGTGAGTTCACTCCGGCATGCATCCCATAGCCTCGGTGCTCTGGGCCACCTGCTTGGAGCTTCCAACTGCAGGATTCCTTACCTTTTTTCTTCTATGGGCCGTGTGTTGTGAGACACTTCCTGCCTGCCTCACTCTGAGCCCCTTGTTGATGTGGGTCTTCTGGTTTGAGGCCACATGTGGTGGGTTCCTTGCCTTTCAATGATGTGGCCCCACTGGTGTGAGCACACTCCTGCCTGGTTCGCATCCCCTTGGTGATGTGGGCCCTCTGGTGAGAATCTGATCCGGGTTGGGTTCCTCACACTTCCGTGAGCTTGGCCCTCAGCTCTGAGGTCACTCCTGCCTGGCTGGCACACCCCGCCTTGGCGACGTCGGCCCTCTGGTGGCAGTTGGAGCCTGCTGGGAGCCTCCTCCCCTCAGTGATCAGAGCCCTTTGGCGTCAGGCCCTAACTGCTGGGTACCCACATTTTCTAATACGTACTAAGTGGTGCGAGGATACGCCTGCCACGTTCCCATCCCCATGGGGATGTGGGCGTTCTGCTCTGAGGTCCCAACGGCTGGGTTGCTCACAGTTTCATGATGTGGGCCCTCTGCTGTGAGTTCACTTTGGCCTGGATCCCATAGACTCGGTGCTCTGGGCCTCCTGCTGCGAGGTTCCAACTGCTGGATTCCTCACATTTTTTAATCTATGGGCCCTGTGTTGTTAGGCTAGTCCTGCCTGCCTCACTCCGAGCCCCTTGGAGATGTGGTTCCTCTGGTTTAGGCCACATGGTCTGGGTCCCTCACCTTTCCATTATTTGGCCACACTGGTGTGAGTATACTTCTGCCTGGTTCCGATCCCCTTGGTGATGCGGGCCCTCTGGTGAGAGTCTTATCCTGGCTGGGTTCCTCACCCTTCTGTGACGTATGCCCTCTGCTGTGATGTCACTCCTGCCTGGCTGGCGCACGTCACCTTGGCGACGTGGGCCCTCAGTTGGGATTTGGTGTCTGCTGGGAGTTTCCTCCCTTCGGTAATGAGGGCCCTCTGGCGTCAGGCCTTAAATCCTGGGCTCCCAAACTTTTCTGATGTGTGCCCTGTGGTGCGAGTACACTCCTGCCAGGTTCCCAACCCCATGGCAATGTGGGCCTTCTGCTCTGTGGACCCAATGGCTGGGCTATTCACAGTTTCATGATGAGGGCCCTCTTTTGTGAGTTCACACCGGCCGGGATCCCATAGCCTCGTTGTTCCTTGCCGCCTGCTGGGATGTTCCAACTGCGGGATTCCTCACCTTTTTTATTCTATGGGCCCTCTGTTTTGAGACTACTCCTGCCTGCCTCCCTCCCAGCCCCTTGGTGATGTGTGTCCTCTGGTTTGAGGCCACATGTGGTGGTTTCCTCGCCTTTCAATGATGTGGCCCCACTGGACTGAGAACACTCCTGCCTGGTTCCCATCCTCTTGGTGATGTGGGCCCTCTGGTGAGAGTCTGATCCTGGTTGGGTTCCTCACACTTCCGTGAACTTGGCCCTCTGCTCTGAGGTCACTCCTGCCTGGTTGGCACACCCCCCGCCTTGGTGACGTCGGCCCTCTGGTGGCAGTTGGAGCGTGCTGGGAGCCTCCTTCCCTCAGTAATGAGGGCCCTTTGGCGTCAGGCCCTAACTGCTGTGTACCCACATTTTCTAATACGTACTAAGTGGTGCGAGGACACTCCTGCCAGGTTCCCATCCCCGTGGGGATGTGGGACTTCTGCTCTGATGTCCAAACGGCTGGGTTGCTCAAAGTTTCATGATGTGGGCCCTCTGCTGTGAGTGCACTGCGGCCTGGATGCCATAGACTGGGTGCTCTGGGCCACCTGCTGGGAGGTTCGAACTGTTGGATTCCTCACATTTTTTATTCTATGGGCCCTGCGTTGTGAGGCTAGTCCTGCCTGCCTCACTCTGAACCCCTTGGAGATGTGGATCCTATGGTTTAGGCCACGTGTTCTGGGTTCCTCACCTTTCTATGATTTGGCCACACTGGTGTGAGGCCACTCTTGCCTGGATCCGATCCCCTTGGTGATGCGGGCCCTCTGGTGAGACTCTTATCCTGGCTGGGTGCCTCACCCTTCTGGGACGTATGCCCTCTGCTGTGAGGTCACTCCTGCCTGGCTGGCGCACGTCACCTTGGCGACGTGGGCCCTCAGTTGGGAGTTGGTGCCTGCTGGGAGTCTCCTCCCCTCGGTAATGAGGGCCCTCTGACGTCAGGCCCTAACTCCTGGGCTCCCATACTTTTCTGATGTGTGCCCTCTGGTGGGAGTACATTCCTGCCACGTTCCCAAACCCATGGGAATGTGGGCCTTCTGTTCTGTGGTCCCAACAGCTGTGTTGTTCACAGTTTCGTGATGAGGGTCCTCTGTTGTGAGTTCACAACGGCCGGGACCCCATAGCCTCGCTGCTCCTTGCTGCATGCTAGGAGGTTCCAACTGCGGGATTCCTCACCTTTTTTATTCTATGGGTCCTCTGTTTTGAGGCTCCTCCTGCCTGCCTCACTCCGAGCCCCTTGGAGATGTGGGTCCTCTTGTTTAGGCCACATGTTCTGGGTTCCTCACCTTTCTATGATTTGGCCACACTGGTGTGAGGCCACTCCTGCCTGGATCAGATCCCCTTGGTGATGTGGGCCCTCTCGTGAGAGTCTGATCCTGGCTGGGTTCCTCACTCTTCTGTGAGGTGGGCCCTCTGCTGTGAGGTAACTCCTGCCTGGCTTGCTCCCGTTGCCCTGGTGACGTCGGACTTCTGGTGGCAGTTGGAGCCTTCTTGTACCCTCCTCTCCAAGGTGATGAGGGCCCTCTTGCGTCAGGCTCTAACTGCTGGGCTCCCCACGATTTCTGATGTGAGCCCAGTGATGCCAGGACACTCCTGTAAGGTTCCAATACTCATGGGGATGTGTGCCTTCTGCTCTGTGGTCGCAACGCCTGGGTTGCTCACAGTTTCGTTATGTTGGCACTCCGGTGTTAGTTCACTCAGGCCTAGATCCCATAGCCTCTGTGCTCTGGGCCGCCTGCTGGGAGGTTCCAACTGCTGGATTCCTCACCTTTCTTATACTTTGGGCCCTGTGTGGTGAAGCTCCTCCTGCCTGCCTCACACCGAGCCCCTTGGTGATGTAGGTCTTCTGGTTTGAGACCACGTGTGCCGTTTGTCTCACCTTTTAGGGATGTGGCCCTACTGGTGTGAGGACACTCCTGACTGGTTCCCATCCCCTTGTTGATGTGGGCCCTCTGGTGAGAGTCTGATCCTGGCTTGATTCCTCACACTTCTGTGAGGCGGGCCCTCTGCTGTGAGGTCACACCTGCCTGGCTGGCACACGACGCCTTGGCCACATGGGCCCTCTGGTTGCAGTTGGAGCATGCTGGGAACCTCCTCCCATCGGTGATGAGGGCCCTCTGGCGTCCGGCCCTAACTGCCTGGCTCACCACATTTTCTGATGTGCGCCCACTTGTGCGATGACACTCCTGCCAGGTTCCCATCCCCATGCAGATTTGGGCCTTCTGTTCTGAGGTGCCAACGGCTGGCTTGCTCACAGTGTCAGGATGTGGGCCCTCTGCTGTGAGTTCACTCCGGCATGCATCCCATAGCCTCGGTGCTCTGGGCCACCTGCTTGGAGCTTCCAACTGCAGGATTCCTTACCTTTTTTCTTCTATGGGCCGTGTGTTGTGAGACACTTCCTGCCTGCCTCACTCTGAGCCCCTTGTTGATGTGGGTCTTCTGGTTTGAGGCCACATGTGGTGGGTTCCTTGCCTTTCAATGATGTGGCCCCACTGGTGTGAGCACACTCCTGCCTGGTTCGCATCCCCTTGGTGATGTGGGCCCTCTGGTGAGAATCTGATCCGGGTTGGGTTCCTCACACTTCCGTGAGCTTGGCCCTCAGCTCTGAGGTCACTCCTGACTGGCTGGCACACCCCGCCTTGGCGACGTCGGCCCTCTGGTGGCAGTTGGAGCCTGCTGGGAGCCTCCTCCCCTCAGTGATGAGAGCCCTTTGGCATCAGGCCCTATCTGCTGGGTACCCACATTTTCTAATACGTACTAAGTGGTGCGAGGATACGCCTGCCACGTTCCCATCCCCATGGGGATGTGGGCGTTCTGCTCTGAGGTCCCAACGGCTCGGTTGCTCACAGTTTCATGATGTGGGCCCTCTGCTGTGAGTTCACTTTGGCCTGGATCCCATAGACTCGGTGCTCTGGGCCTCCTGCTGCGAGGTTCCAACTGCTGGATTCCTCACATTTTTTAATCTATGGGCCCTGTGTTGTTAGGCTAGTCCTGCCTGCCTCACTCCGAGCCCCTTGGAGATGTGGTTCCTCTGGTTTAGGCCACATGGTCTGGGTCCCTCACCTTTCCATTATTTGGCCACACTGGTGTGAGTATACTTCTGCCTGGTTCCGATCCCCTTGGTGATGCGGGCCCTCTGGTGAGAGTCTTATCCTGGCTGGGTTCCTCACCCTTCTGTGACCTATGCCCTCTGCTGTGATGTCACTCCTGCCTGGCTGGCGCACGTCACCTTGGCGACGTGGGCCCTCAGTTGGGATTTGGTGTCTGCTGGGAGTTTCCTCCCTTCGGTAATGAGGGCCCTCTGGCGTCAGGCCTTAAATCCTGGGCTCCCAAACTTTTCTGATGTGTGCCCTGTGGTGCGAGTACACTCCTGCCAGGTTCCCAACCCCATGGCAATGTGGGCCTTCTGCTCTGTGGACCCAATGGCTGGGCTATTCACAGTTTCATGATGAGGGCCCTCTTTTGTGAGTTCACACCGGCCGGGATCCCATAGCCTCGTTGTTCCTTGCCGCCTGCTGGGATGTTCCAACTGCGGGATTCCTCACCTTTTTTATTCTATGGGCCCTCTGTTTTGAGACTACTCCTGCCTGCCTCCCTCCCAGCCCCTTGGTGATGTGTGTCCTCTGGTTTGAGGCCACATGTGGTGGTTTCCTCGCCTTTCAATGATGTGGCCCCACTGGACTGAGAACACTCCAGCCTGGTTCCCATCCTCGGTGATGTGGGCCCTCTGGTGAGAGTCTGGTCCTGGTTGGGTTCCTCACACTTCCGTGGACTTGGCCCTCTGCTCTGAGGTCACTCCTGCCTGGCTGGCACACCCCGCCTTGGTGACGTCGGCCCTCTGGTGGCAGTTGGAGCGTGCTGGGAGCCTCCTTCCCTCAGTAATGAGGGCCCTTTGGCGTCAGGCCCTAACTGCTGTGTACCCACATTTTCTAATACGTACTAAGTGGTGCGAGGACACTCCTGCCAGGTTCCCATCCCCGTGGGGATGTGGGTCTTCTGCTCTGATGTCCAAACGGCTGGGTTGCTCAAAGTTTCATGATGTGGGCCCTCTGCTGTGTGTGCACTGCGGCCTGGATCCCATAGACTGGGTGCTCTGGGCCACCTGCTGGGAGGTTCGAACTGTTGGATTCCTCACATTTTTTATTCTATGGGCCCTGCGTTGTGAGGCTAGTCCTGCCTGCCTCACTCTGAACCCCTTGGAGATGTGGATCCTCTGGTTTAGGCCACGTGTTCTGGGTTCCTCACCTTTCTATGATTTGGCCACACTGGTGTGAGGCCACTCTTGCCTGGATCCGATCCCCTTGGTGATGCGGGCCCTCTGGTGAGACTCTTATCCTGGCTGGGTGCCTCACCCTTCTGGGACGTATGCCCTCTGCTGTGAGGTCACTCCTGCCTGGCTGGCGCACGTCACCTTGGCGACGTGGGCCCTCAGTTGGGAGTTGGTGCCTGCTGGGAGTCTCCTCCCCTCGGTAATGAGGGCCCTCTGACGTCAGGCCCTAACTCCTGGGCTCCCATACTTTTCTGATGTGTGCCCTCTGGTGGGAGTACACTCCTGCCAGGTTCCCAACCCCATGGGAATGTGGGCCTTCTTCTCTGTGGTCCCAACCGCTGGGTTGTTCACAGTTTCGTGATGAGGGCCTTCTGTTGTGAGTTCACACCGGCCGGGATCCCATAGCCTCGCTGCTCCTTGCCGCCTGCTGGGAGGTTCCAACTGCGGGTTACCTCACCTTTTTTATTTTATGGCCCTCTGTTTGAGACACCTCCTGCCTGCCTCACTCTGAGCCCCTTGTTGATGTGGGTCCTCTGGTTTAGGCCATATGTTCTGGGTCCCTCACTTTTCTACGATTTGGCCACACTGGTGTGAGGCCACTCCTGCCTGGTTCTGATCCCCTTGGTGATGTGGGCCCTCTGGTGAGAGTCTTATCCTGGCTGGGTTCCTCCCCCTTCTGTGACATAGGCCCTCTGCTGTGAGGTCACTCCTGCCTGGCTAACGCACATCACCTTGGAGACGTGGGCCCTCAGGTGGGAGTTGGTGCCTTCTAGGAGTCTGCTCCCCTCGGTAATTAGGGCCGTCTGGCGTCAGGCCCTAACTCCTGGGCTCCCAAAATTTTCTGATGTGTGCCCTGTGGTGCGAGTACACTCCTGCCAGGTTCCCAACCCCATGGGAATGTGGGCCTTCTGTTCTGTGGTCCCAACATCTGTGTTGTTCACAGTTTCATGATGAGGGTCCTCTGTTGTGAGTTCACAACGGCCGGGACCCCATAGCCTCGCTGCTCCTTGCTGCATGCTAGGAGGTTCCAACTGCGGGATTCCTCACCTTTTTAATTCTATGGGTCCTCTGTTTTGAGGCTCCTCCTGCCTGCCTCACTCCGAGCCCCTTGGAGATGTGGGTCCTCTTGTTTAGGCCACATGTTCTGGGTTCCTCACCTTTCTATGATTTGGCCACACTGGTGTGAGGCCACTCCTGCCTGGATCAGATCCCCTTGGTGATGTGGGCCCTCTGGTGAGAGTCTGATCCTGGCTGGGTTCCTCACTCTTCTGTGAGGTGGGCCCTCTGCTGTGAGGTAACTCCTGCCTGGCTTGCTCCCGTTGCCCTGGTGACGTCGGACTTCTGGTGGCAGTTGGAGCCTTCTTGTACCCTCCTCTCCAAGGTGATGAGGGCCCTCTTGCGTCAGGCTCTAACTGCTGGGCTCCCCACGATTTCTGATGTGAGCCCAGTGATGCCAGGACACTCCTGTAAGATTCCAATACTCATGGGGATGTGTGCCTTCTGCTCTGTGGTCGCAACGCCTGGGTTGCTCACAGTTTCGTTATGTTGGCACTCCGGTGTTAGTTCACTCAGGCCTAGATCCCATAGCCTCTGTGCTCTGGGCCGCCTGCTGGGAGGTTCCAACTGCTGGATTCCTCACCTTTCTTATACTTTGGGCCCTGTGTGGTGAAGCTCCTCCTGCCTGCCTCACACCGAGCCCCTTGGTGATGTAGGTCTTCTGGTTTGAGACCACGTGTGCCGTTTGTCTCACCTTTTAGGGATGTGGCCCTACTGGTGTGAGGACACTCCTGACTGGTTCCCATCCCCTTGTTGATGTGGGCCCTCTGGTGAGAGTCTGATCCTGGCTTGATTCCTCACACTTCTGTGAGGCGGGCCCTCTGCTGTGAGGTCACACCTGCCTGGCTGGCACACGACGCCTTGGCCACATGGGCCCTCTGGTTGCAGTTGGAGCGTGCTGGGAACCTCCTCCCATCGGTGATGAGGGCCCTCTGGCGTCCGGCCCTAACTGCTGGGCTCACCACATTTTCTGATGTGCGCCCACTTGTGCGATGACACTCCTGCCAGGTTCCCATCCCCATGCAGATTTGGGCCTTCTGTTCTGAGGTGCCAACGGCTGGCTTGCTCACAGTGTCAGGATGTGGGCCCTCTGCTGTGAGTTCACTCCGGCATGCATCCCATAGCCTCGGTGCTCTGGGCCACCTGCTTGGAGCTTCCAACTGCAGGATTCCTTACCTTTTTTCTTCTATGGGCCGTGTGTTGTGAGACACTTCCTGCCTGCCTCACTCTGAGCCCCTTGTTGATGTGGGTCTTCTGGTTTGAGGCCACATGTGGTGGGTTCCTTGCCTTTCAATGATGTGGCCCCACTGGTGTGAGCACACTCCTGCCTGGTTCGCATCCCCTTGGTGATGTGGGCCCTCTGGTGAGAATCTGATCCGGGTTGGGTTCCTCACACTTCCGTGAGCTTGGCCCTCAGCTCTGAGGTCACTCCTGCCTGGCTGGCACACCCCGCCTTGGCGACGTCGGCCCTCTGGTGGCAGTTGGAGCCTGCTGGGAGCCTCCTCCCCTCAGTGATGAGAGCCCTTTGGCGTCAGGCCCTAACTGCTGGGTACCCACATTTTCTAATACGTACTAAGTGGTGCGAGGATACGCCTGCCACGTTCCCATCCCCATGGGGATGTGGGCGTTCTGCTCTGAGGTCCCAACGGCTGGGTTGCTCACAGTTTCATGATGTGGGCCCTCTGCTGTGAGTTCACTTTGGCCTGGATCCCATAGAGTCGGTGCTCTGGGCCTCCTGCTGCGAGGTTCCAACTGCTGGATTCCTCACATTTTTTAATCTATGGGCCCTGTGTTGTTAGGCTAGTCCTGCCTGCCTCACTCCGAGCCCCTTGGAGATGTGGTTCCTCTGGTTTAGGCCACATGGTCTGGGTCCCTCACCTTTCCATTATTTGGCCACACTGGTGTGAGTATACTTCTGCCTGGTTCCGATCCCCTTGGTGATGCGGGCCCTCTGGTGAGAGTCTTATCCTGGCTGGGTTCCTCACCCTTCTGTGACGTATGCCCTCTGCTGTGATGTCACTCCTGCCTGGCTGGCGCACGTCACCTTGGCGACGTGGGCCCTCAGTTGGGATTTGGTGTCTGCTGGGAGTTTCCTCCCTTCGGTAATGAGGGCCCTCTGGCGTCAGGCCTTAAATCCTGGGCTCCCAAACTTTTCTGATGTGTGCCCTGTGGTGCGAGTACACTCCTGCCAGGTTCCCAACCCCATGGCAATGTGGGCCTTCTGCTCTGTGGACCCAATGGCTGGGCTATTCACAGTTTCATGATGAGGGCCCTCTTTTGTGAGTTCACACCGGCCGGGATCCCATAGCCTCGTTGTTCCTTGCCGCCTGCTGGGATGTTCCAACTGCGGGATTCCTCACCTTTTTTATTCTATGGGCCCTCTGTTTTGAGACTACTCCTGCCTGCCTCCCTCCCAGCCCCTTGGTGATGTGTGTCCTCTGGTTTGAGGCCACATGTGGTGGTTTCCTCGCCTTTCAATGATGTGGCCCCACTGGACTGAGAACACTCCAGCCTGGTTCCCATCCTCTTGGTGATGTGGGCCCTCTGGTGAGAGTCTGATCCTGGTTGGGTTCCTCACACTTCCGTGAACTTGGCCCTCTGCTCTGAGGTCACTCCTGCCTGGCTGGCACACCCCGCCTTGGTGACGTCGGCCCTCTGGTGGCAGTTGGAGCATGCTGGGAGCCTCCTTCCCTCAGTAATGAGGGCCCTTTGGCGTCAGGCCCTAACTGCTGTGTACCCACATTTTCTAATACGTACTAAGTGGTGTGAGGACACTCCTGCCAGGTTCCCATCCCCGTGGGGATGTGGGACTTCTGCTCTGATGTCCAAACGGCTGGGTTGCTCAAAGTTTCATGATGTGGGCCCTCTGCTGTGAGTGCACTGCGGCCTGGATCCCATAGACTGGGTGCTCTGGGCCACCTGCTGGGAGGTTCGAACTGTTGGATTCCTCACATTTTTTATTCTATGGGCCCTGCGTTGTGAGGCTAGTCCTGCCTGCCTCACTCTGAACCCCTTGGAGATGTGGATCCTCTGGTTTAGGCCACGTGTTCTGGGTTCCTCACCTTTCTGTGATTTGGCCACACTGGTGTGAGGCCACTCTTGCCTGGATCCGATCCCCTTGGTGATGCGGGCCCTCTGGTGAGACTCTTATCCTGGCTGGGTGCCTCACCCTTCTGGGACGTATGCCCTCTGCTGTGAGGTCACTCCTGCCTGGCTGGCGCACGTCACCTTGGCGACGTGGGCCCTCAGTTGGGAGTTGGTGCCTGCTGGGAGTCTCCTCCCCTCGGTAATGAGGGCCCTCTGACGTCAGGCCCTAACTCCTGGGCTCCCATACTTTTCTGATGTGTGCCCTCTGGTGGGAGTACACTCCTGCCAGGTTCCCAACCCCATGGGAATGTGGGCCTTCTTCTCTGTGGTCCCAACCGCTGGGTTGTTCACAGTTTCGTGATGAGGGCCTTCTGTTGTGAGTTCACACCGGCCGGGATCCCATAGCCTCGCTGCTCCTTGCCGCCTGCTGGGAGGTTCCAACTGCGGGTTACCTCACCTTTTTTATTTTATGGCCCTCTGTTTGAGACACCTCCTGCCTGCCTCACTCTGAGCCCCTTGTTGATGTGGGTCCTCTGGTTTAGGCCATATGTTCTGGGTCCCTCACTTTTCTACGATTTGGCCACACTGGTGTGAGGCCACTCCTGCCTGGTTCTGATCCCCTTGGTGATGTGGGCCCTCTGGTGAGAGTCTTATCCTGGCTGGGTTCCTCCCCCTTCTGTGACATAGGCCCTCTGCTGTGAGGTCACTCCTGCCTGGCTAACGCACATCACCTTGGAGACGTGGGCCCTCAGGTGGGAGTTGGTGCCTTCTAGGAGTCTGCTCCCCTCGGTAATTAGGGCCGTCTGGCGTCAGGCCCTAACTCCTGGGCTCCCAAAATTTTCTGATGTGTGCCCTGTGGTGCGAGTACACTCCTGCCAGGTTCCCAACCCCATGGGAATGTGGGCCTTCTGTTCTGTGGTCCCAACAGCTGTGTTGTTCACAGTTTCATGATGAGGGTCCTCTGTTGTGAGTTCACAACGGCCGGGACCCCATAGCCTCGCTGCTCCTTGCTGCATGCTAGGAGGTTCCAACTGCGGGATTCCTCACCTTTTTAATTCTATGGGTCCTCTGTTTTGAGGCTCCTCCTGCCTGCCTCACTCCGAGCCCCTTGGAGATGTGGGTCCTCTTGTTTAGGCCACATGTTCTGGGTTCCTCACCTTTCTATGATTTGGCCACACTGGTGTGAGGCCACTCCTGCCTGGATCAGATCCCCTTGGTGATGTGGGCCCTCTGGTGAGAGTCTGATCCTGGCTGGGTTCCTCACTCTTCTGTGAGGTGGGCCCTCTGCTGTGAGGTAACTCCTGCCTGGCTTGCTCCCGTTGCCCTGGTGACGTCGGACTTCTGGTGGCAGTTGGAGCCTTCTTGTACCCTCCTCTCCAAGGTGATGAGGGCCCTCTTGCGTCAGGCTCTAACTGCTGGGCTCCCCACGATTTCTGATGTGAGCCCAGTGATGCCAGGACACTCCTGTAAGGTTCCAATACTCATGGGGATGTGTGCCTTCTGCTCTGTGGTCGCAACGCCTGGGTTGCTCACAGTTTCGTTATGTTGGCACTCCGGTGTTAGTTCACTCAGGCCTAGATCCCATAGCCTCTGTGCTCTGGGCCGCCTGCTGGGAGGTTCCAACTGCTGGATTCCTCACCTTTCTTATACTTTGGGCCCTGTGTGGTGAAGCTCCTCCTGCCTGCCTCACACCGAGCCCCTTGGTGATGTAGGTCTTCTGGTTTGAGACCACGTGTGCCGTTTGTCTCACCTTTTAGGGATGTGGCCCTACTGGTGTGAGGACACTCCTGACTGGTTCCCATCCCCTTGTTGATGTGGGCCCTCTGGTGAGAGTCTGATCCTGGCTTGATTCCTCACACTTCTGTGAGGCGGGCCCTCTGCTGTGAGGTCACACCTGCCTGGCTGGCACACGACGCCTTGGCCACATGGGCCCTCTGGTTGCAGTTGGAGCGTGCTGGGAACCTCCTCCCATCGGTGATGAGGGCCCTCTGGCGTCCGGCCCTAACTGCTGGGCTCACCACATTTTCTGATGTGCGCCCACTTGTGCGATGACACTCCTGCCAGGTTCCCATCCCCATGCAGATTTGGGCCTTCTGTTCTGAGGTGCCAACGGCTGGCTTGCTCACAGTGTCAGGATGTGGGCCCTCTGCTGTGAGTTCACTCCGGCATGCATCCCATAGCCTCGGTGCTCTGGGCCACCTGCTTGGAGCTTCCAACTGCAGGATTCCTTACCTTTTTTCTTCTATGGGCCGTGTGTTGTGAGACACTTCCTGCCTGCCTCACTCTGAGCCCCTTGTTGATGTGGGTCTTCTGGTTTGAGGCCACATGTGGTGGGTTCCTTGCCTTTCAATGATGTGGCCCCACTGGTGTGAGCACACTCCTGCCTGGTTCGCATCCCCTTGGTGATGTGGGCCCTCTGGTGAGAATCTGATCCGGGTTGGGTTCCTCACACTTCCGTGAGCTTGGCCCTCAGCTCTGAGGTCACTCCTGCCTGGCTGGCACACCCCGCCTTGGCGACGTCGGCCCTCTGGTGGCAGTTGGAGCCTGCTGGGAGCCTCCTCCCCTCAGTGATGAGAGCCCTTTGGCGTCAGGCCCTAACTGCTGGGTACCCACATTTTCTAATACGTACTAAGTGGTGCGAGGATACGCCTGCCACGTTCCCATCCCCATGGGGATGTGGGCGTTCTGCTCTGAGGTCCCAACGGCTGGGTTGCTCACAGTTTCATGATGTGGGCCCTCTGCTGTGAGTTCACTTTGGCCTGGATCCCATAGACTCGGTGCTCTGGGCCTCCTGCTGCGAGGTTCCAACTGCTGGATTCCTCACATTTTTTAATCTATGGGCCCTGTGTTGTTAGGCTAGTCCTGCCTGCCTCACTCCGAGCCCCTTGGAGATGTGGTTCCTCTGGTTTAGGCCACATGGTCTGGGTCCCTCACCTTTCCATTATTTGGCCACACTGGTGTGAGTATACTTCTGCCTGGTTCCGATCCCCTTGGTGATGCGGGCCCTCTGGTGAGAGTCTTATCCTGGCTGGGTTCCTCACCCTTCTGTGACCTATGCCCTCTGCTGTGATGTCACTCCTGCCTGGCTGGCGCACGTCACCTTGGCGACGTGGGCCCTCAGTTGGGATTTGGTGTCTGCTGGGAGTTTCCTCCCTTCGGTAATGAGGGCCCTCTGGCGTCAGGCCTTAAATCCTGGGCTCCCAAACTTTTCTGATGTGTGCCCTGTGGTGCGAGTACACTCCTGCCAGGTTCCCAACCCCATGGCAATGTGGGCCTTCTGCTCTGTGGACCCAATGGCTGGGCTATTCACAGTTTCATGATGAGGGCCCTCTTTTGTGAGTTCACACCGGCCGGGATCCCATAGCCTCGTTGTTCCTTGCCGCCTGCTGGGATGTTCCAACTGCGGGATTCCTCACCTTTTTTATTCTATGGGCCCTCTGTTTTGAGACTACTCCTGCCTGCCTCCCTCCCAGCCCCTTGGTGATGTGTGTCCTCTGGTTTGAGGCCACATGTGGTGGTTTCCTCGCCTTTCAATGATGTGGCCCCACTGGACTGAGAACACTCCAGCCTGGTTCCCATCCTCTTGGTGATGTGGGCCCTCTGGTGAGAGTCTGATCCTGGTTGGGTTCCTCACACTTCCGTGAACTTGGCCCTCTGCTCTGAGGTCACTCCTGCCTGGCTGGCACACCCCGCCTTGGTGACGTCGGCCCTCTGGTGGCAGTTGGAGCATGCTGGGAGCCTCCTTCCCTCAGTAATGAGGGCCCTTTGGCGTCAGGCCCTAACTGCTGTGTACCCACATTTTCTAATACGTACTAAGTGGTGTGAGGACACTCCTGCCAGGTTCCCATCCCCGTGGGGATGTGGGACTTCTGCTCTGATGTCCAAACGGCTGGGTTGCTCAAAGTTTCATGATGTGGGCCCTCTGCTGTGAGTGCACTGCGGCCTGGATCCCATAGACTGGGTGCTCTGGGCCACCTGCTGGGAGGTTCGAACTGTTGGATTCCTCACATTTTTTATTCTATGGGCCCTGCGTTGTGAGGCTAGTCCTGCCTGCCTCACTCTGAACCCCTTGGAGATGTGGATCCTCTGGTTTAGGCCACGTGTTCTGGGTTCCTCACCTTTCTGTGATTTGGCCACACTGGTGTGAGGCCACTCTTGCCTGGATCCGATCCCCTTGGTGATGCGGGCCCTCTGGTGAGACTCTTATCCTGGCTGGGTGCCTCACCCTTCTGGGACGTATGCCCTCTGCTGTGAGGTCACTCCTGCCTGGCTGGCGCACGTCACCTTGGCGACGTGGGCCCTCAGTTGGGAGTTGGTGCCTGCTGGGAGTCTCCTCCCCTCGGTAATGAGGGCCCTCTGACGTCAGGCCCTAACTCCTGGGCTCCCATACTTTTCTGATGTGTGCCCTCTGGTGGGAGTACACTCCTGCCAGGTTCCCAACCCCATGGGAATGTGGGCCTTCTTCTCTGTGGTCCCAACCGCTGGGTTGTTCACAGTTTCGTGATGAGGGCCTTCTGTTGTGAGTTCACACCGGCCGGGATCCCATAGCCTCGCTGCTCCTTGCCGCCTGCTGGGAGGTTCCAACTGCGGGTTACCTCACCTTTTTTATTTTATGGCCCTCTGTTTGAGACACCTCCTGCCTGCCTCACTCTGAGCCCCTTGTTGATGTGGGTCCTCTGGTTTAGGCCATATGTTCTGGGTCCCTCACTTTTCTACGATTTGGCCACACTGGTGTGAGGCCACTCCTGCCTGGTTCTGATCCCCTTGGTGATGTGGGCCCTCTGGTGAGAGTCTTATCCTGGCTGGGTTCCTCCCCCTTCTGTGACATAGGCCCTCTGCTGTGAGGTCACTCCTGCCTGGCTAACGCACATCACCTTGGAGACGTGGGCCCTCAGGTGGGAGTTGGTGCCTTCTAGGAGTCTGCTCCCCTCGGTAATTAGGGCCGTCTGGCGTCAGGCCCTAACTCCTGGGCTCCCAAAATTTTCTGATGTGTGCCCTGTGGTGCGAGTACACTCCTGCCAGGTTCCCAACCCCATGGGAATGTGGGCCTTCTGTTCTGTGGTCCCAACAGCTGTGTTGTTCACAGTTTCATGATGAGGGTCCTCTGTTGTGAGTTCACAACGGCCGGGACCCCATAGCCTCGCTGCTCCTTGCTGCATGCTAGGAGGTTCCAACTGCGGGATTCCTCACCTTTTTAATTCTATGGGTCCTCTGTTTTGAGGCTCCTCCTGCCTGCCTCACTCCGAGCCCCTTGGAGATGTGGGTCCTCTTGTTTAGGCCACATGTTCTGGGTTCCTCACCTTTCTATGATTTGGCCACACTGGTGTGAGGCCACTCCTGCCTGGATCAGATCCCCTTGGTGATGTGGGCCCTCTGGTGAGAGTCTGATCCTGGCTGGGTTCCTCACTCTTCTGTGAGGTGGGCCCTCTGCTGTGAGGTAACTCCTGCCTGGCTTGCTCCCGTTGCCCTGGTGACGTCGGACTTCTGGTGGCAGTTGGAGCCTTCTTGTACCCTCCTCTCCAAGGTGATGAGGGCCCTCTTGCGTCAGGCTCTAACTGCTGGGCTCCCCACGATTTCTGATGTGAGCCCAGTGATGCCAGGACACTCCTGTAAGGTTCCAATACTCATGGGGATGTGTGCCTTCTGCTCTGTGGTCGCAACGCCTGGGTTGCTCACAGTTTCGTTATGTTGGCACTCCGGTGTTAGTTCACTCAGGCCTAGATCCCATAGCCTCTGTGCTCTGGGCCGCCTGCTGGGAGGTTCCAACTGCTGGATTCCTCACCTTTCTTATACTTTGGGCCCTGTGTGGTGAAGCTCCTCCTGCCTGCCTCACACCGAGCCCCTTGGTGATGTAGGTCTTCTGGTTTGAGACCACGTGTGCCGTTTGTCTCACCTTTTAGGGATGTGGCCCTACTGGTGTGAGGACACTCCTGACTGGTTCCCATCCCCTTGTTGATGTGGGCCCTCTGGTGAGAGTCTGATCCTGGCTTGATTCCTCACACTTCTGTGAGGCGGGCCCTCTGCTGTGAGGTCACACCTGCCTGGCTGGCACACGACGCCTTGGCCACATGGGCCCTCTGGTTGCAGTTGGAGCGTGCTGGGAACCTCCTCCCATCGGTGATGAGGGCCCTCTGGCGTCCGGCCCTAACTGCTGGGCTCACCACATTTTCTGATGTGCGCCCACTTGTGCGATGACACTCCTGCCAGGTTCCCATCCCCATGCAGATTTGGGCCTTCTGTTCTGAGGTGCCAACGGCTGGCTTGCTCACAGTGTCAGGATGTGGGCCCTCTGCTGTGAGTTCACTCCGGCATGCATCCCATAGCCTCGGTGCTCTGGGCCACCTGCTTGGAGCTTCCAACTGCAGGATTCCTTACCTTTTTTCTTCTATGGGCCGTGTGTTGTGAGACACTTCCTGCCTGCCTCACTCTGAGCCCCTTGTTGATGTGGGTCTTCTGGTTTGAGGCCACATGTGGTGGGTTCCTTGCCTTTCAATGATGTGGCCCCACTGGTGTGAGCACACTCCTGCCTGGTTCGCATCCCCTTGGTGATGTGGGCCCTCTGGTGAGAATCTGATCCGGGTTGGGTTCCTCACACTTCCGTGAGCTTGGCCCTCAGCTCTGAGGTCACTCCTGCCTGGCTGGCACACCCCGCCTTGGCGACGTCGGCCCTCTGGTGGCAGTTGGAGCCTGCTGGGAGCCTCCTCCCCTCAGTGATCAGAGCCCTTTGGCGTCAGGCCCTAACTGCTGGGTACCCACATTTTCTAATACGTACTAAGTGGTGCGAGGATACGCCTGCCACGTTCCCATCCCCATGGGGATGTGGGCGTTCTGCTCTGAGGTCCCAACGGCTGGGTTGCTCACAGTTTCATGATGTGGGCCCTCTGCTGTGAGTTCACTTTGGCCTGGATCCCATAGACTCGGTGCTCTGGGCCTCCTGCTGCGAGGTTCCAACTGCTGGATTCCTCACATTTTTTAATCTATGGGCCCTGTGTTGTTAGGCTAGTCCTGCCTGCCTCACTCCGAGCCCCTTGGAGATGTGGTTCCTCTGGTTTAGGCCACATGGTCTGGGTCCCTCACCTTTCCATTATTTGGCCACACTGGTGTGAGTATACTTCTGCCTGGTTCCGATCCCCTTGGTGATGCGGGCCCTCTGGTGAGAGTCTTATCCTGGCTGGGTTCCTCACCCTTCTGTGACCTATGCCCTCTGCTGTGATGTCACTCCTGCCTGGCTGGCGCACGTCACCTTGGCGACGTGGGCCCTCAGTTGGGATTTGGTGTCTGCTGGGAGTTTCCTCCCTTCGGTAATGAGGGCCCTCTGGCGTCAGGCCTTAAATCCTGGGCTCCCAAACTTTTCTGATGTGTGCCCTGTGGTGCGAGTACACTCCTGCCAGGTTCCCAACCCCATGGCAATGTGGGCCTTCTGCTCTGTGGACCCAATGGCTGGGCTATTCACAGTTTCATGATGAGGGCCCTCTTTTGTGAGTTCACACCGGCCGGGATCCCATAGCCTCGTTGTTCCTTGCCGCCTGCTGGGATGTTCCAACTGCGGGATTCCTCACCTTTTTTATTCTATGGGCCCTCTGTTTTGAGACTACTCCTGCCTGCCTCCCTCCCAGCCCCTTGGTGATGTGTGTCCTCTGGTTTGAGGCCACATGTGGTGGTTTCCTCGCCTTTCAATGATGTGGCCCCACTGGACTGAGAACACTCCTGCCTGGTTCCCATCCTCTTGGTGATGTGGGCCCTCTGGTGAGAGTCTGATCCTGGTTGGGTTCCTCACACTTCCGTGAACTTGGCCCTCTGCTCTGAGGTCACTCCTGCCTGGCTGGCACACCCCCCGCCTTGGTGACGTCGGCCCTCTGGTGGCAGTTGGAGCGTGCTGGGAGCCTCCTTCCCTCAGTAATGAGGGCCCTTTGGCGTCAGGCCCTAACTGCTGTGTACCCACATTTTCTAATACGTACTAAGTGGTGCGAGGACACTCCTGCCAGGTTCCCATCCCCGTGGGGATGTGGGACTTCTGCTCTGATGTCCAAACGGCTGGGTTGCTCAAAGTTTCATGATGTGGGCCCTCTGCTGTGAGTGCACTGCGGCCTGGATCCCATAGACTGGGTGCTCTGGGCCACCTGCTGGGAGGTTCGAACTGTTGGATTCCTCACATTTTTTATTCTATGGGCCCTGCGTTGTGAGGCTAGTCCTGCCTGCCTCACTCTGAACCCCTTGGAGATGTGGATCCTCTGGTTTAGGCCACGTGTTCTGGGTTCCTCACCTTTCTATGATTTGGCCACACTGGTGTGAGGCCACTCTTGCCTGGATCCGATCCCCTTGGTGATGCGGGCCCTCTGGTGAGACTCTTATCCTGGCTGTGTGCCTCACCCTTCTGGGACGTATGCCCTCTGCTGTGAGGTCACTCCTGCCTGGCTGGCGCACGTCACCTTGGCGACTTGGGCCCTCAGTTGGGAGTTGGTGCCTGCTGGGAGTCTCCTCCCCTCGGTAATGAGGGCCCTCTGACGTCAGGCCCTAACTCCTGGGCTCCCATACTTTTCTGATGTGTGCCCTCTGGTGGGAGTACACTCCTGCCAGGTTCCCAACCCCATGGGAATGTGGGCCTTCTTCTCTGTGGTCCCAACCGCTGGGTTGTTCACAGTTTCGTGATGAGGGCCTTCTGTTGTGAGTTCACACCAGCCGGGATCCCATAGCCTCGCTGCTCCTTGCCGCCTGCTGGGAGGTTCCAACTGCGGGTTACCTCACCTTTTTTATTTTATGGCCCTCTGTTTGAGACACCTCCTGCCTGCCTCACTCTGAGCCCCTTGTTGATGTGGGTCCTCTGGTTTAGGCCATATGTTCTGGGTCCCTCACTTTTCTATGATTTGGCCACACTGGTGTGAGGCCACTCCTGCCTGGTTCTGATCCCCTTGGTGATGTGGGCCCTCTGGTGAGAGTCTTATCCTGGCTGGGTTCCTCCCCCTTCTGTGACATAGGCCCTCTGCTGTGAGGTCACTCCTGCCTGGCTAACGCACATCACCTTGGAGACGTGGGCCCTCAGGTGGGAGTTGGTGCCTTCTAGGAGTCTGCTCCCCTCGGTAATTAGGGCCGTCTGGCGTCAGGCCCTAACTCTTGGGCTCCCAAAATTTTCTGATGTGTGCCCTGTGGTGCGAGTACACTCCTGCCAGGTTCCCAACCACATGGGAATGTGGGCCTTCTGTTCTGTGGTCCCAACAGCTGTGTTGTTCACAGTTTCATGATGAGGGTCCTCTGTTGTGAGTTCACAACGGCCGGGACCCCATAGCCTCGCTGCTCCTTGCTGCATGCTAGGAGGTTCCAACTGCGGGATTCCTCACCTTTTTTATTCTATGGGTCCTCTGTTTTGAGGCTCCTCCTGCCTGCCTCACTCCGAGCCCCTTGGAGATGTGGGTCCTCTTGTTTAGGCCACATGTTCTGGGTTCCTCACCTTTCTATGATTTGGCCACACTGGTGTGAGGCCACTCCTGCCTGGATCAGATCCCCTTGGTGATGTGGGCCCTCTGGTGAGAGTCTGATCCTGGCTGGGTTCCTCACTCTTCTGTGAGGTGGGCCCTCTGCTGTGAGGTAACTCCTGCCTGGCTTGCTCCCGTTGCCCTGGTGACGTCGGACTTCTGGTGGCAGTTGGAGCCTTCTTGTACCCTCCTCTCCAAGGTGATGAGGGCCCTCTTGCGTCAGGCTCTAACTGCTGGGCTCCCCACGATTTCTGATGTGAGCCCAGTGATGCCAGGACACTCCTGTAAGGTTCCAATACTCATGGGGATGTGTGCCTTCTGCTCTGTGGTCGCAACGCCTGGGTTGCTCACAGTTTCGTTATGTTGGCACTCCGGTGTTAGTTCACTCAGGCCTAGTTCCCATAGCCTCTGTGCTCTGGGCCGCCTGCTGGGAGGTTCCAACTGCTGGATTCCTCACCTTTCTTATACTTTGGGCCCTGTGTGGTGAAGCTCCTCCTGCCTGCCTCACACCGAGCCCCTTGGTGATGTAGGTCTTCTGGTTTGAGACCACGTGTGCCGTTTGTCTCACCTTTTAGGGATGTGGCCCTACTGGTGTGAGGACACTCCTGACTGGTTCCCATCCCCTTGTTGATGTGGGCCCTCTGGTGAGAGTCTGATCCTGGCTTGATTCCTCACACTTCTGTGAGGCGGGCCCTCTGCTGTGAGGTCACACCTGCCTGGCTGGCACACGACGCCTTGGCCACATGGGCCCTCTGGTTGCAGTTGGAGCATGCTGGGAACCTCCTCCCATTGGTGATGAGGGCCCTCTGGCATCCGGCCCTAACTGCTGGGCTCACCACATTTTCTGATGTGCACCCACTTGTGCGATGACACTCCTGCCAGGTTCCCATCCCCATGCAGATTTGGGCCTTCTGTTCTGAGGTGCCAACGGCTGGCTTGCTCACAGTGTCAGGATGTGGGCCCTCTGCTGTGAGTTCACTCCGGCATGCATCCCATAGCCTCGGTGCTCTGGGCCACCTGCTTGGAGCTTCCAACTGCAGGATTCCTTACCTTTTTTCTTCTATGGGCCGTGTGTTGTGAGACACTTCCTGCCTGCCTCACTCTGAGCCCCTTGTTGATGTGGGTCTTCTGGTTTGAGGCCACATGTGGTGGGTTCCTTGCCTTTCAATGATGTGGCCCCACTGGTGTGAGCACACTCCTGCCTGGTTCGCATCCCCTTGGTGATGTGGGCCCTCTGGTGAGAATCTGATCCGGGTTGGGTTCCTCACACTTCCGTGAGCTTGGCCCTCAGCTCTGAGGTCACTCCTGACTGGCTGGCACACCCCGCCTTGGCGACGTCGGCCCTCTGGTGGCAGTTGGAGCCTGCTGGGAGCCTCCTCCCCTCAGTGATGAGAGCCCTTTGGCGTCAGGCCCTATCTGCTGGGTACCCACATTTTCTAATACGTACTAAGTGGTGCGAGGATACGCCTGCCACGTTCCCATCCCCATGGGGATGTGGGCGTTCTGCTCTGAGGTCCCAACGGCTCGGTTGCTCACAGTTTCATGATGTGGGCCCTCTGCTGTGAGTTCACTTTGGCCTGGATCCCATAGACTCGGTGCTCTGGGCCTCCTGCTGCGAGGTTCTAACTGCTGGATTCCTCACATTTTTTAATCTATGGGCCCTGTGTTGTTAGGCTAGTCCTGCCTGCCTCACTCCGAGCCCCTTGGAGATGTGGTTCCTCTGGTTTAGGCCACATGGTCTGGGTCCCTCACCTTTCCATTATTTGGCCACACTGGTGTGAGTATACTTCTGCCTGGTTCCGATCCCCTTGGTGATGCGGGCCCTCTGGTGAGAGTCTTATCCTGGCTGGGTTCCTCACCCTTCTGTGACGTATGCCCTCTGCTGTGATGTCACTCCTGCCTGGCTGGCGCACGTCACCTTGGCGACGTGGGCCCTCAGTTGGGATTTGGTGTCTGCTGGGAGTTTCCTCCCTTCGGTAATGAGGGCCCTCTGGCGTCAGGCCTTAAATCCTGGGCTCCCAAACTTTTCTGATGTGTGCCCTGTGGTGCGAGTACACTCCTGCCAGGTTCCCAACCCCATGGCAATGTGGGCCTTCTGCTCTGTGGACCCAATGGCTGGGCTATTCACAGTTTCATGATGAGGGCCCTCTTTTGTGAGTTCACACCGGCCGGGATCCCATAGCCTCGTTGTTCCTTGCCGCCTGCTGGGATGTTCCAACTGCGGGATTCCTCACCTTTTTTATTCTATGGGCCCTCTGTTTTGAGACTACTCCTGCCTGCCTCCCTCCCAGCCCCTTGGTGATGTGTGTCCTCTGGTTTGAGGCCACATGTGGTGGTTTCCTCGCCTTTCAATGATGTGGCCCCACTGGACTGAGAACACTCCTGCCTGGTTCCCATCCTCTTGGTGATGTGGGCCCTCTGGTGAGAGTCTGGTCCTGGTTGGGTTCCTCACACTTCCGTGGACTTGGCCCTCTGCTCTGAGGTCACTCCTGCCTGGCTGGCACACCCCGCCTTGGTGACGTCGGCCCTCTGGTGGCAGTTGGAGCGTGCTGGGAGCCTCCTTCCCTCAGTAATGAGGGCCCTTTGGCGTCAGGCCCTAACTGCTGTGTACCCACATTTTCTAATACGTACTAAGTGGTGCGAGGACACTCCTGCCAGGTTCCCATCCCCGTGGGGATGTGGGACTTCTGCTCTGATGTCCAAACGGCTGGGTTGCTCAAAGTTTCATGATGTGGGCCCTCTGCTGTGAGTGCACTGCGGCCTGGATCCCATAGACTGGGTGCTCTGGGCCACCTGCTGGGAGGTTCCAACTGCGGGATTCCTCACCTTTTTTACGCAATGGGCCCTGCGTTGTGAGGCTAGTCCTGCCTGCCTCACTCTGAACCCCTTGGAGATGTGGATCCTCTGGTTTAGGCCACGTGTTCTGGGTTCCTCACCTTTCTATGATTTGGCCACACTGGTGTGAGGCCACTCTTGCCTGGATCCGATCCCCTTGGTGATGCGGGCCCTCTGGTGAGACTCTTATCCTGGCTGTGTGCCTCACCCTTCTGGGACGTATGCCCTCTGCTGTGAGGTCACTCCTGCCTGGCTGGCGCACGTCACCTTGGCGACGTGGGCCCTCAGTTGGGAGTTGGTGCCTGCTGGGAGTCTCCTCCCCTCGGTAATGAGGGCCCTCTGACGTCAGGCCCTAACTCCTGGGCTCCCATACTTTTCTGATGTGTGCCCTCTGGTGGGAGTACACTCCTGCCAGGTTCCCAACCCCATGGGAATGTGGGCCTTCTTCTCTGTGGTCCCAACCGCTGGGTTGTTCACAGTTTCGTGATGAGGGCCTTCTGTTGTGAGTTCACACCGGCCGGGATCCCATAGCCTCGCTGCTCCTTGCCGCCTGCTGGGAGGTTCCAACTGCAGGTTACCTCACCTTTTTTATTTTATGGCCCTCTGTTTGAGACACCTCCTGCCTGCCTCACTCTGAGCCCCTTGTTGATGTGGGTCCTCTGGTTTAGGCCATATGTTCTGGGTCCCTCACTTTTCTACGATTTGGCCACACTGGTGTGAGGCCACTCCTGCCTGGTTCTGATCCCCTTGGTGATGTGGGCCCTCTGGTGAGAGTCTTATCCTGGCTGGGTTCCTCCCCCTTCTGTGACATAGGCCCTCTGCTGTGAGGTCACTCCTGCCTGGCTAACGCACATCACCTTGGAGACGTGGGCCCTCAGGTGGGAGTTGGTGCCTTCTAGGAGTCTGCTCCCCTCGGTAATTAGGGTCGTCTGGCGTCAGGCCCTAACTCCTGGGCTCCCAAAATTTTCTGATGTGTGCCCTGTGGTGCGAGTACACTCCTGCCAGGTTCCCAACCCCATGGGAATGTGGGCCTTCTGTTCTGTGGTCCCAACAGCTGTGTTGTTCACAGTTTCATGATGAGGGTCCTCTGTTGTGAGTTCACAACGGCCGGGACCCCATAGCCTCGCTGCTCCTTGCTGCATGCTAGGAGGTTCCAACTGCGGGATTCCTCACCTTTTTAATTCTATGGGTCCTCTGTTTTGAGGCTCCTCCTGCCTGCCTCACTCCGAGCCCCTTGGAGATGTGGGTCCTCTTGTTTAGGCCACATGTTCTGGGTTCCTCACCTTTCTATGATTTGGCCACACTGGTGTGAGGCCACTCCTGCCTGGATCAGATCTCCTTGGTGATGTGGGCCCTCTGGTGAGAGTCTGATCCTGGCTGGGTTCCTCACTCTTCTGTGAGGTGGGCCCTCTGCTGTGAGGTAACTCCTGCCTGGCTTGCTCCCGTTGCCCTGGTGACGTCGGACTTCTGGTGGCAGTTGGAGCCTTCTTGTACCCTCCTCTCCAAGGTGATGAGGGCCCTCTTGCGTCAGGCTCTAACTGCTGGGCTCCCCACGATTTCTGATGTGAGCCCAGTGATGCCAGGACACTCCTGTAAGGTTCCAATACTCATGGGGATGTGTGCCTTCTGCTCTGTGGTCGCAACGCCTGGGTTGCTCACAGTTTCGTTATGTTGGCACTCCGGTGTTAGTTCACTCAGGCCTAGATCCCATAGCCTCTGTGCTCTGGGCCGCCTGCTGGGAGGTTCCAACTGCTGGATTCCTCACCTTTCTTATACTTTGGGCCCTGTGTGGTGAAGCTCCTCCTGCCTGCCTCACACCGAGCCCCTTGGTGATGTAGGTCTTCTGGTTTGAGACCACGTGTGCCGTTTGTCTCACCTTTTAGGGATGTGGCCCTACTGGTGTGAGGACACTCCTGACTGGTTCCCATCCCCTTGTTGATGTGGGCCCTCTGGTGAGAGTCTGATCCTGGCTTGATTCCTCACACTTCTGTGAGGCGGGCCCTCTGCTGTGAGGTCACACCTGCCTGGCTGGCACACGACGCCTTGGCCACATGGGCCCTCTGGTTGCAGTTGGAGCGTGCTGGGAACCTCCTCCCATCGGTGATGAGGGCCCTCTGGCGTCCGGCCCTAACTGCTGGGCTCACCACATTTTCTGATGTGCGCCCACTTGTGCGATGACACTCCTGCCAGGTTCCCATCCCCATGCAGATTTGGGCCTTCTGTTCTGAGGTGCCAACGGCTGGCTTGCTCACAGTGTCAGGATGTGGGCCCTCTGCTGTGAGTTCACTCCGGCATGCATCCCATAGCCTCGGTGCTCTGGGCCACCTGCTTGGAGCTTCCAACTGCAGGATTCCTTACCTTTTTTCTTCTATGGGCCGTGTGTTGTGAGACACTTCCTGCCTGCCTCACTCTGAGCCCCTTGTTGATGTGGGTCTTCTGGTTTGAGGCCACATGTGGTGGGTTCCTTGCCTTTCAATGATGTGGCCCCACTGGTGTGAGCACACTCCTGCCTGGTTCGCATCCCCTTGGTGATGTGGGCCCTCTGGTGAGAATCTGATCCGGGTTGGGTTCCTCACACTTCCGTGAGCTTGGCCCTCAGCTCTGAGGTCACTCCTGCCTGGCTGGCACACCCCGCCTTGGCGACGTCGGCCCTCTGGTGGCAGTTGGAGCCTGCTGGGAGCCTCCTCCCCTCAGTGATCAGAGCCCTTTGGCGTCAGGCCCTAACTGCTGGGTACCCACATTTTCTAATACGTACTAAGTGGTGCGAGGATACGCCTGCCACGTTCCCATCCCCATGGGGATGTGGGCGTTCTGCTCTGAGGTCCCAACGGCTGGGTTGCTCACAGTTTCATGATGTGGGCCCTCTGCTGTGAGTTCACTTTGGCCTGGATCCCATAGACTCGGTGCTCTGGGCCTCCTGCTGCGAGGTTCCAACTGCTGGATTCCTCACATTTTTTAATCTATGGGCCCTGTGTTGTTAGGCTAGTCCTGCCTGCCTCACTCCGAGCCCCTTGGAGATGTGGTTCCTCTGGTTTAGGCCACATGGTCTGGGTCCCTCACCTTTCCATTATTTGGCCACACTGGTGTGAGTATACTTCTGCCTGGTTCCGATCCCCTTGGTGATGCGGGCCCTCTGGTGAGAGTCTTATCCTGGCTGGGTTCCTCACCCTTCTGTGACCTATGCCCTCTGCTGTGATGTCACTCCTGCCTGGCTGGCGCACGTCACCTTGGCGACGTGGGCCCTCAGTTGGGATTTGGTGTCTGCTGGGAGTTTCCTGCCTTCGGTAATGAGGGCCCTCTGGCGTCAGGCCTTAAATCCTGGGCTCCCAAACTTTTCTGATGTGTGCCCTGTGGTGCGAGTACACTCCTGCCAGGTTCCCAACCCCATGGCAATGTGGGCCTTCTGCTCTGTGGACCCAATGGCTGGGCTATTCACAGTTTCATGATGAGGGCCCTCTTTTGTGAGTTCACACCGGCCGGGATCCCATAGCCTCGTTGTTCCTTGCCGCCTGCTGGGATGTTCCAACTGCGGGATTCCTCACCTTTTTTATTCTATGGGCCCTCTGTTTTGAGACTACTCCTGCCTGCCTCCCTCCCAGCCCCTTGGTGATGTGTGTCCTCTGGTTTGAGGCCACATGTGGTGGTTTCCTCGCCTTTCAATGATGTGGCCCCACTGGACTGAGAACACTCCTGCCTGGTTCCCATCCTCTTGGTGATGTGGGCCCTCTGGTGAGAGTCTGATCCTGGTTGGGTTCCTCACACTTCCGTGAACTTGGCCCTCTGCTCTGAGGTCACTCCTGCCTGGCTGGCACACCCCGCCTTGGTGACGTCGGCCCTCTGGTGGCAGTTGGAGCGTGCTGGGAGCCTCCTTCCCTCAGTAATGAGGGCCCTTTGGCGTCAGGCCCTAACTGCTGTGTACCCACATTTTCTAATACGTACTAAGTGGTGCGAGGACACTCCTGCCAGGTTCCCATCCCCGTGGGGATGTGGGACTTCTGCTCTGATGTCCAAACGGCTGGGTTGCTCAAAGTTTCATGATGTGGGCCCTCTGCTGTGAGTGCACTGCGGCCTGGATCCCATAGACTGGGTGCTCTGGGCCACCTGCTGGGAGGTTCGAACTGTTGGATTCCTCACATTTTTTATTCTATGGGCCCTGCGTTGTGAGGCTAGTCCTGCCTGCCTCACTCTGAACCCCTTGGAGATGTGGATCCTCTGGTTTAGGCCACGTGTTCTGGGTTCCTCACCTTTCTATGATTTGGCCACACTGGTGTGAGGCCACTCTTGCCTGGATCCGATCCCCTTGGTGATGCGGGCCCTCTGGTGAGACTCTTATCCTGGCTGGGTGCCTCACCCTTCTGGGACGTATGCCCTCTGCTGTGAGGTCACTCCTGCCTGGCTGGCGCACGTCACCTTGGCGACGTGGGCCCTCAGTTGGGAGTTGGTGCCTGCTGGGAGTCTCCTCCCCTCGGTAATGAGGGCCCTCTGACGTCAGGCCCTAACTCCTGGGCTCCCATACTTTTCTGATGTGTGCCCTCTGGTGGGAGTACACTCCTGCCAGGTTCCCAACCCCATGGGAATGTGGGCCTTCTTCTCTGTGGTCCCAACCGCTGGGTTGTTCACAGTTTCGTGATGAGGGCCTTCTGCTGTGAGTTCACACCAGCCGGGATCCCATAGCCTCGCTGCTCCTTGCCGCCTGCTGGGAGGTTCCAACTGCGGGTTACCTCACCTTTTTTATTTTATGGCCCTCTGTTTGAGACACCTCCTGCCTGCCTCACTCTGAGCCCCTTGTTGATGTGGGTCCTCTGGTTTAGGCCATATATTCTGGGTCCCTCACTTTTCTACGATTTGGCCACACTGGTGTGAGGCCACTCCTGCCTGGTTCTGATCCCCTTGGTGATGTGGGCCCTCTGGTGAGAGTCTTATCCTGGCTGGGTTCCTCCCCCTTCTGTGACATAGGCCCTCTGCTGTGAGGTCACTCCTGCCTGGCTAACGCACATCACCTTGGAGACGTGGGCCCTCAGGTGGGAGTTGGTGCCTTCTAGGAGTCTGCTCCCCTCGGTAATTAGGGCCGTCTGGCGTCAGGCCCTAACTCTTGGGCTCCCAAAATTTTCTGATGTGTGCCCTGTGGTGCGAGTACACTCCTGCCAGGTTCCCAAACCCATGGGAATGTGGGCCTTCTGTTCTGTGGTCCCAACAGCTGTGTTGTTCACAGTTTCATGATGAGGGTCCTCTGTTGTGAGTTCACAACGGCCGGGACCCCATAGCCTCGCTGCTCCTTGCTGCATGCTAGGAGGTTCCAACTGCGGGATTCCTCACCTTTTTTATTCTATGGGTCCTCTGTTTTGAGGCTCCTCCTGCCTGCCTCACTCCGAGCCCCTTGGAGATGTGGGTCCTCTTGTTTAGGCCACATGTTCTGGGTTCCTCACCTTTCTATGATTTGGCCACACTGGTGTGAGGCCACTCCTGCCTGGATCAGATCTCCTTGGTGATGTGGGCCCTCTGGTGAGAGTCTGATCCTGGCTGGGTTCCTCACTCTTCTGTGAGGTGGGCCCTCTGCTGTGAGGTAACTCCTGCCTGGCTTGCTCCCGTTGCCCTGGTGACGTCGGACTTCTGGTGGCAGTTGGAGCCTTCTTGTACCCTCCTCTCCAAGGTGATGAGGGCCCTCTTGCGTCAGGCTCTAACTGCTGGGCTCCCCACGATTTCTGATGTGAGCCCAGTGATGCCAGGACACTCCTGTAAGGTTCCAATACTCATGGGGATGTGTGCCTTCTGCTCTGTGGTCGCAACGCCTGGGTTGCTCACAGTTTCGTTATGTTGGCACTCCGGTGTTAGTTCACTCAGGCCTAGATCCCATAGCCTCTGTGCTCTGGGCCGCCTGCTGGGAGGTTCCAACTGCTGGATTCCTCACCTTTCTTATACTTTGGGCCCTGTGTGGTGAAGCTCCTCCTGCCTGCCTCACACCGAGCCCCTTGGTGATGTGGGTCTTCTGGTTTGAGACCACGTGTGCCGTTTGTCTCACCTTTTAGGGATGTGGCCCTACTGGTGTGAGGACACTCCTGACTGGTTCCCATCCCCTTGTTGATGTGGGCCCTCTGGTGAGAGTCTGATCCTGGCTTGATTCCTCACACTTCTGTGAGGCGGGCCCTCTGCTGTGAGGTCACACCTGCCTGGCTGGCACACGACGCCTTGGCCACATGGGCCCTCTGGTTGCAGTTGGAGCGTGCTGGGAACCTCCTCCCATCGGTGATGAGGGCCCTCTGGCGTCCGGCCCTAACTGCTGGGCTCACCACATTTTCTGATGTGCGCCCACTTGTGCGATGACACTCCTGCCAGGTTCCCATCCCCATGCAGATTTGGGCCTTCTGTTCTGAGGTGCCAACGGCTGGCTTGCTCACAGTGTCAGGATGTGGGCCCTCTGCTGTGAGTTCACTCCGGCATGCATCCCATAGCCTCGGTGCTCTGGGCCACCTGCTTGGAGCTTCCAACTGCAGGATTCCTTACCTTTTTTCTTCTATGGGCCGTGTGTTGTGAGACACTTCCTGCCTGCCTCACTCTGAGCCCCTTGTTGATGTGGGTCTTCTGGTTTGAGGCCACATGTGGTGGGTTCCTTGCCTTTCAATGATGTGGCCCCACTGGTGTGAGTACACTCCTGCCTGGTTCGCATCCCCTTGGTGATGTGGGCCCTCTGGTGAGAATCTGATCCGGGTTGGGTTCCTCACACTTCCGTGAGCTTGGCCCTCAGCTCTGAGGTCACTCCTGCCTGGCTGGCACACCCCGCCTTGGCGACGTCGGCCCTCTGGTGGCAGTTGGAGCCTGCTGGGAGCCTCCTCCCCTCAGTGATCAGAGCCCTTTGGCGTCAGGCCCTAACTGCTGGGTACCCACATTTTCTAATACGTACTAAGTGGTGCGAGGATACGCCTGCCACGTTCCCATCCCCATGGGGATGTGGGCGTTCTGCTCTGAGGTCCCAGCGGCTGGGTTGCTCACAGTTTCATGATGTGGGCCCTCTGCTGTGAGTTCACTTTGGCCTGGATCCCATAGACTCGGTGCTCTGGGCCTCCTGCTGCGAGGTTCCAACTGCTGGATTCCTCACATTTTTTAATCTATGGGCCCTGTGTTGTTAGGCTAGTCCTGCCTGCCTCACTCCGAGCCCCTTGGAGATGTGGTTCCTCTGGTTTAGGCCACATGGTCTGGGTCCCTCACCTTTCCATTATTTGGCCACACTGGTGTGAGTATACTTCTGCCTGGTTCCGATCCCCTTGGTGATGCGGGCCCTCTGGTGAGAGTCTTATCCTGGCTGGGTTCCTCACCCTTCTGTGACGTATGCCCTCTGCTGTGATGTCACTCCTGCCTGGCTGGCGCACGTCACCTTGGCGACGTGGGCCCTCAGTTGGGATTTGGTGTCTGCTGGGAGTTTCCTCCCTTCGGTAATGAGGGCCCTCTGGCGTCAGGCCTTAAATCCTGGGCTCCCAAACTTTTCTGATGTGTGCCTGTGGTGCGAGTACACTCCTGCCAGGTTCCCAACCCCATGGCAATGTGGGCCTTCTGCTCTGTGGACCCAATGGCTGGGCTATTCACAGTTTCATGATGAGGGCCCTCTTTTGTGAGTTCACACCGGCCGGGATCCCATAGCCTCGTTGTTCCTTGCCGCCTGCTGGGATGTTCCAACTGCGGGATTCCTCACCTTTTTTATTCTATGGGCCCTCTGTTTTGAGACTACTCCTGCCTGCCTCCCTCCCAGCCCCTTGGTGATGTGTGTCCTCTGGTTTGAGGCCACATGTGGTGGTTTCCTCACCTTTCAATGATGTGGCCCCACTGGACTGAGAACACTCCTGCCTGGTTCCCATCCTCTTGGTGATGTGGGCCCTCTGGTGAGAGTCTGATCCTGGTTGGGTTCCTCACACTTCCGTGAACTTGGCCCTCTGCTCTGAGGTCACTCCTGCCTGGCTGGCACACCCCGCCTTGGTGACGTCGGCCCTCTGGTGGCAGTTGGAGCGTGCTGGGAGCCTCCTTCCCTCAGTAATGAGGGCCCTTTGGCGTCAGACCCTAACTGCTGTGTGCCCACATTTTCTAATTCGTACTAAGTGGTGCGAGGACACTCCTGCCAGGTTCCCATCCCCGTGGGGATGTGGGACTTCTGCTCTGATGTCCAAACGGCTGGGTTGCTCAAAGTTTCATGATGTGGGCCCTCTGCTGTGAGTGCACTGCGGCCTGGATCCCATAGACTGGGTGCTCTGGGCCACCTGCTGGGAGGTTCGAACTGTTGGATTCCTCACATTTTTTATTCTATGGGCCCTGCGTTGTGAGGCTAGTCCTGCCTGCCTCACTCTGAACCCCTTGGAGATGTGGATCCTCTGGTTTAGGCCACGTGTTCTGGGTTCCTCACCTTTCTATGATTTGGCCACACTGGTGTGAGGTCACTCTTGCCTGGATCTGATCCCCTTGGTGATGCGGGCCCTCTGGTGAGACTCTTATCCTGGCTGGGTGCCTCACCCTTCTGGGACGTATGCCCTCTGCTGTGAGGTCACTCCTGCCTGGCTGGCGCACGTCACCTTGGCGACGTGGGCCCTCAGTTGGGAGTTGGTGCCTGCTGGGAGTCTCCTCCCCTCGGTAATGAGGGCCCTCTGACGTCAGGCCCTAACTCCTGGGCTCCCATACTTTTCTGATGTGTGCCCTCTGGTGGGAGTACACTCCTGCCAGGTTCCCAACCCCATGGGAATGTGGGCCTTCTTCTCTGTGGTCCCAACCGCTGGGTTGTTCACAGTTTCGTGATGAGGGCCTTCTGTTGTGAGTTCACACCGGCCGGGATCCCATAGCCTCGCTGCTCCTTGCCGCCTGCTGGGAGGTTCCAACTGCGGGTTACCTCACCTTTTTTATTTTATGGCCCTCTGTTTGAGACACCTCCTGCCTGCCTCACTCTGAGCCCCTTGTTGATGTGGGTCCTCTGGTTTAGGCCATATGTTCTGGGTTCCTCACTTTTCTACGATTTGGCCACACTGGTGTGAGGCCACTCCTGCCTGGTTCTGATCCCCTTGGTGATGTGGGCCCTCTGGTGAGAGTCTTATCCTGGCTGGGTTCCTCCCCCTTCTGTGACATAGGCCCTCTGCTGTGAGGTCACTCCTGCCTGGCTAACGCACATCACCTTGGAGACGTGGGCCCTCAGGTGGGAGTTGGTGCCTTCTAGGAGTCTGCTCCCCTCGGTAATTAGGGCCGTCTGGCGTCAGGCCCTAACTCCTGGGCTCCCAAAATTTTCTGATGTGTGCCCTGTGGTGCGAGTACACTCCTGCCAGGTTCCCAACCCCATGGGAATGTGGGCCTTCTGTTCTGTGGTCCCAACAGCTGTGTTGTTCACAGTTTCATGATGAGGGTCCTCTGTTGTGAGTTCACAACGGCCGGGACCCCATAGCCTCGCTGCTCCTTGCTGCATGCTAGGAGGTTCCAACTGCGGGATTCCTCACCTTTTTTATTCTATGGGTCCTCTGTTTTGAGGCTCCTCCTGCCTGCCTCACTCCGAGTCCCTTGGAGATGTGGGTCCTCTTGTTTAGGCCACATGTTCTGGGTTCCTCACCTTTCTATGATTTGGCCACACTGGTGTGAGGCCACTCCTGCCTGGATCAGATCCCCTTGGTGATGTGGGCCCTCTGGTGAGAGTCTGATCCTGGCTGGGTTCCTCACTCTTCTGTGAGGTGGGCCCTCTGCTGTGAGGTAACTCCTGCCTGGCTTGCTCCCGTTGCCCTGGTGACGTCGGACTTCTGGTGGCAGTTGGAGCCTTCTTGTACCCTCCTCTCCAAGGTGATGAGGACCCTCTTGCGTCAGGCTCTAACTGCTGGGCTCCCCACGATTTCTGATGTGAGCCCAGTGATGCCAGGACACTCCTGTAAGGTTCCAATACTCATGGGGATGTGTGCCTTCTGCTCTGTGGTCGCAACGCCTGGGTTGCTCACAGTTTCGTTATGTTGGCGCTCCGGTGTTAGTTCACTCAGGCCTAGATCCCATAGCCTCTGTGCTCTGGGCCGCCTGCTGGGAGGTTCCAACTGCTGGATTCCTCACCTTTCTTATACTTTGGGCCCTGTGTGGTGAAGCTCCTCCTGCCTGCCTCACACCGAGCCCCTTGGTGATGTAGGTCTTCTGGTTTGAGACCACGTGTGCCGTTTGTCTCACCTTTTAGGGATGTGGCCCTACTGGTGTGAGGACACTCCTGACTGGTTCCCATCCCCTTGTTGATGTGGGCCCTCTGGTGAGAGTCTGATCCTGGCTTGATTCCTCACACTTCTGTGAGGCGGGCCCTCTTCTGTGGGGTCACACCTGCCTGGCTGGCACACGACGCCTTGGCCACATGGGCCCTCTGGTTGCAGTTGGAGCGTGCTGGGAACCTCCTCCCATCGGTGATGAGGGCCCTCTGGCGTCCGGCCCTAACTGCTGGGCTCACCACATTTTCTGATGTGCGCCCACTTGTGCGATGACACTCCTGCCAGGTTCCCATCCCCATGCAGATTTGGGCCTTCTGTTCTGAGGTGCCAACGGCTGGCTTGCTCACAGTGTCAGGATGTGGGCCCTCTGCTGTGAGTTCACTCCGGCATGCATCCCATAGCCTCGGTGCTCTGGGCCACCTGCTTGGAGCTTCCAACTGCAGGATTCCTTACCTTTTTTCTTCTATGGGCCGTGTGTTGTGAGACACTTCCTGCCTGCCTCACTCTGAGCCCCTTGTTGATGTGGGTCTTCTGGTTTGAGGCCACATGTGGTGGGTTCCTTGCCTTTCAATGATGTGGCCCCACTGGTGTGAGCACACTCCTGCCTGGTTCGCATCCCCTTGGTGATGTGGGCCCTCTGGTGAGAATCTGATCCGGGTTGGGTTCCTCACACTTCCGTGAGCTTGGCCCTCAGCTCTGAGGTCACTCCTGCCTGGCTGGCACACCCCGCCTTGGCGACGTCGGCCCTCTGGTGGCAGTTGGAGCCTGCTGGGAGCCTCCTCCCCTCAGTGATCAGAGCCCTTTGGCGTCAGGCCCTAACTGCTGGGTACCCACATTTTCTAATACGTACTAAGTGGTGCGAGGATACGCCTGCCACGTTCCCATCCCCATGGGGATGTGGGCGTTCTGCTCTGAGGTCCCAACGGCTGGGTTGCTCACAGTTTCATGATGTGGGCCCTCTGCTGTGAGTTCACTTTGGCCTGGATCCCATAGACTCGGTGCTCTGGGCCTCCTGCTGCGAGGTTCCAACTGCTGGATTCCTCACATTTTTTAATCTATGGGCCCTGTGTTGTTAGGCTAGTCCTGCCTGCCTCACTCCGAGCCCCTTGGAGATGTGGTTCCTCTGGTTTAGGCCACATGGTCTGGGTCCCTCACCTTTCCATTATTTGGCCACACTGGTGTGAGTATACTTCTGCCTGGTTCCGATCCCCTTGGTGATGCGGGCCCTCTGGTGAGAGTCTTATCCTGGCTGGGTTCCTCACCCTTCTGTGACGTATGCCCTCTGCTGTGATGTCACTCCTGCCTGGCTGGCGCACGTCACCTTGGCGACGTGGGCCCTCAGTTGGGATTTGGTGTCTGCTGGGAGTTTCCTCCCTTCGGTAATGAGGGCCCTCTGGCGTCAGGCCTTAAATCCTGGGCTCCCAAACTTTTCTGATGTGTGCCCTGTGGTGCGAGTACACTCCTGCCAGGTTCCCAACCCCATGGCAATGTGGGCCTTCTGCTCTGTGGACCCAATGGCTGGGCTATTCACAGTTTCATGATGAGGGCCCTCTTTTGTGAGTTCACACCGGCCGGGATCCCATAGCCTCGTTGTTCCTTGCCGCCTGCTGGGATGTTCCAACTGCGGGATTCCTCACCTTTTTTATTCTATGGGCCCTCTGTTTTGAGACTACTCCTGCCTGCCTCCCTCCCAGCCCCTTGGTGATGTGTGTCCTCTGGTTTGAGGCCACATGTGGTGGTTTCCTCGCCTTTCAATGATGTGGCCCCACTGGACTGAGAACACTCCTGCCTGGTTCCCATCCTCTTGGTGATGTGGGCCCTCTGGTGAGAGTCTGATCCTGGTTGGGTTCCTCACACTTCCGTGAACTTGGCCCTCTGCTCTGAGGTCACTCCTGCCTGGTTGGCACACCCCCCGCCTTGGTGACGTCGGCCCTCTGGTGGCAGTTGGAGCGTGCTGGGAGCCTCCTTCCCTCAGTAATGAGGGCCCTTTGGCGTCAGGCCCTAACTGCTGTGTACCCACATTTTCTAATACGTACTAAGTGGTGCGAGGACACTCCTGCCAGGTTCCCATCCCCGTGGGGATGTGGGACTTCTGCTCTGATGTCCAAACGGCTGGGTTGCTCAAAGTTTCATGATGTGGGCCCTCTGCTGTGAGTGCACTGCGGCCTGGATGCCATAGACTGGGTGCTCTGGGCCACCTGCTGGGAGGTTCGAACTGTTGGATTCCTCACATTTTTTATTCTATGGGCCCTGCGTTGTGAGGCTAGTCCTGCCTGCCTCACTCTGAACCCCTTGGAGATGTGGATCCTATGGTTTAGGCCACGTGTTCTGGGTTCCTCACCTTTCTATGATTTGGCCACACTGGTGTGAGGCCACTCTTGCCTGGATCCGATCCCCTTGGTGATGCGGGCCCTCTGGTGAGACTCTTATCCTGGCTGGGTGCCTCACCCTTCTGGGACGTATGCCCTCTGCTGTGAGGTCACTCCTGCCTGGCTGGCGCACGTCACCTTGGCGACGTGGGCCCTCAGTTGGGAGTTGGTGCCTGCTGGGAGTCTCCTCCCCTCGGTAATGAGGGCCCTCTGACGTCAGGCCCTAACTCCTGGGCTCCCATACTTTTCTGATGTGTGCCCTCTGGTGGGAGTACATTCCTGCCACGTTCCCAAACCCATGGGAATGTGGGCCTTCTGTTCTGTGGTCCCAACAGCTGTGTTGTTCACAGTTTCGTGATGAGGGTCCTCTGTTGTGAGTTCACAACGGCCGGGACCCCATAGCCTCGCTGCTCCTTGCTGCATGCTAGGAGGTTCCAACTGCGGGATTCCTCACCTTTTTTATTCTATGGGTCCTCTGTTTTGAGGCTCCTCCTGCCTGCCTCACTCCGAGCCCCTTGGGGATGTGGGTCCTCTTGTTTAGGCCACATGTTCTGGGTTCCTCACCTTTCTATGATTTGGCCACACTGGTGTGAGGCCACTCCTGCCTGGATCAGATCCCCTTGGTGATGTGGGCCCTCTCGTGAGAGTCTGATCCTGGCTGGGTTCCTCACTCTTCTGTGAGGTGGGCCCTCTGCTGTGAGGTAACTCCTGCCTGGCTTGCTCCCGTTGCCCTGGTGACGTCGGACTTCTGGTGGCAGTTGGAGCCTTCTTGTACCCTCCTCTCCAAGGTGATGAGGGCCCTCTTGCGTCAGGCTCTAACTGCTGGGCTCCCCACGATTTCTGATGTGAGCCCAGTGATGCCAGGACACTCCTGTAAGGTTCCAATACTCATGGGGATGTGTGCCTTCTGCTCTGTGGTCGCAACGCCTGGGTTGCTCACAGTTTCGTTATGTTGGCACTCCGGTGTTAGTTCACTCAGGCCTAGATCCCATAGCCTCTGTGCTCTGGGCCGCCTGCTGGGAGGTTCCAACTGCTGGATTCCTCACCTTTCTTATACTTTGGGCCCTGTGTGGTGAAGCTCCTCCTGCCTGCCTCACACCGAGCCCCTTGGTGATGTAGGTCTTCTGGTTTGAGACCACGTGTGCCGTTTGTCTCACCTTTTAGGGATGTGGCCCTACTGGTGTGAGGACACTCCTGACTGGTTCCCATCCCCTTGTTGATGTGGGCCCTCTGGTGAGAGTCTGATCCTGGCTTGATTCCTCACACTTCTGTGAGGCGGGCCCTCTGCTGTGAGGTCACACCTGCCTGGCTGGCACACGACGCCTTGGCCACATGGGCCCTCTGGTTGCAGTTGGAGCATGCTGGGAACCTCCTCCCATCGGTGATGAGGGCCCTCTGGCGTCCGGCCCTAACTGCCTGGCTCACCACATTTTCTGATGTGCGCCCACTTGTGCGATGACACTCCTGCCAGGTTCCCATCCCCATGCAGATTTGGGCCTTCTGTTCTGAGGTGCCAACGGCTGGCTTGCTCACAGTGTCAGGATGTGGGCCCTCTGCTGTGAGTTCACTCCGGCATGCATCCCATAGCCTCGGTGCTCTGGGCCACCTGCTTGGAGCTTCCAACTGCAGGATTCCTTACCTTTTTTCTTCTATGGGCCGTGTGTTGTGAGACACTTCCTGCCTGCCTCACTCTGAGCCCCTTGTTGATGTGGGTCTTCTGGTTTGAGGCCACATGTGGTGGGTTCCTTGCCTTTCAATGATGTGGCCCCACTGGTGTGAGCACACTCCTGCCTGGTTCGCATCCCCTTGGTGATGTGGGCCCTCTGGTGAGAATCTGATCCGGGTTGGGTTCCTCACACTTCCGTGAGCTTGGCCCTCAGCTCTGAGGTCACTCCTGACTGGCTGGCACACCCCGCCTTGGCGACGTCGGCCCTCTGGTGGCAGTTGGAGCCTGCTGGGAGCCTCCTCCCCTCAGTGATGAGAGCCCTTTGGCATCAGGCCCTATCTGCTGGGTACCCACATTTTCTAATACGTACTAAGTGGTGCGAGGATACGCCTGCCACGTTCCCATCCCCATGGGGATGTGGGCGTTCTGCTCTGAGGTCCCAACGGCTCGGTTGCTCACAGTTTCATGATGTGGGCCCTCTGCTGTGAGTTCACTTTGGCCTGGATCCCATAGACTCGGTGCTCTGGGCCTCCTGCTGCGAGGTTCTAACTGCTGGATTCCTCACATTTTTTAATCTATGGGCCCTGTGTTGTTAGGCTAGTCCTGCCTGCCTCACTCCGAGCCCCTTGGAGATGTGGTTCCTCTGGTTTAGGCCACATGGTCTGGGTCCCTCACCTTTCCATTATTTGGCCACACTGGTGTGAGTATACTTCTGCCTGGTTCCGATCCCCTTGGTGATGCGGGCCCTCTGGTGAGAGTCTTATCCTGGCTGGGTTCCTCACCCTTCTGTGACGTATGCCCTCTGCTGTGATGTCACTCCTGCCTGGCTGGCGCACGTCACCTTGGCGACGTGGGCCCTCAGTTGGGATTTGGTGTCTGCTGGGAGTTTCCTCCCTTCGGTAATGAGGGCCCTCTGGCGTCAGGCCTTAAATCCTGGGCTCCCAAACTTTTCTGATGTGTGCCCTGTGGTGCGAGTACACTCCTGCCAGGTTCCCAACCCCATGGCAATGTGGGCCTTCTGCTCTGTGGACCCAATGGCTGGGCTATTCACAGTTTCATGATGAGGGCCCTCTTTTGTGAGTTCACACCGGCCGGGATCCCATAGCCTCGTTGTTCCTTGCCGCCTGCTGGGATGTTCCAACTGCGGGATTCCTCACCTTTTTTATTCTATGGGCCCTCTGTTTTGAGACTACTCCTGCCTGCCTCCCTCCCAGCCCCTTGGTGATGTGTGTCCTCTGGTTTGAGGCCACATGTGGTGGTTTCCTCGCCTTTCAATGATGTGGCCCCACTGGACTGAGAACACTCCAGCCTGGTTCCCATCCTCGGTGATGTGGGCCCTCTGGTGAGAGTCTGGTCCTGGTTGGGTTCCTCACACTTCCGTGGACTTGGCCCTCTGCTCTGAGGTCACTCCTGCCTGGCTGGCACACCCCGCCTTGGTGACGTCGGCCCTCTGGTGGCAGTTGGAGCGTGCTGGGAGCCTCCTTCCCTCAGTAATGAGGGCCCTTTGGCGTCAGGCCCTAACTGCTGTGTACCCACATTTTCTAATACGTACTAAGTGGTGCGAGGACACTCCTGCCAGGTTCCCATCCCCGTGGGGATGTGGGTCTTCTGCTCTGATGTCCAAACGGCTGGGTTGCTCAAAGTTTCATGATGTGGGCCCTCTGCTGTGTGTGCACTGCGGCCTGGATCCCATAGACTGGGTGCTCTGGGCCACCTGCTGGGAGGTTCGAACTGTTGGATTCCTCACATTTTTTATTCTATGGGCCCTGCGTTGTGAGGCTAGTCCTGCCTGCCTCACTCTGAACCCCTTGGAGATGTGGATCCTCTGGTTTAGGCCACGTGTTCTGGGTTCCTCACCTTTCTATGATTTGGCCACACTGGTGTGAGGCCACTCTTGCCTGGATCCGATCCCCTTGGTGATGCGGGCCCTCTGGTGAGACTCTTATCCTGGCTGGGTGCCTCACCCTTCTGGGACGTATGCCCTCTGCTGTGAGGTCACTCCTGCCTGGCTGGCGCACGTCACCTTGGCGACGTGGGCCCTCAGTTGGGAGTTGGTGCCTGCTGGGAGTCTCCTCCCCTCGGTAATGAGGGCCCTCTGACGTCAGGCCCTAACTCCTGGGCTCCCATACTTTTCTGATGTGTGCCCTCTGGTGGGAGTACACTCCTGCCAGGTTCCCAACCCCATGGGAATGTGGGCCTTCTTCTCTGTGGTCCCAACCGCTGGGTTGTTCACAGTTTCGTGATGAGGGCCTTCTGTTGTGAGTTCACACCGGCCGGGATCCCATAGCCTCGCTGCTCCTTGCCGCCTGCTGGGAGGTTCCAACTGCGGGTTACCTCACCTTTTTTATTTTATGGCCCTCTGTTTGAGACACCTCCTGCCTGCCTCACTCTGAGCCCCTTGTTGATGTGGGTCCTCTGGTTTAGGCCATATGTTCTGGGTCCCTCACTTTTCTACGATTTGGCCACACTGGTGTGAGGCCACTCCTGCCTGGTTCTGATCCCCTTGGTGATGTGGGCCCTCTGGTGAGAGTCTTATCCTGGCTGGGTTCCTCCCCCTTCTGTGACATAGGCCCTCTGCTGTGAGGTCACTCCTGCCTGGCTAACGCACATCACCTTGGAGACGTGGGCCCTCAGGTGGGAGTTGGTGCCTTCTAGGAGTCTGCTCCCCTCGGTAATTAGGGCCGTCTGGCGTCAGGCCCTAACTCCTGGGCTCCCAAAATTTTCTGATGTGTGCCCTGTGGTGCGAGTACACTCCTGCCAGGTTCCCAACCCCATGGGAATGTGGGCCTTCTGTTCTGTGGTCCCAACATCTGTGTTGTTCACAGTTTCATGATGAGGGTCCTCTGTTGTGAGTTCACAACGGCCGGGACCCCATAGCCTCGCTGCTCCTTGCTGCATGCTAGGAGGTTCCAACTGCGGGATTCCTCACCTTTTTAATTCTATGGGTCCTCTGTTTTGAGGCTCCTCCTGCCTGCCTCACTCCGAGCCCCTTGGAGATGTGGGTCCTCTTGTTTAGGCCACATGTTCTGGGTTCCTCACCTTTCTATGATTTGGCCACACTGGTGTGAGGCCACTCCTGCCTGGATCAGATCCCCTTGGTGATGTGGGCCCTCTGGTGAGAGTCTGATCCTGGCTGGGTTCCTCACTCTTCTGTGAGGTGGGCCCTCTGCTGTGAGGTAACTCCTGCCTGGCTTGCTCCCGTTGCCCTGGTGACGTCGGACTTCTGGTGGCAGTTGGAGCCTTCTTGTACCCTCCTCTCCAAGGTGATGAGGGCCCTCTTGCGTCAGGCTCTAACTGCTGGGCTCCCCACGATTTCTGATGTGAGCCCAGTGATGCCAGGACACTCCTGTAAGATTCCAATACTCATGGGGATGTGTGCCTTCTGCTCTGTGGTCGCAACGCCTGGGTTGCTCACAGTTTCGTTATGTTGGCACTCCGGTGTTAGTTCACTCAGGCCTAGATCCCATAGCCTCTGTGCTCTGGGCCGCCTGCTGGGAGGTTCCAACTGCTGGATTCCTCACCTTTCTTATACTTTGGGCCCTGTGTGGTGAAGCTCCTCCTGCCTGCCTCACACCGAGCCCCTTGGTGATGTAGGTCTTCTGGTTTGAGACCACGTGTGCCGTTTGTCTCACCTTTTAGGGATGTGGCCCTACTGGTGTGAGGACACTCCTGACTGGTTCCCATCCCCTTGTTGATGTGGGCCCTCTGGTGAGAGTCTGATCCTGGCTTGATTCCTCACACTTCTGTGAGGCGGGCCCTCTGCTGTGAGGTCACACCTGCCTGGCTGGCACACGACGCCTTGGCCACATGGGCCCTCTGGTTGCAGTTGGAGCGTGCTGGGAACCTCCTCCCATCGGTGATGAGGGCCCTCTGGCGTCCGGCCCTAACTGCTGGGCTCACCACATTTTCTGATGTGCGCCCACTTGTGCGATGACACTCCTGCCAGGTTCCCATCCCCATGCAGATTTGGGCCTTCTGTTCTGAGGTGCCAACGGCTGGCTTGCTCACAGTGTCAGGATGTGGGCCCTCTGCTGTGAGTTCACTCCGGCATGCATCCCATAGCCTCGGTGCTCTGGGCCACCTGCTTGGAGCTTCCAACTGCAGGATTCCTTACCTTTTTTCTTCTATGGGCCGTGTGTTGTGAGACACTTCCTGCCTGCCTCACTCTGAGCCCCTTGTTGATGTGGGTCTTCTGGTTTGAGGCCACATGTGGTGGGTTCCTTGCCTTTCAATGATGTGGCCCCACTGGTGTGAGCACACTCCTGCCTGGTTCGCATCCCCTTGGTGATGTGGGCCCTCTGGTGAGAATCTGATCCGGGTTGGGTTCCTCACACTTCCGTGAGCTTGGCCCTCAGCTCTGAGGTCACTCCTGCCTGGCTGGCACACCCCGCCTTGGCGACGTCGGCCCTCTGGTGGCAGTTGGAGCCTGCTGGGAGCCTCCTCCCCTCAGTGATCAGAGCCCTTTGGCGTCAGGCCCTAACTGCTGGGTACCCACATTTTCTAATACGTACTAAGTGGTGCGAGGATACGCCTGCCACGTTCCCATCCCCATGGGGATGTGGGCGTTCTGCTCTGAGGTCCCAACGGCTGGGTTGCTCACAGTTTCATGATGTGGGCCCTCTGCTGTGAGTTCACTTTGGCCTGGATCCCATAGACTCGGTGCTCTGGGCCTCCTGCTGCGAGGTTCCAACTGCTGGATTCCTCACATTTTTTAATCTATGGGCCCTGTGTTGTTAGGCTAGTCCTGCCTGCCTCACTCCGAGCCCCTTGGAGATGTGGTTCCTCTGGTTTAGGCCACATGGTCTGGGTCCCTCACCTTTCCATTATTTGGCCACACTGGTGTGAGTATACTTCTGCCTGGTTCCGATCCCCTTGGTGATGCGGGCCCTCTGGTGAGAGTCTTATCCTGGCTGGGTTCCTCACCCTTCTGTGACGTATGCCCTCTGCTGTGATGTCACTCCTGCCTGGCTGGCGCACGTCACCTTGGCGACGTGGGCCCTCAGTTGGGATTTGGTGTCTGCTGGGAGTTTCCTCCCTTCGGTAATGAGGGCCCTCTGGCGTCAGGCCTTAAATCCTGGGCTCCCAAACTTTTCTGATGTGTGCCCTGTGGTGCGAGTACACTCCTGCCAGGTTCCCAACCCCATGGCAATGTGGGCCTTCTGCTCTGTGGACCCAATGGCTGGGCTATTCACAGTTTCATGATGAGGGCCCTCTTTTGTGAGTTCACACCGGCCGGGATCCCATAGCCTCGTTGTTCCTTGCCGCCTGCTGGGATGTTCCAACTGCGGGATTCCTCACCTTTTTTATTCTATGGGCCCTCTGTTTTGAGACTACTCCTGCCTGCCTCCCTCCCAGCCCCTTGGTGATGTGTGTCCTCTGGTTTGAGGCCACATGTGGTGGTTTCCTCGCCTTTCAATGATGTGGCCCCACTGGACTGAGAACACTCCAGCCTGGTTCCCATCCTCTTGGTGATGTGGGCCCTCTGGTGAGAGTCTGATCCTGGTTGGGTTCCTCACACTTCCGTGAACTTGGCCCTCTGCTCTGAGGTCACTCCTGCCTGGCTGGCACACCCCGCCTTGGTGACGTCGGCCCTCTGGTGGCAGTTGGAGCATGCTGGGAGCCTCCTTCCCTCAGTAATGAGGGCCCTTTGGCGTCAGGCCCTAACTGCTGTGTACCCACATTTTCTAATACGTACTAAGTGGTGTGAGGACACTCCTGCCAGGTTCCCATCCCCGTGGGGATGTGGGACTTCTGCTCTGATGTCCAAACGGCTGGGTTGCTCAAAGTTTCATGATGTGGGCCCTCTGCTGTGAGTGCACTGCGGCCTGGATCCCATAGACTGGGTGCTCTGGGCCACCTGCTGGGAGGTTCGAACTGTTGGATTCCTCACATTTTTTATTCTATGGGCCCTGCGTTGTGAGGCTAGTCCTGCCTGCCTCACTCTGAACCCCTTGGAGATGTGGATCCTCTGGTTTAGGCCACGTGTTCTGGGTTCCTCACCTTTCTGTGATTTGGCCACACTGGTGTGAGGCCACTCTTGCCTGGATCCGATCCCCTTGGTGATGCGGGCCCTCTGGTGAGACTCTTATCCTGGCTGGGTGCCTCACCCTTCTGGGACGTATGCCCTCTGCTGTGAGGTCACTCCTGCCTGGCTGGCGCACGTCACCTTGGCGACGTGGGCCCTCAGTTGGGAGTTGGTGCCTGCTGGGAGTCTCCTCCCCTCGGTAATGAGGGCCCTCTGACGTCAGGCCCTAACTCCTGGGCTCCCATACTTTTCTGATGTGTGCCCTCTGGTGGGAGTACACTCCTGCCAGGTTCCCAACCCCATGGGAATGTGGGCCTTCTTCTCTGTGGTCCCAACCGCTGGGTTGTTCACAGTTTCGTGATGAGGGCCTTCTGTTGTGAGTTCACACCGGCCGGGATCCCATAGCCTCGCTGCTCCTTGCCGCCTGCTGGGAGGTTCCAACTGCGGGTTACCTCACCTTTTTTATTTTATGGCCCTCTGTTTGAGACACCTCCTGCCTGCCTCACTCTGAGCCCCTTGTTGATGTGGGTCCTCTGGTTTAGGCCATATGTTCTGGGTCCCTCACTTTTCTACGATTTGGCCACACTGGTGTGAGGCCACTCCTGCCTGGTTCTGATCCCCTTGGTGATGTGGGCCCTCTGGTGAGAGTCTTATCCTGGCTGGGTTCCTCCCCCTTCTGTGACATAGGCCCTCTGCTGTGAGGTCACTCCTGCCTGGCTAACGCACATCACCTTGGAGACGTGGGCCCTCAGGTGGGAGTTGGTGCCTTCTAGGAGTCTGCTCCCCTCGGTAATTAGGGCCGTCTGGCGTCAGGCCCTAACTCCTGGGCTCCCAAAATTTTCTGATGTGTGCCCTGTGGTGCGAGTACACTCCTGCCAGGTTCCCAACCCCATGGGAATGTGGGCCTTCTGTTCTGTGGTCCCAACAGCTGTGTTGTTCACAGTTTCATGATGAGGGTCCTCTGTTGTGAGTTCACAACGGCCGGGACCCCATAGCCTCGCTGCTCCTTGCTGCATGCTAGGAGGTTCCAACTGCGGGATTCCTCACCTTTTTAATTCTATGGGTCCTCTGTTTTGAGGCTCCTCCTGCCTGCCTCACTCCGAGCCCCTTGGAGATGTGGGTCCTCTTGTTTAGGCCACATGTTCTGGGTTCCTCACCTTTCTATGATTTGGCCACACTGGTGTGAGGCCACTCCTGCCTGGATCAGATCCCCTTGGTGATGTGGGCCCTCTGGTGAGAGTCTGATCCTGGCTGGGTTCCTCACTCTTCTGTGAGGTGGGCCCTCTGCTGTGAGGTAACTCCTGCCTGGCTTGCTCCCGTTGCCCTGGTGACGTCGGACTTCTGGTGGCAGTTGGAGCCTTCTTGTACCCTCCTCTCCAAGGTGATGAGGGCCCTCTTGCGTCAGGCTCTAACTGCTGGGCTCCCCACGATTTCTGATGTGAGCCCAGTGATGCCAGGACACTCCTGTAAGGTTCCAATACTCATGGGGATGTGTGCCTTCTGCTCTGTGGTCGCAACGCCTGGGTTGCTCACAGTTTCGTTATGTTGGCACTCCGGTGTTAGTTCACTCAGGCCTAGATCCCATAGCCTCTGTGCTCTGGGCCGCCTGCTGGGAGGTTCCAACTGCTGGATTCCTCACCTTTCTTATACTTTGGGCCCTGTGTGGTGAAGCTCCTCCTGCCTGCCTCACACCGAGCCCCTTGGTGATGTAGGTCTTCTGGTTTGAGACCACGTGTGCCGTTTGTCTCACCTTTTAGGGATGTGGCCCTACTGGTGTGAGGACACTCCTGACTGGTTCCCATCCCCTTGTTGATGTGGGCCCTCTGGTGAGAGTCTGATCCTGGCTTGATTCCTCACACTTCTGTGAGGCGGGCCCTCTGCTGTGAGGTCACACCTGCCTGGCTGGCACACGACGCCTTGGCCACATGGGCCCTCTGGTTGCAGTTGGAGCGTGCTGGGAACCTCCTCCCATCGGTGATGAGGGCCCTCTGGCGTCCGGCCCTAACTGCTGGGCTCACCACATTTTCTGATGTGCGCCCACTTGTGCGATGACACTCCTGCCAGGTTCCCATCCCCATGCAGATTTGGGCCTTCTGTTCTGAGGTGCCAACGGCTGGCTTGCTCACAGTGTCAGGATGTGGGCCCTCTGCTGTGAGTTCACTCCGGCATGCATCCCATAGCCTCGGTGCTCTGGGCCACCTGCTTGGAGCTTCCAACTGCAGGATTCCTTACCTTTTTTCTTCTATGGGCCGTGTGTTGTGAGACACTTCCTGCCTGCCTCACTCTGAGCCCCTTGTTGATGTGGGTCTTCTGGTTTGAGGCCACATGTGGTGGGTTCCTTGCCTTTCAATGATGTGGCCCCACTGGTGTGAGCACACTCCTGCCTGGTTCGCATCCCCTTGGTGATGTGGGCCCTCTGGTGAGAATCTGATCCGGGTTGGGTTCCTCACACTTCCGTGAGCTTGGCCCTCAGCTCTGAGGTCACTCCTGCCTGGCTGGCACACCCCGCCTTGGCGACGTCGGCCCTCTGGTGGCAGTTGGAGCCTGCTGGGAGCCTCCTCCCCTCAGTGATGAGAGCCCTTTGGCGTCAGGCCCTAACTGCTGGGTACCCACATTTTCTAATACGTACTAAGTGGTGCGAGGATACGCCTGCCACGTTCCCATCCCCATGGGGATGTGGGCGTTCTGCTCTGAGGTCCCAACGGCTGGGTTGCTCACAGTTTCATGATGTGGGCCCTCTGCTGTGAGTTCACTTTGGCCTGGATCCCATAGACTCGGTGCTCTGGGCCTCCTGCTGCGAGGTTCCAACTGCTGGATTCCTCACATTTTTTAATCTATGGGCCCTGTGTTGTTAGGCTAGTCCTGCCTGCCTCACTCCGAGCCCCTTGGAGATGTGGTTCCTCTGGTTTAGGCCACATGGTCTGGGTCCCTCACCTTTCCATTATTTGGCCACACTGGTGTGAGTATACTTCTGCCTGGTTCCGATCCCCTTGGTGATGCGGGCCCTCTGGTGAGAGTCTTATCCTGGCTGGGTTCCTCACCCTTCTGTGACCTATGCCCTCTGCTGTGATGTCACTCCTGCCTGGCTGGCGCACGTCACCTTGGCGACGTGGGCCCTCAGTTGGGATTTGGTGTCTGCTGGGAGTTTCCTCCCTTCGGTAATGAGGGCCCTCTGGCGTCAGGCCTTAAATCCTGGGCTCCCAAACTTTTCTGATGTGTGCCCTGTGGTGCGAGTACACTCCTGCCAGGTTCCCAACCCCATGGCAATGTGGGCCTTCTGCTCTGTGGACCCAATGGCTGGGCTATTCACAGTTTCATGATGAGGGCCCTCTTTTGTGAGTTCACACCGGCCGGGATCCCATAGCCTCGTTGTTCCTTGCCGCCTGCTGGGATGTTCCAACTGCGGGATTCCTCACCTTTTTTATTCTATGGGCCCTCTGTTTTGAGACTACTCCTGCCTGCCTCCCTCCCAGCCCCTTGGTGATGTGTGTCCTCTGGTTTGAGGCCACATGTGGTGGTTTCCTCGCCTTTCAATGATGTGGCCCCACTGGACTGAGAACACTCCAGCCTGGTTCCCATCCTCTTGGTGATGTGGGCCCTCTGGTGAGAGTCTGATCCTGGTTGGGTTCCTCACACTTCCGTGAACTTGGCCCTCTGCTCTGAGGTCACTCCTGCCTGGCTGGCACACCCCGCCTTGGTGACGTCGGCCCTCTGGTGGCAGTTGGAGCATGCTGGGAGCCTCCTTCCCTCAGTAATGAGGGCCCTTTGGCGTCAGGCCCTAACTGCTGTGTACCCACATTTTCTAATACGTACTAAGTGGTGTGAGGACACTCCTGCCAGGTTCCCATCCCCGTGGGGATGTGGGACTTCTGCTCTGATGTCCAAACGGCTGGGTTGCTCAAAGTTTCATGATGTGGGCCCTCTGCTGTGAGTGCACTGCGGCCTGGATCCCATAGACTGGGTGCTCTGGGCCACCTGCTGGGAGGTTCGAACTGTTGGATTCCTCACATTTTTTATTCTATGGGCCCTGCGTTGTGAGGCTAGTCCTGCCTGCCTCACTCTGAACCCCTTGGAGATGTGGATCCTCTGGTTTAGGCCACGTGTTCTGGGTTCCTCACCTTTCTGTGATTTGGCCACACTGGTGTGAGGCCACTCTTGCCTGGATCCGATCCCCTTGGTGATGCGGGCCCTCTGGTGAGACTCTTATCCTGGCTGGGTGCCTCACCCTTCTGGGACGTATGCCCTCTGCTGTGAGGTCACTCCTGCCTGGCTGGCGCACGTCACCTTGGCGACGTGGGCCCTCAGTTGGGAGTTGGTGCCTGCTGGGAGTCTCCTCCCCTCGGTAATGAGGGCCCTCTGACGTCAGGCCCTAACTCCTGGGCTCCCATACTTTTCTGATGTGTGCCCTCTGGTGGGAGTACACTCCTGCCAGGTTCCCAACCCCATGGGAATGTGGGCCTTCTTCTCTGTGGTCCCAACCGCTGGGTTGTTCACAGTTTCGTGATGAGGGCCTTCTGTTGTGAGTTCACACCGGCCGGGATCCCATAGCCTCGCTGCTCCTTGCCGCCTGCTGGGAGGTTCCAACTGCGGGTTACCTCACCTTTTTTATTTTATGGCCCTCTGTTTGAGACACCTCCTGCCTGCCTCACTCTGAGCCCCTTGTTGATGTGGGTCCTCTGGTTTAGGCCATATGTTCTGGGTCCCTCACTTTTCTACGATTTGGCCACACTGGTGTGAGGCCACTCCTGCCTGGTTCTGATCCCCTTGGTGATGTGGGCCCTCTGGTGAGAGTCTTATCCTGGCTGGGTTCCTCCCCCTTCTGTGACATAGGCCCTCTGCTGTGAGGTCACTCCTGCCTGGCTAACGCACATCACCTTGGAGACGTGGGCCCTCAGGTGGGAGTTGGTGCCTTCTAGGAGTCTGCTCCCCTCGGTAATTAGGGCCGTCTGGCGTCAGGCCCTAACTCCTGGGCTCCCAAAATTTTCTGATGTGTGCCCTGTGGTGCGAGTACACTCCTGCCAGGTTCCCAACCCCATGGGAATGTGGGCCTTCTGTTCTGTGGTCCCAACAGCTGTGTTGTTCACAGTTTCATGATGAGGGTCCTCTGTTGTGAGTTCACAACGGCCGGGACCCCATAGCCTCGCTGCTCCTTGCTGCATGCTAGGAGGTTCCAACTGCGGGATTCCTCACCTTTTTAATTCTATGGGTCCTCTGTTTTGAGGCTCCTCCTGCCTGCCTCACTCCGAGCCCCTTGGAGATGTGGGTCCTCTTGTTTAGGCCACATGTTCTGGGTTCCTCACCTTTCTATGATTTGGCCACACTGGTGTGAGGCCACTCCTGCCTGGATCAGATCCCCTTGGTGATGTGGGCCCTCTGGTGAGAGTCTGATCCTGGCTGGGTTCCTCACTCTTCTGTGAGGTGGGCCCTCTGCTGTGAGGTAACTCCTGCCTGGCTTGCTCCCGTTGCCCTGGTGACGTCGGACTTCTGGTGGCAGTTGGAGCCTTCTTGTACCCTCCTCTCCAAGGTGATGAGGGCCCTCTTGCGTCAGGCTCTAACTGCTGGGCTCCCCACGATTTCTGATGTGAGCCCAGTGATGCCAGGACACTCCTGTAAGGTTCCAATACTCATGGGGATGTGTGCCTTCTGCTCTGTGGTCGCAACGCCTGGGTTGCTCACAGTTTCGTTATGTTGGCACTCCGGTGTTAGTTCACTCAGGCCTAGATCCCATAGCCTCTGTGCTCTGGGCCGCCTGCTGGGAGGTTCCAACTGCTGGATTCCTCACCTTTCTTATACTTTGGGCCCTGTGTGGTGAAGCTCCTCCTGCCTGCCTCACACCGAGCCCCTTGGTGATGTAGGTCTTCTGGTTTGAGACCACGTGTGCCGTTTGTCTCACCTTTTAGGGATGTGGCCCTACTGGTGTGAGGACACTCCTGACTGGTTCCCATCCCCTTGTTGATGTGGGCCCTCTGGTGAGAGTCTGATCCTGGCTTGATTCCTCACACTTCTGTGAGGCGGGCCCTCTGCTGTGAGGTCACACCTGCCTGGCTGGCACACGACGCCTTGGCCACATGGGCCCTCTGGTTGCAGTTGGAGCGTGCTGGGAACCTCCTCCCATCGGTGATGAGGGCCCTCTGGCGTCCGGCCCTAACTGCTGGGCTCACCACATTTTCTGATGTGCGCCCACTTGTGCGATGACACTCCTGCCAGGTTCCCATCCCCATGCAGATTTGGGCCTTCTGTTCTGAGGTGCCAACGGCTGGCTTGCTCACAGTGTCAGGATGTGGGCCCTCTGCTGTGAGTTCACTCCGGCATGCATCCCATAGCCTCGGTGCTCTGGGCCACCTGCTTGGAGCTTCCAACTGCAGGATTCCTTACCTTTTTTCTTCTATGGGCCGTGTGTTGTGAGACACTTCCTGCCTGCCTCACTCTGAGCCCCTTGTTGATGTGGGTCTTCTGGTTTGAGGCCACATGTGGTGGGTTCCTTGCCTTTCAATGATGTGGCCCCACTGGTGTGAGCACACTCCTGCCTGGTTCGCATCCCCTTGGTGATGTGGGCCCTCTGGTGAGAATCTGATCCGGGTTGGGTTCCTCACACTTCCGTGAGCTTGGCCCTCAGCTCTGAGGTCACTCCTGCCTGGCTGGCACACCCCGCCTTGGCGACGTCGGCCCTCTGGTGGCAGTTGGAGCCTGCTGGGAGCCTCCTCCCCTCAGTGATCAGAGCCCTTTGGCATCAGGCCCTAACTGCTGGGTACCCACATTTTCTAATACGTACTAAGTGGTGCGAGGATACGCCTGCCACGTTCCCATCCCCATGGGGATGTGGGCGTTCTGCTCTGAGGTCCCAACGGCTGGGTTGCTCACAGTTTCATGATGTGGGCCCTCTGCTGTGAGTTCACTTTGGCCTGGATCCCATAGACTCGGTGCTCTGGGCCTCCTGCTGCGAGGTTCCAACTGCTGGATTCCTCACATTTTTTAATCTATGGGCCCTGTGTTGTTAGGCTAGTCCTGCCTGCCTCACTCCGAGCCCCTTGGAGATGTGGTTCCTCTGGTTTAGGCCACATGGTCTGGGTCCCTCACCTTTCCATTATTTGGCCACACTGGTGTGAGTATACTTCTGCCTGGTTCCGATCCCCTTGGTGATGCGGGCCCTCTGGTGAGAGTCTTATCCTGGCTGGGTTCCTCACCCTTCTGTGACCTATGCCCTCTGCTGTGATGTCACTCCTGCCTGGCTGGCGCACGTCACCTTGGCGACGTGGGCCCTCAGTTGGGATTTGGTGTCTGCTGGGAGTTTCCTCCCTTCGGTAATGAGGGCCCTCTGGCGTCAGGCCTTAAATCCTGGGCTCCCAAACTTTTCTGATGTGTGCCCTGTGGTGCGAGTACACTCCTGCCAGGTTCCCAACCCCATGGCAATGTGGGCCTTCTGCTCTGTGGACCCAATGGCTGGGCTATTCACAGTTTCATGATGAGGGCCCTCTTTTGTGAGTTCACACCGGCCGGGATCCCATAGCCTCGTTGTTCCTTGCCGCCTGCTGGGATGTTCCAACTGCGGGATTCCTCACCTTTTTTATTCTATGGGCCCTCTGTTTTGAGACTACTCCTGCCTGCCTCCCTCCCAGCCCCTTGGTGATGTGTGTCCTCTGGTTTGAGGCCACATGTGGTGGTTTCCTCGCCTTTCAATGATGTGGCCCCACTGGACTGAGAACACTCCTGCCTGGTTCCCATCCTCTTGGTGATGTGGGCCCTCTGGTGAGAGTCTGATCCTGGTTGGGTTCCTCACACTTCCGTGAACTTGGCCCTCTGCTCTGAGGTCACTCCTGCCTGGCTGGCACACCCCCCGCCTTGGTGACGTCGGCCCTCTGGTGGCAGTTGGAGCGTGCTGGGAGCCTCCTTCCCTCAGTAATGAGGGCCCTTTGGCGTCAGGCCCTAACTGCTGTGTACCCACATTTTCTAATACGTACTAAGTGGTGCGAGGACACTCCTGCCAGGTTCCCATCCCCGTGGGGATGTGGGACTTCTGCTCTGATGTCCAAACGGCTGGGTTGCTCAAAGTTTCATGATGTGGGCCCTCTGCTGTGAGTGCACTGCGGCCTGGATCCCATAGACTGGGTGCTCTGGGCCACCTGCTGGGAGGTTCGAACTGTTGGATTCCTCACATTTTTTATTCTATGGGCCCTGCGTTGTGAGGCTAGTCCTGCCTGCCTCACTCTGAACCCCTTGGAGATGTGGATCCTCTGGTTTAGGCCACGTGTTCTGGGTTCCTCACCTTTCTATGATTTGGCCACACTGGTGTGAGGCCACTCTTGCCTGGATCCGATCCCCTTGGTGATGCGGGCCCTCTGGTGAGACTCTTATCCTGGCTGTGTGCCTCACCCTTCTGGGACGTATGCCCTCTGCTGTGAGGTCACTCCTGCCTGGCTGGCGCACGTCACCTTGGCGACTTGGGCCCTCAGTTGGGAGTTGGTGCCTGCTGGGAGTCTCCTCCCCTCGGTAATGAGGGCCCTCTGACGTCAGGCCCTAACTCCTGGGCTCCCATACTTTTCTGATGTGTGCCCTCTGGTGGGAGTACACTCCTGCCAGGTTCCCAACCCCATGGGAATGTGGGCCTTCTTCTCTGTGGTCCCAACCGCTGGGTTGTTCACAGTTTCGTGATGAGGGCCTTCTGTTGTGAGTTCACACCAGCCGGGATCCCATAGCCTCGCTGCTCCTTGCCGCCTGCTGGGAGGTTCCAACTGCAGGTTACCTCACCTTTTTTATTTTATGGCCCTCTGTTTGAGACACCTCCTGCCTGCCTCACTCTGAGCCCCTTGTTGATGTGGGTCCTCTGGTTTAGGCCATATGTTCTGGGTCCCTCACTTTTCTATGATTTGGCCACACTGGTGTGAGGCCACTCCTGCCTGGTTCTGATCCCCTTGGTGATGTGGGCCCTCTGGTGAGAGTCTTATCCTGGCTGGGTTCCTCCCCCTTCTGTGACATAGGCCCTCTGCTGTGAGGTCACTCCTGCCTGGCTAACGCACATCACCTTGGAGACGTGGGCCCTCAGGTGGGAGTTGGTGCCTTCTAGGAGTCTGCTCCCCTCGGTAATTAGGGCCGTCTGGCGTCAGGCCCTAACTCTTGGGCTCCCAAAATTTTCTGATGTGTGCCCTGTGGTGCGAGTACACTCCTGCCAGGTTCCCAACCCCATGGGAATGTGGGCCTTCTGTTCTGTGGTCCCAACAGCTGTGTTGTTCACAGTTTCATGATGAGGGTCCTCTGTTGTGAGTTCACAACGGCCGGGACCCCATAGCCTCGCTGCTCCTTGCTGCATGCTAGGAGGTTCCAACTGCGGGATTCCTCACCTTTTTTATTCTATGGGTCCTCTGTTTTGAGGCTCCTCCTGCCTGCCTCACTCCGAGCCCCTTGGAGATGTGGGTCCTCTTGTTTAGGCCACATGTTCTGGGTTCCTCACCTTTCTATGATTTGGCCACACTGGTGTGAGGCCACTCCTGCCTGGATCAGATCCCCTTGGTGATGTGGGCCCTCTGGTGAGAGTCTGATCCTGGCTGGGTTCCTCACTCTTCTGTGAGGTGGGCCCTCTGCTGTGAGGTAACTCCTGCCTGGCTTGCTCCCGTTGCCCTGGTGACGTCGGACTTCTGGTGGCAGTTGGAGCCTTCTTGTACCCTCCTCTCCAAGGTGATGAGGGCCCTCTTGCGTCAGGCTCTAACTGCTGGGCTCCCCACGATTTCTGATGTGAGCCCAGTGATGCCAGGACACTCCTGTAAGGTTCCAATACTCATGGGGATGTGTGCCTTCTGCTCTGTGGTCGCAACGCCTGGGTTGCTCACAGTTTCGTTATGTTGGCACTCCGGTGTTAGTTCACTCAGGCCTAGTTCCCATAGCCTCTGTGCTCTGGGCCGCCTGCTGGGAGGTTCCAACTGCTGGATTCCTCACCTTTCTTATACTTTGGGCCCTGTGTGGTGAAGCTCCTCCTGCCTGCCTCACACCGAGCCCCTTGGTGATGTAGGTCTTCTGGTTTGAGACCACGTGTGCCGTTTGTCTCACCTTTTAGGGATGTGGCCCTACTGGTGTGAGGACACTCCTGACTGGTTCCCATCCCCTTGTTGATGTGGGCCCTCTGGTGAGAGTCTGATCCTGGCTTGATTCCTCACACTTCTGTGAGGCGGGCCCTCTGCTGTGAGGTCACACCTGCCTGGCTGGCACACGACGCCTTGGCCACATGGGCCCTCTGGTTGCAGTTGGAGCATGCTGGGAACCTCCTCCCATTGGTGATGAGGGCCCTCTGGCATCCGGCCCTAACTGCTGGGCTCACCACATTTTCTGATGTGCACCCACTTGTGCGATGACACTCCTGCCAGGTTCCCATCCCCATGCAGATTTGGGCCTTCTGTTCTGAGGTGCCAACGGCTGGCTTGCTCACAGTGTCAGGATGTGGGCCCTCTGCTGTGAGTTCACTCCGGCATGCATCCCATAGCCTCGGTGCTCTGGGCCACCTGCTTGGAGCTTCCAACTGCAGGATTCCTTACCTTTTTTCTTCTATGGGCCGTGTGTTGTGAGACACTTCCTGCCTGCCTCACTCTGAGCCCCTTGTTGATGTGGGTCTTCTGGTTTGAGGCCACATGTGGTGGGTTCCTTGCCTTTCAATGATGTGGCCCCACTGGTGTGAGCACACTCCTGCCTGGTTCGCATCCCCTTGGTGATGTGGGCCCTCTGGTGAGAATCTGATCCGGGTTGGGTTCCTCACACTTCCGTGAGCTTGGCCCTCAGCTCTGAGGTCACTCCTGACTGGCTGGCACACCCCGCCTTGGCGACGTCGGCCCTCTGGTGGCAGTTGGAGCCTGCTGGGAGCCTCCTCCCCTCAGTGATGAGAGCCCTTTGGCGTCAGGCCCTATCTGCTGGGTACCCACATTTTCTAATACGTACTAAGTGGTGCGAGGATACGCCTGCCACGTTCCCATCCCCATGGGGATGTGGGCGTTCTGCTCTGAGGTCCCAACGGCTCGGTTGCTCACAGTTTCATGATGTGGGCCCTCTGCTGTGAGTTCACTTTGGCCTGGATCCCATAGACTCGGTGCTCTGGGCCTCCTGCTGCGAGGTTCTAACTGCTGGATTCCTCACATTTTTTAATCTATGGGCCCTGTGTTGTTAGGCTAGTCCTGCCTGCCTCACTCCGAGCCCCTTGGAGATGTGGTTCCTCTGGTTTAGGCCACATGGTCTGGGTCCCTCACCTTTCCATTATTTGGCCACACTGGTGTGAGTATACTTCTGCCTGGTTCCGATCCCCTTGGTGATGCGGGCCCTCTGGTGAGAGTCTTATCCTGGCTGGGTTCCTCACCCTTCTGTGACGTATGCCCTCTGCTGTGATGTCACTCCTGCCTGGCTGGCGCACGTCACCTTGGCGACGTGGGCCCTCAGTTGGGATTTGGTGTCTGCTGGGAGTTTCCTCCCTTCGGTAATGAGGGCCCTCTGGCGTCAGGCCTTAAATCCTGGGCTCCCAAACTTTTCTGATGTGTGCCCTGTGGTGCGAGTACACTCCTGCCAGGTTCCCAACCCCATGGCAATGTGGGCCTTCTGCTCTGTGGACCCAATGGCTGGGCTATTCACAGTTTCATGATGAGGGCCCTCTTTTGTGAGTTCACACCGGCCGGGATCCCATAGCCTCGTTGTTCCTTGCCGCCTGCTGGGATGTTCCAACTGCGGGATTCCTCACCTTTTTTATTCTATGGGCCCTCTGTTTTGAGACTACTCCTGCCTGCCTCCCTCCCAGCCCCTTGGTGATGTGTGTCCTCTGGTTTGAGGCCACATGTGGTGGTTTCCTCGCCTTTCAATGATGTGGCCCCACTGGACTGAGAACACTCCTGCCTGGTTCCCATCCTCTTGGTGATGTGGGCCCTCTGGTGAGAGTCTGGTCCTGGTTGGGTTCCTCACACTTCCGTGGACTTGGCCCTCTGCTCTGAGGTCACTCCTGCCTGGCTGGCACACCCCGCCTTGGTGACGTCGGCCCTCTGGTGGCAGTTGGAGCGTGCTGGGAGCCTCCTTCCCTCAGTAATGAGGGCCCTTTGGCGTCAGGCCCTAACTGCTGTGTACCCACATTTTCTAATACGTACTAAGTGGTGCGAGGACACTCCTGCCAGGTTCCCATCCCCGTGGGGATGTGGGACTTCTGCTCTGATGTCCAAACGGCTGGGTTGCTCAAAGTTTCATGATGTGGGCCCTCTGCTGTGAGTGCACTGCGGCCTGGATCCCATAGACTGGGTGCTCTGGGCCACCTGCTGGGAGGTTCCAACTGCGGGATTCCTCACCTTTTTTACGCAATGGGCCCTGCGTTGTGAGGCTAGTCCTGCCTGCCTCACTCTGAACCCCTTGGAGATGTGGATCCTCTGGTTTAGGCCACGTGTTCTGGGTTCCTCACCTTTCTATGATTTGGCCACACTGGTGTGAGGCCACTCTTGCCTGGATCCGATCCCCTTGGTGATGCGGGCCCTCTGGTGAGACTCTTATCCTGGCTGTGTGCCTCACCCTTCTGGGACGTATGCCCTCTGCTGTGAGGTCACTCCTGCCTGGCTGGCGCACGTCACCTTGGCGACGTGGGCCCTCAGTTGGGAGTTGGTGCCTGCTGGGAGTCTCCTCCCCTCGGTAATGAGGGCCCTCTGACGTCAGGCCCTAACTCCTGGGCTCCCATACTTTTCTGATGTGTGCCCTCTGGTGGGAGTACACTCCTGCCAGGTTCCCAACCCCATGGGAATGTGGGCCTTCTTCTCTGTGGTCCCAACCGCTGGGTTGTTCACAGTTTCGTGATGAGGGCCTTCTGTTGTGAGTTCACACCGGCCGGGATCCCATAGCCTCGCTGCTCCTTGCCGCCTGCTGGGAGGTTCCAACTGCAGGTTACCTCACCTTTTTTATTTTATGGCCCTCTGTTTGAGACACCTCCTGCCTGCCTCACTCTGAGCCCCTTGTTGATGTGGGTCCTCTGGTTTAGGCCATATGTTCTGGGTCCCTCACTTTTCTACGATTTGGCCACACTGGTGTGAGGCCACTCCTGCCTGGTTCTGATCCCCTTGGTGATGTGGGCCCTCTGGTGAGAGTCTTATCCTGGCTGGGTTCCTCCCCCTTCTGTGACATAGGCCCTCTGCTGTGAGGTCACTCCTGCCTGGCTAACGCACATCACCTTGGAGACGTGGGCCCTCAGGTGGGAGTTGGTGCCTTCTAGGAGTCTGCTCCCCTCGGTAATTAGGGTCGTCTGGCGTCAGGCCCTAACTCCTGGGCTCCCAAAATTTTCTGATGTGTGCCCTGTGGTGCGAGTACACTCCTGCCAGGTTCCCAACCCCATGGGAATGTGGGCCTTCTGTTCTGTGGTCCCAACAGCTGTGTTGTTCACAGTTTCATGATGAGGGTCCTCTGTTGTGAGTTCACAACGGCCGGGACCCCATAGCCTCGCTGCTCCTTGCTGCATGCTAGGAGGTTCCAACTGCGGGATTCCTCACCTTTTTAATTCTATGGGTCCTCTGTTTTGAGGCTCCTCCTGCCTGCCTCACTCCGAGCCCCTTGGAGATGTGGGTCCTCTTGTTTAGGCCACATGTTCTGGGTTCCTCACCTTTCTATGATTTGGCCACACTGGTGTGAGGCCACTCCTGCCTGGATCAGATCTCCTTGGTGATGTGGGCCCTCTGGTGAGAGTCTGATCCTGGCTGGGTTCCTCACTCTTCTGTGAGGTGGGCCCTCTGCTGTGAGGTAACTCCTGCCTGGCTTGCTCCCGTTGCCCTGGTGACGTCGGACTTCTGGTGGCAGTTGGAGCCTTCTTGTACCCTCCTCTCCAAGGTGATGAGGGCCCTCTTGCGTCAGGCTCTAACTGCTGGGCTCCCCACGATTTCTGATGTGAGCCCAGTGATGCCAGGACACTCCTGTAAGGTTCCAATACTCATGGGGATGTGTGCCTTCTGCTCTGTGGTCGCAACGCCTGGGTTGCTCACAGTTTCGTTATGTTGGCACTCCGGTGTTAGTTCACTCAGGCCTAGATCCCATAGCCTCTGTGCTCTGGGCCGCCTGCTGGGAGGTTCCAACTGCTGGATTCCTCACCTTTCTTATACTTTGGGCCCTGTGTGGTGAAGCTCCTCCTGCCTGCCTCACACCGAGCCCCTTGGTGATGTAGGTCTTCTGGTTTGAGACCACGTGTGCCGTTTGTCTCACCTTTTAGGGATGTGGCCCTACTGGTGTGAGGACACTCCTGACTGGTTCCCATCCCCTTGTTGATGTGGGCCCTCTGGTGAGAGTCTGATCCTGGCTTGATTCCTCACACTTCTGTGAGGCGGGCCCTCTGCTGTGAGGTCACACCTGCCTGGCTGGCACACGACGCCTTGGCCACATGGGCCCTCTGGTTGCAGTTGGAGCGTGCTGGGAACCTCCTCCCATCGGTGATGAGGGCCCTCTGGCGTCCGGCCCTAACTGCTGGGCTCACCACATTTTCTGATGTGCGCCCACTTGTGCGATGACACTCCTGCCAGGTTCCCATCCCCATGCAGATTTGGGCCTTCTGTTCTGAGGTGCCAACGGCTGGCTTGCTCACAGTGTCAGGATGTGGGCCCTCTGCTGTGAGTTCACTCCGGCATGCATCCCATAGCCTCGGTGCTCTGGGCCACCTGCTTGGAGCTTCCAACTGCAGGATTCCTTACCTTTTTTCTTCTATGGGCCGTGTGTTGTGAGACACTTCCTGCCTGCCTCACTCTGAGCCCCTTGTTGATGTGGGTCTTCTGGTTTGAGGCCACATGTGGTGGGTTCCTTGCCTTTCAATGATGTGGCCCCACTGGTGTGAGCACACTCCTGCCTGGTTCGCATCCCCTTGGTGATGTGGGCCCTCTGGTGAGAATCTGATCCGGGTTGGGTTCCTCACACTTCCGTGAGCTTGGCCCTCAGCTCTGAGGTCACTCCTGCCTGGCTGGCACACCCCGCCTTGGCGACGTCGGCCCTCTGGTGGCAGTTGGAGCCTGCTGGGAGCCTCCTCCCCTCAGTGATCAGAGCCCTTTGGCGTCAGGCCCTAACTGCTGGGTACCCACATTTTCTAATACGTACTAAGTGGTGCGAGGATACGCCTGCCACGTTCCCATCCCCATGGGGATGTGGGCGTTCTGCTCTGAGGTCCCAACGGCTGGGTTGCTCACAGTTTCATGATGTGGGCCCTCTGCTGTGAGTTCACTTTGGCCTGGATCCCATAGACTCGGTGCTCTGGGCCTCCTGCTGCGAGGTTCCAACTGCTGGATTCCTCACATTTTTTAATCTATGGGCCCTGTGTTGTTAGGCTAGTCCTGCCTGCCTCACTCCGAGCCCCTTGGAGATGTGGTTCCTCTGGTTTAGGCCACATGTTCTGGGTCCCTCACCTTTCCATTATTTGGCCACACTGGTGTGAGTATACTTCTGCCTGGTTCCGATCCCCTTGGTGATGCGGGCCCTCTGGTGAGAGTCTTATCCTGGCTGGGTTCCTCACCCTTCTGTGACCTATGCCCTCTGCTGTGATGTCACTCCTGCCTGGCTGGCGCACGTCTCCTTGGCGACGTGGGCCCTCAGTTGGGATTTGGTGTCTGCTGGGAGTTTCCTCCCTTCGGTAATGAGGGCCCTCTGGCGTCAGGCCTTAAATCCTGGGCTCCCAAACTTTTCTGATGTGTGCCCTGTGGTGCGAGTACACTCCTGCCAGGTTCCCAACCCCATGGCAATGTGGGCCTTCTGCTCTGTGGACCCAATGGCTGGGCTATTCACAGTTTCATGATGAGGGCCCTCTTTTGTGAGTTCACACCGGCCGGGATCCCATAGCCTCGTTGTTCCTTGCCGCCTGCTGGGATGTTCCAACTGCGGGATTCCTCACCTTTTTTATTCTATGGGCCCTCTGTTTTGAGACTACTCCTGCCTGCCTCCCTCCCAGCCCCTTGGTGATGTGTGTCCTCTGGTTTGAGGCCACATGTAGTGGTTTCCTCGCCTTTCAATGATGTGGCCCCACTGGACTGAGAACACTCCTGCCTGGTTCCCATCCTCTTGGTGATGTGGGCCCTCTGGTGAGAGTCTGGTCCTGGTTGGGTTCCTCACACTTCCGTGGACTTGGCCCTCTGCTCTGAGGTCAATCCTGCTTGGCTGGCACACCCCGCCTTGGTGACGTCGGCCCTCTGGTGGCAGTTGGAGCGTGCTGGGAGCCTCCTTCCCTCAGTAATGAGGGCCCTTTGGCGTCAGGCCCTAACTGCTGTGTACCCACATTTTCTAATACGTACTAAGTAGTGCGAGGACACTCCTGCCAGGTTCCCATCCCCGTGGGGATGTGGGACTTCTGCTCTGATGTCCAAACGGCTGGGTTGCTCAAAGTTTCATGATGTGGGCCCTCTGCTGTGAGTGCACTGCGGCCTGGATCCCATAGACTGGGTGCTCTGGGCCACCTGCTGGGAGGTTCCAACTGCGGGATTCCTCACCTTTTTTACGCAATGGGCCCTGCGTTGTGAGGCTAGTCCTGCCTGCCTCACTCTGAACCCCTTGGAGATGTGGATCCTCTGGTTTAGGCCACGTGTTCTGGGTTCCTCACCTTTCTATGATTTGGCCACACTGGTGTGAGGCCACTCTTGCCTGGATCCGATCCCCTTGGTGATGCGGGCCCTCTGGTGAGACTCTTATCCTGGCTGGGTGCCTCACCCTTCTGGGACGTATGCCCTCTGCTGTGAGGTCACTCCTGCCTGGCTGGCGCACGTCACCTTGGCGACGTGGGCCCTCAGTTGGGAGTTGGTGCCTGCTGGGAGTCTCCTCCCCTCGGTAATGAGGGCCCTCTGACGTCAGGCCCTAACTCCTGGGCTCCCATACTTTTCTGATGTGTGCCCTCTGGTGGGAGTACACTCCTGCCAGGTTCCCAACCCCATGGGAATGTGGGCCTTCTTCTCTGTGGTCCCAACCGCTGGGTTGTTCACAGTTTCGTGATGAGGGCCTTCTGTTGTGAGTTCACACCGGCCGGGATCCCATAGCCTCGCTGCTCCTTGCCGCCTGCTGGGAGGTTCCAACTGCGGGTTACCTCACCTTTTTTATTTTATGGCCCTCTGTTTGAGACACCTCCTGCCTGCCTCACTCTGAGCCCCTTGTTGATGTGGGTCCTCTGGTTTAGGCCATATGTTCTGGGTCCCTCACTTTTCTACGATTTGGCCACACTGGTGTGAGGCCACTCCTGCCTGGTTCTGATCCCCTTGGTGATGTGGGCCCTCTGGTGAGAGTCTTATCCTGGCTGGGTTCCTCCCCCTTCTGTGACATAGGCCCTCTGCTGTGAGGTCACTCCTGCCTGGCTAACGCACATCACCTTGGAGACGTGGGCCCTCAGGTGGGAGTTGGTGCCTTCTAGGAGTCTGCTCCCCTCGGTAATTAGGGCCGTCTGGCGTCAGGCCCTAACTCCTGGGCTCCCAAAATTTTCTGATGTGTGCCCTGTGGTGCGAGTACACTCCTGCCAGGTTCCCAACCCCATGGGAATGTGGGCCTTCTGTTCTGTGGTCCCAACAGCTGTGTTGTTCACAGTTTCATGATGAGGGTCCTCTGTTGTGAGTTCACAACGGCCGGGACCCCATAGCCTCGCTGCTCCTTGCTGCATGCTAGGAGGTTCCAACTGCGGGATTCCTCACCTTTTGTATTCTATGGGTCCTCTGTTTTGAGGCTCCTCCTGCCTGCCTCACTCCGAGCCCCTTGGAGATGTGGGTCCTCTTGTTTAGGCCACATGTTCTGGGTTCCTCACCTTTCTATGATTTGGCCACACTGGTGTGAGGCCACTCCTGCCTGGTTCCCATCCCCTTGGTGATATGGGCCCTCTGGTGAGAGTCTGATCCTGGCTGGGTTCCTCACTCTTGTGTGAGGTGGGCCCTCTGCTGTGAGGTAACTCCTGCCTGGCTTGCTCCCGTTGCCCTGGTGACGTCGGACTTCTGGTGGCATTTGGAGCCTTCTTGTACCCTCCTCTCCAAGGTGATGAGGGCCCTCTTGCGTCAGGCTCTAACTGCTGGGCTCCCCACGATTTCTGATGTGAGCCCAGTGATGCCAGGACACTCCTGTAAGGTTCCAATACTCATGGGGATGTGTGCCTTCTGCTCTGTGGTCGCAACGCCTGGGTTGCTCACAGTTTCGTTATGTTGGCACTCCGGTGTTAGTTCACTCAGGCCTAGATCCCATAGCCTCTGTGCTCTGGGCCGCCTGCTGGGAGGTTCCAACTGCTGGATTCCTCACCTTTCTTATACTTTGGGCCCTGTGTGGTGAAGCTCCTCCTGCCTGCCTCACACCGAGCCCCTTGGTGATGTAGGTCTTCTGGTTTGAGACCACGTGTGCCGTTTGTCTCACCTTTTAGGGATGTGGCCCTACTGGTGTGAGGACACTCCTGACTGGTTCCCATCCCCTTGTTGATGTGGGCCCTCTGGTGAGAGTCTGATCCTGGCTTGATTCCTCACACTTCTGTGAGGCGGGCCCTCTGCTGTGAGGTCACACCTGCCTGGCTGGCACACGACGCCTTGGCCACATGGGCCCTCTGGTTGCAGTTGGAGCGTGCTGGGAACCTCCTCCCATCGGTGATGAGGGCCCTCTGGCGTCCGGCCCTAACTGCTGGGCTCACCACATTTTCTGATGTGCGCCCACTTGTGCGATGACACTCCTGCCAGGTTCCCATCCCCATGCAGATTTGGGCCTTCTGTTCTGAGGTGCCAACGGCTGGCTTGCTCACAGTGTCAGGATGTGGGCCCTCTGCTGTGAGTTCACTCCGGCATGCATCCCATAGCCTCGGTGCTCTGGGCCACCTGCTTGGAGCTTCCAACTGCAGGATTCCTTACCTTTTTTCTTCTATGGGCCGTGTGTTGTGAGACACTTCCTGCCTGCCTCACTCTGAGCCCCTTGTTGATGTGGGTCTTCTGGTTTGAGGCCACATGTGGTGGGTTCCTTGCCTTTCAATGATGTGGCCCCACTGGTGTGAGCACACTCCTGCCTGGTTCGCATCCCCTTGGTGATGTGGGCCCTCTGGTGAGAATCTGATCCGGGTTGGGTTCCTCACACTTCCGTGAGCTTGGCCCTCAGCTCTGAGGTCACTCCTGCCTGGCTGGCACACCCCGCCTTGGCGACGTCGGCCCTCTGGTGGCAGTTGGAGCCTGCTGGGAGCCTCCTCCCCTCAGTGATCAGAGCCCTTTGGCGTCAGGCCCTAACTGCTGGGTACCCACATTTTCTAATACGTACTAAGTGGTGCGAGGATACGCCTGCCACGTTCCCATCCCCATGGGGATGTGGGCGTTCTGCTCTGAGGTCCCAACGGCTGGGTTGCTCACAGTTTCATGATGTGGGCCCTCTGCTGTGAGTTCACTTTGGCCTGGATCCCATAGACTCGGTGCTCTGGGCCTCCTGCTGCGAGGTTCCAACTGCTGGATTCCTCACATTTTTTAATCTATGGGCCCTGTGTTGTTAGGCTAGTCCTGCCTGCCTCACTCCGAGCCCCTTGGAGATGTGGTTCCTCTGGTTTAGGCCACATGGTCTGGGTCCCTCACCTTTCCATTATTTGGCCACACTGGTGTGAGTATACTTCTGCCTGGTTCCGATCCCCTTGGTGATGCGGGCCCTCTGGTGAGAGTCTTATCCTGGCTGGGTTCCTCACCCTTCTGTGACCTATGCCCTCTGCTGTGATGTCACTCCTGCCTGGCTGGCGCACGTCACCTTGGCGACGTGGGCCCTCAGTTGGGATTTGGTGTCTGCTGGGAGTTTCCTGCCTTCGGTAATGAGGGCCCTCTGGCGTCAGGCCTTAAATCCTGGGCTCCCAAACTTTTCTGATGTGTGCCCTGTGGTGCGAGTACACTCCTGCCAGGTTCCCAACCCCATGGCAATGTGGGCCTTCTGCTCTGTGGACCCAATGGCTGGGCTATTCACAGTTTCATGATGAGGGCCCTCTTTTGTGAGTTCACACCGGCCGGGATCCCATAGCCTCGTTGTTCCTTGCCGCCTGCTGGGATGTTCCAACTGCGGGATTCCTCACCTTTTTTATTCTATGGGCCCTCTGTTTTGAGACTACTCCTGCCTGCCTCCCTCCCAGCCCCTTGGTGATGTGTGTCCTCTGGTTTGAGGCCACATGTGGTGGTTTCCTCGCCTTTCAATGATGTGGCCCCACTGGACTGAGAACACTCCTGCCTGGTTCCCATCCTCTTGGTGATGTGGGCCCTCTGGTGAGAGTCTGATCCTGGTTGGGTTCCTCACACTTCCGTGAACTTGGCCCTCTGCTCTGAGGTCACTCCTGCCTGGCTGGCACACCCCGCCTTGGTGACGTCGGCCCTCTGGTGGCAGTTGGAGCGTGCTGGGAGCCTCCTTCCCTCAGTAATGAGGGCCCTTTGGCGTCAGGCCCTAACTGCTGTGTACCCACATTTTCTAATACGTACTAAGTGGTGCGAGGACACTCCTGCCAGGTTCCCATCCCCGTGGGGATGTGGGACTTCTGCTCTGATGTCCAAACGGCTGGGTTGCTCAAAGTTTCATGATGTGGGCCCTCTGCTGTGAGTGCACTGCGGCCTGGATCCCATAGACTGGGTGCTCTGGGCCACCTGCTGGGAGGTTCGAACTGTTGGATTCCTCACATTTTTTATTCTATGGGCCCTGCGTTGTGAGGCTAGTCCTGCCTGCCTCACTCTGAACCCCTTGGAGATGTGGATCCTCTGGTTTAGGCCACGTGTTCTGGGTTCCTCACCTTTCTATGATTTGGCCACACTGGTGTGAGGCCACTCTTGCCTGGATCCGATCCCCTTGGTGATGCGGGCCCTCTGGTGAGACTCTTATCCTGGCTGGGTGCCTCACCCTTCTGGGACGTATGCCCTCTGCTGTGAGGTCACTCCTGCCTGGCTGGCGCACGTCACCTTGGCGACGTGGGCCCTCAGTTGGGAGTTGGTGCCTGCTGGGAGTCTCCTCCCCTCGGTAATGAGGGCCCTCTGACGTCAGGCCCTAACTCCTGGGCTCCCATACTTTTCTGATGTGTGCCCTCTGGTGGGAGTACACTCCTGCCAGGTTCCCAACCCCATGGGAATGTGGGCCTTCTTCTCTGTGGTCCCAACCGCTGGGTTGTTCACAGTTTCGTGATGAGGGCCTTCTGCTGTGAGTTCACACCAGCCGGGATCCCATAGCCTCGCTGCTCCTTGCCGCCTGCTGGGAGGTTCCAACTGCGGGTTACCTCACCTTTTTTATTTTATGGCCCTCTGTTTGAGACACCTCCTGCCTGCCTCACTCTGAGCCCCTTGTTGATGTGGGTCCTCTGGTTTAGGCCATATATTCTGGGTCCCTCACTTTTCTACGATTTGGCCACACTGGTGTGAGGCCACTCCTGCCTGGTTCTGATCCCCTTGGTGATGTGGGCCCTCTGGTGAGAGTCTTATCCTGGCTGGGTTCCTCCCCCTTCTGTGACATAGGCCCTCTGCTGTGAGGTCACTCCTGCCTGGCTAACGCACATCACCTTGGAGACGTGGGCCCTCAGGTGGGAGTTGGTGCCTTCTAGGAGTCTGCTCCCCTCGGTAATTAGGGCCGTCTGGCGTCAGGCCCTAACTCTTGGGCTCCCAAAATTTTCTGATGTGTGCCCTGTGGTGCGAGTACACTCCTGCCAGGTTCCCAAACCCATGGGAATGTGGGCCTTCTGTTCTGTGGTCCCAACAGCTGTGTTGTTCACAGTTTCATGATGAGGGTCCTCTGTTGTGAGTTCACAACGGCCGGGACCCCATAGCCTCGCTGCTCCTTGCTGCATGCTAGGAGGTTCCAACTGCGGGATTCCTCACCTTTTTTATTCTATGGGTCCTCTGTTTTGAGGCTCCTCCTGCCTGCCTCACTCCGAGCCCCTTGGAGATGTGGGTCCTCTTGTTTAGGCCACATGTTCTGGGTTCCTCACCTTTCTATGATTTGGCCACACTGGTGTGAGGCCACTCCTGCCTGGATCAGATCTCCTTGGTGATGTGGGCCCTCTGGTGAGAGTCTGATCCTGGCTGGGTTCCTCACTCTTCTGTGAGGTGGGCCCTCTGCTGTGAGGTAACTCCTGCCTGGCTTGCTCCCGTTGCCCTGGTGACGTCGGACTTCTGGTGGCAGTTGGAGCCTTCTTGTACCCTCCTCTCCAAGGTGATGAGGGCCCTCTTGCGTCAGGCTCTAACTGCTGGGCTCCCCACGATTTCTGATGTGAGCCCAGTGATGCCAGGACACTCCTGTAAGGTTCCAATACTCATGGGGATGTGTGCCTTCTGCTCTGTGGTCGCAACGCCTGGGTTGCTCACAGTTTCGTTATGTTGGCACTCCGGTGTTAGTTCACTCAGGCCTAGATCCCATAGCCTCTGTGCTCTGGGCCGCCTGCTGGGAGGTTCCAACTGCTGGATTCCTCACCTTTCTTATACTTTGGGCCCTGTGTGGTGAAGCTCCTCCTGCCTGCCTCACACCGAGCCCCTTGGTGATGTGGGTCTTCTGGTTTGAGACCACGTGTGCCGTTTGTCTCACCTTTTAGGGATGTGGCCCTACTGGTGTGAGGACACTCCTGACTGGTTCCCATCCCCTTGTTGATGTGGGCCCTCTGGTGAGAGTCTGATCCTGGCTTGATTCCTCACACTTCTGTGAGGCGGGCCCTCTGCTGTGAGGTCACACCTGCCTGGCTGGCACACGACGCCTTGGCCACATGGGCCCTCTGGTTGCAGTTGGAGCGTGCTGGGAACCTCCTCCCATCGGTGATGAGGGCCCTCTGGCGTCCGGCCCTAACTGCTGGGCTCACCACATTTTCTGATGTGCGCCCACTTGTGCGATGACACTCCTGCCAGGTTCCCATCCCCATGCAGATTTGGGCCTTCTGTTCTGAGGTGCCAACGGCTGGCTTGCTCACAGTGTCAGGATGTGGGCCCTCTGCTGTGAGTTCACTCCGGCATGCATCCCATAGCCTCGGTGCTCTGGGCCACCTGCTTGGAGCTTCCAACTGCAGGATTCCTTACCTTTTTTCTTCTATGGGCCGTGTGTTGTGAGACACTTCCTGCCTGCCTCACTCTGAGCCCCTTGTTGATGTGGGTCTTCTGGTTTGAGGCCACATGTGGTGGGTTCCTTGCCTTTCAATGATGTGGCCCCACTGGTGTGAGTACACTCCTGCCTGGTTCGCATCCCCTTGGTGATGTGGGCCCTCTGGTGAGAATCTGATCCGGGTTGGGTTCCTCACACTTCCGTGAGCTTGGCCCTCAGCTCTGAGGTCACTCCTGCCTGGCTGGCACACCCCGCCTTGGCGACGTCGGCCCTCTGGTGGCAGTTGGAGCCTGCTGGGAGCCTCCTCCCCTCAGTGATCAGAGCCCTTTGGCGTCAGGCCCTAACTGCTGGGTACCCACATTTTCTAATACGTACTAAGTGGTGCGAGGATACGCCTGCCACGTTCCCATCCCCATGGGGATGTGGGCGTTCTGCTCTGAGGTCCCAGCGGCTGGGTTGCTCACAGTTTCATGATGTGGGCCCTCTGCTGTGAGTTCACTTTGGCCTGGATCCCATAGACTCGGTGCTCTGGGCCTCCTGCTGCGAGGTTCCAACTGCTGGATTCCTCACATTTTTTAATCTATGGGCCCTGTGTTGTTAGGCTAGTCCTGCCTGCCTCACTCCGAGCCCCTTGGAGATGTGGTTCCTCTGGTTTAGGCCACATGGTCTGGGTCCCTCACCTTTCCATTATTTGGCCACACTGGTGTGAGTATACTTCTGCCTGGTTCCGATCCCCTTGGTGATGCGGGCCCTCTGGTGAGAGTCTTATCCTGGCTGGGTTCCTCACCCTTCTGTGACGTATGCCCTCTGCTGTGATGTCACTCCTGCCTGGCTGGCGCACGTCACCTTGGCGACGTGGGCCCTCAGTTGGGATTTGGTGTCTGCTGGGAGTTTCCTCCCTTCGGTAATGAGGGCCCTCTGGCGTCAGGCCTTAAATCCTGGGCTCCCAAACTTTTCTGATGTGTGCCCTGTGGTGCGAGTACACTCCTGCCAGGTTCCCAACTCCATGGCAATGTGGGCCTTCTGCTCTGTGGACCCAATGGCTGGGCTATTCACAGTTTCATGATGAGGGCCCTCTTTTGTGAGTTCACACCGGCCGGGATCCCATAGCCTCGTTGTTCCTTGCCGCCTGCTGGGATGTTCCAACTGCGGGATTCCTCACCTTTTTTATTCTATGGGCCCTCTGTTTTGAGACTACTCCTGCCTGCCTCCCTCCCAGCCCCTTGGTGATGTGTGTCCTCTGGTTTGAGGCCACATGTGGTGGTTTCCTCGCCTTTCAATGATGTGGCCCCACTGGACTGAGAACACTCCTGCCTGGTTCCCATCCTCTTGGTGATGTGGGCCCTCTGGTGAGAGTCTGGTCCTGGTTGGGTTCCTCACACTTCCGTGGACTTGGCCCTCTGCTCTGAGGTCACTCCTGCCTGGCTGGCACACCCCGCCTTGGTGACGTCGGCCCTCTGGTGGCAGTTGGAGCGTGCTGGGAGCCTCCTTCCCTCAGTAATGAGGGCCCTTTGGCGTCAGGCCCTAACTGCTGTGTACCCACATTTTCTAATACGTACTAAGTGGTGCGAGGACACTCCTGCCAGGTTCCCATCCCCGTGGGGATGTGGGACTTCTGCTCTGATGTCCAAACGGCTGGGTTGCTCAAAGTTTCATGATGTGGGCCCTCTGCTGTGAGTGCACTGCGGCCTGGATCCCATAGACTGGGTGCTCTGGGCCACCTGCTGGGAGGTTCCAACTGCGGGATTCCTCACCTTTTTTACGCAATGGGCCCTGCGTTGTGAGGCTAGTCCTGCCTGCCTCACTCTGAACCCCTTGGAGATGTGGATCCTCTGGTTTAGGCCACGTGTTCTGGGTTCCTCACCTTTCTATGATTTGGCCACACTGGTGTGAGGCCACTCTTGCCTGGATCCGATCCCCTTGGTGATGCGGGCCCTCTGGTGAGACTCTTATCCTGGCTGGGTGCCTCACCCTTCTGGGACGTATGCCCTCTGCTGTGAGGTCACTCCTGCCTGGCTGGCGCACGTCACCTTGGAGACGTGGGCCCTCAGTTGGGAGTTGGTGCCTGCTGGGAGTCTCCTCCCCTCGGTAATGAGGGCCCTCTGACGTCAGGCCCTAACTCCTGGGCTCCCATACTTTTCTGATGTGTGCCCTCTGGTGGGAGTACACTCCTGCCAGGTTCCCAACCCCATGGGAATGTGGGCCTTCTTCTCTGTGGTCCCAACCGCTGGGTTGTTCACAGTTTCGTGATGAGGGCCTTCTGTTGTGAGTTCACACCGGCCGGGATCCCATAGCCTCGCTGCTCCTTGCCGCCTGCTGGGAGGTTCCAACTGCAGGTTACCTCACCTTTTTTATTTTATGGCCCTCTGTTTGAGACACCTCCTGCCTGCCTCACTCTGAGCCCCTTGTTGATGTGGGTCCTCTGGTTTAGGCCATATGTTCTGGGTCCCTCACTTTTCTACGATTTGGCCACACTGGTGTGAGGCCACTCCTGCCTGGTTCTGATCCCCTTGGTGATGTGGGCCCTCTGGTGAGAGTCTTATCCTGGCTGGGTTCCTCCCCCTTCTGTGACATAGGCCCTCTGCTGTGAGGTCACTCCTGCCTGGCTAACGCACATCACCTTGGAGACGTGGGCCCTCAGGTGGGAGTTGGTGCCTTCTAGGAGTCTGCTCCCCTCGGTAATTAGGGTCGTCTGGCGTCAGGCCCTAACTCCTGGGCTCCCAAAATTTTCTGATGTGTGCCCTGTGGTGCGAGTACACTCCTGCCAGGTTCCCAACCCCATGGGAATGTGGGCCTTCTGTTCTGTGGTCCCAACAGCTGTGTTGTTCACAGTTTCATGATGAGGGTCCTCTGTTGTGAGTTCACAACGGCCGGGACCCCATAGCCTCGCTGCTCCTTGCTGCATGCTAGGAGGTTCCAACTGCGGGATTCCTCACCTTTTTAATTCTATGGGTCCTCTGTTTTGAGGCTCCTCCTGCCTGCCTCACTCCGAGCCCCTTGGAGATGTGGGTCCTCTTGTTTAGGCCACATGTTCTGGGTTCCTCACCTTTCTATGATTTGGCCACACTGGTGTGAGGCCACTCCTGCCTGGATCAGATCTCCTTGGTGATGTGGGCCCTCTGGTGAGAGTCTGATCCTGGCTGGGTTCCTCACTCTTCTGTGAGGTGGGCCCTCTGCTGTGAGGTAACTCCTGCCTGGCTTGCTCCCGTTGCCCTGGTGACGTCGGACTTCTGGTGGCAGTTGGAGCCTTCTTGTACCCTCCTCTCCAAGGTGATGAGGGCCCTCTTGCGTCAGGCTCTAACTGCTGGGCTCCCCACGATTTCTGATGTGAGCCCAGTGATGCCAGGACACTCCTGTAAGGTTCCAATACTCATGGGGATGTGTGCCTTCTGCTCTGTGGTCGCAACGCCTGGGTTGCTCACAGTTTCGTTATGTTGGCACTCCGGTGTTAGTTCACTCAGGCCTAGATCCCATAGCCTCTGTGCTCTGGGCCGCCTGCTGGGAGGTTCCAACTGCTGGATTCCTCACCTTTCTTATACTTTGGGCCCTGTGTGGTGAAGCTCCTCCTGCCTGCCTCACACCGAGCCCCTTGGTGATGTAGGTCTTCTGGTTTGAGACCACGTGTGCCGTTTGTCTCACCTTTTAGGGATGTGGCCCTACTGGTGTGAGGACACTCCTGACTGGTTCCCATCCCCTTGTTGATGTGGGCCCTCTGGTGAGAGTCTGATCCTGGCTTGATTCCTCACACTTCTGTGAGGCGGGCCCTCTGCTGTGAGGTCACACCTGCCTGGCTGGCACACGACGCCTTGGCCACATGGGCCCTCTGGTTGCAGTTGGAGCGTGCTGGGAACCTCCTCCCATCGGTGATGAGGGCCCTCTGGCGTCCGGCCCTAACTGCTGGGCTCACCACATTTTCTGATGTGCGCCCACTTGTGCGATGACACTCCTGCCAGGTTCCCATCCCCATGCAGATTTGGGCCTTCTGTTCTGAGGTGCCAACGGCTGGCTTGCTCACAGTGTCAGGATGTGGGCCCTCTGCTGTGAGTTCACTCCGGCATGCATCCCATAGCCTCGGTGCTCTGGGCCACCTGCTTGGAGCTTCCAACTGCAGGATTCCTTACCTTTTTTCTTCTATGGGCCGTGTGTTGTGAGACACTTCCTGCCTGCCTCACTCTGAGCCCCTTGTTGATGTGGGTCTTCTGGTTTGAGGCCACATGTGGTGGGTTCCTTGCCTTTCAATGATGTGGCCCCACTGGTGTGAGTACACTCCTGCCTGGTTCGCATCCCCTTGGTGATGTGGGCCCTCTGGTGAGAATCTGATCCGGGTTGGGTTCCTCACACTTCCGTGAGCTTGGCCCTCAGCTCTGAGGTCACTCCTGCCTGGCTGGCACACCCCGCCTTGGCGACGTCGGCCCTCTGGTGGCAGTTGGAGCCTGCTGGGAGCCTCCTCCCCTCAGTGATCAGAGCCCTTTGGCGTCAGGCCCTAACTGCTGGGTACCCACATTTTCTAATACGTACTAAGTGGTGCGAGGATACGCCTGCCACGTTCCCATCCCCATGGGGATGTGGGCGTTCTGCTCTGAGGTCCCAACGGCTGGGTTGCTCACAGTTTCATGATGTGGGCCCTCTGCTGTGAGTTCACTTTGGCCTGGATCCCATAGACTCGGTGCTCTGGGCCTCCTGCTGCGAGGTTCCAACTGCTGGATTCCTCACATTTTTTAATCTATGGGCCCTGTGTTGTTAGGCTAGTCCTGCCTGCCTCACTCCGAGCCCCTTGGAGATGTGGTTCCTCTGGTTTAGGCCACATGGTCTGGGTCCCTCACCTTTCCATTATTTGGCCACACTGGTGTGAGTATACTTCTGCCTGGTTCCGATCCCCTTGGTGATGCGGGCCCTCTGGTGAGAGTCTTATCCTGGCTGGGTTCCTCACCCTTCTGTGACCTATGCCCTCTGCTGTGATGTCACTCCTGCCTGGCTGGCGCACGTCACCTTGGCGACGTGGGCCCTCAGTTGGGATTTGGTGTCTGCTGGGAGTTTCCTCCCTTCGGTAATGAGGGCCCTCTGGCGTCAGGCCTTAAATCCTGGGCTCCCAAACTTTTCTGATGTGTGCCCTGTGGTGCGAGTACACTCCTGCCAGGTTCCCAACCCCATGGCAATGTGGGCCTTCTGCTCTGTGGACCCAATGGCTGGGCTATTCACAGTTTCATGATGAGGGCCCTCTTTTGTGAGTTCACACCGGCCGGGATCCCATAGCCTCGTTGTTCCTTGCCGCCTGCTGGGATGTTCCAACTGCGGGATTCCTCACCTTTTTTATTCTATGGGCCCTCTGTTTTGAGACTACTCCTGCCTGCCTCCCTCCCAGCCCCTTGGTGATGTGTGTCCTCTGGTTTGAGGCCACATGTGGTGGTTTCCTCGCCTTTCAATGATGTGGCCCCACTGGACTGAGAACACTCCTGCCTGGTTCCCATCCTCTTGGTGATGTGGGCCCTCTGGTGAGAGTCTGATCCTGGTTGGGTTCCTCACACTTCCGTGAACTTGGCCCTCTGCTCTGAGGTCACTCCTGCCTGGCTGGCACACCCCCCGCCTTGGTGACGTCGGCCCTCTGGTGGCAGTTGGAGCCTGCTGGGAGCCTCCTTCCCTCAGTAATGAGGGCCCTTTGGCGTCAGGCCCTAACTGCTGTGTACCCACATTTTCTAATACGTACTAAGTGGTGCGAGGACACTCCTGCCAGGTTCCCATCCCCGTGGGGATGTGGGACTTCTGCTCTGATGTCCAAACGGCTGGGTTGCTCAAAGTTTCATGATGTGGGCCCTCTGCTGTGAGTGCACTGCGGCCTGGATCCCATAGACTGGGTGCTCTGGGCCACCTGCTGGGAGGTTCGAACTGTTGGATTCCTCACATTTTTTATTCTATGGGCCCTGCGTTGTGAGGCTAGTCCTGCCTGCCTCACTCTGAACCCCTTGGAGATGTGGATCCTCTGGTTTAGGCCACGTGTTCTGGGTTCCTCACCTTTCTATGATTTGGCCACACTGGTGTGAGGCCACTCTTGCCTGGATCCGATCCCCTTGGTGATGCGGGCCCTCTGGTGAGACTCTTATCCTGGCTGGGTGCCTCACCCTTCTGGGACGTATGCCCTCTGCTGTGAGGTCACTCCTGCCTGGCTGGCGCACGTCACCTTGGAGACGTGGGCCCTCAGTTGGGAGTTGGTGCCTGCTGGGAGTCTCCTCCCCTCGGTAATGAGGGCCCTCTGACGTCAGGCCCTAACTCCTGGGCTCCCATACTTTTCTGATGTGTGCCCTCTGGTGGGAGTACACTCCTGCCAGGTTCCCAACCCCATGGGAATGTGGGCCTTCTTCTCTGTGGTCCCAACCGCTGGGTTGTTCACAGTTTCGTGATGAGGGCCTTCTGTTGTGAGTTCACACCAGCCGGGATCCCATAGCCTCGCTGCTCCTTGCCGCCTGCTGGGAGGTTCCAACTGCAGGTTACCTCACCTTTTTTATTTTATGGCCCTCTGTTTGAGACACCTCCTGCCTGCCTCACTCTGAGCCCCTTGTTGATGTGGGTCCTCTGGTTTAGGCCATATGTTCTGGGTCCCTCACTTTTCTATGATTTGGCCACACTGGTGTGAGGCCACTCCTGCCTGGTTCTGATCCCCTTGGTGATGTGGGCCCTCTGGTGAGAGTCTTATCCTGGCTGGGTTCCTCCCCCTTCTGTGACATAGGCCCTCTGCTGTGAGGTCACTCCTGCCTGGCTAACGCACATCACCTTGGAGACGTGGGCCCTCAGGAGGGAGTTGGTGCCTTCTAGGAGTCTGCTCCCCTCGGTAATTAGGGCCGTCTGGCGTCAGGCCCTAACTCTTGGGCTCCCAAAATTTTCTGATGTGTGCCCTGTGGTGCGAGTACACTCCTGCCAGGTTCCCAACCCCATGGGAATGTGGGCCTTCTGTTCTGTGGTCCCAACAGCTGTGTTGTTCACAGTTTCATGATGAGGGTCCTCTGTTGTGAGTTCACAACGGCCGGGACCCCGTAGCCTCGCTGCTCCTTGCTGCATGCTAGGAGGTTCCAACTGCGGGATTCCTCACCTTTTTAATTCTATGGGTCCTCTGTTTTGAGGCTCCTCCTGCCTGCCTCACTCCGAGCCCCTTGGAGATGTGGGTCCTCTTGTTTAGGCCACATGTTCTGGGTTCCTCACCTTTCTATGATTTGGCCACACTGGTGTGAGGCCACTCCTGCCTGGATCAGATCCCCTTGGTGATGTGGGCCCTCTGGTGAGAGTCTGATCCTGGCTGGGTTCCTCACTCTTCTGTGAGGTGGGCCCTCTGCTGTGAGGTAACTCCTGCCTGGCTTGCTCCCGTTGCCCTGGTGACGTCGGACTTCTGGTGGCAGTTGGAGCCTTCTTGTACCCTCCTCTCCAAGGTGATGAGGGCCCTCTTGCGTCAGGCTCTAACTGCTGGGCTCCCCACGATTTCTGATGTGAGCCCAGTGATGCCAGGACACTCCTGTAAGGTTCCAATACTCATGGGGATGTGTGCCTTCTGCTCTGTGGTCGCAACGCCTGGGTTGCTCACAGTTTCGTTATGTTGGCACTCCGGTGTTAGTTCACTCAGGCCTAGATCCCATAGCCTCTGTGCTCTGGGCCGCCTGCTGGGAGGTTCCAACTGCTGGATTCCTCACCTTTCTTATACTTTGGGCCCTGTGTGGTGAAGCTCCTCCTGCCTGCCTCACACCGAGCCCCTTGGTGATGTAGGTCTTCTGGTTTGAGACCACGTGTGCCGTTTGTCTCACCTTTTAGGGATGTGGCCCTACTGGTGTGAGGACACTCCTGACTGGTTCCCATCCCCTTGTTGATGTGGGCCCTCTGGTGAGAGTCTGATCCTGGCTTGATTCCTCACACTTCTGTGAGGCGGGCCCTCTGCTGTGAGGTCACACCTGCCTGGCTGGCACACGACGCCTTGGCCACATGGGCCCTCTGGTTGCAGTTGGAGCGTGCTGGGAACCTCCTCCCATCGGTGATGAGGGCCCTCTGGCGTCCGGCCCTAACTGCTGGGCTCACCACATTTTCTGATGTGCGCCCACTTGTGCGATGACACTCCTGCCAGGTTCCCATCCCCATGCAGATTTGGGCCTTCTGTTCTGAGGTGCCAACGGCTGGCTTGCTCACAGTGTCAGGATGTGGGCCCTCTGCTGTGAGTTCACTCCGGCATGCATCCCATAGCCTCGGTGCTCTGGGCCACCTGCTTGGAGCTTCCAACTGCAGGATTCCTTACCTTTTTTCTTCTATGGGCCGTGTGTTGTGAGACACTTCCTGCCTGCCTCGCTCTGAGCCCCTTGTTGATGTGGGTCTTCTGGTTTGAGGCCACATGTGGTGGGTTCCTTGCCTTTCAATGATGTGGCCCCACTGGTGTGAGTACACTCCTGCCTGGTTCGCATCCCCTTGGTGATGTGGGCCCTCTGGTGAGAATCTGATCCGGGTTGGGTTCCTCACACTTCCGTGAGCTTGGCCCTCAGCTCTGAGGTCACTCCTGCCTGGCTGGCACACCCCGCCTTGGCGACGTCGGCCCTCTGGTGGCAGTTGGAGCCTGCTGGGAGCCTCCTCCCCTCAGTGATCAGAGCCCTTTGGCGTCAGGCCCTAACTGCTGGGTACCCACATTTTCTAATACGTACTAAGTGGTGCGAGGATACGCCTGCCACGTTCCCATCCCCATGGGGATGTGGGCGTTCTGCTCTGAGGTCCCAACGGCTGGGTTGCTCACAGTTTCATGATGTGGGCCCTCTGCTGTGAGTTCACTTTGGCCTGGATCCCATAGACTCGGTGCTCTGGGCCTCCTGCTGCGAGGTTCCAACTGCTGGATTCCTCACATTTTTTAATCTATGGGCCCTGTGTTGTTAGGCTAGTCCTGCCTGCCTCACTCCGAGCCCCTTGGAGATGTGGTTCCTCTGGTTTAGGCCACATGGTCTGGGTCCCTCACCTTTCCATTATTTGGCCACACTGGTGTGAGTATACTTCTGCCTGGTTCCGATCCCCTTGGTGATGCGGGCCCTCTGGTGAGAGTCTTATCCTGGCTGGGTTCCTCACCCTTCTGTGACCTATGCCCTCTGCTGTGATGTCACTCCTGCCTGGCTGGCGCACGTCACCTTGGCGACGTGGGCCCTCAGTTGGGATTTGGTGTCTGCTAGGAGTTTCCTCCCTTCGGTAATGAGGGCCCTCTGGCGTCAGGCCTTAAATCCTGGGCTCCCAAACTTCTCTGATGTGTGCCCTGTGGTGCGAGTACACTCCTGCCAGGTTCCCAACCCCATGGGAATGTGGGCCTTCTGCTCTGAGGTCCCAACCGTGGGTTGCTCAGTTTCATGATGAGGGCCCTCTGCTGTGAGTTCTCTCCGGCCTGGATCCCATAGCCTCGCTGCTCCTGGCCACCTGCTGGGAGGTTCCAACTGCGGGATTCCTCACCTTTTTTCTTCTATGGACTCTCTGTTTTGAGACTCTTCCTGCCTGCCTCACTCCCAGTCCCTTGGTGATGTGTGTCCTCTGGTGTGAGGCCACGTGTGCTGGGTCCCTCGCCTTTCGATGATGTGGCCCCACTGGTGTGAGGACACTCCTGCCTGCTTCCTATCCCCTTGATGATGTGGGCCCTCTGGTGAGAGTCTGATCCTGGCTGGGTTCCTCACCCTTCTGTGAGGTGGGCCCTCTGCTGTGAGGTCACTCCTGCCTGGCTGGCACACCCCACCTGGGCAACATCGGCCCTCTTGTGGCACTTGGAGCCTGCTGGGAGACTCCTCCCCTCGGTGATGGGGGCCCTCTAGTGTCAGGACCGAACTGCTGGGTACCCACATTTTCTGATACGTGCTAAGTGGTGCGAGGACACTCCTGCGAGGTTCCCATCCCCATGGGCATGTGGGCCTTCTGCTCTAAGGCTCCAAAACCTGTGTTGTTCACCGTTTCATGATGTTGTCTCTCTGGTGTTAGTTCACTCAGGCCTAGATCCCATAGACTCTGTGCTCTGAGCCGACTGCTGGGAGGTTCCTACTGCTGGATTCCTTACCTTTTTTATTCTTTGGGTCCTGTGTTTTTATGCTCCTACTTCCTGACTCACTCCCAGCCCCTTTGTGATGTAGGTCCTCTGGTTTAAGGCCACATGTACCGGTTTCCTCACCTTTATTGATGTGGCCCCACTGGTGTGAGGACACTCCTGCCTAGTTCCCATCCCCTTGGTGATGGGGGCCCTCTGGTGAGAGTCTGATCCTGTCTGGATTCCTCACACTTCTGGGAGGTGGGTCCTCTGCTGTGAGGTCACTCCTGCCTGGCTGGCACACGTCACGTTGGCGATGTGGGCCCTCAGTTGGGAGTTGGTGCCTGCTGGGAGTCTCCTCCCCTTGGTAATGAGGGCCCTCTGGCGTCAGGCCCTAACTCATGGGCTCCCAAAATTTTCTGATGTGTGCCCTGTCGTGCAAGTACACTCCAGCCAGGGTCCCTTCCCTAGGCGATGTGGGCTTTCTGCTCTGTGGTCCCAACGGCTGGGTTGCTCACAGTGTCAGAATGTGGGCCCTCTGCTCTGAGTTCACTCCGGCATGGATCCCATAACCTCGGTGCTCTGGGCCACCTGCTTGGAGCTTCCAACTGCGGGGTTCCTCACCTTTTTTATTCTATGGGCCCTCTGTTCTGAGTCTCCTCCTGCATGCCTCACTCCCAGCCCTTTCGTGATGTGCGTCCCCTTGTTTGAGGCCACATGTGCTGTGTTCCTCACCTTTCGCTGATGTGGCCCCACTGGTGTGAGGACACTCCTGCCTTGTTCCGATCCCCTTGGTGATGTGGGCCCTCTGGTGAGAGTCTTATCCTGGCTGGGCTCCTCACCCTTCTGTGAGGTAGGCCCTCTGCTGTGAGGTCACTCCTGCCTGGCTGGCACACGTCACCTTGGCGACGTGGGCCCTCAGTTGGGAGTTGGTGCCTGCTGGGAGTCTCCTCCCCTCGGTAATGAGGGCCCTCTGGCGTCAGACCCTAACTCCTGGGCTCGCAAAATTTTCTGTTGTGCGCCCTGTGGTGCTAGTACACTCCTGCCAGGTTCCCAACCCCATGGGATTGTGGGCCTTCTGCTCTGAGGTCCCAACCGTGGGTTGCTCAGTTTCTTTATGAGGGCCCTCTGGTGTGAGTTCACTCCAGCATGGATCCCATAGCCTCGCTGCTCCTGGCCACCTGCGGGGAAGTTCCAACTGCGGGATTCCTCACCTTTTTCCTTCTATGGGCCCTCTGTTTTGAGACTCCTCCTGCCTGCCTCACTCCCAGCCCCTTGGTGATGTGTGTCCTCTGGTTTGAGGCCACGTGTGCTGGGTCCCTCACCTTTCGGTGATGTGGCCCCACTGGTGTGAGGACACTCCTGCCTGGTTCCTATCCCCTTGGTGATGTGGGCCCTCTGGTGAGAATCTGATCCTGGCTGGGTTCCTCACACTTCTGTGAGGTGGGCCCTCTGCTGTGAGGTCACTTCTGCCTGGCTGGCACACCCCGCCTTGGCAATGTCGGCCCTCTTGTGGCAGTTGGAGCCTACTGGGAGCCTCCTCCCCTCGGTGATGAGGGCCCTCTGGCGTCAGGCCCTAAATGCTGGGTACCCACATTTTCTGATACGTGCTAAGTTGTGCGAGGACACTCGTGCCATGTTCCCAACCCCATGGTGATGTGGGCCTTCTGCTCTGAGGTCCAAACGGCTGGGTTGCTCACAGTTTCATGATGTGGGCCCTCTGCTGTGAGTTCACTGTGGCCTGGATCGCATAGACTCGGTGCTCTGGGCCGCCTGCTGGGAGGTTCCCACTGCAGGATTCCTCAGCTTTTTTATTCTATTCGCCCTGTGTTGTGAGGCTACTCATGCCTGCCTCACTCCGAACCCCTTGGAGATCTGGGTCCTCTGGTTTAGGCCACATGTGCTGGGTTCCTCACCTTTCTATGATGTGGTCACCCTGGTGTGAAGACAGTACTGCCTGGTTCTGATGCCCTTGGTGATGTGGGCCCTCTGGTGAGAGTCTTATCCTGGCTGGGTTCCTCACCATTCTGTGAGGTAGGCCCTCATCTGTGAGGTCACTCCTGCCTGGCTGTTGCACGTCACCTTGGCGACATGGTCCCTCCGTAGGGAGTTGGTGCCTGCTTGGGGTCTCCTCCCCTTGGTAATGAGGGCCCTCTGGCATCAGGCCCTAATTTCTGGGTTCCCAAAATTCTCTGATGTGCGCCCTGTGGTGCGAGTACCCTTCTGCCACGTTCCCAACCACATGGGAATGTGGGCCTTCTGCTCTAAGGTCCCAACGGCTGGGTTGCTCACAGTTTCATGATGAGGGCCCTCTGTTTTGAGTTCAGTCAGGCCTGGATCCCATAGCCTCGCTGCTCCTGGCCACCTGCTGGGAGGTTCCAACTGCGGGATTCCTCACCTTTTTTACGTAATGGGCCCTCTGTTTTGAGGCTCCTCCTGCCTGCCTCACTCCCAGCCCCTTGGTGATGTGTGTCCTGTAGTTTGAGGCCACGTGTGCTGGGTCCGTCACATTTCGGTGATGTGGCCCCACTGGTGTGAGGACACTCCTGCCTGGTTTCCATTCCCTTGGTGATGTGGGCCCTCTGGTGAGAGTCTGATCCTCTTTGGGTTCCTCGCACTTTTGTGTGGTTGGCCCTCTGCTCTGAGGTCACTCCTGCCTGGCTGGCACACCCCGCATTGGCGACGTCGGCCCTCTGGTAGCAGTTGGAGCTTGCTGGGAGCCTCCTCTCCTCAGTGATGAGGGCCCTCTGGCGTCCGGCCCTAACTGCTGGGCTCCCCACATTTTCTGTTGTGTGCCCACTGGTGCGATGACACTCCTGCTTGGTTCCCTTCCCCATGGGGATGTGGGCCTTGTGCTCTGAGGTCACAACGGCTGGGTTGCTTACAGTATCACGATGAGGGCCCTCTGTTGTGAGGTCATCACTGCCTGGATCCCATAGCCTCGGTGCTCTGGGCCGCCTGCTGGGATGTTCCAACTGCTGGATTCCTCACCTTTTTATAAAATGGGCCATGTGTTTTGAGGTTAAACCTGCCTGCCTCGCTCTGAGACCCATGGTGATGTGGGTCTTCTGGTTTGAGGCCACATGTGCTGGGTACCTCAACTTTCGATGATGTGGCCCCACGGGTGTGAGGACACTCGTGCCTGATTCCCAGCCCCTTTCTTATGTGGGCACTCTGGTGAGAGTCTGATCATGACTGGGTTCCTTACTCTTCTGTGAGGTGGGCGCACTGATGTGAGGTCACTCCTGCCTGGATGGCTCACGTCGCCTTGGCGATGTAGGCCCTCTGTTGGCCACTGAAGCATGCTGGGAGCCTCCTACCCTCTTTAATGAGGGCCCTGGAAGAAACGCATATGCCCTTTTTGACCAAGTGCATCATTGTCGAAGTTCTGCCTCTTCTCCTATACTTTCAGAGGACTTCCCGTCTACCTCCTGAAATCGTATTCCTGGAATTCTGCCCCGCGTTCAAGTCCTCTTTGCAGCCTTACTTCAATATATTTTTGGACGATAGCTGTCATTTATAACTCTGCAGGTTTGTGAATTACAGTGCCCCTGAGCTCCATTCTTCAACTCGCTTTCTTGTGAGCTGGCCGCAAAACCGCAGGATTGCTTCAGGCCCTAATCTGGTTCCGGCACGGCATGTTGAGCCTTTGGCTAATTCCTCTTCCTGATGGGAAATGAGCGTTAAATTTGCTCGTGCAGACACCTACAGCTAATCTCTTATTGGTTCTCCCTATTCCTGTTCATCTTGCGCAGAAATTCCAAACTGTGCCAAACAGGAGGTTAAAGGCACTGACTCTCCAATTGGGGAAAGAGTTAGTAAAGCGTCTGGAATGGTAAAACCGAGTATGAGGGGACGAAAACTGAGATGCCTTTAAAAAGGTTTCCCGGTCACACGGTGGACCATATTCTGGGTTTCCCATGCGTGTTTTACCTGAAGGAAGAATCCCTTAAACCTGGAGAGGTGGGACCCATGGAATGGGTACCATGCAGTATGACTTCAAAGGGCCTGCATTTTCTCACCGAACCTCAGCTATGCTATCAGCCCAAAGTGTCGAACCTTATGTCTCACTCAGCTCTAGGTGTAGATGTGGTAAATCCAGGTTGCATCACAAGACCTGAATGAATTATTTAAGAATTGCTCTCTATTTCACTGTCATTGTGTTTGTTTTTGTAGTTTATTTTGATAATGGGATTTATCGGATTTTCTCTGCTGCATTCATGCAGCTGTACACACACTTGATTCTCTTACGGAGACATATAAATCCATGGGTTTGAAGATTCTTACTAGTCATGTGTAATCCTAGGACTTGAATATGGTGTGTTTAGTCCATTTCGTTGAGCAAGGTGTAGGTCTTGACTATTACATATTTGGCTTATGGAAAGGTATGTGTGCTAATTTCTATCTCTGGTTTTATGCAGCACCCCACCGCATCTTTCCCCATAAACAAGCATAAGTTGGTTTTCTAAATTTGAGACCCTGTTCTGTTTTGTAATTCAGTTCATGTGTAGCCAAGTTTACATTCCGTGTATTAGTGATATCTTATGATGTTTCATTTTCTGTGTGACTTATTTCACTTAGAATCATCGTACCTGGATCCACTCAATATGCCGCGACGGGCCTGATGACATAGATTTCATTGGTGAGTGATATTCCATTGTACGTACGTACCACAACTTCTTTAACCATTTTTCACATTCTGGGATATTTCACTTGTACCATAGACGAGGTTCTTGTAAACAGAGCCGTCCCAAACTTTGGGGTGGCTGTGTGTTTTTGATTTTAATTTCCCTAAGCTATAGGACCATAAGTGGAAGTGCAATAGGCTGTGTTGCTTTGTTTCCTACGTGTTTCAGGAAACACCATACACTTCTCCAGAGTGGCTGTTGGCAATTTACATCCTGCCCAGCAGCATAACAAGGCTCCCTGTTCTCCATGACCTGTCTGCCTTTCTGGATTTTACACTTTTTTCAGATGTCCCTTTTGACCGGGGGGCAGTGAGACTCCATTGTAGTGCAGATTTCCTTTACACGCATGCTTGGTTGGCCAAAAAGGGCGTATGCGTTTTTTCCTGAATATATTCAGGAAGAAACGCATACGCCCTTTTTGGCCAAGTGCATGATTGTCGACATTCTGCCTCTTTTCCTATGCTTTAAGTGCAATTCCATTCTACCCCCTGAAATCGTTTTCCTGAAATTCTGCCCCGCTTTCAAGTCCTCTTCGAAGACTTACTTCAATACGTCTTTGGACGATAGCTGTCATTCATAACTCTGCAGGTTTGTGAATTACAGTGCCCCAGATCTCCTTTCCTCAACTCGCTTTCATGTGAACTGGCCGCAAAACCGCAGGATTGTTTCAGGCCCTAATCTGTTTCCGGCATGGCACGCTGAGCCTTTGGTGAATTCCTCTTCCTGGTGGGAAATGAGCATTCCATTTGCCCGTGCAGACACCAACAGCTAGTCTCTCATTGGTTCTCCCTATTCCTGTTCATCTTGCGCAGAAATTGCAAACTGTGCCAAACAGGAGATTAAAGGCACTGACTCTCCAAGTGGGGAGAGTTTTAGTAAAGCGTCTGGAATGGTGAACCCGAATACCAGGGTTCGAAAACTGAGATGCATTTGGAAACGTTTCCCAATCACACGGTGGACCATACTCTGGGTTTCCCATGCATGTTTTAGCTGAAGGAAGAATCCCTTAAACCTGGAGAGTTGGGACCCATGGAATGAGTACCATGCAGTATGACTTCAAAGGGTCTGCGTTTGCTCACCGAACCTCACCAAAGCTATCAGCCCGAAGTGCCCAGCCTTATGTCTCACCCAGCTCTGGGTGTAGATGTGGTAAATCTAGGTTTCATCACAAGCCCTGAATGAATTATTTAAGAATTGTTCTCTATTTCACTGTCATTGTGTTTTGTTTTTGAAATTTATTTTGATAATGGGATTTATCGGATTTTCACTGCTGCGTTTAGGCCGATGTACAGACATTTGATTTCCTTATGGAGACATATAAATCCATGGGTTTTAAGATTCTTACTTGTCAGGTATATTCCCAGGCGTTGAATACGTGGTGTTGAGTCTATTTCGCTGAGCAAGGAGTAGGTCTTTTCTATTATATATTTGGCTTATGGAACGGTATCTGTGCTAATTTCAATCTCTGTTTTTATGCAGCACCCCAACTCACCTTTCCCCATAAGCAAGCATAAGATGGTTGTCTCAATTTGAGAGCCTTTTCTGTTTTGTAATTCAGTTCATGCGTAGCCAAGTTTACATTCCGTGTATTAGTCATATCTTATGATGTTTCTTTTTCTGTGTGACTTATTTCTCGTAGAATCATCGTACCTGAATCCACTCATTATGGCGCTACAGGCCTGATGACGTAGATTTCATTGCTGTGTGATATTCCATTGTACGTACGTAGCACTACTTCTTTATATATTTTTTGCTTTCTCGGATATTTAACTTGTACCGTAGACGAGGTTCCTGTAAACGGAGCCGTCCCAAATTTTGGGGTGGATGTGTGTTTTTGATTTGATTTTCCCTAAGCTATAGATCCAGAAGTGGAAGTGCCATAGGCTGTGTTGTTTTGTTTCCTACGTGTTTCAGGAAACACCATACACTTCTCCAGATTGGCTGTTGGCAATTTACATCCTGCCCATCAGCATAACAAGGCTCCCTGTTCTCCATGACCTGTCCTGCCTTTCTGGATTTTACACTTTTTTCAGATGGCCCTTTTGACCGGGGGGCAGTGAGACTTCATTGTAGTGCAGATTTCCTTTACACGCTTGCTTGGTTGACCAAAAAGTGCGTATGCGTTTTTTCCTGAATATATTCAGGAAAAAACACATACGCCCTTTTTGGCCAAGTGCATCATTGTCGACATTCTGCCTCATTTCCTATGCTTTAAGTGCAATTCCAGTCTACCCCCTGAAATCGTTTTCCAGAAATTCTGCCCCGCATTCAAGTCCTCTTCGAAGACTTACTTCAATACATTTTTGGACGATAGCTGTCATTCATAACTCTGCAGGTTTGTGAATTTCAGTGGCCCTGAGCTCCTTTCTTCAACTCACTTTCTTGTGAGCTGGCTGCAAAACCGCAAGATTGCTTCAGGCCCTAATCTGTTTCCGGCAGGGCACGCTGAGCCTTTGGTTAATTCGTCTTCCTGGTGGGAAATGAGCATTCCATTTGCCCGTGCAGACACCTACAGGTAGTCTCTCATTGGTTCTCCCTATTCCTGTTCATCTTGCGCAGAAATTGCAAACTGTGCCAAACAGGAGGTTAAAGGCACTGACTCTCCAAGTGGGGAGAGTGTTAGTAAAGCGTCTGGAATGGTGAACCTCAGTACCAGCGTTCGAAAACTGAGATGCATTTGAAAACGTTTCCCAATCACACGGTGGACCATACTCTGGGTTTCCCATGCAAGTTTTAGCTGAAGGAAGAATCCCTTAAACCTGGAGAGTTGGGACCCATGGAATGGGTACCATGCAGTATGACTTCAAAGGGTCTGCGTTTGCTCACCGAACCTCACCAAAGCTATCAGCCCGAAGTGTCCAGCCTTATGTCTCACCCAGCTCTGGGTGTAGATGTGGTAAATCCAGGTTTCATCACAAGCCCTGAATGAATTATTTACGAATTGCTCTCTATTTCACTGTCATTGTGTTTTGTTTTTGAAATTTATTTTGATAATGGGATTTATCGGATTTTCACTGCTGCATTTATGCCACTGTACACACGCTTGATTTCCTTGTGGAGACATATAAATCCATGGGTTTTAAGATTCTTACTTGTCAGGTATATTCCCAGGCGTTGAATATGGAGTGTTGAGTCCATTTCGTTGAGCAAGGAGTAGGTCTTTTCTATTATATAATTGGCTTATGGAAAGGTATCTGTGCTAATTTCAATCTCTGGTTTTATGCAGCACCCCAACTCACCTTTCCAAATAAGCAAACATAAGTTGGTTTTCTAAATTTGATACCATGTTCTGTTTTGTAATTCAGTTCATGTGTAGTCAATTTACATTCCGTGTATTAGTGATATCTTATGATGTTTCTTTCTCTGTGTGACTTATTTCTCGTAGAATCATCGTACCTGAACCCACTCATTATGCCGATACGGGCCTGATGACGTAGATTTCATTGCTGAGTGATATTCCATTGTACGTGCATACCACAACTTCTTTATCCATTTTTTGCTTTCTCGGATATTTAACTGTACCGTAGACGACGTTCTTATAAACAGAGACGTCCCAAACATTGGGGTGGCTGTGTGTTTTTGATTTTAATTTCCATAAGCTATAGGACCATAAGTGGAAGTGCCATAGGCTGTGTTGCTTTGTTTCCTATGTGTTTCAGGAAACACCATACACTTCTCCAGAGTGGCTGTTGGCAATTTACATCCCGCCCATCAGCATAACAAGGCTCCCGGTTCTCCATGACCTGTCCTGCCTTTCTGGATTTTACACTTTTTTCAGATGGCCCTTTTGACCGGGGGGCAGTGAGACTTCATTGTAGTGCAGATTTCCTTTACACGCCTGCTTGGTTGGCCAAAAAGGGCATATGCGTTTTTTCCTGAATATATTCAGGAAAAAACGCATACGCCCTTTTTGGCCAAGTGCATCATTGTCGACATTCTGCCTCTTTTCCTATGCCTTAAGTGCAATTCCAGTCTACCCCCTGAAATGGTTTTCCTGAAATTCTGCCCCGCTTTCAAGTCCTCTTCGAAGTCTTACTTCAGTACATTTTTGGACGATACCTGTCATTCATAACTCTGCAGGTTTGTGAATTATAGTGCCCCTGAGCTCCTTTCTTCAACTCGTTTCCTTGTGAGCTAGCCGCAGAACCGCAGGATTGCTTCAGGCCCTAATCTGTTTCCGGCCAGGCACGCTGAGCCTTTGGTTAATTCCTCTTCCTGGTGGGAAATGAGCGTTCAATTTGCCCGTGCAGACACCAACAGCTAGTCTCTCATTGGTTCTCCCTATTCCTGTTCATCTTGCGCAGAAATTGCAAACTGTGCCAAACAGGAGGTTAAAGGCACTGACTCTCCAAGTGGGGAGAGTGTTAGTAAAGCGTCTGGAATGGTGAACCCGAGTACCAGGGTTCGAAACCTGAGATCCATTTGAAAACGTTTCCCAATCACACGGCGGACGATAGTCTGGGTTTCCCATGCATGTTTTAGCTGAAGAAAGAATCCCTTAAACCTGGAGAGTTGGGACCCATGGAATGGGTACCATGCAGTATGACTTCAAAGGGTCTGCGTTTGCTCACCGAACCTCACCAATGCTATCAGCCCGAAGTGTCCAGCCTTATGTCTCACCCAGCTCTGGGTGTAGATGTGATTAATCCAGGTTGCATCAGAAGCCCTGAATGAATTATTTAAGAATTCCTCTCTATTTCACTGTCATTGTGTTTTGTTTTGGAAATTTATTTTGATAATGGGATTTATCGGATTTTCACTGCTGCGTTTAGGCCGCTGTACACATGCTTGATTTCCTTATGGAGACATATAAATCCATGGGTTTTAACATTCTTACTTGTCAGGTATCTTGCCAGGCGTTGAATATGGGGTGTTGAGTCCATTTCGTTGAGCAAGTAGTAGGTCTTGTCTATAATATATTTGGCTTATGGAACGGTACCTGTGCTAATTTCAATCTCTGGTTTTATGCAGCACCCCAACTCACCTTTCCCCATAAGCAAGCATAAGTTGGTTTTCTAAATTTGAGACCCTGCTCTGTTTTGTAATTCGATTTATGTGTAGCCAAGTTTACATTCCGTGTATTACTGATATATTATGATGTTTCTTTTTCTGTGTGACTTATTTCTCGTAGAATCATCGTACCTGAATCCACTCATTATGCCGCTACGGGCCTGAAGACGTAGATTTAATTGCTGAGTGATATTCCATTGTACGTGCGTACCACAAAATCTTTATGCATTTTTTGCTTTCTGGGATATTTAACTTGTACCGTAGACGAGGTTGTTGTAAACAGAGCCGTCCCAAACTTTGGGGTGGCTGTGTGCTTTTTATTTTAATTTCCCTAAGCTATAGGACCATAAGTGGAAGTGCCATAGGCTGTGTTGCTTTGTTTCCTCTGTGTTTCAGGAAACACCATACACTTCTCCAGAGTGGCTGTTGGCAATTTACATCCCGCCCATCAGAATAACAAGGCTCCGTGTTCTCCATGGCCTGTGCTTTCTTTCTGGATTTTACACATTTTTCAGATGGCCCTTTTGAACGGGGGGCAGTGAGACTTCTTTGTAGTGCAGATTTCTTTAACATGCTGGCTTGGTTGGCCAAAAAGGGCGTATGCGTTTTTTCCTGAATATATTCAGGAAAAAACGCATACGCCCTTTTTGGCCAAGTGCATCATTGTCGACGTTCTGCCTCTTTTCCTATGCTTTAAATGCAATTCCAGTCTACCCCCTGAAATCGTTTTCCTGCAACTCTGCCCCGCTTTCCAGTCCTCTTCGCAGCCTTCCTTCAATATATTTTTGGACGATAGCTGTCATTTATAACTCTGCAGGTTTGTGAATTACTGTGTCCCTGAGCTCCTTTCTTCAACTCGCTTTCTTGTGAGCTGGCCGCAAACCCGCAGGAATGCTTCAGGCCCTAATCTGGTTCCGGCACGGCATGCTGAGCCTTTGGTTAATTTCTCTTCCTGGTGGGAAATGAGCGTTCCATTTCCCCGTCCAGACACCTACAGCTAGTCTCTCATTTGTTCTCCCTATTCCTGTTAATCTTGCGCAGAAATTTCAAACTGTGCCAAACAGGATGTTAAAGGCACTGACTCTCCAAGTGGGGAGAGTGTTAGTAAAGCGTCTGGAATGGTGAACCCGAGTAACCGGGTTCGAAAACTGAGATGCATTTGAAAACGTTTCCCAATCACACGGTGGACCATTCTGTGGGTTTCCCATGCATGTTTTAGCTGAAGTAATTATCCCTTAAACCTGGAGAGTTGGGACCCATGGAATGGGTACCATGCAGTATGACTTCAAAGGGTCTGCGTTTGCTCACCGAACCTCACCAATGCTATCAGCCCGAAGTGTCCAGCCTTATGTCTCACCCAGCTCTGGGTGTAGATGTGGTAAATCCAGGTTGCATCACAAGCCCTGAATGAATTATTTAAGAATTGCTCTCTATTTCACTGTCATTGTGTTTTGTTTTTGAAATTTATTTTGATAATGGGATGTATCGGATTTTCACTGCTGCGTTTAGGCTGCTGTACACACGCTTGATTTCCTTATGGAGACATATAAATCCATGCGTTTTAAGATTCTTACTTGTCAGGTATCTTCCCAGGCGTTGAATATGGGGTGTTGAGTCCATTTCGTTGAGCAAGGAGTAGGTCTTGTCTATTATATATTTAGCTTATGGAAAGGTATCTGTGCTAATTTCAATCTCTGGTTTTATGCAGCACCCCAACTCACCTTTCCCCATATGCAAGCATAAGTTGGTTTTCTAAATTTGAGACCCTGTTCTGTTTTGTAATTCAGTTCATGTGTAGCCAAGTTTACATTCCGTGTATTAGTGATATCTTATGATATTTCTTTTTCTGTGTGACTTATTTCTCGTAAAATCATCGTACCTGAATCCACTCATTATGCCGCTACGGGCCTCATGACGTAGATTTCATTGCTGAGTGATATTCCATTGTACGTGCGTACCACAACTTCTTTATCCATTTTTTGCTTTCTCGGATATTTAACTTGTACCATAGACGAGGTTCTTGTAAACAGAGCCGTCCCAAAGTTTGGGGTGGCTGTGTGTTTTTGTTTTTAATTTCCCTATGCTATAGGACCATAAGTGGAAGTGCCATAGGCTGTGTTGCTTTGTTTCCTATGTGTTTCAGGAAACACCATACACTTCTCCAGAGTGGCTGTTGGCAATTTACATCCCGCCCATCAGCATAACAAGGCTCCCTGTTCTCCATGACCTGTCCTGCCTTTCTGGATTTTACACTTTTTTCAGATGGCCCTTTTGACCGGGGGGCAGTGAGACTTCATTGTAGTGCAGATTTCCTTTACACGCTTGCTTGGTTGGCCAAAAAGGGCGTATGCGTTTTTTCCTGAATATATTCAGGAAAAAACGCATACGCCCTTTTTGGCCAAGTGCATCATTGTCGACATTCTGCCTCTTTTCCTATGCTTTAAGTGCAATTCCATTCTATCCCCTGAAATCGTGTTCCTGAAATTCTGCCCCGCTTTCAAGTCCACTTCGAAGACTTACTTCAATACAATTTTGGACGATAGCTGTCATTCATAACTCTGCAGGTTTGTGAATTACAGTGCCCCTTAGCCTCTTTTTTCAACTCGCTTTTTTGTGAGATGGCCGCAAAACCGCAGGAATGCCTCAGGCCCTAATCTGTTTCCTGCAGGGCAAGCTGAGCCTTTGGTTAATTCCTCTTCCTGGTGGGAAATGAGCGTTCCATTTGCCCGTGCAGACACCTACAGCTAGTCTCTCATTTGTTCTCCCTATTCCTGTTAATCTTACGCAGAAATTGCAAACTGTGCCAAACAGGAGGTTAAAGGCACTGACTCTCCAAGTGGGGAGAGTGTTAGTAAAGCCTCTGGAATGGTGAACCCTAGTAACAGGGTTCGAAAACTGAGATGCATTTGAAAACGTTTCCCAATCACATGGTGGACCATTCTGTGGGTTTCCCATGCATGTTTTAGCTGAAGTAATTATCCCTTAAACCTGGAGAGTTGGGACCCATGGAATGGGTACCATGCAGTATGACTTCAAAGGGTCTGCGTTTGCTCACCGAACCTCACCAATGCTATCAGCCCGAAGTGTCCAGCCTTATGTCTCACCCAGCTCTGGGTGTAGATGTGGTAAATCCAGGTTGCATCACAAGCCCTGAATGAATTATTTAAGAATTGCTCTCTATTTCACTGTCATTGTGTTTTGTTTTTGAAATTTATTTTGATAATGGGATGTATCGGATTTTCACTGCTGCGTTTAGGCTGCTGTACACACGCTTGATTTCCTTATGGAGACATATAAATCCATGCGTTTTAAGATTCTTACTTGTCAGGTATCTTCCCAGGCGTTGAATATGGGGTGTTGAGTCCATTTCGTTGAGCAAGGAGTAGGTCTTGTCTATTATATATTTAGCTTATGGAAAGGTATCTGTGCTAATTTCAATCTCTGGTTTTATGCAGCACCCCAACTCACCTTTCCCCATATGCAAGCATAAGTTGGTTTTCTAAATTTGAGACCCTGTTCTGTTTTGTAATTCAGTTCATGTGTAGCCAAGTTTACATTCCGTGTATTAGTGATATCTTATGATATTTCTTTTTCTGTGTGACTTATTTCTCGTAAAATCATCGTACCTGAATCCACTCATTATGCCGCTACGGGCCTCATGACGTAGATTTCATTGCTGAGTGATATTCCATTGTACGTGCGTACCACAACTTCTTTATCCATTTTTTGCTTTCTCGGATATTTAACTTGTACCATAGACGAGGTTCTTGTAAACAGAGCCGTCCCAAAGTTTGGGGTGGCTGTGTGTTTTTGTTTTTAATTTCCCTATGCTATAGGACCATAAGTGGAAGTGCCATAGGCTGTGTTGCTTTGTTTCCTATGTGTTTCAGGAAACACCATACACTTCTCCAGAGTGGCTGTTGGCAATTTACATCCCGCCCATCAGCATAACAAGGCTCCCTGTTCTCCATGACCTGTCCTGCCTTTCTGGATTTTACACTTTTTTCAGATGGCCCTTTTGACCGGGGGGCAGTGAGACTTCATTGTAGTGCAGATTTCCTTTACACGCTTGCTTGGTTGGCCAAAAAGGGCGTATGCGTTTTTTCCTGAATATATTCAGGAAAAAACGCATACGCCCTTTTTGGCCAAGTGCATCATTGTCGACATTCTGCCTCTTTTCCTATGCTTTAAGTGCAATTCCATTCTATCCCCTGAAATCGTGTTCCTGAAATTCTGCCCCGCTTTCAAGTCCACTTCGAAGACTTACTTCAATACAATTTTGGACGATAGCTGTCATTCATAACTCTGCAGGTTTGTGAATTACAGTGCCCCTTAGCTCCTTTTTTCAACTCGCTTTTTTGTGAGATGGCCGCAAAACCGCAGGAATGCCTCAGGCCCTAATCTGTTTCCTGCAGGGCAAGCTGAGCCTTTGGTTAATTCCTCTTCCTGGTGGGAAATGAGCGTTCCATTTGCCCGTGCAGACACCTACAGCTAGTCTCTCATTTGTTCTCCCTATTCCTGTTAATCTTACGCAGAAATTGCAAACTGTGCCAAACAGGAGGTTAAAGGCACTGACTCTCCAAGTGGGGAGAGTGTTAGTAAAGCCTCTGGAATGGTGAACCCTAGTAACAGGGTTCGAAAACTGAGATGCATTTGAAAACGTTTCCCAATCACATGGTGGACCATTCTGTGGGTTTCCCATGCATGTTTTAGCTGAAGTAAGAATCCCTTAAACCTGGAGAGTTGGGACCCATGGAATGGGTACCATGCAGTATGACTTCAAAGGGTCTGCGTTTGCTCACCGAACCTCACCAATGCTATCAGCCCGAAGTGTCCAGCCTTATGTCTCACCCAGCTCTGGGTGTAGATGTGGTAAATCCAGGTTGCATCACAAGCCCTGAATGAATTATTTAAGAATTGCTCTCTATTTCACTGTCATTGTGTTTTGTTTTTGAAATTTATTTTGATAATGGGATGTATCGGATTTTCACTGCTGCGTTTAGGCTGCTGTACACACGCTTGATTTCCTTATGGAGACATATAAATCCATGCGTTTTAAGATTCTTACTTGTCAGGTATCTTCCCAGGCGTTGAATATGGGGTGTTGAGTCCATTTCGTTGAGCAAGGAGTAGGTCTTGTCTATTATATATTTAGCTTATGGAAAGGTATCTGTGCTAATTTCAATCTCTGGTTTTATGCAGCACCCCAACTCACCTTTCCCCATATGCAAGCATAAGTTGGTTTTCTAAATTTGAGACCCTGTTCTGTTTTGTAATTCAGTTCATGTGTAGCCAAGTTTACATTCCGTGTATTAGTGATATCTTATGATATTTCTTTTTCTGTGTGACTTATTTCTCGTAAAATCATCGTACCTGAATCCACTCATTATGCCGCTACGGGCCTCATGACGTAGATTTCATTGCTGAGTGATATTCCATTGTACGTGCGTACCACAACTTCTTTATCCATTTTTTGCTTTCTCGGATATTTAACTTGTACCATAGACGAGGTTCTTGTAAACAGAGCCGTCCCAAAGTTTGGGGTGGCTGTGTGTTTTTGTTTTTAATTTCCCTATGCTATAGGACCATAAGTGGAAGTGCCATAGGCTGTGTTGCTTTGTTTCCTATGTGTTTCAGGAAACACCATACACTTCTCCAGAGTGGCTGTTGGCAATTTACATCCCGCCCATCAGCATAACAAGGCTCCCTGTTCTCCATGACCTGTCCTGCCTTTCTGGATTTTACACTTTTTTCAGATGGCCCTTTTGACCGGGGGGCAGTGAGACTTCATTGTAGTGCAGATTTCCTTTACACGCTTGCTTGGTTGGCCAAAAAGGGCGTATGCGTTTTTTCCTGAATATATTCAGGAAAAAACGCATACGCCCTTTTTGGCCAAGTGCATCATTGTCGACATTCTGCCTCTTTTCCTATGCTTTAAGTGCAATTCCATTCTATCCCCTGAAATCGTGTTCCTGAAATTCTGCCCCGCTTTCAAGTCCACTTCGAAGACTTACTTCAATACAATTTTGGACGATAGCTGTCATTCATAACTCTGCAGGTTTGTGAATTACAGTGCCCCTTAGCTCCTTTTTTCAACTCGCTTTTTTGTGAGATGGCCGCAAAACCGCAGGAATGCCTCAGGCCCTAATCTGTTTCCTGCAGGGCAAGCTGAGCCTTTGGTTAATTCCTCTTCCTGGTGGGAAATGAGCGTTCCATTTGCCCGTGCAGACACCTACAGCTAGTCTCTCATTTGTTCTCCCTATTCCTGTTAATCTTACGCAGAAATTGCAAACTGTGCCAAACAGGAGGTTAAAGGCACTGACTCTCCAAGTGGGGAGAGTGTTAGTAAAGCCTCTGGAATGGTGAACCCTAGTAACAGGGTTCGAAAACTGAGATGCATTTGAAAACGTTTCCCAATCACATGGTGGACCATTCTGTGGGTTTCCCATGCATGTTTTAGCTGAAGTAAGAATCCCTTAAACCTGGAGAGTTGGGACCCATGGAATGGGTACCATGCAGTATGACTTCAAAGGGTCTGCGTTTGCTCACCGAACCTCACCAATGCTATCAGCCCGAAGTGTCCAGCCTTATGTCTCACCCAGCTCTGGGTGTAGATGTGGTAAATCCAGGTTGCATCACAAGCCCTGAATGAATTATTTAAGAATTGCTCTCTATTTCACTGTCATTGTGTTTTGTTTTTGAAATTTATTTTGATAATGGGATTTATCGGATGTTCACTGCTGCGTTTAGGCCGTTGTACACACGCTTGATTTCCTTATGGAGACATATAAATCCATGGGTTTTAAGATTCTTACTTGTCAGGTATCTTGCCAGGCGTTGAATATGGGGTGTTGAGTCCATTTCGTTGAGCAAGGAGTAGGTCTTGTCTATTATATATTTGGCTTATGGAACAGTATTTGTGCTAATTTCAATCTCTGGTTTTATGCAGCACCCCAACTCACCTTTCCCCATAAGCAAGCATAAGTTGGTTTTCTAAATTTGAGACCCTGTTCTGTTTTGTAATTCAGTTCATGTGTAGCCAAGTTTACATTCCGTGTATTAGGGATATCTAATGATGTTTCTTTTTCTGAGTGACTTATTTCTCGAAGAATCATCGTACCTGAATCCACTCATTATGCCGCTACGGGCCTGATGACGTAGATTTCATTGCTGAGTGATATTCCATTTTACGTGCGTACCACAACTTCTTTATCCATTTTTTGCTTTCTCGGATATTTAACTTGTACCATAGACGAGGTTCTTGTAAACAGAGCCGTCCCAAACTTTGGGGTGGCTGTGTGTTTTTGATTTTAATTTCCCTAAGCTATAGGACCATAAGTGGAAGTGCCATAGGCTGTGTTGCTTTGTTTCCTTCGTGATTCAGGATACACCATACACTTCTCCAGAGTGGCTGTTGGCAATTTACATCGAGCCCATCAGCATAACAAGGCTCCCTGTTCTCCATGACCTGTCCTGCCTTTCTGGATCTTGCACTTTTTTCAGATGGCCCTTTTGACCGGGGGGCAGTGAGACTTCATTGTAGTGCAGATTTCCTTTACACGCTTGCTGGGTTGGCCAAAAAGGGCGTATGCGTTTTTTCCTGAATATATTCAGGATAAAACGCATACGCCCTTTTTGGCCAAGTGCATCATTGTCGACATTCTGCCTCTTTTCCTATGCTTTAAGTGCAATTCCATTCTAACCCCTGAAATCGTTTTCCTGAAATTCTGCCCCGCTTTCAAGTCCTCTTCGAAGACTTACTTCAGTACATTTTTGGACGATAGCTGTCATTCATAACTCTGCAGGTTTGTGAATTACAGTGCCCCTGAGCTCCTTTCCTCAACACGCTTTCTTGTGAGCTGGCCGCAAAACCGCAGGATTGCTTCAGGCCCTAATCTCTTTCCTGCAGGGCACGCTGAGCCTTTGGTTAATTCCTCTTCCTGGTGGGAAATGAGCGTTCCATTTGCTGGTGCAGACACCAACAGCTAGTCTCTCATTGGTTCTCCCTATTCCTGTTCATCTTGCGCAGAAATTGCAAACTGTACCAAACAGGAGTTTAAAGGCACTGACTCTCCAAGTGGGAAGAGTGTTAGTAAAGCGTCTGGAATGGTGAACCAGAGTACCAGGGGACGAAACCTGAGATGCATTTGAAAACGTTTCCCGGTCACACAGTGCACTGTACTGTGGGTTTCCCATGCATGTTTTAGCTGAAGGAAGTATCCCTTAAACCTGGAGAGTTGGGACCCATGGAATGGGTACCATGCAGTATGACTTCAAAGGGTCTGCGTTTGCTCACCGAACCTCACCAATGCTATCAGCCCGAAGTGTCCAGCCTTATGTCTCACCCAGCTCTGGGTGTAGATGTGGTAAATCCAGGTTGCATCACAAGCCCTGAATGAATTATTTAAGAATTGCTCTCTATTTCACTGTCATTGTGTTTTGTTTTTGAAATTTATTTTGATAATGGGATTTATCGGATGTTCACTGCTGCGTTTAGGCCGTTGTACACACGCTTGATTTCCTTATGGAGACATATAAATCCATGGGTTTTAAGATTCTTACTTGTCAGGTATCTTGCCAGGCGTTGAATATGGGGTGTTGAGTCCATTTCGTTGAGCAAGGAGTAGGTCTTGTGTATTATATATTTGGCTTATGGAACGGTATCTGTGCTAATTTCAATCTCTGGTATTATGCAGCACCCCAACTCACTTTTCCCCATAAGCAAGCATAAGTTGGTTTTCTAAATTTGAGACCCTGTTCTGTTTTGTAATTCAGTTCATGTGTAGCCAAGTTTACATTACGTGTATTACTGATATATTATGATGTTTCTTTTTCTGTGTGACTTATTTCTCATAGAATCATCGTACCTGAATCCACTCATTATGCCGATAGGACCTGATGACGTAGATTTCATTGCTGAGTGATATTACACTGTACGTGCGTACCACAACTTCTTTATGCATTTTTTGCTTTCTTGGATATTTAACTTGTACCGTAGACGAGGTTCTTGTAAACAGAGCCGTCCCAAACTTTGGGGTGGCTGTGTGTTTTTGATTTTAATTTCCCTAAGCTATAGGACCATAAGTGGAAGTGCCATAGGCTGTGTTGCTTTGTTTCCTACGTGTTTCAGGAAACACCATACACTTCTCCAGAGTGGCTGTTGGCAATTTACATCCCGCCCATCAGCATAACAAGGCTCCCTGTTCTCCATGACCTGTCCTGCCTTTCTGGATTTTACAGTGTTTTCAGATGGCCCTTTTGACCGGGGGGCAGTGAGACTTCATTGTAGTGCAGATTTCCTTTAAATGCTTGCTCGGTTGGCCAAAAAGAGCGTATGCGTTTTTTCCTGAATATATTCAGGAAAAAACGCATACGCCCTTTTGCACCAAGTGCATCATTGTCGACATTCTGCCTCTTTTCCTATGCTTTAAGTGCAATTCCAGTCTACCCCCTGAAATCGTTTTCCTGAAATTCTGCCCCGCTTTCAAGTCCTCTTTGAAGACTTACTTCAGTACATTTTTGGACGATAGCTGTCATTCATAACTCTGCAGGTTTGTGAATTACAGTGCCCCTGAGCTCCTTACTTCAATTCGTTTTCTTCTGAGCTGGCCGCAAAACCACAGGATTGCTTCAGGCCCTAATATGTTTCCGGCCGGGCACGCTGAGCCTTTGGTTAATTCCTCTTCCTGGTGGGAAATGAGCGTGCAATTTGCCCGTGCAGACACCAACAGCTAGTCTCTCATTGGTTCTCCCTATGCCTGTACATCTTGCGCAGAAATTGCAAACTGTGCCAAACAGGAGGTTAAAGTCCCTGACTCTCCAAGTGGGGAGAGTGTTAGTAAAGCGTCTGGAATGGTGAACCGGAGTACCAGGGGACGAAAACTGAGATGCATTTGAAAACGTTTCCCAATCACACGGTGGACCATACTCTGGGTTTCCCATGCATGTTTTAGCTGAAGGAAGAATCCCTTAAACCTGGAGAGTTGGGACCCATGGAATGGGTACCATGCAGTATGACTTCAAAGGGTCTGTGTTTGCTCACCGATCCTCACCAGTGCTATCAGCCCGAAGTGTCCAGCCTTATGTCTCACCCAGCTCTGGGTGTAGATGTGGTAAATCTAGGTTGCATCACAAGCCCTGAATGAATTATTTAAGAATTGCTCTCTATTTCACTGTCATTGTGTTTTGTTTTTGAAATTTATTTTGATAATGGGATTTATCAGATTTTCTCTGCTGCGTTTAGGCCGCTGTACACACACTTGATTTCCTTATGGAGACATATAAATCCATGGGTTGTATGATTCTTACTTGTCAGGTATGTTCCCAGGCGTTGAATATGGGGTGTTGAGTCCATTTCGTTGAGCAAGGAGTAGGTCTCGTCTATTATATATTTGGCTTATGGAACGGTATCTGTGCTAATTTCAATCTCTGGTTTTATGCAGCACCCCAACTCACCTTTCCCCATAAGCAAGCATAAGTTGGTTTTCTAAATTTGAGACCCTGTTCTGTTTGGTAATTCAGTTCATGTGTAGCCAAGTTTACATTCCGTGTATTAGTGATATCTTATGATGTTTCTTTTTCTGTGTGACTTATTTCTCGTAGAATCATCGTACCTGAATCCACTCATTATGGCGCTATGGGCCTGATGACGTAGATTTCATTGCTGAGTCATATTCCATTGTATGTGCGTACCACAACTTCTTTATCCGTTTTTGCTTTCTTGGATATTTAACTTGTACCGTAGACGGGGTTTTTGTAAACAGAGCCGTCCCAAACTTTGGGGTGGCTGTGTGTGTTTGATTTTAATTTCCCTAAGCTATAGGACCATAAGTGGAAGTGCCATAGGCTGTGTTGCTTTGTTTCCTACGTGTTTCAGGAAACACCATACACTTCTCCAGAGTGGCTGTTGGCAATTTACATCCCGCCCATCCGCATAACAAGGTTCCCTGTTCTCCATGACCTGTCCTGCCTTTCTGGATTTTACACTTTTTTCAGATGGCCCTTTTGACCGGGGTGCAGTGAGACTTCATTTTAGTGCAGATTTCCTTTACACACTTGCTTGGTTGGCCAAAAAGTGTGTATGCGTTTTTTCCTGAATATATTCAGAAAAAACTCATATGCCCTTTTTGGCCAAGTGCATTATTGTCGACATTCTGGCTCTTTTCCTATGCTTTAAGTGCAATTCCAGTCTACCCCCTGAAATCGTTTTCCTGAAATTCTGCCCCGCTTTCAAGTCCTCTTCGAAGACTTTCATCAATACATTTTTGAACGATAGGTGTCATTCATAACTCTGCAGGTTTGTGAATTACAGTGCCCCTGAGCTCCTTTCTTCAACTCGCTTTTTTGTGAGCTGGCCGCAAAACCGCAGGATTGCTTCAGGCCCTAATCTGTTTCCGTAAGGGCATGCTGAGCATTTGGTTAATTCCTCTTCCTGGTGGGAAATGTGCATTCCATTTGCCCGTGCAGACACCTACAGCTAGTCTCTCATTGGTTCTCCCTATTCCTGTTCATCTTGCGCAGAAATTGCAAACTGTGCCAAACAGGACGTTAAAGGCACTGACTCTCCAAGTGGGGAGAATGTTAGTAAAGCGTCTGGAATGGTGAACCCGAGTACCAGGGTTCGAAAACTGAGATGCATTTGAAAACGTTTCCCAATCACACGGTGGACCATACTCTGGGTTTCCCATGCATGATTTAGCTGAAGGAAGAATCCCTTAAACCTGGAAAGTTGGGACCCATGGAATGGGTACCAGGCAGTATGACTTCAAAGGGTCTGCGTTTGCTCACCGAACCTCACCAATGCTATCAGCCTGAAGTGTCCAGCCTTATGTCTCACACAGCTCTGCGTGTAGATGTGGTAAATCCAGGTTGCATCACAAGCCCTGAATGAATTATTTAAGAATTGCTCTATATTTCACTCTCATTGTGTTTTGTTTTCGAAATTTATCTTGATAATGGGATTTATCTGATTTTCACTGCTGCGTTTAGGCCGCTGTACACATGCTTGATTTCCTTATGGAGACATATAAATCCATGGGTTTTAAGATTCTTACTTGTCAGGTATGTTCCCAGGCGTTGAATATGGGCTGTTGAGTCCATTTCGCTGAGCAAGGAGTAGGTCTTGTCTATTATATATATGGCTTATGGAATGGTATCTGTGCTAATTTAAATCTCTGGTTTTATACAGCACCCAAATTCACCTTTCCCCATAAGCAAGCATAAGTTGGTTTTCTAAATTTGAGACCCTGTTCTGTTTTGTAATTCAGTTCATGTGTAGCCAAGTTTACATTCCGTGTATTAGTGATATCTTATGATGTTTCTTATTCTGTGTGACTTATTTCCCGTAGAATCATGGTACTTGGATCCACTCATTATGCCGCTACGGGCCTGATGACGGAGATTTCATTGCTGAGTGATATTCCATAGTACGTGCGTACCACAACTTCTTTATCCATTTTTTGCTTTCTCGGATATTTAACTTGTACCGTAGATGAGGTTCTTGTAAACAGAGCCGTCCCAAACTTTGGGGTGGCTGTGTGTTTTTGATTTTAATTTCCCTAAGCTATAGGAACATAAGTGGAAGTGCAATAGGCTGTGTTGCTTTGTTTCGTACGTGTTTCAGGAAACACCATACACTTCTCCAGAGTGGCTGTTGGCAATTTACATCCTGCCCAGCAGCATAACAAGGCTCCCTGTTCTCCATGACCTGTCCTGCCTTTCTTGATTTTACACTTTTTTCAGATGGCCGTTTTGACCGAGGGGCAGTGAGACTTCATTGTAGTGCAGATTTCCTTTACACGCATGCTTGGTTCGCCAAAAAGGGCGTATGCGTTTTTTCCTGAATATATTCAGGAAATAACGCATACGCCGTTTTTGGCCAAGTGCATCATTGTCGACATTCTGCCTCTTTTCCTATGCTTTAAGTGCAATTCCAGTCTACCCCCTGAAATCGTTTTCCTGAAATTCTGCCCCGCTTTCAAGTCCTCTTCGAAGACTTACTTCAATTCATTTTTGGACGATAGCTGTCATTCATAACTCTGCAGGTTTGTGAATTACAGTGCCCCAGAACTCCTTTCCTCAACTCGCTTTCATGTGAACTGGCCGCAAAACCGCAGGATTGTTTCAGGCCCTAATCTGTTTCCAGCATGGCACGCTGAGCCTTTGGTGAATTCCTCTTCCTGGTGGGAAATGAGCATTCCATTTGCCCGTGCAGACACCTACAGCTAGTCTCTCATTGGTTCTCCCTATTCCTGTTCATCTTGCGCAGAAATTGCAAACTGTGCCAAACAGGAGGTTAAAGGCACTGACTCTCCAAGTGGGGAGAGTTTTAGTAAAGCATCTGGAATGGTGAACCCGAGTACCAGGGTTCGAAAACTGAGATGCATTTGGAAACGTTTCCCAATCACACGGTGGACCATACTCTGGGTTTCCCATGCATGTTTTAGCTGAAGGAAGAATCCCTTAAACCAGGAGAGTTGGACCCATGGAATGAGTACCATGCAGTATGACTTCAAAGGGTCTGCGTTTGCTCACCGAACCTCACCAATGCTATCAGCCCGAAGTGCCCAGCCTTATGTCTCACCCAGCTCTGGGTGTAGATGTGGTAAATCCAGGTTGCATCACAAGCCCTGAATCAATTATTTAAGAATTGCTCTCTATTTCACCGTCATTGTGTTTTGTTTTTGAAATTTATTTTGATAATGGGATGTATCGGATTTTCACTGCTGCGTTTAGGCCGATGTACAGACATTTGATTTCCTTATGGAGACATATAAATCCATGGGTTTTAAGATTCTTACTTGTGAGGTATATTCCCAGGCGTTGAATATGGGGTGTTGAGTCTATTTCGCTGAGCAAGGAGTAGGTCTTGTCTCTTATATATTTGGCTTATGGAACGGTATCTGTGCTAATTTCAATCTCTGTTTTTATGAAGCACCCCAACTCACCTTTCCCCATAAGCAAGCATAAGTTGGTTTTCTCAATTTGAGACCCTTTTCTGTTTTGTAATTCAGTTCATGTGTAGCCAAGTTTACATTCCGTGTATTAGTCATATCTTATGATGTTTCTTTTTCTGTGTGACTTATTTCTCGTAGAATCATCGTACCTGAATCCACTCATTATGGCGCTACGGGCCTGATGACGTAGATTTCATTGCTGTGTGATATTCCATTGTACGTACGTAGCACTACTTCTTTATCCATTTTTTGCTTTCTCGGATAGTTAACTTGTACCGTAGACGAGGTTCCTGTAAACGGAGCCGTCCCAAACTTTGGGGTGGCTGTGTGTTTTTGATTTTAATTTCCCTAAGCTATAGATCCATAAGTGGAAGTGCCATAGGCTGTGTTGTTTTGTTTCCTACGTGTTTCAGGAAACACCATACACTTCTCCAGAGTGGCTGTTGGCAATTTACATCCTGCCCATCAGCATAACAAGGCTCCCGGTTCTCCATGACCTGTCCTGCCTTTCTGGATTTTACACTTTTTTCAGATGGCCCTTTTGACCGGGGGGCAGTGAGACTTCATTGTAGTGCAGATTTCCTTTACACGCTTGCTTGGTTGACCAAAAAGTGCGTATGCGTTTTTTCCTGAATATATTCAGGAAAAAACACATACGCCCTTTTTGGCCAAGTGCATCATTGTGGACATTCTGCCTCATTTCCTATGCTTTAAGTGCAATTCCAGTCTACCCCCTGAAATCGTTTTCCAGAAATTCTGCCCCGCTTTCAAGTCCTCTTCGAAGACTTACATCAATACATTTTTGAACGATAGGTGTCATTCATAACTCTGCAGGTTTGTGAATTACAGTGCCCCTGAGCTCCTTTCTTCAACTCGCTTTTTTGTGAGCTGGCCGCAAAACCGCAGGATTGCTTCAGGCCCTAATCTGTTTCCGTAAGGGCACGCTGAGCATTTGGTTAATTCCTCTTCCTGGTGGGAAATGTGCGTTCCATTTGCCCATGCAGACACCTACAGCTAGTCTCTCATTGTTTCTCCCTGTTCCTGTTCATCTTGCGCAGAAATTGCAAACTGTGCCAAACAGGAGGTTAAAGGCACTGACTCTCCAAGTGGGGAGAGTGTTAGTAAAGCGTCTGGGATCGTGAACACAAGTACCAGGGTTCGAAAACTTAGATGCATATGAAAACGTTTCCCAATCACACGGTGTACCATACTCTGGGTTTCCCATGCATGTTTTAGCTGAAGGAAGAATCCCTTAAACCTGGAGAGTTGGGACCCATGGAATGGGTACCATGCAGTATGACTTCAAAGGGTCTGTGTTTGCTCACCGAACCTCACCAATGCTATCAGCCCGAAGTGCCCAGCCTTATGTCTCACCCAGCTCTGGGTGTAGATGTGGTAAATCCAGGTTGCATCACAAGCCCTGAATGAATGATTTAAGAATTGCTCTCTATTTCACTGTCATTGTGTTTTGTTTTTGAAATTTATTTTGATAATGGGATTTATCGGATTTTCACTGCTGCGTTTAGGCCGCTGTACACACACTTGATTTCCTTATGGAGACATATAAATCCATGGGTTGTAAGATTCTTACTTGTCAGGTATGTTCCCAGGCGTTGAATATGGGGTGTTGAGTCCATTTCGTTGAGCAAGGAGTAGGTCTCGTCTATTATATATTTGGCTTATGGAACGGTATCTGTGCTAATTTCAATCTCTGGTTTTATGCAGCACCCCAACTCACCTTTCCCCATAAGCAAGCATAAGTCGGTTTTCTAAATTTGAGACCCTGTTCTCTTTTGTAATTCAGTTCATGTGTAGCCAAGTTTACATTCCGTGTTTTAGAGATATCTTATGATGTTTCTTTTTCTGTGTGACTTATTTCTCGTAGAATCATCGTATCTGAATCCACTCATTATGCCGCTATGGGCCTGATGACGTAGATTTCATTGCTGAGTGATATTCCATTGTACGTGCGTACCACAACTTCTTTATCCATTTTTTGTTTTCTCGGATATTTAACTTGTATCGTAGACGAGGTTCTTGTAAACAGAGCCTTCCCAAATTTTGGGGTGTCTTTGTGTTTTTGATTTTAATTTCCCTAAGCTATAGGACCATAAGTGGAAATGCCAAAGGCTGTGTTGCTTTGTTTCCTACCTGTTTCAGGAAACACCATACACTTCTCCAGAGTGGCTGTTGGCAATTTACATTCCGCCCATCAGCGTAACAAGGCACCCTGTTCTCTATGACCTGTCCTGCCTTTCTGGATTTTACACTTTTTTCAGATGGCCCTTTTGCCCGGGGGGCAGTGACACTTCATTGTAGTGCAGATTTCCTTTACACGCTTGCTTGGTTGGCCAAAAAGGGCGTATGCGTTTTTTCCTGAATATATTCAGGAAAAAACGCATACGCCCTTTTTCGCCAAGTGCATCATTGTCGACATTCTTCCTCTTTTCCTATGCTTTAAGTGCAATTCCAGTCTACCCCCTGAAATCGTTTTCCTGAAAATCTGCCCAGCTTTCAAGTCCTCTTCGAAGACTTACTTCAGTACATTTTTGGACGATAGCTGTCATTCATAACTCTGCATGTTTGTGAATTACAGTGCCCCTGAACTCATTTCTTCAACTCGCTTTCTTGTGAGCTGGCCGCAAAACCGCAGGATTGCTTTAGGCCCTAATCTGTTTACGGCAGGGCACGCTGAGCCTTTGGTTAATTCCTCTTCCTGGTGGGAAATGAGCGTTCCATTTGCCGGTGCAGACACCAACAGCTAGTCTCTCATTGGTTCTCCCTATTCCTGTTCATCTTGCGCAGAAATTGCAAACTGTGCCAAACAGGACGTTAAAGGCACTGACTCTCCAAGTGGGAAGAGTGTTAGTAAAGCCTCTGGAATGGTGAACCAGAGTACCAGGGGACGAAACCTGAGATGCATTTGAAAACGTTTCCCGGTCACACAGTGCACTGTACTGTGGGTTTCCCATGCATGTTTTAGCTGAAGGAAGTATCCCTTAAACCTGGAGAGTTGGGACCCATGGAATGGGTACCATGCAGTATGACTTCAAAGGGTCTGCGTTTGCTCACCGAACCTCACCAATGCTATCAGCCCGAAGTGTCCAGCCTTATGTCTCACCCAGCTCTGGGTGTAGATGTGGTAAATCCAGGTTGCATCACAAGCCCTGAATGAATTATTTAAGAATTGCTCTCTATTTCACTGTCATTGTGTTTTGTTTTTGAAATTTATTTTGATAATGGGATTTATCGGATGTTCACTGCTGCGTTTAGGCCGCTGTACACACGCTTGATTTCCTTATGGAGACATATAAATCCATGGGTTTTAAGATTCTTACTTGTCAGGTATCTTGCCAGGCGTTGAATATGGGGTGTTGAGTCCATTTCGTTGAGCAAGGAGTAGGTCTTGTGTATTATATATTTGGCTTATGGAACGGTATCTGTGCTAATTTCAATCTCTGGTATTATGCAGCACCCCAACTCACTTTTCCCCATAAGCAAGCATAAGTTGGTTTTCTAAATTTGAGACCCTGTTCTGTTTTGTAATTCAGTTCATGTGTAGCCAAGTTTACATTACGTGTATTACTGATATATTATGATGTTTCTTTTTCTGTGTGACTTATTTCTCATAGAATCATCGTACCTGAATCCACTCATTATGCCGATAGGACCTGATGACGTAGATTTCATTGCTGAGTGATATTACACTGTACGTGCGTACCACAACTTCTTTATGCATTTTTTGCTTTCTTGGATATTTAACTTGTACCGTAGACGAGGTTCTTGTAAACAGAGCCGTCCCAAACTTTGGGGTGGCTGTGTGTTTTTGATTTTAATTTCCCTAAGCTATAGGACCATAAGTGGAAGTGCCATAGGCTGTGTTGCTTTGTTTCCTACGTGTTTCAGGAAACACCATACACTTCTCCAGAGTGGCTGTTGGCAATTTACATCCCGCCCATCAGCATAACAAGGCTCCCTGTTCTCCATGACCTGTCCTGCCTTTCTGGATTTTACAGTGTTTTCAGATGGCCCTTTTGACCGGGGGGCAGTGAGACTTCATTGTAGTGCAGATTTCCTTTAAATGCTTGCTCGGTTGGCCAAAAAGAGCGTATGCGTTTTTTCCTGAATATATTCAGGAAAAAACGCATACGCCCTTTTGCACCAAGTGCATCATTGTCGACATTCTGCCTCTTTTCCTATGCTTTAAGTGCAATTCCAGTCTACCCCCTGAAATCGTTTTCCTGAAATTCTGCCCCGCTTTCAAGTCCTCTTTGAAGACTTACTTCAGTACATTTTTGGACGATAGCTGTCATTCATAACTCTGCAGGTTTGTGAATTACAGTGCCCCTGAGATCCTTACTTCAATTCGTTTTCTTGTGAGCTGGCCGCAAAACCACAGGATTGCTTCAGGCCCTAATATGTTTCCGGCCGGGCACGCTGAGCCTTTGGTTAATTACTCTTCCTGGTGGGAAATGAGCGTGCAATTTGCCCGTGCAGACACCAACAGCTAGTCTCTCATTGGTTCTCCCTATGCCTGTACATCTTGCGCAGAAATTGCAAACTGTGCCAAACAGGACGTTAAAGGCACTGACTCTCCAAGTGGGGAGAATGTTAGTAAAGCGTCTGGAATGGTGAACCCGAGTACCAGGGTTCGAAAACTGAGATGCATTTGAAAACGTTTCCCAATCACACGGTGGACCATACTCTGGGTTTCCCATGCATGATTTAGCTGAAGGAAGAATCCCTTAAACCTGGAGAGTTGGGACCCATGGAATGGGTACCAGGCAGTATGACTTCAAAGGGTCTGCGTTTGCTCACCGAACCTCACCAATGCTATCAGCCTGAAGTGTCCAGCCTTATGTCTCACCCAGCTCTGGGTGTAGATGTGGTAAATCCAGGTTGCATCACAAGCCCTGAATGAATTATTTAAGAATTGCTCTATATTTCACTCTCATTGTGTTTTGTTTTCGAAATTTATCTTGATAATGGGATTTATCTGATTTTCACTGCTGCGTTTAGGCCGCTGTACACATGCTTGATTTCCTTATGGAGACATATAAATCCATGGGTTTTAAGATTCTTACTTGTCAGGTATGTTCCCAGGCGTTGAATATGGGCTGTTGAGTCCATTTCGCTGAGCAAGGAGTAGGTCTTGTCTATTATATATATGGCTTATGGAATGGTATCTGTGCTAATTTAAATCTCTGGTTTTATACAGCACCCAAATTCACCTTTCCCCATAAGCAAGCATAAGTTGGTTTTCTAAATTTGAGACCCTGTTCTGTTTTGTAATTCAGTTCATGTGTAGTCAAGTTTACATTCCGTGTATTAGTGATATCTTATGATGTTTCTTATTCTGTGTGACTTATTTCCCGTAGAATCATGGTACTTGGATCCACTCATTATGCCGCTACGGGCCTGATGACGGAGATTTCATTGCTGAGTGATATTCCATAGTACGTGCGTACCACAACTTCTTTATCCATTTTTTGCTTTCTCGGATATTTAACTTGTACCGTAGATGAGGTTCTTGTAAACAGAGCCGTCCCAAACTTTGGGGTGGCTGTGTGTTTTTGATTTTAATTTCCCTAAGCTATAGGAACATAAGTGGAAGTGCAATAGGCTGTGTTGCTTTGTTTCGTACGTGTTTCAGGAAACACCATACACTTCTCCAGAGTGGCTGTTGGCAATTTACATCCTGCCCAGCAGCATAACAAGGCTCCCTGTTCTCCATGACCTGTCCTGCCTTTCTTGATTTTACACTTTTTTCAGATGGCCGTTTTGACCGAGGGGCAGTGAGACTTCATTGTAGTGCAGATTTCCTTTACACGCATGCTTGGTTCGCCAAAAAGGGCGTATGCGTTTTTTCCTGAATATATTCAGGAAATAACGCATACGCCGTTTTTGGCCAAGTGCATCATTGTCGACATTCTGCCTCTTTTCCTATGCTTTAAGTGCAATTCCAGTCTACCCCCTGAAATCGTTTTCCTGAAATTCTGCCCCGCTTTCAAGTCCTCTTCGAAGACTTACTTCAATTCATTTTTGGACGATAGCTGTCATTCATAACTCTGCAGGTTTGTGAATTACAGTGCCCCAGAACTCCTTTCCTCAACTCGCTTTCATGTGAACTGGCCGCAAAACCGCAGGATTGTTTCAGGCCCTAATCTGTTTCCAGCATGGCACGCTGAGCCTTTGGTGAATTCCTCTTCCTGGTGGGAAATGAGCATTCCATTTGCCCGTGCAGACACCTACAGCTAGTCTCTCATTGGTTCTCCCTATTCCTGTTCATCTTGCGCAGAAATTGCAAACTGTGCCAAACAGGAGGTTAAAGGCACTGACTCTCCAAGTGGGGAGAGTTTTAGTAAAGCATCTGGAATGGTGAACCCGAGTACCAGGGTTCGAAAACTGAGATGCATTTGGAAACGTTTCCCAATCACACGGTGGACCATACTCTGGGTTTCCCATGCATGTTTTAGCTGAAGGAAGAATCCCTTAAACCAGGAGAGTTGGACCCATGGAATGAGTACCATGCAGTATGACTTCAAAGGGTCTGCGTTTGCTCACCGAACCTCACCAATGCTATCAGCCCGAAGTGCCCAGCCTTATGTCTCACCCAGCTCTGGGTGTAGATGTGGTAAATCCAGGTTGCATCACAAGCCCTGAATCAATTATTTAAGAATTGCTCTCTATTTCACCGTCATTGTGTTTTGTTTTTGAAATTTATTTTGATAATGGGATGTATCGGATTTTCACTGCTGCGTTTAGGCCGATGTACAGACATTTGATTTCCTTATGGAGACATATAAATCCATGGGTTTTAAGATTCTTACTTGTGAGGTATATTCCCAGGCGTTGAATATGGGGTGTTGAGTCTATTTCGCTGAGCAAGGAGTAGGTCTTGTCTCTTATATATTTGGCTTATGGAACGGTATCTGTGCTAATTTCAATCTCTGTTTTTATGAAGCACCCCAACTCACCTTTCCCCATAAGCAAGCATAAGTTGGTTTTCTCAATTTGAGACCCTTTTCTGTTTTGTAATTCAGTTCATGTGTAGCCAAGTTTACATTCCGTGTATTAGTCATATCTTATGATGTTTCTTTTTCTGTGTGACTTATTTCTCGTAGAATCATCGTACCTGAATCCACTCATTATGGCGCTACGGGCCTGATGACGTAGATTTCATTGCTGTGTGATATTCCATTGTACGTACGTAGCACTACTTCTTTATCCATTTTTTGCTTTCTCGGATAGTTAACTTGTACCGTAGACGAGGTTCCTGTAAACGGAGCCGTCCCAAACTTTGGGGTGGCTGTGTGTTTTTGATTTTAATTTCCCTAAGCTATAGATCCATAAGTGGAAGTGCCATAGGCTGTGTTGTTTTGTTTCCTACGTGTTTCAGGAAACACCATACACTTCTCCAGAGTGGCTGTTGGCAATTTACATCCTGCCCATCAGCATAACAAGGCTCCCGGTTCTCCATGACCTGTCCTGCCTTTCTGGATTTTACACTTTTTTCAGATGGCCCTTTTGACCGGGGGGCAGTGAGACTTCATTGTAGTGCAGATTTCCTTTACACGCTTGCTTGGTTGACCAAAAAGTGCGTATGCGTTTTTTCCTGAATATATTCAGGAAAAAACACATACGCCCTTTTTGGCCAAGTGCATCATTGTGGACATTCTGCCTCATTTCCTATGCTTTAAGTGCAATTCCAGTCTACCCCCTGAAATCGTTTTCCAGAAATTCTGCCCCGCTTTCAAGTCCTCTTCGAAGACTTACATCAATACATTTTTGAACGATAGGTGTCATTCATAACTCTGCAGGTTTGTGAATTACAGTGCCCCTGAGCTCCTTTCTTCAACTCGCTTTTTTGTGAGCTGGCCGCAAAACCGCAGGATTGCTTCAGGCCCTAATCTGTTTCCGTAAGGGCACGCTGAGCATTTGGTTAATTCCTCTTCCTGGTGGGAAATGTGCGTTCCATTTGCCCATGCAGACACCTACAGCTAGTCTCTCATTGTTTCTCCCTGTTCCTGTTCATCTTGCGCAGAAATTGCAAAGTGTGCCAAACAGGAGGTTAAAGGCACTGACTCTCCAAGTGGGGAGAGTGTTAGTAAAGCGTCTGGGATCGTGAACACAAGTACCAGGGTTCGAAAACTTAGATGCATATGAAAACGTTTCCCAATCACACGGTGTACCATACTCTGGGTTTCCCATGCATGTTTTAGCTGAAGGAAGAATCCCTTAAACCTGGAGAGTTGGGACCCATGGAATGGTTACCATGCAGTATGACTTCAAAGGGTCTGTGTTTGCTCACCGAACCTCACCAATGCTATCAGCCCGAAGTGCCCAGCCTTATGTCTCACCCAGCTCTGGGTGTAGATGTGGTAAATCCAGGTTGCATCACAAGCCCTGAATGAATGATTTAAGAATTGCTCTCTATTTCACTGTCATTGTGTTTTGTTTTTGAAATTTATTTTGATAATGGGATTTATCGGATTTTCACTGCTGCGTTTAGGCCGCTGTACACACACTTGATTTCCTTATGGAGACATATAAATCCATGGGTTGTAAGATTCTTACTTGTCAGGTATGTTCCCAGGCGTTGAATATGGGGTGTTGAGTCCATTTCGTTGAGCAAGGAGTAGGTCTCGTCTATTATATATTTGGCTTATGGAACGGTATCTGTGCTAATTTCAATCTCTGGTTTTATGCAGCACCCCAACTCACCTTTCCCCATAAGCAAGCATAAGTCGGTTTTCTAAATTTGAGACCCTGTTCTCTTTTGTAATTCAGTTCATGTGTAGCCAAGTTTACATTCCGTGTTTTAGAGATATCTTATGATGTTTCTTTTTCTGTGTGACTTATTTCTCGTAGAATCATCGTATCTGAATCCACTCATTATGCCGCTATGGGCCTGATGACGTAGATTTCATTGCTGAGTGATATTCCATTGTACGTGCGTACCACAACTTCTTTATCCATTTTTTGTTTTCTCGGATATTTAACTTGTATCGTAGACGAGGTTCTTGTAAACAGAGCCTTCCCAAATTTTGGGGTGTCTTTGTGTTTTTGATTTTAATTTCCCTAAGCTATAGGACCATAAGTGGAAATGCCAAAGGCTGTGTTGCTTTGTTTCCTACCTGTTTCAGGAAACACCATACACTTCTCCAGAGTGGCTGTTGGCAATTTACATTCCGCCCATCAGCGTAACAAGGCACCCTGTTCTCTATGACCTGTCCTGCCTTTCTGGATTTTACACTTTTTTCAGATGGCCCTTTTGCCCGGGGGGCAGTGACACTTCATTGTAGTGCAGATTTCCTTTACACGCTTGCTTGGTTGGCCAAAAAGGGCGTATGCGTTTTTTCCTGAATATATTCAGGAAAAAACGCATACGCCCTTTTTCGCCAAGTGCATCATTGTCGACATTCTTCCTCTTTTCCTATGCTTTAAGTGCAATTCCAGTCTACCCCCTGAAATCGTTTTCCTGAAAATCTGCCCAGCTTTCAAGTCCTCTTCGAAGACTTACTTCAGTACATTTTTGGACGATAGCTGTCATTCATAACTCTGCATGTTTGTGAATTACAGTGCCCCTGAACTCATTTCTTCAACTCGCTTTCTTGTGAGCTGGCCGCAAAACCGCAGGATTGCTTTAGGCCCTAATCTGTTTACGGCAGGGCACGCTGAGCCTTTGGTTAATTCCTCTTCCTGGTGGGAAATGAGCGTTCCATTTGCCGGTGCAGACACCAACAGCTAGTCTCTCATTGGTTCTCCCTATTCCTGTTCATCTTGCGCAGAAATTGCAAACTGTGCCAAACAGGAGTTTAAAGGCACTGACTCTCCAAGTGGGAAGAGTGTTAGTAAAGCCTCTGGAATGGTGAACCAGAGTACCAGGGGACGAAACCTGAGATGCATTTGAAAACGTTTCCCGGTCACACAGTGCACTGTACTGTGGGTTTCCCATGCATGTTTTAGCTGAAGGAAGTATCCCTTAAACCTGGAGAGTTGGGACCCATGGAATGGGTACCATGCAGTATGACTTCAAAGGGTCTGCGTTTGCTCACCGAACCTCACCAATGCTATCAGCCCGAAGTGTCCAGCCTTATGTCTCACCCAGCTCTGGGTGTAGATGTGGTAAATCCAGGTTGCATCACAAGCCCTGAATGAATTATTTAAGAATTGCTCTCTATTTCACTGTCATTGTGTTTTGTTTTTGAAATTTATTTTGATAATGGGATTTATCGGATGTTCACTGCTGCGTTTAGGCCGTTGTACACACGCTTGATTTCCTTATGGAGACATATAAATCCATGGGTTTTAAGATTCTTACTTGTCAGGTATCTTGCCAGGCGTTGAATATGGGGTGTTGAGTCCATTTCGTTGAGCAAGGAGTAGGTCTTGTGTATTATATATTTGGCTTATGGAACGGTATCTGTGCTAATTTCAATCTCTGGTATTATGCAGCACCCCAACTCACTTTTCCCCATAAGCAAGCATAAGTTGGTTTTCTAAATTTGAGACCCTGTTCTGTTTTGTAATTCAGTTCATGTGTAGCCAAGTTTACATTACGTGTATTACTGATATATTATGATGTTTCTTTTTCTGTGTGACTTATTTCTCATAGAATCATCGTACCTGAATCCACTCATTATGCCGATAGGACCTGATGACGTAGATTTCATTGCTGAGTGATATTACACTGTACGTGCGTACCACAACTTCTTTATGCATTTTTTGCTTTCTTGGATATTTAACTTGTACCGTAGACGAGGTTCTTGTAAACAGAGCCGTCCCAAACTTTGGGGTGGCTGTGTGTTTTTGATTTTAATTTCCCTAAGCTATAGGACCATAAGTGGAAGTGCCATAGGCTGTGTTGCTTTGTTTCCTACGTGTTTCAGGAAACACCATACACTTCTCCAGAGTGGCTGTTGGCAATTTACATCCCGCCCATCAGCATAACAAGGCTCCCTGTTCTCCATGACCTGTCCTGCCTTTCTGGATTTTACAGTGTTTTCAGATGGCCCTTTTGACCGGGGGGCAGTGAGACTTCATTGTAGTGCAGATTTCCTTTAAATGCTTGCTCGGTTGGCCAAAAAGAGCGTATGCGTTTTTTCCTGAATATATTCAGGAAAAAACGCATACGCCCTTTTGCACCAAGTGCATCATTGTCGACATTCTGCCTCTTTTCCTATGCTTTAAGTGCAATTCCAGTCTACCCCCTGAAATCGTTTTCCTGAAATTCTGCCCCGCTTTCAAGTCCTCTTTGAAGACTTACTTCAGTACATTTTTGGACGATAGCTGTCATTCATAACTCTGCAGGTTTGTGAATTACAGTGCCCCTGAGCTCCTTACTTCAATTCGTTTTCTTGTGAGCTGGCCGCAAAACCACAGGATTGCTTCAGGCCCTAATATGTTTCCGGCCGGGCACGCTGAGCCTTTGGTTAATTACTCTTCCTGGTGGGAAATGAGCGTGCAATTTGCCCGTGCAGACACCAACAGCTAGTCTCTCATTGGTTCTCCCTATGCCTGTACATCTTGCGCAGAAATTGCAAACTGTGCCAAACAGGAGGTTAAAGTCCCTGACTCTCCAAGTGGGGAGAGTGTTAGTAAAGCGTCTGGAATGGTGAACCGGAGTACCAGGGGACGAAAACTGAGATGCATTTGAAAACGTTTCCCAATCACACGGTGGACCATACTCTGGGTTTCCCATGCATGTTTTAGCTGAAGGAAGAATCCCTTAAACCTGGAGAGTTGGGACCCATGGAATGGGTACCATGCAGTATGACTTCAAAGGGTCTGTGTTTGCTCACCGATCCTCACCAGTGTTATCAGCCCGAAGTGTCCAGCCTTATGTCTCACCCAGCTCTGGGTGTAGATGTGGTAAATCTAGGTTGCATCACAAGCCCTGAATGAATTATTTAAGAATTGCTCTCTATTTCACTGTCATTGTGTTTTGTTTTTGAAATTTATTTTGATAATGGGATTTATCAGATTTTCTCTGCTGCGTTTAGGCCGCTGTACACACACTTGATTTCCTTATGGAGACATATAAATCCATGGGTTGTATGATTCTTACTTGTCAGGTATATTCCCAGGCATTGAATATGGGGTGTTGAGTCCATTTCGTTGAGCAAGGAGTAGGTCTCGTCTATTATATATTTGGCTTATGGAACGGTATCTGTGCTAATTTCAATCTCTGGTTTTATGCAGCACCCCAACTCACCTTTCCCCATAAGCAAGCATAAGTTGGTTTTCTAAATTTGAGACCCTGTTCTGTTTGGTAATTCAGTTCATGTGTAGCCAAGTTTACATTCCGTGTATTAGTGATATCTTATGATGTTTCTTTTTCTGTGTGACTTATTTCTCGTAGAATCATCGTACCTGAATCCACTCATTATGGCGCTATGGGCCTGATGACGTAGATTTCATTGCTGAGTCATATTCCATTGTATGTGCGTACCACAACTTCTTTATCCGTTTTTGCTTTCTTGGATATTTAACTTGTACCGTAGACGGGGTTTTTGTAAACAGAGCCGTCCCAAACTTTGGGGTGGCTGTGTGTGTTTGATTTTAATTTCCCTAAGCTATAGGACCATAAGTGGAAGTGCCATAGGCTGTGTTGCTTTGTTTCCTACGTGTTTCAGGAAACACCATACACTTCTCCAGAGTGGCTGTTGGCAATTTACATCCCGCCCATCCGCATAACAAGGTTCCCTGTTCTCCATGACCTGTCCTGCCTTTCTGGATTTTACACTTTTTTCAGTTGGCCCTTTTGACCGGGGTGCAGTGAGACTTCATTTTAGTGCAGATTTCCTTTACACACTTGCTTGGTTGGCCAAAAAGTGCGTATGCGTTTTTTCCTGAATATATTCAGAAAAAACTCATATGCCCTTTTTGGCCAAGTGCATTATTGTCGACATTCTGGCTCTTTTCCTATGCTTTAAGTGCAATTCCAGTCTACCCCCTGAAATCGTTTTCCTGAAATTCTGCCCCGCTTTCAAGTCCTCTTCGAAGACTTTCATCAATACATTTTTGAGCGATAGGTGTCATTCATAACTCTGCAGGTTTGTGAATTACAGTGCCCCTGAGCTCCTTTCTTCAACTCGCTTTTTTGTGAGCTGGCCGCAAAACCGCAGGATTGCTTCAGGCCCTAATCTGTTTCCATAAGGGCATGCTGAGCATTTGGTTAATTCCTCTTCCTGGTGGGAAATGTGCATTCCATTTGCCCGTGCAGACACCTACAGCTAGTCTCTCATTGGTTCTCCCTATTCCTGTTCATCTTGCGCAGAAATTGCAAACTGTGCCAAACAGGACGTTAAAGGCACTGACTCTCCAAGTGGGGAGAATGTTAGTAAAGCGTCTGGAATGGTGAACCCGAGTACCAGGGTTCGAAAACTGAGATGCATTTGAAAACGTTTCCCAATCACACGGTGGACCATACTCTGGGTTTCCCATGCATGATTTAGCTGAAGGAAGAATCCCTTAAACCTGGAAAGTTGGGACCCATGGAATGGGTACCAGGCAGTATGACTTCAAAGGGTCTGCGTTTGCTCACCGAACCTCACCAATGCTATCAGCCTGAAGTGTCCAGCCTTATGTCTCACACAGCTCTGCGTGTAGATGTGGTAAATCCAGGTTGCATCACAAGCCCTGAATGAATTATTTAAGAATTGCTCTATATTTCACTCTCATTGTGTTTTGTTTTCGAAATTTATCTTGATAATGGGATTTATCTGATTTTCACTGCTGCGTTTAGGCCGCTGTACACATGCTTGATTTCCTTATGGAGACATATAAATCCATGGGTTTTAAGATTCTTACTTGTCAGGTATGTTCCCAGGCGTTGAATATGGGCTGTTGAGTCCATTTCGCTGAGCAAGGAGTAGGTCTTGTCTATTATATATATGGCTTATGGAATGGTATCTGTGCTAATTTAAATCTCTGGTTTTATACAGCACCCAAATTCACCTTTCCCCATAAGCAAGCATAAGTTGGTTTTCTAAATTTGAGACCCTGTTCTGTTTTGTAATTCAGTTCATGTGTAGTCAAGTTTACATTCCGTGTATTAGTGATATCTTATGATGTTTCTTATTCTGTGTGACTTATTTCCCGTAGAATCATGGTACTTGGATCCACTCATTATGCCGCTACGGGCCTGATGACGGAGATTTCATTGCTGAGTGATATTCCATAGTACGTGCGTACCACAACTTCTTTATCCATTTTTTGCTTTCTCGGATATTTAACTTGTACCGTAGATGAGGTTCTTGTAAACAGAGCCGTCCCAAACTTTGGGGTGGCTGTGTGTTTTTGATTTTAATTTCCCTAAGCTATAGGAACATAAGTGGAAGTGCAGTAGGCTGTGTTGCTTTGTTTCGTACGTGTTTCAGGAAACACCATACACTTCTCCAGAGTGGCTGTTGGCAATTTACATCCTGCCCAGCAGCATAACAAGGCTCCCTGTTCTCCATGACCTGTCCTGCCTTTCTTGATTTTACACTTTTTTCAGATGGCCGTTTTGACCGAGGGGCAGTGAGACTTCATTGTAGTGCAGATTTCCTTTACACGCATGCTTGGTTCGCCAAAAAGGGCGTATGCGTTTTTTCCTGAATATATTCAGGAAATAACGCATACGCCGTTTTTGGCCAAGTGCATCATTGTCGACATTCTGCCTCTTTTCCTATGCTTTAAGTGCAATTCCAGTCTACCCCCTGAAATCGTTTTCCTGAAATTCTGCCCCGCTTTCAAGTCCTCTTCGAAGACTTACTTCAATTCATTTTTGGACGATAGCTGTCATTCATAACTCTGCAGGTTTGTGAATTACAGTGCCCCAGAACTCCTTTCCTCAACTCGCTTTCATGTGAACTGGCCGCAAAACCGCAGGATTGTTTCAGGCCCTAATCTGTTTCCAGCATGGCACGCTGAGCCTTTGGTGAATTCCTCTTCCTGGTGGGAAATGAGCATTCCATTTGCCCGTGCAGACACCTACAGCTAGTCTCTCATTGGTTCTCCCTATTCCTGTTCATCTTGCACAGAAATTGCAAACTGTGCCAAACAGGAGGTTAAAGGCACTGACTCTCCAAGTGGGGAGAGTTTTAGTAAAGCATCTGGAATGGTGAACCCGAGTACCAGGGTTCGAAAACTGAGATGCATTTGGAAACGTTTCCCAATCACACGGTGGACCATACTCTGGGTTTCCCATGCATGTTTTAGCTGAAGGAAGAATCCCTTAAACCAGGAGAGTTGGACCCATGGAATGAGTACCATGCAGTATGACTTCAAAGGGTCTGCGTTTGCTCACCGAACCTCACCAATGCTATCAGCCCGAAGTGCCCAGCCTTATGTCTCACCCAGCTCTGGGTGTAGATGTGGTAAATCCAGGTTGCATCACAAGCCCTGAATCAATTATTTAAGAATTGCTCTCTATTTCACCGTCATTGTGTTTTGTTTTTGAAATTTATTTTGATAATGGGATTTATCGGATTTTCACTGCTGCGTTTAGGCCGATGTACAGACATTTGATTTCCTTATGGAGACATATAAATCCATGGGTTTTAAGATTCTTCCTTGTCAGGTATATTCCCAGGCGTTGAATATGGGGTGTTGAGTCTATTTCGCTGAGCAAGGAGTAGGTCTTGTCTCTTATATATTTGGCTTATGGAACGGTATCTGTGCTAATTTCAATCTCTGTTTTTATGAAGCACCCCAACTCACCTTTCCCCATAAGCAAGCATAAGTTGGTTTTCTCAATTTGAGACCCTTTTCTGTTTTGTAATTCAGTTCATGTGTAGCCAAGTTTACATTCCGTGTATTAGTCATATCTTATGATGTTTCTTTTTCTGTGTGACTTATTTCTCGTAGAATCATCGTACCTGAATCCACTCATTATGGCGCTACGGGCCTGATGACGTAGATTTCATTGCTGTGTGATATTCCATTGTACGTACGTAGCACTACTTCTTTATCCATTTTTTGCTTTCTCGGATAGTTAACTTGTACCGTAGACGAGGTTCCTGTAAACGGAGCCGTCCCAAACTTTGGGGTGGCTGTGTGTTTTTGATTTTAATTTCCCTAAGCTATAGATCCATAAGTGGAAGTGCCATAGGCTGTGTTGTTTTGTTTCCTACGTGTTTCAGGAAACACCATACACTTCTCCAGAGTGGCTGTTGGCAATTTACATCCCGCCCATCAGCATAACAAGGCTCCCTGTTCTCCATGGCCTGTGCTGCCTTTCTGGATTTTACACTTTTTTCAGATGGCCCTTTTGAACGGGGGGCAGTGAGACTTCATTGTAGTGCAGATTTCTTTAACATGCTTGCTTGGTTGGCCAAAAAGGGCGTATGCGTTTTTTCCTGAATATATTCAGGAAAAAACGCATACGCCCTTTTTGGCCAAGTGCGTCATTGTCGACGTTCTGCCTCTTTTCCTATGCTTTAAATGCAATTCCAGTCTACCCCCTGAAATCGTTTTCTTGCAATTCTGCCCCGCTTTCAAGTCCTCTTCGCAGCCTTCCTTCAATATATTTTTGGGTGATAGCTGTCATTTATAACTCTGCAGGTTTGTGAATTACAGTGTCCCTGAGCTCCTTTCTTCAACTCGCTTTCTTGTGAGCTGGCCGCAAACCCGCAGGATTGCTTCAGGCCCTAATCTGGTTCCGGCACGGCATGCTGAGCCTTTGGTTAATTCCTCTTCCTGGTGGGAAATGAGCGTTAAATTTGCCCGTGCAGACACCTTCACACGAGTCTTCATGGTGCCACTTTGCCCCGGTTATCTCTATGGAGGTTGGAGTTGGAGGGCCTCCTCGCTCAAGGTCAGTGTGCCCATGGAGCCAACCCTGCAACTTCAGGGCATGGTTGGGTGTTAGGATCACCACGTGGGGTCCTTTTCCCTTAGGAGGGAGGTAGCCTTTTGGGCTGCTGATTTCCAGGTTTTCAGATACTGCCAGTATCTTGGCCAGATGTGGCGGTGGGCCAAGCCCCTTGGTGACCGTAGTTTATCCTACCTGGATCGCATTCTTGCATTGTTCCATTTCAAGTGGTCCCAGGTTTTGCACTAATACTCCAATGGCGATTCACCGTTCACCAGGAATGTAAAGGTCAAAGGGTTTAGCTAAATTAGGGAGTTCCTGTTCAAGGGTCTGAATTGACTGCTCTTTCCATTCTTGAAAGGCCACTTCTGCATTCTATTCAAAAGGATCATCATCTTTTCCTTTCAGTGTTTCATATAGAGGCCCAGCTAGTAGACTGTAGTTAGGGATCCAGAAGCAGCAAACCCTGGCCTCCCCAGGAACCCCTAAGCTGTCTTCTAGTTTCAGAAATGGGTAAGGCTGTAAATTGTTTCTTCCCTTTCCTGGGATGGGCTTCTCCGACCTTCTGTGAGAATGAAGCCCAGGCAGGTCACCGTAGTCTGTGATATTTGAGCTTTTACTTGGACAACTTGTATCCTTTATTGGCTTGGTAGTTCAGAGGTCTCCTTAGTAGGGCTGGCGATCAGAATGTCGTCTGCATATTGAAGGAGTGTTTCCTTTTCCAGAGGTAGAACTTTTAGTTCTTTAGCTGAGCTTTCCCCAAAGATGGTGTGGGAATTTTTGAACCCTTGGGGCAACACGGCCCGGAAGTATTGTTTTAGTTGTATGTTGAGTCCTGCCACTCACAAGCCAAAATTTCTTGTGACTCTGGGACTAATAGAATACAAAAGAAGGCATCATTGAAGACTAATACAGAATACCATGTCCTGGTGGTTGGTAGAATGACCAGCAGGGTGTAGGATTTAGGAACTACTGGAGGTATATCCTCGGTGGCTTCACTGACTGTCCTGACATCTTCACCAGGACTCCAGCAGCCCATGGGGCTCTCGAGGTCAGGCCAATCCCAGGATATGGAGCTCACCTGGGCAGGTACCCCACCCCAACCCCAGCCCATGGGGCTCTCGTGTTCAGGTCCCTCCCAGGATATGGGGTTCCCTGGGCAGGTTCCCCTGCAGCCCATGGGGCTCTCGTGGTCAGGCCCCTCCCAGGATACAGAGCTACCCTTGCAGGTACCATGGCAGGGCTGGGAACACAGGAACCGTGCATATCGCCCTCATTGCAGAGCACTCCCAGCTCACCTGTCACTCAGATCTGACACAGAGCACCTCAGAGCAGGACTTGAACTAACAAACAGCAGCTCCGACAGGTCTGTGACCCTGGGCATCACTCTGTGTGGCCTCCCTCCACCTGGTCTTCCAGAGACTTCCACTGCACCCGGGGCACCAGGCCTCTGTCTCCACCCACCAGCCACCCCTCCTCTCCCTGACTCCTGGGTTCCTCTCATTAGGAGAGGGTTTTCTTGAAGTTGTCTCCCACTCATGGGCCAGATAATATAATTAGAAAACAAGCCAGAGCTGCAGCCCCTTGTCTATCCTGACTCTCAGGAGCCCACACCTGTTCCTTGGACCTGGCCGATTCAGCAAGTTCCAGTTTCTGCAACTGTGAGCCCCTGAGGGGTGATTATTGGCTGGCCTGGGAAGCCCGACCGTGCCGGCCAGACCTCCCCAGGTGTGCCTGGGTTCAGATCAATATAAACACCGCTCCAGGCAGCAAGAGCCCCTGCAGCTGTGCCTGACGCCATTTTCTCTGCCCTGTCAGCAGTCTTGGGGCTGGACTGGTGGGAGGGAGTGAGAGGCCACGGCTTTGTGGGTGGCCCAGTGTGAGTGGGGCTCTGCTGGACTTTCTGCAGCAGTTGCCAAGATGCCACCTGCTAAAGAAGAGGATGTGTCACCCATACCTGCCGCTGGAATTTCTCTCTGGGCAGAGGTGAGTGAGGAAGAAAGCAGTGGGGGCCGGGACAGCAGGGGTATCTCAGGCAGGGAAATGGAAAGCTTCCAGAAGAGCACCCAGGGCCAGGACCATCCTGGCTGGCCTGCAGGCACCAAGTCGGCTGGCATGCTGTCACTCATGTGGCTCCATGGCCCTTCCTCTAGGCTTTCAAGTCCTTGTACATATTCAGGTGTTTTACCTGGGAATGGTGGGAACATTTCAGTAGCAGCTGGCCTGGGGCTCAGCCCACGTTTACTCACAGATGCCTCGGCACGGTCCCCCAGCTTTGCAATGAGGACGCTTGTTGCGTGGGGCCTGCTGGCTGAATGGGAGATGATTCCCCACCACTGACCAACTTCAGAATTGTTTACAACTGGATCAAGTGCCCTGATACGGTTTTCCTCTGTGTAACTGGTGGGTTCTGTTTTTTTTTCTTTTTTTCGTTTTTGGTTCAAGGTAGATTTTATTCCTCTTTTTTGTATTTACAGATATAAGCATGGAAATAATTTATTCATATAAATACATGTATGTGAAGGGAAGAATATTTTTTCTGTTTTACTTTTTGTAATTTGAATTTTATTTTATTTTTTTATACAGCAGGTTCTTTTTGGTTATCTATTTTATACATATAAATGTATACATGCCAATCCCAATCTCTCAACTCCTCCCACCACCACCCCCCAACAGCTTTCCCCCCTTGGTGTCCATACGTTTGTTGTCTACATCTGTTGCTCTATTTCTGCCTGGCAAAACGGTTCATCTGTACAATTTTTCTAGGTTCCACATATATGCATTAATAGACAAGATTTGTTTTTCTCTTTCTGACTTACTTCACTCTGTATGACAGTCTCTAGATCCATCAACGTCTCTACAAATGACCCAATTTCATTCCTTTTTATGGCTTAGTAATATTCCATTTTATATATGTACCACATCTTTATGCATTCGTCTGTCTGTGGGCATTTAGGTTGCTTCCATTACCTGGATATTGTAAATAGTGATGCAATGAACATTGCGGTGAATGTCTCTTTTTGATTTATGGTTTTGTCTGGGTATATGCCCAGTAGTGGGATTGCTGTATCATATGGTAATCCTATTCTTAGTTTTATAAGAAACTCCATAATGTTCTCCACAGTGACTGTATCAATTTACATTCCCAACAATAGTGGAAGAGGGTTCCTTATCTCCACACCCTTTCCAGCATTTGTTGTTTGTAGATTTTCTGATGATGCCCATTCTAACAGGTGTGAGGTGATACACCATGGATGAGTCTATTTCGTTGAGCAAAGAGTAGGTCTTGTCTATTACATATTTGGCTTATGGAACGGTATGTGTGCTAATTTCAATCTCTGGTTTTATACAGCACCCCAACTCAACTTTCCCCTTAAGCAAGCATAAGTTTTTATCTAAATGTGAGACTCTGTTCGGTTTTGGAATTCAGTTTATGTGTAGCCAAGTTTACACTCTCTCTATTAGTGATATCTTATGATAATTCTCTTTCTCTGTGTGACCTATTTCTCTTAGAATCATCATACTTAAATCCACTCAATTTGCTGCTACAGGCCTGATGACATTGATTTCATTGCTGAGTGATATTCCGTTGTACGTAAGTAGCACAACTCCTTTATCCATTTTTTTCTTTCTGGGATATTTAATTTGTACTGGACTCAAGGTTCTTGTAAACACAGCAGCCCTAAATTTGGTGTTGGCTGTGTCTTGTTGATTTTAATTTTCCTAAGCTATAGGGCCAAAAGTGGAAGTGCCCTAGGGTCTGTAGCTTTGTTTTTCAGATGTTTCAGGATACACCATAAACATCTCCAGAGTGTCTGTTGGCAATTTACATCCCGCCCATCAGCATAACAAGGCTCCCTGTTCTCCATGGCCTGTCCTGTGTTTCTGGTTTTTACACTTTTTTCAGATGGCCCTTTTGACGAATGGGAAATGAGACTTCATTGTAGTGCGGATTTCCATTGCTCGAGTGCTTGGTTGGCCAAAAAGGGCATATGTGTTTTTTCCTGAATATATTCAGGAAAAAATGTTTACGCACTTTTGTCCAAGTGCATCACTGTCAAAGATCTGCCGCTTTTCACATGCTTTAAATGCAATTCCAATCTACCTCCTGAAATATGATTCCTGCAATTCTGCCTCGTTTTCAAGTCCTCTTTGCAGACTTACTTCCATATAATTTTGCCAATAGCTGTCATTTATAACACTGCAGGTTTGTGAATTACAGTGCCCGTGATTTCCTTTCTTAACTCGTTTCCTTGAAAACTGGCCACAGAACCGCAGGTTTGCTTCAGGCCGTAATCAGGGTCCGGCACGGCACTCTTAGACTTTGGTTCATTCCACTTCCTGGTGGGAAATTAGAGTTAAATGTGCCCCTCCAGAAACCTGCCTCACTCCTAGCCCCTTGGTGATGTGTGTCCTGTGGTTTGAGGCCACATGTGCTGGGTTCCTCACCTTTGGCTGATGTGGCCCCACTGGTGTGAGGACACTCCTGCCTGGTTCCCATCCCCTTGGTGATGTGGGCCCTCCGGTGAGAGTCTGATCCTGGTTGGGTTCCTCACACTTCTGTGAGGTGGGCCCTCTTCTCTGAGGTCACTCCTGCCTGGCTGGCACACCCCGCCTTGGCGACGTCGGCCCTCTGGTGGGATTTGGTGCCTGCTGGGTGTCACCTCCCCTCGGTAATGAGGGCCCTCTGGCGTCAGACCCTAACTCCTGGGCTCCCAATATTTTCTGATATGCGCCCTGTGGTTCGAGTACACTCCTGCCAGGTTCCCAACCCCTTGGGAATGTGGGCCTTCGGCTCTGGGGTCCCAATCGTGGGTTGCTCAGTTTCATGATGAGGGCCCTCTACTGTGAGTTCTCTCCGGCCTGGATCCCATAGCCTCGCTGCTCCTGGCCACCTGCTGGGAGGTTACAACTGCGGGATTCCTCACCTTTTTTCTTCTATGGGCCCTCTGTTTTGAGACTCCTCCTGTCTGCCTCACTCCCAGCCCCTTGGTGATGTGTGTCCTCTGGTTTGAGGCCACGTATGCTGGGTCCCTCGCCTTTCGATGATGTGGCCCCACTGGTGTGAGGACACTCCTGCCTGGTTCCTATCCCCTTGATGATGTGGGCCCTCTGGTGAGAGTCTGATCCTGGCTGGGTTCCTCACCCTTCTGTGAGGGGGGCCCTCTGCTGTGAGGTCACTCCTGCCTGGCTGGCACACCCCACCTGGGCAACATCGGCCCTCTTGTGGCAGTTGGAGCCTGCTGGGAACCTCCCCTCGGTGATGGGGGCCCTCTTGCCTCAGGCCCTAACTGCTGTGTACCCACATTTTCTGATACGTGCTAAGTGGTGCGAGGACACTTCTGCGAGGTTCCCATCCCCATGGGCATGTGGGCCTTCAGCTCTAAGGTCCCAACACCTGTGTTGTTCACCGTTTCATGATGTTGGCTCTCTGGTGTTAGTTCACCCAGGCCTAGATCCCATAGCCTCTGTGCTCTGAGCGGCCTGCTGGGAGGTTCCTACGGCTGGATTCCTTATCTTTTTTATTCTTTGGGTCCTGTGTTTTCATGCTCCTACTTCCTGACTCACTCACAGCCCATTTGTGATGTAGGTCCTCTGGTTTAAGGCCACATGTACCAGTTTCCTCACCTTTATTGATGTGGCCCCACTGGTGTGAGGACACTCCTGCCTGGTTCCCATCCCCTTGGTGATGGGGGCCCTTTGGTGAGAGTCTGATCCTGTCTGGATTCCTCACACTTCTGGGAGGTGGGCCCTCTGCTGTGAGGTCACTCCTGCCTGGCTGGCACACGTCACCTTGGCGATGTGGGCCCTCAGTTGGGAGTTGGTGCCTGCTGGGAGTCTCCTCCCCTCGGTAATGAGGGCCCTCTGGCGTCAGACCCTAACTCCTGGGCTCCCAAAATTATCCGATGTGCGCCCTGTGGTGCGAGTACACTCCTGCCAGGATCCCAACCCCATGGGAATGTGGGCCTTCTGCTCTAAGGTCCCAACGGCTGGGTTGCTCACAGTTACATGATGAGGGCCCTCTGTTTTGAGTTCAGTCAGGCCTGGATCCCATAGCCTCGCTGCTCCTGGCCACCTGCTGGGAGGTTCCAACTGCGGGATCCCTCACCTTTTTTACGCTATGGGCCCTCTGTTTGGAGGCTCCTCCTGCCTGCCTCACTCCCAGCCCCTTGGTGATGTGTGTCCTGTAGTTTGAGGCCACGTGTGCTGGGTCCGTCACATTTCGGTGATGTGACCACACTGGTGTGAGGACACTCCTGCCTGGTTTCCATTCCCTTGGTGATGTGGGCCCTCCGGTGAGAGTCTGATCCTCTTTGGGTTCCTCACACTTTTGTGTGGTTGGCTCTCTGCTCTGAGGTCACTCCTGCCTGGCTGGCACACCCTGCATTGGCGACGTCGGCCTTCTGGTAGCAGTTGGAGCTTGCTGGGAGCCTCCTCTCCTCAGTGATGAGGGCCCTCTGGCGTCCGGCCCTAACTGCTGGGCTCCCCACCTTTTCTGATGTGTGCCCACTGGTGCGATGACACTCCTACTTGGTTCCCTTCCCCATGGGGATGTGGGCCTTGTGCTCTGAGGTTACAACGGCTGGGTTGCTTACAGTATCACGATGAGGGCCCTCTGTTGTGAGTTCATCACTGCCTGGATCCCATAGCCTCGGTGCTCTGGGCCGCCTGCTGGGATGTTCCAACTGCTGGATTCCTCACCTTTTTTATACAATGGGCCATGTGTTTTGAGGTTAATCCTGCCTGCCTCGCTCCGAGACCCATGGTGATGTGGGTCCTCTGGTTAGAGGCCACATGTGCTGGGTACCTCAACTTTCGATGATGTGGCCCCATGGGTGTGAGGACACTCCTGCCTGGTTCCCAGCCCCTTGCTTATGTGGACACTCTGGTGAGAGTCTGATCTTGACTGGGTTCCTTACCCTTCTGTGAGGTGGGCCCTCTGATGTGAGGTCACTCCTGCCTGGATGGCTCATGTCGCCTTGGCGACGTAGGCCCTCTGTTGGCCACTGAAGCATGCTGGGAGCCTCCTACCCTCTTTAATAAGGGCCCTGGAAGAAACGCATATGCCCTTTTTGACCAAGTGCATCATTGTCGAGGTTCTGCCTCTTCTCCTATACTTTCAGAGGACTTCCCGTCTACCTCCTGAAATCGTATTCCTGGAATTCTGCCCCGTGTTCAAGTCCTCTTTGCAGCCTTACTTCAATATATTTTTGGACGATAGCTCTCATTTATAACTCTGCAGGTTTGTGAATTACAGTGCCCCTGAGCTCCTTTCTTCAACTCGCTTTCTTGTGAGCTGGCCGCAAAACCGCAGGATTGCTTCAGGCCCTAATCTGGTTCTGACACGGCATGCTGAGCCTTTGGCTAATTCCTCTTCCTGGTGGGAAATGAGCGTTAAATTTGTTCGTGCAGACACCTACAGCTAATCTCTCATTGGTTCTCCCTATTCCTGTTCATCTTGCGCAGAAATTGCAAACTGTGCCAAACAGGAGGTTAAAGGCACTGACTCTCTAAGTGGGGAGAGTATTAGTAAAGGGTCTTCAATCGTGAACCCGAGTAAAAGGGGACGAAAACTGAGATGCATTTGAAAAGGTTTCCCGGTCACACGGTGCACCATACTGTGGGTTTCCCATGCATGTTTTAGCTGAAGGAAGAATCCCTTAAACCTGGAGAGTTGGGACCCATGGAATGGGTACCATGCAGTATGACTTCAAAGGGCCTGCATTTTCTCAACGAACCTCACCAATGCTATCAGGCCGAAGTGTACAGCCTTATGTCTCACTCAGCTCTGGTTGTAGATGTGGTAAATCCAGGTTGCATCACAAGCCCTGAATGAATTATTTAAGAATTGCTCTCTATTTCACTGTCATTGTGTTTGTTTTTGTAATTCATTTTGATAATGGGATTTATCGGATTTTCTCTGCTGCATTCATGCCGCTGTACACACACTTGAGTCTCTTATGGAGACATATAAATCCATGGGTTTTAAGATTCTTACTTGTCACGTATCTTCCCAGGCGTTGAATATGGGGTGTTGAGTCCATTTCGTTGAGCAAGGAGTAGGTCTTGTCTATTATATATTGGGCTTATGGAACGGTATCTGTGCTAATTTCAATCTCTGGTTTTCTGCAGCACCCCAACTCACCTTTCCCCATAAGCAAGCATAAGTTGGTTTTCTAAATTTGAGACACTGTTCTGTTTTGTAATTCAATTCATGTGTAGCCAAGTTTACATTCCGTGTATTAGTGATATCTTATGATGTTTCTTTTTCTGTGTGACTTATTTCTCGTAGAATCATCATACTTGGATCCACTCATTATGCCGCTACGGGCCTGATGACGTAGATTTCATTGCTGAGTGATATTCCATTGTATATGCGTACCCCAACTTCTTTATCCATTTTTTGCTTTCTCGGATATTTAACTTGTACCGTAGACGAGGTTCTTGTAAACAGAGCCGTCCCAAACTTTGGGGTGGCTGTGTGTTTTTGATTTTCATTTCCCTAAGCTATAGGACCATAAGTGGAAGTGCCATAGGCTGTGTTGCTTTGTTTCCTATGTGTTTCAGGAAACACCATACACTTCTCCAGAGTGGCTGTTGGCAATTTACATCCCGTCCATCAGCATAACAAGGCTCCCTGTTCTCCATGACCTGTCCTGCCTTTATGGATTTTACACTTTTTTCAGATGGCCCTTTTGACCAGGGGGCAGTGAGACTTCATTGCAGTGCAGTTTTCCTTTACACGCTTGCTTGGTTGACCAAAAAGTGCGTATGCGTTTTTTCCTGAATATATTCAGGAAAAAACGCATACGCCCTTTTTGGCCAAGTGCATCATTGTCGACATTCTGCCTCTTTTCTTATGCTTTAAGTGCAATTCCAGTCTACCCCCTGGAATCGTTTTCCAGAAATTCTGCCCCGCTTTCAACTCCTCTTCGAAGACTTACTTCAATACATTTTTGGACGATAGCTGTCATTCATAACTCTGCAGGTTTGTGAATTACAGTGGCCCTGAGCTCCTTTCTTCAACTCGCTTTCTTGTGAGCTGGCTGCAAAACCACAGGATTGCTTCAGGCCCTAATCTGTTTCCAGCAGGGCATGCTGAGCCTTTGGTTAATTCCTCTTCCTGGTGGGAAATGAGCGTTCCATTTGCCTGTGCAGACACCTACAGCTAGTCTCTCATTGGTTCTCCCTATTCCTATTCATCTTGCGCAGAAATTGCAAACTGTGACAAACAGGAGGTTTAAGGCACTGACTCTCCAAGTGGGGAGAGGGTTAGTAAAGCGTCTGGAATGGTGAACCCGAGTATCAGGGTTCGAAAACTGAGATGCATTTGAAAACGTTTCCCAATCACACGGTAGACCATACTCTGGGTTTCCCATGCATGTTTTAGCTGAAGGAAGAATCCCTTAAACCTGGAGAGTTGGGACCCATGGAATGGGTACCATGCAGTATGACTTCAAAGGTTCTGCGTTTGCTCACCGAACCTCACCAATGCTATCAGCCCGAAGTGTCCTGGCTTATGTCTCACCCAGCTCTTGGCGTAGATGTGGTAAATCCAGGTTGCATCACAAGCCCTGAATGAATTATTTAAGAATTGCTCTCTATTTCACTGTCATTGTGGTTTGTTTTTGAAATTTATTTTGATAATGGGATTTATCGGATTTCCACTGCTGCGTTTAGGCCGCTGTACACATGCTTGATTTCCGTATGGAGACATATAAATCCATGGGTTTTAAGATTCTTACTTGTCAGGTACATTCCCAGGCGTTGAATATGGAGTTTTGAGTCCATTTCGTTGAGCAAGGAGTAGGTCTTGTCTATTATATATTTGGCTTATGGAAAGGTATCTGTGCTAATTTCTATCTCTGGTTTTATGCAGCACCCCAACTCACCTTTCCCCATAAGCAAACATAAGTTGGTTTTCTAAATTTGATACCATGTTCTGTTTTGTAATTCAGTTCATGTGTAGTCAAATTTACATTCCGTGTATTAGTGATATCTTATGATGTTTCTTTTTCTGTGTGACTTATTTCTCGTAGAATCATCGTACCTGAATCCACTCATTATGCCGCTACGGGCCTGATGACGTAGATTTCATTGCTGAGTGATATTCCATTGTACGTGCGTACCCCAACTTCTTTATCCATTTTTTGCTTTCTCGGATATTTAACTGGTACCGTAGACGAGGTTCTTGTAAACAGAGCCAACCCAAACATTGGGGTGGCTGTGTGTTTTTTAATTTTAATTTCCCTAAGCTATAGGACCATAAGTGGAAGTGCCATAGGCTGTGTTGCTTTGTTTCCTACGTGTTTCAGGAAACACCATACACTTCTCCAGAGTGGCTGTTGGCAATTTACATCCCACCCATCAGCATAACAGTGCTCCGTGTTCTCCATGAGCAGTCCTGCCTTTCTGGATTTTACACTTTTTTAGATGGCCCTTTTGACCGGGGGGCAGTGAGACTTCATTGTAGTGCAGATTTCCTTTACACGCTTGCTTGGTTGGCCAAAAAGGGCGTATGCGTTTTTTCCTGAGTATATTCAGGAAAAAACGCATACGCTCTTTTTGGCCAAGTGCATCATTGTCGACATTCTGCCTCATTTTCTATGCTTAAGTGCAATTCCAGTCTACGCCCTGAAATCGTTTTCCAGAAATTCTGCCCTGCTTTCAAGTCCTCTTCAAAGACTTACTTCAATACATTTTTGGACGAGAGCTGTCATTCATAACTCTGCAGGTTTGTGAAATACAGTGGTCCTGAGCTCCTTTCTTCAACTCACTTTCTTGTCAGCTGGCCGCAAAACCGCAGGATTGCTTAAGGCCCTAATCTGTTTCCGGCAGGGCACGCTGAGCCTTTGTTTAATTCCTCTTCCTGGTGAGAAATGAGCGTTCCATTTGCCCGTGCAGACACCTACAGCTAGTCTCTCATTTGTTCTCCCTATTCCTGTTCATCTTGCGAAGAAATTGCAAACTGTGCCAAACAGGAGGTTAAAGGCACTGACTCTCCAAGTGGGGAGAGTGTTAGTAAAGCGTCTGGAATGGTGAACCCCAGTACCAGGCCTCGAAAACTGAGATGCATTTGAAAACGTTTCCCAATCACACGGTGGACCATACTCTGGGTTTCCCATGCATGTTTTAGCTGAAGGAAGAATCCCTTAAACCTGGAGATTTAAGACCCTTGGAATGGGTACCATGCAGTATGACTTCAAAGGGTCTGCGTTTCCTCACCGAACCTCACCAATGCTATCAGCCCGAAGTGTCCAGCCTTATGTCTCACACAGCTGTGTGTGTAGATGTGGTAAATCCAGGTTGCATCACAAGCCCTGAGTGAATTATTTAAGAATTGCTCTCTATTTCACTGTCATTGTGTTTTGTTTTTGTAATTTATTTTGATAATGGGATTTATCGGATTTTCACTGCTGCGTTTATGCCGCTGTACACATGCTTGATTCTCTTATGGAGACATATAAATCCATGGGTTTTCAGATTCTTACTAGTCAGGTATATTCCTAGGCATTGAATATGGGGTGTTGAGTCCATTTCGTGGAGCAAGGAGTAGGTCCTGACTATTACATATTTGCTTATGGAAAGGTATCTGTGCTAATTTCCATCTCTGGTTTTATGCAGGACCACAACTCACCTTTCCCCTTAAGCAAGCATAAGTTGGTTTTCTAAATTTGAGACCCTTTTCTGTTTTGTAATTGAGTTCATGTGCAGCCATGTTTGCATTCCGTGTATTTGAGATATCTTATGGTGTTTCTTTTTCTGTGTGACTTAGTTAACTTAGAATGATCGTACCTGAATCCACTCATTATGCCGCGACGGGCCTCATGACATAGATTTCATTGCTGAGTGATATTCCATTGTACGTACGTACAACAACTTCTTTATCCATTTTTTGCTTTCTTGGATATTTCACTTGTACCGTAAATGAGGTTCTTGTAAGCAGAGCCGTCCAAAATTTATGGGTGGCTGTGTCTTTTTGATTTTAATTTCCCTAAGCTATAGAACCATAAGTGGAAGTGCCGTAGGCTCCGTTGCTTAGTTTTTTAGGTGTTTGAGGAAACACCATACACTTCTCCAGAGTGGCTGTTGGCAATTTACATCCCGCCCATCAGCATAACAAGGCTCCCTGTTCTCCTTGGCCTGTCCTGCCTTTCTGGATTTTTCACTTTTTTCAGATGTCCCTTTTGACAGGGGGGCAGTGAGACTTCATTGTAACGCATACTTCTTTACAGGCTTGCTTGTTTGGCCAAAAAGGGCGTATGTGTTTTTTCTTGAATATATTCAGGAAAAAACGCATACGCCCTTTTTGACCAAGTGCATCATTGTCGACTTTCTGTCTCTTTCCTTATGCTTTAAATGCAATTCCAGTCTGCCCCTGAACTCGTTTTCCTGCAATTCTGCCCCGCTTTCAAGTCCTCTACGCAGCCTTACTTCAATACATTTTTGGACAATAGCTGACATTTATAACTCTGCAGGTTTGTGAATGACAGTGCGCCTGAGCTCCTTTCTTCTACTCGCTTTCTTGTGAGCTGGCCGCAAACCCGCAGGATTGCTTCATGCCCTAATCTGGTTCCGGCACAGCATGCTGATCCTTTGGTAAATTCCTCTTCCTGGTGGGAAATGAGTGTTATATTTGAACGTGCAGACATCTAGAGCTAGTCTCTCATTGGTTCTCCCTATTCTTGTTCATCTTGCGCAGAAATTGCAAACTGTGCCAAACAGGAGGTTAAAGGCACTGACTCTCTAAGTGGGGAGAGTATTAGTAAAGGGTCTTCAATCGTGAACCTGAGTAAAAGGGGACGAAAACTGAGATGCATTTGAAAAGGTTTCCCGGTCACACGGTGCACCATACTGTGGGTTTCCCATGCATGTTTTAGCTGAAGGAAGAATCCCTTAAACCTGGAGAGTTGGGACCCATGGAATGGGTACCATGCAGTATGACTTCAAAGGGCCTGCATTTTCTCAACGAACCTCACCAATGCTATCAGGCCGAAGTGTACAGCCTTATGTCTCACTCAGCTCTGGTTGTAGATGTGGTAAATCCAGGTTGCATCACAAGCCCTGAATGATTTATTTGAGAATTGCTCTCTATTTCACTGTCATTGTGTTTTGTTTTTGAAATTTATTTTGATAATGGGATTTATCGGATTTTCACTGCTGCGTTTAGGCCGCTGTACACACGCTTGATTTCCTTATGGAGACATATAAATCCATGGGTTTTAAGATTCTTACTTGTCACGTATCTTCCCAGGCGTTGAATATGGGGTGTTGAGTCCATTTCGTTGAGCAAGGAGTAGGTCTTGTCTATTATATATTGGGCTTATGGAACGGTATCTGTGCTAATTTCAATCTCTGGTTTTCTGCAGCACCCCAACTCACCTTTCCCCATAAGCAAGCATAAGTTGGTTTTCTAAATTTGAGACACTGTTCTGTTTTGTAATTCAATTCATGTGTAGCCAAGTTTACATTCCGTGTATTAGTGATATCTTATGATGTTTCTTTTTCTGTGTGACTTATTTCTCGTAGAATCATCATACTTGGATCCACTCATTATGCCGCTACAGGCCTGATGACGTAGATTTCATTGCTGAGTGATATTCCTTTGTATGTGCGTACCCCAACTTCTTTATCCATTTTTTGCTTTCTCGGATATTTAACTTGTACCGTAGACGAGGTTCTTGTAAACAGAGCCGTCCCAAACTTTGGGGTGGCTGTGTGTTTTTGATTTTCATTTCCCTAAGCTATAGGACCATAAGTGGAAGTGCCATAGGCTGTGTTGCTTTGTTTCCTACGTGTTTCAGGAAACACCATACACTTCTCCAGAGTGGCTGTTGGCAATTTACATCCCGTCCATCAGCATAACAAGGCTCCCTGTTCTCCATGACCTGTCCTGCCTTTATGGATTTTACACTTTTTTCAGATGGCCCTTTTGACTGGGGGGCAGTGAGACTTCATTGCAGTGCAGTTTTCCTTTACACGCTTGCTTGGTTGACCAAAAAGTGCGTATGCATTTTTTCCTGAATATATTCAGGAAAAAACGCATACGCCCTTTTTGGCCAAGTGCATCATTGTCGACATTCTGCCTCTTTTCTTATGCTTTAAGTGCAATTCCAGTCTACCCCCTGAAATCGTTTTCCAGAAATTCTGCCCCGCTTTCAACTCCTCTTCGAAGACTTACTTCAATACATTTTTGGACGATAGCTGTCATTCATAACTCTGCAGGTTTGTGAATTACAGTGGCCCTGAGCTCCTTTCTTCAACTCGCTTTCTTGTGAGCTGGCTGCAAAACCACAGGATTGCTTCAGGCCCTAATCTGTTTCCGGCAGGGCACGCTGAGCCTTTGGTTAATTCCTCTTCCTGGTGGGAAATGAGCGTTCCATTTGCCTGTGCAGACACCTACAGCTAGTCTCTCATTGGTTCTCCCTATTCCTATTCATCTTGCGCAGAAATTGCAAACTGTGACAAACAGGAGGTTTAAGGCACTGACTCTCCAAGTGGGGAGAGGGTTAGTAAAGCGTCTGGAATGGTGAACCCGAGTATCAGGGTTCGAAAACTGAGATGCATTTGAAAACGTTTCCCAATCACACGGTAGACCATACTCTGGGTTTCCCATGCATGTTTTAGCTGAAGGAAGAATCCCTTAAACCTGGAGAGTTGGGATCCATGGAATGGGTACCATGCAGTATGACTTCAAAGGTTCTGCGTTTGCTCACCGAACCTCACCAATGCTATCAGCCCGAAGTGTCCTGGCTTATGTCTCACCCAGCTCTTGGTGTAGATGTGGTAAATCCAGGTTGCATCACAAGCCCTGAATGAATTATTTAAGAATTGCTCTCTATTTCACTGTCATTGTGTTTTGTTTTTGAAATTTATTTTGATAATGGGATTTATCGGATTTCCACTGCTGCGTTTAGGCCGCTGTACACATGCTTGATTTCCGTATGGAGACATATAAATCCATGGGTTTTAAGATTCTTACTTGTCAGGTACATTCCCAGGCGTTGAATATGGAGTTTTGAGTCCATTTCGTTGAGCAAGGAGTAGGTCTTGTCTATTATATATTTGGCTTATGGAAAGGTATCTGTGCTAATTTCTATCTCTGGTTTTATGCAGCACCCCAACTCACCTTTCCCCATAAGCAAACATAAGTTGGTTTTCTAAATTTGATACCATGTTCTGTTTTGTAATTCAGTTCATGTGTAGTCAAATTTACATTCCGTGTATTAGTGATATCTTATGATGTTTCTTTTTCTGTGTGACTTATTTCTCGTAGAATCATCGTACCTGAATCCACTCATTATGCCGCTACGGGCCTGATGACGTAGATTTCATTGCTGAGTGATATTCCATTGTACGTGCGTACCCCAACTTCTTTATCCATTTTTTGCTTTCTCGGATATTTAACTGGTACCGTAGACGAGGTTCTTGTAAACAGAGCCAACCCAAACATTGGGGTGGCTGTGTGTTTTTTAATTTTAATTTCCCTAAGCTATAGGACCATAAGTGGAAGTGCCATAGGCTGTGTTGCTTTGTTTCCTACGTGTTTCAGGAAACACCATACACTTCTCCAGAGTGGCTGTTGGCAATTTACATCCCACCCATCAGCATAACAGTGCTCCGTGTTCTCCATGAGCAGTCCTGCCTTTCTGGATTTTACACTTTTTTAGATGGCCCTTTTGACCGGGGGGCAGTGAGACTTCATTGTAGTGCAGATTTCCTTTACACGCTTGCTTGGTTGGCCAAAAAGGGCGTATGCGTTTTTTCCTGAGTATATTCAGGAAAAAACACATACGCACTTTTTGGCCAAGTGCATCATTGTCGACATTCTGCCTCATTTCCTATGCTTAAGTGCAATTCCAGTCTACGCCCTGAAATCGTTTTCCAGAAATTCTGCCCTGCTTTCAAGTCCTCTTCAAAGACTTACTTCAATACATTTTTGGACGAGAGCTGTCATTCATAACTCTGCAGGTTTGTGAAATACAGTGGTCCTGAGCTCCTTTCTTCAACTCACTTTCTTGTGAGCTGGCCGCAAAACCGCAGGATTGCTTAAGGCCCTAATCTGTTTCCGGCAGGGCACGCTGAGCCTTTGTTTAATTCCTCTTCCTGGTGAGAAATGAGCGTTCCATTTGCCCGTGCAGACACCTACAGCTAGTCTCTCATTTGTTCTCCCTATTCCTGTTCATCTTGCGAAGAAATTGCAAACTGTGCCAAACAGGAGGTTAAAGGCACTGACTCTCCAAGTGGGGAGAGTGTTAGTAAAGCGTCTGGAATGGTGAACCCCAGTACCAGGCCTCGAAAACTGAGATGCATTTGAAAACGTTTCCCAATCACACGGTGGACCATACTCTGGGTTTCCCATGCATGTTTTAGCTGAAGGAAGAATCCCTTAAACCTGGAGATTTAAGACCCTTGGAATGGGTACCATGCAGTATGACTTCAAAGGGTCTGCGTTTCCTCACCGAACCTCACCAATGCTATCAGCCCGAAGTGTCCAGCCTTATGTCTCACACAGCTGTGTGTGTAGATGTGGTAAATCCAGGTTGCATCACAAGCCCTGAGTGAATTATTTAAGAATTGCTCTCTATTTCACTGTCATTGTGTTTTGTTTTTGTAATTTATTTTGATAATGGGATTTATCGGATTTTCACTGCTGCGTTTATGCCGCTGTACACATGCTTGATTCTCTTATGGAGACATATAAATCCATGGGTTTTCAGATTCTTACTAGTCAGGTATATTCCTAGGCATTGAATATGGGGTGTTGAGTCCATTTCGTGGAGCAAGGAGTAGGTCCTGACTATTACATATTTGCTTATGGAAAGGTATCTGTGCTAATTTCCATCTCTGGTTTTATGCAGGACCACAACTCACCTTTCCCCTTAAGCAAGCATAAGTTGGTTTTCTAAATTTGAGACCCTTTTCTGTTTTGTAATTGAGTTCATGTGCAGCCATGTTTGCATTCCGTGTATTTGAGATATCTTATGGTGTTTCTTTTTCTGTGTGACTTAGTTAACTTAGAATGATCGTACCTGAATCCACTCATTATGCCGCGACGGGCCTCATGACATAGATTTCATTGCTGAGTGATATTCCATTGTACGTACGTACAACAACTTCTTTATCCATTTTTTGCTTTCTTGGATATTTCACTTGTACCGTAAATGAGGTTCTTGTAAGCAGAGCCGTCCAAAATTTATGGGTGGCTGTGTCTTTTTGATTTTAATTTCCCTAAGCTATAGAACCATAAGTGGAAGTGCCGTAGGCTCCGTTGCTTAGTTTTTTAGGTGTTTGAGGAAACACCATACACTTCTCCAGAGTGGCTGTTGGCAATTTACATCCCGCCCATCAGCATAACAAGGCTCCCTGTTCTCCTTGGCCTGTCCTGCCTTTCTGGATTTTTCACTTTTTTCAGATGTCCCTTTTGACAGGGGGGCAGTGAGACTTCATTGTAACGCATACTTCTTTACAGGCTTGCTTGTTTGGCCAAAAAGGGCGTATGTGTTTTTTCTTGAATATATTCAGGAAAAAACGCATACGCCCTTTTTGACCAAGTGCATCATTGTCGACTTTCTGTCTCTTTCCTTATGCTTTAAATGCAATTCCAGTCTGCCCCTGAACTCGTTTTCCTGCAATTCTGCCCCGCTTTCAAGTCCTCTACGCAGCCTTACTTCAATACATTTTTGGACAATAGCTGACATTTATAACTCTGCAGGTTTGTGAATGACAGTGCGCCTGAGCTCCTTTCTTCTACTCGCTTTCTTGTGAGCTGGCCGCAAACCCGCAGGATTGCTTCATGCCCTAATCTGGTTCCGGCACAGCATGCTGATCCTTTGGTAAATTCCTCTTCCTGGTGGGAAATGAGTGTTATATTTGAACGTGCAGACATCTAGAGCTAGTCTCTCATTGGTTCTCCCTATTCTTGTTCATCTTGCGCAGAAATTGCAAACTGTGCCAAACAGGAGGTTAAAGGCACTGACTCTCTAAGTGGGGAGAGTATTAGTAAAGGGTCTTCAATCGTGAACCTGAGTAAAAGGGGACGAAAACTGAGATGCATTTGAAAAGGTTTCCCGGTCACACGGTGCACCATACTGTGGGTTTCCCATGCATGTTTTAGCTGAAGGAAGAATCCCTTAAACCTGGAGAGTTGGGACCCATGGAATGGGTACCATGCAGTATGACTTCAAAGGGCCTGCATTTTCTCAACGAACCTCACCAATGCTATCAGGCCGAAGTGTACAGCCTTATGTCTCACTCAGCTCTGGTTGTAGATGTGGTAAATCCAGGTTGCATCACAAGCCCTGAATGATTTATTTGAGAATTGCTCTCTATTTCACTGTCATTGTGTTTTGTTTTTGAAATTTATTTTGATAATGGGATTTATCGGATTTTCACTGCTGCGTTTAGGCCGCTGTACACACGCTTGATTTCCTTATGGAGACATATAAATCCATGGGTTTTAAGATTCTTACTTGTCACGTATCTTCCCAGGCGTTGAATATGGGGTGTTGAGTCCATTTCGTTGAGCAAGGAGTAGGTCTTGTCTATTATATATTGGGCTTATGGAACGGTATCTGTGCTAATTTCAATCTCTGGTTTTCTGCAGCACCCCAACTCACCTTTCCCCATAAGCAAGCATAAGTTGGTTTTCTAAATTTGAGACACTGTTCTGTTTTGTAATTCAATTCATGTGTAGCCAAGTTTACATTCCGTGTATTAGTGATATCTTATGATGTTTCTTTTTCTGTGTGACTTATTTCTCGTAGAATCATCATACTTGGATCCACTCATTATGCCGCTACAGGCCTGATGACGTAGATTTCATTGCTGAGTGATATTCCTTTGTATGTGCGTACCCCAACTTCTTTATCCATTTTTTGCTTTCTCGGATATTTAACTTGTACCGTAGACGAGGTTCTTGTAAACAGAGCCGTCCCAAACTTTGGGGTGGCTGTGTGTTTTTGATTTTCATTTCCCTAAGCTATAGGACCATAAGTGGAAGTGCCATAGGCTGTGTTGCTTTGTTTCCTACGTGTTTCAGGAAACACCATACACTTCTCCAGAGTGGCTGTTGGCAATTTACATCCCGTCCATCAGCATAACAAGGCTCCCTGTTCTCCATGACCTGTCCTGCCTTTATGGATTTTACACTTTTTTCAGATGGCCCTTTTGACTGGGGGGCAGTGAGACTTCATTGCAGTGCAGTTTTCCTTTACACGCTTGCTTGGTTGACCAAAAAGTGCGTATGCATTTTTTCCTGAATATATTCAGGAAAAAACGCATACGCCCTTTTTGGCCAAGTGCATCATTGTCGACATTCTGCCTCTTTTCTTATGCTTTAAGTGCAATTCCAGTCTACCCCCTGAAATCGTTTTCCAGAAATTCTGCCCCGCTTTCAACTCCTCTTCGAAGACTTACTTCAATACATTTTTGGACGATAGCTGTCATTCATAACTCTGCAGGTTTGTGAATTACAGTGGCCCTGAGCTCCTTTCTTCAACTCGCTTTCTTGTGAGCTGGCTGCAAAACCACAGGATTGCTTCAGGCCCTAATCTGTTTCCGGCAGGGCACGCTGAGCCTTTGGTTAATTCCTCTTCCTGGTGGGAAATGAGCGTTCCATTTGCCTGTGCAGACACCTACAGCTAGTCTCTCATTGGTTCTCCCTATTCCTATTCATCTTGCGCAGAAATTGCAAACTGTGACAAACAGGAGGTTTAAGGCACTGACTCTCCAAGTGGGGAGAGGGTTAGTAAAGCGTCTGGAATGGTGAACCCGAGTATCAGGGTTCGAAAACTGAGATGCATTTGAAAACGTTTCCCAATCACACGGTAGACCATACTCTGGGTTTCCCATGCATGTTTTAGCTGAAGGAAGAATCCCTTAAACCTGGAGAGTTGGGATCCATGGAATGGGTACCATGCAGTATGACTTCAAAGGTTCTGCGTTTGCTCACCGAACCTCACCAATGCTATCAGCCCGAAGTGTCCTGGCTTATGTCTCACCCAGCTCTTGGTGTAGATGTGGTAAATCCAGGTTGCATCACAAGCCCTGAATGAATTATTTAAGAATTGCTCTCTATTTCACTGTCATTGTGTTTTGTTTTTGAAATTTATTTTGATAATGGGATTTATCGGATTTCCACTGCTGCGTTTAGGCCGCTGTACACATGCTTGATTTCCGTATGGAGACATATAAATCCATGGGTTTTAAGATTCTTACTTGTCAGGTACATTCCCAGGCGTTGAATATGGAGTTTTGAGTCCATTTCGTTGAGCAAGGAGTAGGTCTTGTCTATTATATATTTGGCTTATGGAAAGGTATCTGTGCTAATTTCTATCTCTGGTTTTATGCAGCACCCCAACTCACCTTTCCCCATAAGCAAACATAAGTTGGTTTTCTAAATTTGATACCATGTTCTGTTTTGTAATTCAGTTCATGTGTAGTCAAATTTACATTCCGTGTATTAGTGATATCTTATGATGTTTCTTTTTCTGTGTGACTTATTTCTCGTAGAATCATCGTACCTGAATCCACTCATTATGCCGCTACGGGCCTGATGACGTAGATTTCATTGCTGAGTGATATTCCATTGTACGTGCGTACCCCAACTTCTTTATCCATTTTTTGCTTTCTCGGATATTTAACTGGTACCGTAGACGAGGTTCTTGTAAACAGAGCCAACCCAAACATTGGGGTGGCTGTGTGTTTTTTAATTTTAATTTCCCTAAGCTATAGGACCATAAGTGGAAGTGCCATAGGCTGTGTTGCTTTGTTTCCTACGTGTTTCAGGAAACACCATACACTTCTCCAGAGTGGCTGTTGGCAATTTACATCCCACCCATCAGCATAACAGTGCTCCGTGTTCTCCATGAGCAGTCCTGCCTTTCTGGATTTTACACTTTTTTAGATGGCCCTTTTGACCGGGGGGCAGTGAGACTTCATTGTAGTGCAGATTTCCTTTACACGCTTGCTTGGTTGGCCAAAAAGGGCGTATGCGTTTTTTCCTGAGTATATTCAGGAAAAAACACATACGCACTTTTTGGCCAAGTGCATCATTGTCGACATTCTGCCTCATTTCCTATGCTTAAGTGCAATTCCAGTCTACGCCCTGAAATCGTTTTCCAGAAATTCTGCCCTGCTTTCAAGTCCTCTTCAAAGACTTACTTCAATACATTTTTGGACGAGAGCTGTCATTCATAACTCTGCAGGTTTGTGAAATACAGTGGTCCTGAGCTCCTTTCTTCAACTCACTTTCTTGTGAGCTGGCCGCAAAACCGCAGGATTGCTTAAGGCCCTAATCTGTTTCCGGCAGGGCACGCTGAGCCTTTGTTTAATTCCTCTTCCTGGTGAGAAATGAGCGTTCCATTTGCCCGTGCAGACACCTACAGCTAGTCTCTCATTTGTTCTCCCTATTCCTGTTCATCTTGCGAAGAAATTGCAAACTGTGCCAAACAGGAGGTTAAAGGCACTGACTCTCCAAGTGGGGAGAGTGTTAGTAAAGCGTCTGGAATGGTGAACCCCAGTACCAGGCCTCGAAAACTGAGATGCATTTGAAAACGTTTCCCAATCACACGGTGGACCATACTCTGGGTTTCCCATGCATGTTTTAGCTGAAGGAAGAATCCCTTAAACCTGGAGATTTAAGACCCTTGGAATGGGTACCATGCAGTATGACTTCAAAGGGTCTGCGTTTCCTCACCGAACCTCACCAATGCTATCAGCCCGAAGTGTCCAGCCTTATGTCTCACACAGCTGTGTGTGTAGATGTGGTAAATCCAGGTTGCATCACAAGCCCTGAGTGAATTATTTAAGAATTGCTCTCTATTTCACTGTCATTGTGTTTTGTTTTTGTAATTTATTTTGATAATGGGATTTATCGGATTTTCACTGCTGCGTTTATGCCGCTGTACACATGCTTGATTCTCTTATGGAGACATATAAATCCATGGGTTTTCAGATTCTTACTAGTCAGGTATATTCCTAGGCATTGAATATGGGGTGTTGAGTCCATTTCGTGGAGCAAGGAGTAGGTCCTGACTATTACATATTTGCTTATGGAAAGGTATCTGTGCTAATTTCCATCTCTGGTTTTATGCAGGACCACAACTCACCTTTCCCCTTAAGCAAGCATAAGTTGGTTTTCTAAATTTGAGACCCTTTTCTGTTTTGTAATTGAGTTCATGTGCAGCCATGTTTGCATTCCGTGTATTTGAGATATCTTATGGTGTTTCTTTTTCTGTGTGACTTAGTTAACTTAGAATGATCGTACCTGAATCCACTCATTATGCCGCGACGGGCCTCATGACATAGATTTCATTGCTGAGTGATATTCCATTGTACGTACGTACAACAACTTCTTTATCCATTTTTTGCTTTCTTGGATATTTCACTTGTACCGTAAATGAGGTTCTTGTAAGCAGAGCCGTCCAAAATTTATGGGTGGCTGTGTCTTTTTGATTTTAATTTCCCTAAGCTATAGAACCATAAGTGGAAGTGCCGTAGGCTCCGTTGCTTAGTTTTTTAGGTGTTTGAGGAAACACCATACACTTCTCCAGAGTGGCTGTTGGCAATTTACATCCCGCCCATCAGCATAACAAGGCTCCCTGTTCTCCTTGGCCTGTCCTGCCTTTCTGGATTTTTCACTTTTTTCAGATGTCCCTTTTGACAGGGGGGCAGTGAGACTTCATTGTAACGCATACTTCTTTACAGGCTTGCTTGTTTGGCCAAAAAGGGCGTATGTGTTTTTTCTTGAATATATTCAGGAAAAAACGCATACGCCCTTTTTGACCAAGTGCATCATTGTCGACTTTCTGTCTCTTTCCTTATGCTTTAAATGCAATTCCAGTCTGCCCCTGAACTCGTTTTCCTGCAATTCTGCCCCGCTTTCAAGTCCTCTACGCAGCCTTACTTCAATACATTTTTGGACAATAGCTGACATTTATAACTCTGCAGGTTTGTGAATGACAGTGCGCCTGAGCTCCTTTCTTCTACTCGCTTTCTTGTGAGCTGGCCGCAAACCCGCAGGATTGCTTCATGCCCTAATCTGGTTCCGGCACAGCATGCTGATCCTTTGGTAAATTCCTCTTCCTGGTGGGAAATGAGTGTTATATTTGAACGTGCAGACATCTAGAGCTAGTCTCTCATTGGTTCTCCCTATTCTTGTTCATCTTGCGCAGAAATTGCAAACTGTGCCAAACAGGAGGTTAAAGGCACTGACTCTCTAAGTGGGGAGAGTATTAGTAAAGGGTCTTCAATCGTGAACCTGAGTAAAAGGGGACGAAAACTGAGATGCATTTGAAAAGGTTTCCCGGTCACACGGTGCACCATACTGTGGGTTTCCCATGCATGTTTTAGCTGAAGGAAGAATCCCTTAAACCTGGAGAGTTGGGACCCATGGAATGGGTACCATGCAGTATGACTTCAAAGGGCCTGCATTTTCTCAACGAACCTCACCAATGCTATCAGGCCGAAGTGTACAGCCTTATGTCTCACTCAGCTCTGGTTGTAGATGTGGTAAATCCAGGTTGCATCACAAGCCCTGAATGATTTATTTGAGAATTGCTCTCTATTTCACTGTCATTGTGTTTTGTTTTTGAAATTTATTTTGATAATGGGATTTATCGGATTTTCACTGCTGCGTTTAGGCCGCTGTACACACGCTTGATTTCCTTATGGAGACATATAAATCCATGGGTTTTAAGATTCTTACTTGTCACGTATCTTCCCAGGCGTTGAATATGGGGTGTTGAGTCCATTTCGTTGAGCAAGGAGTAGGTCTTGTCTATTATATATTGGGCTTATGGAACGGTATCTGTGCTAATTTCAATCTCTGGTTTTCTGCAGCACCCCAACTCACCTTTCCCCATAAGCAAGCATAAGTTGGTTTTCTAAATTTGAGACACTGTTCTGTTTTGTAATTCAATTCATGTGTAGCCAAGTTTACATTCCGTGTATTAGTGATATCTTATGATGTTTCTTTTTCTGTGTGACTTATTTCTCGTAGAATCATCATACTTGGATCCACTCATTATGCCGCTACGGGCCTGATGACGTAGATTTCATTGCTGAGTGATATTCCATTGTATGTGCGTACCCCAACTTCTTTATCCATTTTTTGCTTTCTCGGATATTTAACTTGTACCGTAGACGAGGTTCTTGTAAACAGAGCCGTCCCAAACTTTGGGGTGGCTGTGTGTTTTTGATTTTAATTTCCCTAAGCTATAGGACCATAAGTGGAAGTGCCATAGGCTGTGTTGCTTTGTTTCCTACGTGTTTCAGGAAACACCATACACTTCTCCAGAGTGGCTGTTGGCAATTTACATCCCGTCCATCAGCATAACAAGGCTCCCTGTTCTCCATGACCTGTCCTGCCTTTATGGATTTTACACTTTTTTCAGATGGCCCTTTTGACCGGGGGGCAGTGAGACTTCATTGCAGTGCAGTTTTCCTTTACACGCTTGCTTGGTTGACCAAAAAGTGCGTATGCGTTTTTTCCTGAATATATTCAGGAAAAAACGCATACGCCCTTTTTGGCCAAGTGCATCATTGTCGACATTCTGCCTCTTTTCTTATGCTTTAAGTGCAATTCCAGTCTACCCCCTGGAATCGTTTTCCAGAAATTCTGCCCCGCTTTCAACTCCTCTTCGAAGACTTACTTCAATACATTTTTGGACGATAGCTGTCATTCATAACTCTGCAGGTTTGTGAATTACAGTGGCCCTGAGCTCCTTTCTTCAACTCGCTTTCTTTTGAGCTGGCTGCAAAACCACAGGATTGCTTCAGGCCCTAATCTGTTTCCGGCAGGGCACGCTGAGCCTTTGGTTAATTCCTCTTCCTGGTGGGAAATGAGCGTTCCATTTGCCTGTGCAGACACCTACAGCTAGTCTCTCATTGGTTCTCCCTATTCCTATTCATCTTGCGCAGAAATTGCAAACTGTGACAAACAGGAGGTTTAAGGCACTGACTCTCCAAGTGGGGAGAGGGTTAGTAAAGCGTCTGGAACGGTGAACCCGAGTATCAGGGTTCGAAAACTGAGATGCATTTGAAAACGTTTCCCAATCACACGGTAGACCATACTCTGGGTTTCCCATGCATGTTTTAGCTGAAGGAAGAATCCCTTAAACCTGGAGAGTTGGGACCCATGGAATGGGTACCATGCAGTATGACTTCAAAGGTTCTGCGTTTGCTCACCGAACCTCACCAATGTTATCAGCCCGAAGTGTCCTGGCTTATGTCTCACCCAGCTCTTGGCGTAGATGTGGTAAATCCAGGTTTCATCACAAGCCCTGAATGAATTATTTAAGAATTGCTCTCTATTTCACTGTCATTGTGTTTTGTTTTTGAAATTTATTTTGATAATGGGATTTATCGGATTTCCACTGCTGCGTTTAGGCCGCTGTACACATGCTTGATTTCCGTATGGAGACATATAAATCCATGGGTTTTAAGATTCTTACTTGTCAGGTACATTCCCAGGCGTTGAATATGGAGTTTTGAGTCCATTTCGTTGAGCAAGGAGTAGGTCTTGTCTATTATATATTTGGCTTATGGAAAGGTATCTGTGCTAATTTCTATCTCTGGTTTTATGCAGCACCCTAACTCACCTTTCCCCATAAGCAAACATAAGTTGGTTTTCTAAATTTGATACCATGTTCTGTTTTGTAATTCAGTTCATGTGTAGTCAAATTTACATTCCGTGTATTAGTGATATCTTATGATGTTTCTTTTTCTGTGTGACTTATTTCTCGTAGAATCATCGTACCTGAATCCACTCATTATGCCGCTACGGGCCTGATGACGTAGATTTCATTGCTGAGTGATATTCCATTGTACGTGCGTACCCCAACTTCTTTATCCATTTTTTGCTTTCTCGGATATTTAACTGGTACCGTAGACGAGGTTCTTGTAAACAGAGCCAACCCAAACATTGGGGTGGCTGTGTGTTTTTTAATTTTAATTTCCCTAAGCTATAGGACCATAAGTGGAAGTGCCATAGGCTGTGTTGCTTTGTTTCCTACGTGTTTCAGGAAACACCATACACTTCTCCAGAGTGGCTGTTGGCAATTTACATCCCACCCATCAGCATAACAGTGCTCCGTGTTCTCCATGAGCAGTCCTGCCTTTCTGGATTTTACACTTTTTTAGATGGCCCTTTTGACCGGGGGGCAGTGAGACTTCATTGTAGTGCAGATTTCCTTTACACGCTTGCTTGGTTGGCCAAAAAGGGCGTATGCGTTTTTTCCTGAGTATATTCAGGAAAAAACGCATACGCACTTTTTGGCCAAGTGCATCATTGTCGACATTCTGCCTCATTTCCTATGCTTAAGTGCAATTCCAGTCTACGCCCTGAAATCGTTTTCCAGAAATTCTGCCCTGCTTTCAAGTCCTCTTCAAAGACTTACTTCAATACATTTTTGGACGAGAGCTGTCATTCATAACTCTGCAGGTTTGTGAAATACAGTGGTCCTGAGCTCCTTTCTTCAACTCACTTTCTTGTGAGCTGGCCGCAAAACCGCAGGATTGCTTAAGGCCCTAATCTGTTTCCGGCAGGGCACGCTGAGCCTTTGTTTAATTCCTCTTCCTGGTGAGAAATGAGCGTTCCATTTGCCCGTGCAGACACCTACAGCTAGTCTCTCATTTGTTCTCCCTATTCCTGTTCATCTTGCGAAGAAATTGCAAACTGTGCCAAACAGGAGGTTAAAGGCACTGACTCTCCAAGTGGGGAGAGTGTTAGTAAAGCGTCTGGAATGGTGAACCCCAGTACCAGGCCTCGAAAACTGAGATGCATTTGAAAACGTTTCCCAATCACACGGTGGACCATACTCTGGGTTTCCCATGCATGTTTTAGCTGAAGGAAGAATCCCTTAAACCTGGAGATTTAAGACCCTTGGAATGGGTACCATGCAGTATGACTTCAAAGGGTCTGCGTTTCCTCACCGAACCTCACCAATGCTATCAGCCCGAAGTGTCCAGCCTTATGTCTCACACAGCTGTGTGTGTAGATGTGGTAAATCCAGGTTGCATCACAAGCCCTGAGTGAATTATTTAAGAATTGCTCTCTATTTCACTGTCATTGTGTTTTGTTTTTGTAATTTATTTTGATAATGGGATTTATCGGATTTTCACTGCTGCGTTTATGCCGCTGTACACATGCTTGATTCTCTTATGGAGACATATAAATCCATGGGTTTTCAGATTCTTACTAGTCAGGTATATTCCTAGGCATTGAATACGGGGTGTTGAGTCCATTTCGTGGAGCAAGGAGTAGGTCCTGACTATTACATATTTGCTTATGGAAAGGTATCTGTGCTAATTTCAATCTCTGGTTTTATGCAGCACCACAACTCACCTTTCCCCTTAAGCAAGCATAAGTTGGTTTTCTAAATTTGAGACCCTTTTCTGTTTTGTAATTGAGTTCATGTGCAGCCATGTTTGCATTCCGTGTATTTGAGATATCTTATGGTGTTTCTTTTTCTGTGTGACTTAGTTAACTTAGAATGATCGTACCTGAATCCACTCATTATGCCGCGACGGGCCTCATGACATAGATTTCATTGCTGAGTGATATTCCATTGTACGTACGTACAACAACTTCTTTATCCATTTTTTGCTTTCTTGGATATTTCACTTGTACCGTAAATGAGGTTCTTGTAAGCAGAGCCGTCCAAAATTTATGGGTGGCTGTGTCTTTTTGATTTTAATTTCCCTAAGCTATAGAACCATAAGTGGAAGTGCCGTAGGCTCCGTTGCTTAGTTTTTTAGGTGTTTGAGGAAACACCATACACTTCTCCAGAGTGGCTGTTGGCAATTTACATCCCGCCCATCAGCATAACAAGGCTCCCTGTTCTCCATGGCCTGTCCTGCCTTTCTGGATTTTTCACTTTTTTCAGATGTCCCTTTTGACAGGGGGGCAGTGAGACTTCATTGTAATGCATATTTCTTTACAGGCTTGCTTGTTTGGCCAAAAAGGGCGTATGTGTTTTTTCTTGAATATATTCAGGAAAAAACGCATACGCCCTTTTTGACCAAGTGCATCATTGTCGACTTTCTGTCTCTTTCCTTATGCTTTAAATGCAATTCCAGTCTGCCCCTGAACTCGTTTTCCTGCATTTCTGCCCCGCTTTCAAGTCCTCTACGCAGCCTTACTTCAATACATTTTTGGACAATAGCTGACATTTATAACTCTGCAGGTTTGTGAATGACAGTGCGCCTGAGCTCCTTTCTTCTACTCGCTTTCTTGTGAGCTGGCCGCAAACCCGCAGGATTGCTTCATGCCCTAATCTGGTTCCGGCACAGCATGCTGATCCTTTGGTAAATTCCTCTTCCTGGTGGGAAATGAGTGTTATATTTGAACGTGCAGACACCTAGAGCTAGTCTCTCATTGGTTCTCCCTATTCTTGTTCATCTTGCGCAGAAATTGCAAACTGTGCCAAACAGGAGGTTAAAGGCACTGACTCTCTAAGTGGGGAGAGTATTAGTAAAGGTTCTTCAATCGTGAACCCGAGTAAAAGGGGACGAAAACTGAGATGCATTTGAAAAGGTTTCCCGGTCACACGGTGCACCATACTGTGGGTTTCCCATGCATGTTTTAGCTGAAGGAAGAATCCCTTAAACCTGGAGAGTTGGGACCCATGGAATGGGTACCATGCAGTATGACTTCAAAGGGCCTGCATTTTCTCAACGAACCTCACCAATGGTATCAGGCCGAAGTGTACAGCCTTATGTCTCACTCAGCTCTGGTTGTAGATGTGGTAAATCCAGGTTGCATCACAAGCCCTGAATGATTTATTTGAGAATTGCTCTCTATTTCACTGTCATTGTGTTTTGTTTTTGAAATTTATTTTGATAATGGGATTTATCGGATTTTCACTGCTGCGTTTAGGCCGCTGTACACACGCTTGATTTCCTTATGGAGACATATAAATCCATGGGTTTTAAGATTCTTACTTGTCACGTATCTTCCCAGGCGTTGAATATGGGGTGTTGAGTCCATTTCGTTAAGCAAGGAGTAGGTCTTGTCTATTATATATTGGGCTTATGGAACGGTATCTGTGCTAATTTCAATCTCTGGTTTACTGCAGCACCCCAACTCACCTTTCCCCATAAGCAAGCATAAGTTGGTTTTCTAAATTTGAGACACTGTTCTGTTTTGTAATTCAATTCATGTGTAGCCAAGTTTACATTCCGTGTATTAGTGATATCTTATGATGTTTCTTTTTCTGTGTGACTTATTTCTCGTAGAATCATCATACTTGGATCCACTCATTATGCCGCTACGGGCCTGATGACGTAGATTTCATTGCTGAGTGATATTCCATTGTATGTGCGTACCCCAACTTCTTTATCCATTTTTTGCTTTCTCGGATATTTAACTTGTACCGTAGACGAGGTTCTTGTAAACAGAGCCGTCCCAAACTTTGGGGTGGCTGTGTGTTTTTGATTTTCATTTCCCTAAGCTATAGGACCATAAGTGGAAGTGCCATAGGCTGTGTTGCTTTGTTTCCTACGTGTTTCAGGAAACACCATACACTTCTCCAGAGTGGCTGTTGGCAATTTACATCCCGTCCATCAGCATAACAAGGCTCCCTGTTCTCCATGACCTGTCCTGCCTTTATGGATTTTACACTTTTTTCAGATGGCCCTTTTGACCGGGGGGCAGTGAGACTTCATTGCAGTGCAGTTTTCCTTTACACGCTTGCTTGGTTGACCAAAAAGTCCGTATGCGTTTTTTCCTGAATATATTCAGGAAAAAACGCATACGCCCTTTTTGGCCAAGTGCATCATTGTCGACATTCTGCCTCTTTTCTTATGCTTTAAGTGCAATTCCAGTCTACCCCCTGAAATCGTTTTCCAGATATTCTGCCCCGCTTTCAACTCCTCTTCGAAGACTTACTTCAATACATTTTTGGACGATAGCTGTCATTCATAACTCTGCAGGTTTGTGAATTACAGTGGCCCTGAGCTCCTTTCTTCAACTCGCTTTCTTGTGAGCTGGCTGCAAAACCACAGGATTGCTTCAGGCCCTAATCTGTTTCCGGCAGGGCACGCTGAGCCTTTGGTTAATTCCTCTTCCTGGTGGGAAATGAGCGTTACATTTGCCTGTGCAGACACCTACAGCTAGTCTCTCATTGGTTCTCCCTATTCCTATTCATCTTGCGCAGAAATTGCAAACTGTGACAAACAGGAGGTTTAAGGCACTGACTCTCCAAGTGGGGAGAGGGTTAGTAAAGCGTCTGGAATGGTGAACCCGAGTATCAGGGTTCGAAAACTGAGATGCATTTGAAAACGTTTCCCAAGCACACGGTGGACGATAGTCTGGGTTTCCCATGCATGTTTTAGCTGAAGGAAGAATCCCTTAAACCTGGAGAGTTGGAAACCATGGAATGGGTATCATGCAGTATGACTTCAAAGGGTCTGCGTTTGCTCACCGAACCTCACCAATGCTATCATCCCGAAGTGTCCAGCCTTATGTCTCTCCCAGCTCTGGGTGTAGATGTGGTAAATCCAGGTTGCATCACAAGCCCTGAATGAATTATTTAAGAATTGCTCTCTATTTCACTGTCATTGTGTTTTGTTTTTGAAATTTATTTTGATAATGGGATTTATCGGATTTTCACTGCTGCGTTTAGGCCGCTGTACACACACTTGATTTCCTTATGGAGACATATAAATCCATGGGTTTTAAGATTCTTACTTGTGAGGTATCTTGCCAGGCGTTGAATATGCGGTGTTGAGTCCACTTCGTTGAGCAAGGAGTAGTGCTTGTCTATTATATATTTGGCTTATGGAACGGTATCTGTGCTAATTTCAATCTCTGGTTTTATGCAGCACCCCAACTCACCTTTCCCCATAAGCAAGCATAAGTTGGTTTTCTAAATTTGAGACCCTGTTCTGTTTTGTAATTCAGTTCATGTGTAGCCAAGGTTACATTCCGTGTATTAGTGATATCTTATGATGTTTCTTTTTCTGTGTGACTTATTTCTCGTAGAATCATCGTACCTGAATCCACTCAGTATGCCGATAGGGACCTGATGACGTAGATTTCATTGCTGAGTGATATTCCATTGTACGTGCGTACCACTACATCTTTATGCATTTTTTGCTTTCTGGGATATTTAACTTGTACCGTAGACGAGGTTGTTGTAAACAGAGCCATCCCAAACTTTTGGGTGGCTGTGTGTTTTTGATTTTAATTTCCCTAAGCTATAGGACCATAAGTGGAAGTACCATAGGCTGTGTTGCTTTGTTTCCTACGTGTTTCAGGAAACACCATACACTTCTCCAGAGTGGTTGTTGGCAATTTACATCCCGCCCATCAACATAACAAGGCTCCCTGTTCTCCATGACCTGTCCTGCCTTTCTGGATTTTACACTTTTTTCAGATGGCCCCTTTGACCGGGGGGCAGTGAGACTTCATTGTAGTGCAGATTTCCTTTACATGCTTGCTTGGTTGGCCAAAAAGGGCGTATGCGTTTTTTCCTGAATATATTCAGGAAAAAACGCATACGCCCTTTTTGGCCAAGTGCATCATTGTCGACATTCTGCCTCTTTTCCTATGCTTTAAGTGCAATTCCAGTCTACCCCGTGAAATCGTTTTCCTGAAATTGTGCTCCGCTTTCCAGTCCTCTTCGAAGACTTACTTCTGTACATTTTTGGACGATAGCTGTCATTCATAACTCTGCAGGTTTGTGAATTACAGTGCCCCTGAGCTCCTTTCTTCAACTCGCTTTCCTGTGAGCTCGCCGCAAAACCGCAAGATTGCTTCAGACCCTAATCTCTTTCCGGCAGGGCACGCTGAGCCTTTGGTTAATTCCTCTTCCTGGTGCGAAATGAGCGTTCCATTTGCCCGTGCAGACACCTACAGCTGGTCTCTCATTGGTTCTCCCTATTCCTGTTCATCTTGCGCAGAAATTGCAAACTGTGCCAAACAGGAGGTTAAAGGCACTGACTCTCCAAGTGGGGAGAGTGTTAGTAAAGCGTCTGGAATGGTGAACCCGAGTACCAGGGGACGAAAACTGTGATGCATTTGAAAACGTTTCCCAATCACATGGCGGTCGATACTCTGCGTATCCCATGCATGTTTTAGCTGAAGGAAGAATCCCTTAAACCTGGAGAGTTGGGAACCATGGAATGGGTACCATGAAGTATGACTTCAAAGGGTCTGCGTTTGCTCACCGAACCTCACCAATGCTATCAGCCCGAAGTGTCCAGACTTATGTCTCATCCAGCTCTGGGTGTAGATGTGGTAAATCCAGGTTGCATCACAAGCCCTGAATGAATTATTTAAGCATTGCTCTCTATTTCACTCTCATTGTGTTTTGTTTTTGAAATTCATTTTGATAATGGGATTTATCGGATTTCCACTGCTGCTTTTAGGCCACTGTACACACGCTTGATTTCCTTATGGAGACATATAAATCCATGGGTTTTAAGATTCTTACTTGTCAGGTATCTTCCCAGGCGTCGAATATAGGGTGTGGAGTCCATTTCGTTGAGCAAGGAGTAGGTTTCGTCTATTATATATTTGGCTTATGGAACGGTATCTGTGCTAATTTCAATCTCTGGTTTTATGCAGCATCCCAACTGACCTTTCCCCATAAGCAAGCATAAGTTGGTTTGCTAAATTTGAGACCCTTTTCTGTTTTGTAATTCAGTTCATGGGTAGCCAAGTTTACATTCCGTGTATTAGTGATAACTTATGATATTTCTTTTTCTGTCTGACTTATTTCTCATAGAATCATCGTACCTGAATCCACACATTATGCCGCTATGTTCCTGATGACGTAGATTTCATTGCTGAGTGATATTCCATTGTACGTGCGTACCACAACTTCTTTATCCATTTTATGCTTTCTCGGATATTTAACTTCTACCGTAGATGAGGTTCTTGTAAACAGAGCCATCCCAAACTTTGGGGTGGCTGTGTGTTTTTGATTTTAATTTCCCTAAGCTATAGGACCATAAGTGGAAGTGCCATAGGCTGTATTGCTTTGTTTCCTACGTGTTTCAGGAAACACCATACACTCTTCCAGAGTGGCTGTTGGCAATTTAAATCCGCCCATCAGCATAACAAGGCTCGCTGTTCTCCATGACCTGTCCTGCCTTTCTGCATTTTACACTTTTTTCCGATGGCCCTTTTGACCAGGGGGCAGTGAGACTTCATTGTAGTGCAGATTTCCTTTACACGCTTGCTTGGTTGGCCAAAAAGGGCGTATGCGTTTTTTCCTGAATATATTCAGGAAAAAACGCATACGCCCTTTTTGGCCAAGTGCATCATTGTCAACATTCTGCCTCTTTTCCTATGCTTTAAGTGCAATTCCAGTCTACCCCCTGAAATCGTTTTCCTGAAATTCTGCCCCGCTTTCAAGTCCTCTTTGAAGACTTACTACAGTAGATTTTTGGACGATAAATGTCATTCATAACTCTGCAGGTTTGTGAATTACAGTGCCCCTGAGCTCCTTTCTTCAACTCCTTTTCTTGTGAGCTGGCCGCAAAATCGCAGGATTGCTTCAGGCCCTAATCTCTTTCCGGCCGGGCACGCTGAGCCTTTGGTTAATTCCTCTTCCTGGTGGGAAATGATCGTTCAATTTGCCCGTGCAGACACCAACAGCTAGTCTCTCATTGCTTCTCCCTATGCCTGTTCATCTTGCGCAGAAATTGCAAACTGTGCCAAACAGGAGGTTAAAGGCACTGACTCTCCAAGTGGGGAGAGTGTTAGTAAAGCGTCTGGAATGGTGAACCCGAGTACCATGGGAGGAAAACTGAGATGCATTTGAAAACGTTTCCCAAGCACACGGCGGACGATAGTCTGGGTTTCCCATGCATGTTTTAGCTGAAGGAAGAATCCCTTAAACCTGGAGAGTTGGAAACCATGGAATGGGTATCATGCAGTATGACTTCAAAGGGTCTGCGTTTGCTCACCGAACCTCACCAATGCTATCATCCCGAAGTGTCCAGCCTTATGTCTCTCCCAGCTCTGGGTGTAGATGTGGTAAATCCAGGTTGCATCACAAGCCCTGAATGAATTATTTAAGAATTGCTCTCTATTTCACTGTCATTGTGTTTTGTTTTTGAAATTTATTTTGATAATGGGATTTATCGGATTTTCACTGCTGCGTTTAGGCCGCTGTACACACACGTGATTTCCTTATGGAGACATATAAATCCATGGGTTTTAAGATTCTTACTTGTGAGGTATCTTGCCAGGCGTTGAATATGCGGTGTTGAGTCCACTTCGTTGAGCAAGGAGTAGTGCTTGTCTATTATATATTTGGCTTATGGAACGGTATCTGTGCTAATTTCAATCTCTGGTTTTATGCAGCACCCCAACTCACCTTTCCCCATAAGCAAGCATAAGTTGGTTTTCTAAATTTGAGACCCTGTTCTGTTTTGTAATTCAGTTCATGTGTAGCCAAGGTTACATTCCGTGTATTAGTGATATCTTATGATGTTTCTTTTTCTGTGTGACTTATTTCTCGTAGAATCATCGTACCTGAATCCACTCAGTATGCCGATAGGGACCTGATGACGTAGATTTCATTGCTGAGTGATATTCCATTGTACGTGCGTACCACAACTTCTTTATCCATTTATTGCTTTCTCGGATATTTAACTTGTACCGAAGACGAGGTTCTTGTAAAGAGAGCCATCCCAAATTTTGGGGTGGCTGTGTCTTTTTGATTTTAATTTCCCTAAGCTATAGGACCATAAGTGGAAGTGCCATAGGCTGTGTTGCTTTGTTTCCTACGTGTTTCTGGAAACACCATACACTTCTCCAGAGTGGTTGTTGGCAATTTACATCCCGCCCATCAGCATAACAAGGCTCCCTGTTCTCCATGACCTGTCCTGCCTTTCTGGATTTTACACTTGTTTCAGATGTCCCTTTTGACCCGGGGGCAGTGAGACTTCATTGTAGTGCAGATTTCATTTACACGCTTGTTTGGTTGGCCAAAAAGGGCGTATGCTTTTTTTCCTGAATATATTCAGGAAAAAACGCATACGCCCTTTTTGGCCAAGTGCATCGTTGTCGACATTCTGCCTCTTTTCCTATGCTTTAAGTGCAATTCCACTCTACCCCCTGAAATCGTGTTCCTGAAATTCTGCCCCGCTTTCAAGTCCTCTTCGAAGACTTACTTCAATACATTTTTGGACGATAGCTGTCATTCATAACTCTGCAGGTTTCTGAATTACACTGCCCCTGAGCTCCTTTCTTCAACTCGCTTTCTTGTGAGCTGGCCGCAAAACCGCAGGATTGCTTCACGCCATAATCTCTTTCTGGCAGGGCACGCTGAGCCTTTGGTTAATTCCTCTTCCTGGTGGGAAATGAGCATTCCATTTGCCCGTGCAGACACCTACATCTAATCTCTCATTGGTTCTCCCTATTCCTGTTCATCTTGCGCAGAAATTGCAAACTGTGCCAAACAGGAGGTTAAAGGCACTGACTCTCCAAGTGGGGAGAGTGTTAGTAAATCGTCTGGAATGGTGAACCCGAGTACCAGGGGCGAAAACTGAGATGCATTTGAAAACGTTTCCCAATCACACGGTGGTCCATACTCTGGGTTTCCCATGCATGTTTTAGCTGAAGGAAGAATCCCTTAAACCTGGAGAGTTGGGACCCATGGAATGGGTACCATGCAGTATGACTTCAAAGGGTCTGCGTTTGCTCACCGAACCTCACCAATGCTATCAGCCCGAAGTGTCCAGCCTTATGTCTCACCCAGCTCTGGATGTAGATGTGGTAAATCCAGGTTTCATCACAAGCCCTGAATCAATTATTTAAGAATTGCTCTCTATTTCACTGTCATTGTGTTTTGTTTTTGAAATTCATTTTGATAATGGGATTTATCGGATGTTCACTGCTGCGTTTAGGCCGCTGTACAGACGCTTGATTTCCTTATGGAGACATATAAATCCATGGGTTTTAAGATTCTTACTTGTCAGGTATCTTCCCAGGCGTTGAATATGGGGTGTTGAGTCCATTTCGTTGAGCAAAGAGTAGGTCTTGTCTATTATATATTTGGCTTATGGAACGGTATCTGTGCTAATTTCAATCTCTGGTTTTATGCAGCACCCCAACTCACCTTTCCCCATAAGCAAGCATAAGTTGCTTTTGTAAATTTGAGACCCTGTTCTGTTTTGTAATTCAGTTCATGTGTAGCCAAGTTTACATTCCGTGTATTAGTGATATCTTATGATATTTCTTTTTCTGTGTGACTTTTTCTCGTAGAATCATCGTACCTGAATCCACTCATTATGCCGCTACGGGCCTGATGACGTAGATTTCATTGCTGAGTGATATTCCATTGTACGTGCGTACCACTACATCTTTATGCATTTTTTGCTTTCTGGGATATTTAACTTGTACCGTAGACGAGGTTGTTGTAAACAGAGCCATCCCAAACTTTTGGGTGGCTGTGTGTTTTTGATTTTAATTTCCCTAAGCTATAGGACCATAAGTGGAAGTACCATAGGCTGTGTTGCTTTGTTTCCTACGTGTTTCAGGAAACACCATACACTTCTCCAGAGTGGTTGTTGGCAATTTACATCCCGCCCATCAACATAACAAGGCTCCCTGTTCTCCATGACCTGTCCTGCCTTTCTGGATTTTACACTTTTTTCAGATGGCCCCTTTGACCGGGGGGCAGTGAGACTTCATTGTAGTGCAGATTTCCTTTACATGCTTGCTTGGTTGGCCAAAAAGGGCGTATGCGTTTTTTCCTGAATATATTCAGGAAAAAACGCATACGCCCTTTTTGGCCAAGTGCATCATTGTCGACATTCTGCCTCTTTTCCTATGCTTTAAGTGCAATTCCAGTCTACCCCGTGAAATCGTTTTCCTGAAATTGTGCTCCGCTTTCCAGTCCTCTTCGAAGACTTACTTCTGTACATTTTTGGACGATAGCTGTCATTCATAACTCTGCAGGTTTGTGAATTACAGTGCCCCTGAGCTCCTTTCTTCAACTCGCTTTCCTGTGAGCTCGCCGCAAAACCGCAAGATTGCTTCAGACCCTAATCTCTTTCCGGCAGGGCACGCTGAGCCTTTGGTTAATTCCTCTTCCTGGTGCGAAATGAGCGTTCCATTTGCCCGTGCAGACACCTACAGCTGGTCTCTCATTGGTTCTCCCTATTCCTGTTCATCTTGCGCAGAAATTGCAAACTGTGCCAAACAGGAGGTTAAAGGCACTGACTCTCCAAGTGGGGAGAGTGTTAGTAAAGCATCTGGAATGGTGAACCCGAGTACCAGGGGACGAAAACTGTGATGCATTTGAAAACGTTTCCCAATCACATGGCGGTCGATACTCTGCGTATCCCATGCATGTTTTAGCTGAAGGAAGAATCCCTTAAACCTGGAGAGTTGGGAACCATGGAATGGGTACCATGAAGTATGACTTCAAAGGGTCTGCGTTTGCTCACCGAACCTCACCAATGCTATCAGCCCGAAGTGTCCAGACTTATGTCTCATCCAGCTCTGGGTGTAGATGTGGTAAATCCAGGTTGCATCACAAGCCCTGAATGAATTATTTAAGCATTGCTCTCTATTTCACTCTCATTGTGTTTTGTTTTTGAAATTCATTTTGATAATGGGATTTATCGGATTTTCACTGCTGCTTTTAGGCCACTGTACACACGCTTGATTTCCTTATGGAGACATATAAATCCATGGGTTTTAAGATTCTTACTTGTCAGGTATCTTCCCAGGCGTCGAATATAGGGTGTGGAGTCCATTTCGTTGAGCAAGGAGTAGGTTTCGTCTATTATATATTTGGCTTATGGAACGGTATCTGTGCTAATTTCAATCTCTGGTTTTATGCAGCATCCCAACTGACCTTTCCCCATAAGCAAGCATAAGTTGGTTTGCTAACTTTGAGACCCTTTTCTGTTTTGTAATTCAGTTCATGGGTAGCCAAGTTTACATTCCGTGTATTAGTGATAACTTATGATATTTCTTTTTCTGTCTGACTTATTTCTCATAGAATCATCGTACCTGAATCCACACATTATGCCGCTATGTTCCTGATGACGTAGATTTCATTGCTGAGTGATATTCCATTGTACGTGCGTACCACAACTTCTTTATCCATTTTATGCTTTCTCGGATATTTAACTTCTACCGTAGATGAGGTTCTTGTAAACAGAGCCATCCCAAACTTTGGGGTGGCTGTGTGTTTTTGATTTTAATTTCCCTAAGCTATAGGACCATAAGTGGAAGTGCCATAGGCTGTGTTGCTTTGTTTCCTACGTGTTTCAGGAAACACCATACACTCTTCCAGAGTGGCTGTTGGCAATTTAAATCCGCCCATCAGCATAACAAGGCTCGCTGTTCTCCATGACCTGTCCTGCCTTTCTGCATTTTACACTTTATTCCGATGGCCCTTTTGACCGGGGGGCAGTGAGACTTCATTGTAGTGCAGATTTCCTTTACACGCTTGCTTGGTTGGCCAAAAAGGGCGTATGCGTTTTTTCCTGAATATATTTAGGAAAAAACGCATACGCCCTTTTTGGCCAAGTGCATCATTGTCAACATTCTGCCTCTTTTCCTATGCTTTAAGTGCAATTCCAGTCTACCCCCTGAAATCGTTTTCCTGAAATTCTGCCCCGCTTTCAAGTCCTCTTCGAAGACTTACTTCTATACATTTTTGGACGATAGCTGTCATTCATAACTCTGCAGGTTTGTGAATTACAGTGCCCCTGAGCTCCTTTCTTCAACTCGCTTTCTTGTGAGCTGGCCGCAAAACCGCAGGATTGCTTCAGGCACTAATTTCTTTCCGGCAGGGCACGCTGAGCCTTTGGATAATTCCTCTTCCTGGTTGGAAATGAGCGTTCAATTGGCCCGTGCAAACACCTACAGCTAGTCTCTCATTGCTTCTCCCTATTCCTGTTCATCTTGCACAGAAATTGCAAAGTGTGCCAAACAGGAGGTTAAATGCACTGACTCTCCAAGTGGGGAGAGTGTTAGTAAAGCTTCTGGAATGGTGAACCCGAGTACCAGGGGACGGAAACTGAGATGCATTTGAAAAGGTTATCCAATCACACGGTGGACCATACTATGGGTTTCCCATGCATGTTTTAGCTGAAGGAAGAATCCCTTAAACCTGGAAATTTGGGACTCATGGAATGGGTACCATGCAGTATGACTTCAAAGGGTCTGCGTTTGCTCACCGAACCTCACCAATGCTATCAGCCCGAAGTGTCCAGCCTTATGTCTCACCCAGCTCTGGGTGTAGATGTGGGAAATCCAGGTTGCATCACAAGCCCTGAATGAATTATTTAAGAATTACTCTCTATTTCACTGTCATTTTGTTTTGTTTTTGAAATTTATTTTGATAATGGGATTTATCGGATTTTCACTGCTGCGTTTAGGCCGCTGTACACACGCTTGATTTCCTTATGGAGACATATAAATCCATAGGTTTTAAGATTCTTACTTGTAAGGTATCTTGCCAGGCGTTGAATATGGGGTGTTGAGTCCATTTCGTTGAGCAAGGAGTAGGTCTGTCCTATTATATATTTGGCTTATGGAACGGTATCTGTGCTAATTTCAATCTCTGGTTTTATGCAGCACCCCAACTCACCTTTCCCCATAAGCAAGCATAAGTTGGTTTTCTAAATTTGAGACCCTGTTCTGTTTTGTAATTCAGTTCATGGGTAGCCAAGATTTCATTCCGTGTATTAGTGATATCTTATGATGTTTCATTTTCTGTGTGACTTATTTCCCGTAGAATCATCATACCTGAATCCACTCATTATGCCGCTACGGGCCTGATGACGTAGATTTCATTGCTGAGTGATATTCCATTGTACGTGCGTACCACAACTTCTTTATCCATTTTTTACTTTCTGGGATATTTTACTTGTACCGTAGACGAGGTTCTTGTAAACAGAGCCGTCCCAAACTCTGGGGTGGCTGTGTGTTTTTGATTTTAATTTCGCTAAGCTATAGGACCATAAGTGGAAGTGCCATAGGCTGTGTTGCTTTGTTTCCTACGTGTTTCTGGAAACACCATACACTTCTCCAGAGTGGTTGTTGGCAATTTACATCCCGCCCATCAGCATGACAAGGCTCCCTGTTCTCCATGACCTGTCCTGCCTTTCTGGATTTTACACTTTTTTCAGATGGCCCTTTTGACCGGGGGGGCAGTGAGACTTCATTGTAGTGCAGATTTCCTTTACACGCTTGCTTGGTTGGCCAAAAAGGGCGTATGCGTTTTTTCCTGAATATATTCAGGAAAAAACGCATACGCCCTTTTTGGCCAAGTGCATCGTTGTCGACATTCTGCCTCTTTTCCTATGCTTTTAGTACAATTCCAGTCTACCCCCTGAAATCGTTTTCCTGAAATTCAGCCCCGCTTTCAAGTCCTCTTCGAAGACTTACTTCAATACATTTTTGAACGATAGCTGTCATTCATAACTCTGCAGTTTTGTGAATTACAGTGCCCCTGAGCTCATGTCTTCAACTCGCTTTCTTGTGAGCTGGCCGCAAAACCGCAGGATTACTTCAGGCCATAATCTCTTTCCGGCAGGGCATGCTGAGCCTTTGTTTAATTCCTCTTCCTGGTCGGAAATGAGCGTTCCTTTTGCCCGTGCAGGGACCTACAGGTAGTCTCTCATTGGTTCTCCCTATTCCTGTACATCTTGCGCAGAAATTGCAAACTGTGCCAAACAGGAGGTTAATGGCACTGACTCTCCAAGTGGGGAGAGTGTAAGTAAAGCGTCTCGGATGGTGTACCCGAGTACCAGGGGACGAAAACTGAGATGCATTTGACAAGGTTTCCCGGTCACACTGTGCACTGTATTGTGGGTTTCCCATGCATGTTTTAGCTGAAGGAAGAATCCCTTAAACCTGGAGAGTTGGGACCCATGGAATGGGTACCATGCAGTATGACTTCAAATGGTCTGTGTTTGCTCACCGAACCTCACCAATGCTATCAGCCCGAAGTGGCCAGCCTTATGTCTCATCCAGCTCTGGGTGTAGATGTGGTAAATCCAGGTTGCATCACAAGCCCTGAATGAATTATTTAAGCATTGCTCTCTATTTCACTCTCATTGTGTTTTGTTTTTGAAATTCATTTTGATAATGGGATTTATCGGATTTTCACTGCTGCTTTTAGGCCACTGTACACACGCTTGATTTCCTTATGGAGACATATAAATCCATGGGTTTTAAGATTCTTACTTGTCAGGTATCTTCCCAGGCGTTGAATATAGGGTGTTGAGTCCATTTCGTTGAGCAAGGAATAGGTTTTGTCTATTATATATTTGGCTTATGGAACGGTATCTGTGCTAGTTTAAATCTCTGGTTTTATGCAGCATCCCAACTGACCTTTCCCCATAAGCAAGCATACGTTGGTTTGCTAAATTTGAGACCCTTTTCTGTTTTTAATTCAGTTCATGGGTAGCCAAGTTTACATTCCGTGTATTAGTGATAACTTATGATGTTTCTTTTTCTGTCTGACTTATTTCTCATAGAATCATCGTACCTGAATCCACACATTATGCCGCTACGTTTCTGATGACATAGATTTCATTGCTGAGTGATATTCCATTGTACGTGCGTACCACAACTTCTTTATGCATTTTTTGCTTTCTGGGATATTTAACTTGTACCGTAGACGAGGTTGTTGTAAACAGAGCCGTCCCAAACTTTGGGGTGGCTGTGTGTTTTTGATTTTAATTTCCCTAAGCTATAGGACCATAAGTGGAAGTGCCATAGGCTGTGTTGCTTTGTTTCCTACGTGTTTCAGGAAACACCATACACTTCTCCAGAGTGGTTGTTGGCAATTTACATCCCGCCCATCAACATAACAAGGCTCCCTGTTCTCCATGACCTGTCCTGCCTTTCTGGATTTTACACTTTTTTCAGATGGCCCCTTTGACCGGGGGGCAGTGAGACTTCGTTGTAGTGCAGATTTCCTTTACATGCTTGCTTGGTTGGCCAAAAAGGGCGTATGCGTTTTTTCCTGAATATATTCAGGAAAAAACGCATACGCTCTTTTTGGCCAAGTGCATCATTGTCGACATTCTGCCTCTTTTCCTATGCTTTAAGTGCAATTCCAGTCTACCCCGTGAAATCGTTTTCCTGAAATTGTGCTCCGCTTTCCAGTCCTCTTCGAAGACTTTCTTCAGTACATTTTTGGACGATAGCTGTCATTCATAACTCTGCAGGTTTGTGAATTACAGTGCCCCTGAGTTCCTTTCCTCAACTCGCTTTCTCGTGATCTGGCTGAAAAACCGCAGGATTTCTTCAGGCCCTAATCTGTTTCCGGCAGGTCATGCTGAGCCTTTGTTTAATTCCTCTTCCTGGTGGGAAATGAGCTTTCCATTTGCCCGTGCAGACACCTACAGCTAGTCTCTCATTTGTTCTCCCTATTCCTGTTCATCTTGTGCAGAAATTGCAAACTGTGCCAAACAGGAGGTTAAAGGCACTGACTCTCCAAGTGGGGAGAATGTTAGTAAAGCGTCTGGAATGGTGAACCCGAGTACCAGGGTTCGAAAACTGAGATGCATTTGAAAACGTTTCCCAATCACACGGTGGACCATACTCTGGGTTTCCCATGCATGATTTAGCTGAAGGAAGAATCCCATAAACCTGGAAAGTTGGGACCCATGGAATGGGTACCAGGCAGTATGACTTCAAAGGGTCTGCGTTTGCTCACCGAACCTCACCAATGCTATCAGCCTGAAGTGTCCAGCCTTATGTCTCACACAGCTCTGCGTGTAGATGTGGTATATCCAGGTTGCATCACAAGCCCTGAATGAATTATTTAAGAATTGCTCTCTATTTCACTCTCATTGTGTTTTGTTTTCGAAATTTATCTTGATAATGGGATTTATCTGATTTTCACTGCTGCGTTTAGGCCGCTGTACACATGCTTGATTTCCTTATGGAGACATATAAATCCATGGGTTTCAAGATTCTTACTTGTCAGGTATGTTCCCAGGCGTTGAATATGGGCTGTTGAGTCCATTTCGCTGAGCAAGGAGTAGGTCTTGTCTATTATATATTTGGCTTATGGAATGGTATCTGTGCTAATTTCAATCTCTGGTTTTATACAGCACCCAAATTCACCTTTCCCCATAAGCAAGCATAAGTTGGTTTTCTAAATTTGAGACCCTGTTCTGTTTTGTAATTCAGTTCATGTGTAGTCAAGTTTACTTTCCGTGTATTAGTGATATCTTATGATGTTTCTTATTCTGTGTGACTTATTTCCCGTAGAATCATCGTACTTGGATCCACTCATTATGCCGCTAAGGGCCTGATGACGGAGATTTCATTGCTGAGTGATATTCCATTGTACGTGCGTACCACAACTTCTTTATCCATTTTTTGCTTTCTCGGATATTTAACATGTACCGTAGATGAGGTTCTTGTAAACAGAGCCGTCCCAAACTTTGGGGTGGCTGTGTGTTTTTGATTTTAATTTCCCTAAGCTATAGGACCATAAGTGGAAGTGCCATAGGCTGTGTTGCTTTGTTTCCTACGTGTTTCAGGAAACACCATACACTTCTCCAGAGTGGCTGTTGGCAATTGACATCCTGCCCAGCAGCATAACAAGGCTCCCTGTTCTCCATGACCTGTCCTGCCTTTCTGGATTTTACACTTTTTTCAGATGGCCCTTTTGACCGGGGGGCAGTGAGACTCCATTGTAGTGCAGATTTCCTTTACACGCATGCTTGGTTGGCCAAAAAGGGCGTATGCGTTTTTTCCTGAATATATTCAGGAAAAAACGCATATACCCTTTTTGGCCAAGTGCATCATGGTCGACATTCTGCCTCTTTTCCTATGCTTTAAGTGCAATTCCAGTCTACCCCCTGAAATCGTTTTCCTGAAATTCTTCCCCGCTTTCAAGTCCTCTTCGAAGAATTATTTCAATACATTTTTGGACGATAGCTGTCATTCATAACTCTGCAGGTTTGTGAATTACAGTGCCCCAGAACTCCTTTCCTCAAGTCGCTTTCATGTGAACTGGCCGCAAAACCGCAGGATTGCTTCAGGCCCTAATCTGTTTCCGGCACGGCACGCTGAGCCTTTGTTTAATTCTTCTTCCTGGTGGGAAATGAGCATTCCATTTACCCGTGCAGACACCTACAGGTAGTCTCTCATTGGTTCTCCCTATTCCTGTACATCTTGCGCATAAATTGCAAACTGTGCCAAACAGGAGGTTAAAGGCACTGACTCTCCAAGTGGGGAGAGTTTTAGTAAAGCGTCTGGAATGGTGAACCCGAGTACCAGGGTTCGAAAACTGAGATGCATTTGGAAACGTTTCCCAATCACACGGTGGACCATACTCTGGGTTTCCCATGCATGTTTTAGCTGAAGGAAGAATCCCTTAAACCTGGAGAGTTGGGACCCATGGAATGAGTACCATGCAGTATGACTTCAAAGGGTCTGCGTTTGCTCACCGAACCTCACCAATGCTATCAGCTTGAAGTGCCCAGCCTTATGTCTCACCCAGCTCTGGGTGTAGATGTGGTAAATCCAGGTTGCATCACAAGCCCTGAATGAATTATTTAAGAATTGCTCTCTATTTCACTGTCATTGTGTTTTGTTTTTGAAATTTATTTTGATAATGGGATTTATCGGATTTTCACTGCTGCGTTTAGGCCGATGTACAGACATTTTATTTCCTTATGGAGACATATAAATCCATGGGTTTTAAGATTCTTACTTGTCAGGTATATTCCCAGGCGTTGAATATGGGGTGTTGAGTCTATTTCGCTGAGCAAGGAGTAGGTCTTCTCTATTATATATTTGGCTTATGGAATGGTATCTGTGCTAATTTCCATCTGTGGTTTTATACAGCACCCAAATTCACCTTTCCCCATAAGCAAGCATAAGTTGGTTTTATGAATTTGAGACCCTGTTCTGTTTTGTAATTCAGTTCATGTGTAGTCAGTTTACATTCCGTGTATTAGTGATATCTTATGATGTTTCTTATTCTGTGTGACTTATTTCCCGTAGAATCATCGTACTTGGATCCACTCATTATGCCGCTACGGGCCTGATGACGGAGATTTCATTGCTGAGTGATATTCCATTGTACGTGCGTACCACAACTTCTTTATCCATTTTTTGCTTTCTTGGATATTTAACTTGTACCGTAGATGAGGTTCTTGTAAACAGAGCCGTCCCAAACTTTGGGGTGGCTGTGTGTTTTTGATTTTAATTTCCCTAAGCTATAGGACCATAAGTGGAAGTGCCATAGGCTGTGTTGCTTTGTTTCCTACGTGTTTCAGGAAACACCATACACTTCTCCAGAGTGGCTGTTGGCAATTGACATCCTGCCCAGCAGCATAACAAGGCTCCCTGTTCTCCATGACCTGTCCTGCCTTTCTGGATTTTACACTTTTTTCAGATGGCCCTTTTGACCGGGGGGCAGTGAGACTCCATTGTAGTGCAGATTTCCTTTACACGCATGCTTGGTTGGCCAAAAAGGGCGTATGCATTTTTTCCTGAATATATTCAGGAAAAAACGCATATACCCTTTTTGGCCAAGTGCATCATTGTCGACATTCTGCCTCTTTTCCTATGCTTTAAGTGCAATTCCAGTCTACCCCCTGAAATCGTTTTCCTGAAATTCTGCCCCGCTTTCAAGTCCTCTTCGAAGACTTATTTCAATACATTTTTGGACGATAGCTGTCATTCATAACTCTGCAGGTTTGTGAATTACAGTGCCCCAGAACTCCTTTCCTCAACTCGCTTTCATGTGAACTGGCCGCAAAACCGCAGGATTGTTTCAGGCCGTAATCTGTTTCCGGCATGGCACGCTGAGCCTTTGGTTAATTCCTCTTCCTGGTGGGAAATGTGCATTCCATTTTCCCGTGCAGACACCTACAGCTAGTCTCTCATTGGTTCTCCCTATTCCTGTTCATCTTGCGCAGAAATTGCAAACTGTGCCAAACAGGAGGTTAAAAGCACTGACTCTCCAAGTGGGGAGAGTTTTAGTAAAGCGTCTGGAATGGTGAACCCGAGTACCAGGGTTCGTAAACTGAGATGCATTTGGAAACGTTTCCCAATCACACGGTGGACCATACTCTGGGTTTCCCATGCATGTTTTAGCTGAAGGAAGAATCCCTTAAACCTGGAGAGTTGGGACCCATGGAATGAGTACCATGCAGTATGACTTCAAAGGGTCTGCGTTTGCTCACCGAACCTCACCAATGCTATCAGCCCGAAGTGCCCAGCCTTATGTCTCACCCAGCTCTGGGTGTAGATGTGGTAAATCCAGGTTGCATCACAAGCCCTGAATGAATTATTTAAGAATTGCTCTCTATTTCACTCTCATTGTGTTTTGTTTTTGAAATTTATTTTGATAATGGGATTTATCGGATTTTCACTGTTGCGTTTAGGCCGATGTACAGACATTTGATTTCCTTATGGAGACATATAAATCCATGGGTTTTAAGATTCTTACTTGTCAGGTATATTCCCAGGCGTTGAATATGGGGTGTTGAGTCTATTTTGCTGAGCAAGGAGTAGGTCTTGTCTATTATATATTTGGCTTATGGAACAGTATCTGTGCTAATTTCAATCTCTGTTTTTATGCAGCACCCCAACTCACCTTTCCCCATAAGCAAGCATAAGTTGGTTGTCTCAATTTGAGACCCTTTTCTGTTTTGTAATTCAGTTCATGTGTAGCCAAGTTTACATTCCGTGTATTAGTCATATCTTATGATGTTTCTTTTTCTGTGTGACTTATTTCTCGTAGAATCATCGTACCTGAATCCACTCATTATGGCGCTACGGGCCTGATGACGTAGATTTCATTGCTGTGTGATATTCCATTGTACGTACGTAGCACTACTTCTTTATCCATTTTTTGCTTTCTCGGATATTTAACTTGTACCGTAGACGAGGTTCCTGTAAACGGAGCCGTCCCAAACTTTGGGGTGGCTGTGTGTTTTTGATTTTAATTTCCCTAAGCTACAGATCCATAAGCGGAAGTGCCATAGGCTGTGTTGTTTTGTCTCCTACGTGTTTCAGGAAACACCATACACTTCTCCAGAGTGGCTGTTGGCAATTTACATCCTGCCCAGCAGCATAACAAGGCTCCCTGTTCTCCATGACCTGTCCTGCCTTTCTGGATTTTACACTTTTTTCAGATGGCCCTTTTGACCGGGGGGCAGTGAAACTTCATTGTAGTGCAGATTTCCTTTACACACTTGCTTGGTTGACCAAAAAGTGCGTATGCGTTTTTTCCTGACTATATTCAGGAAAAAACACATACGGCCTTTTTGGCCAAGTGCATCATTGTCGACATTCTGCCTCATTTCCTATACTTTAAGTGCAATTCCAGTCTACCCCCTGAAATCGTTTTCCAGAAATTCTGCCCCGCTTTCAAGTCCTCTTCGAAGACTTACTTCAATACAATTTTGGACGATAGCTGTCATTGATAACTCTGCAGGTTTGTGAATTTCAGTGACCCTGAGCTCCTTTCTTCAACTCACTTTCTTGTGAGCTGGCTGCAAAACCGCAGGATTGCTTCAGGCCCTAATCTGTTTCCGGCAGGGCACGCTGAGCCTTTGCTTAATTCGTCTTCCTGGTGGGAAATGAGCGTTCCATTTGCCCGTGCAGACACCTACAGCTAGTCTCTCATTGCTTCTCCCTATTCCTGTTCATCTTGCGCAGAAATTGCAAACTGTGCCAAACAGGAGGTTAATGGCACTGACTCTCCAAGTGAGGAGGGTATTAGTAAAGCGTTCAAATGTTGAACCCGAGTACCAGGGGACGAAAACTGAGATGCATTTGAAAACGTTTCCCAATCACACTGTGGACCATACTCTGGGTTTCCCATGCATGTTTTAGCTGAAGGAAGGATCCCTTAAACCTGGAGAGTTGGGACCCATGGAATGGGTACCATGCAGTATGACTTCAAAGGGTCTGCGTTTGCTCACCGAACCTCACCAATGCTATCAGCCTGAAGTGTCCAGCCTTATGTCTCATCCAGCTCTGGGTGTAGATGTGGTAAATACAGGTTGCATCACAAGCCCTGAATGAATTATTTAAGAATTGCTCTCTATTTCACTGTCATTGTGTTTTGTTTTTGAAATTCATTTTGATAATGGGATTTATCGTATTTTCACTGCTGCTTTTAGGCCACTGTACACACGCTTGATTTCCTTATGGAGACATATAAATCCATGGGTTTTAAGATTCTTACTTGTCAGGTATCTTCCCAGGCATTGAATATAGGGTGTTGAGTCCATTTCGTTGAGCAAGGAGTAGGTTTTGTCTATTATATATTTCGCTTATGGAACGGTATCTGTGCTAATTTCAATCTCTGGTTTTATTCAGCATCCCAACTGACCTTTCCCCATTAGCAAGCATAAGTTGGTTTGCTGAATTTGAGACCCTCTTCTGTTTTGTAATTCAGTTCATGGGTAGCCAAGTTTACATTCCGTGTATTAGTGATATCTTATGAGGTTTCTTTTTCTGTGTGACTTATTTCTCATAGATTCATCGTACCTGAATCCACTCATTATGCCGCTACGGGCCTGATGACGTAGATTTCATTGCTGAGTGATATTCCATTGTACTTGCATACCACAACTTCTTTATGAATTTTTTGCTTTCTCGGATATTTAACTTGTACCGTAGACGAGGTTCTTGTAAACAGAGACGTCCCAAACATTGGGGTGGCTGTGTGTTTTTGATTTTAATTTCCATAATCTATAGGACCATAAGTGGAAGTGCCATAGGCTGTGTTGCTTTGTTTCCTACGTGTTTCAGGAAACACCATACACTTCTCCAGAGTGGCTGTTGGCAATTTACATCCCGCCCATCAGCATAACAAGGCTCCCTTTTCTCCATGACCTGTCCTGCCTTTCTGGATTTTACACTTTTTTCAGATGGCCCTTTTGACCGGGGGGCAGTGAGACTTCATTGTAGTGCAGATTTCCTTTACACGCTTGCTTGGTTGGCCAAAAAGGGCGTATGCGTTTTTTCCTGAATATATTCAGGAAAAAACGCATACGCACTTTTTGGCCAAGTGCATTATTGTTGACATTCTGCCTCTTTTCCTATGCTTTAAGTGCAATTCCAGTCTACCCCCTGAAATCGTTTTCCTGAAATTCTGCCCCACTTTCAAGTCCTCTTCGGAGACTTACTTCAATACATTTTTGGACGATAGCTGTCATTCATAACTCTGCAGGTTTGTGAATTACAGTGCCCCTGAGCTCCTTTCCTCAACTCGCTTTCTCGTGAGCTGGCTGCAAAACCGCAGGATTGCTTCAGGCCCTTATCTGTTTCCGGCAGGGCATGCTGAGCCTTTGGTTAATTCCTCTTCCTGGTGGGAAATGAGCATTCCATTTGCCCGTCCAGACACCTACAGGTAGTCTCTCATTGGTTCTCCCTATTCCTGTTCATCTTGCGCAGAAATTGCAAACTGTGCCAAACAGGAGGTTAAAGGCACTGACTCTCCAAGTGGGGAGAGTTTTAGTAAAGCGTCTGGAATGGTGCACCCGAGTACCGGGGTTCGAAAACTGAGATGCATTTGGAAACGTTTCCCAATCACACGGTGGACCATACTCCGGGTTTCCCATGCATGTTTTAGCTGAAGGAAGAATCCCTTAAACCTCGAGAGTTGGGACCCATGGAATGAGTACCATGAAGTATGACTTCAAAGGGTCTGCGTTTGCTCACCGAACCTCACCAATGCTATCAGCCCAAAGTGCCAAGCCTTATGTCTCACCCAGCTCTGGGTGTACATGTGGTAAATCCAAGTTGCATCACAAGCCCTGAATCAATTATTTAAGAATTGCTCTCTATTTCACTGTCACTGTGTTTTGTTTTTGAAATTTATTTTGATAATGGGATTTATCAGATTTTCACTGCTGCGTTTAGGCCGATGTACAGACATTTGATTTCCTTATGGAGACATATAAATCCATGGGTTTTAAGATTCTTACTTGTCAGGTATATTCCCAGGCGTTGAATATGTGGTGTTGAGTCTATTTCGCTGAGCAAGGAGTAGGTCTTGTCTATTATATATTTGGCTTATGGAACGGTATCTGTGCTAATTTCAATCTCTGTTTTTATGCAGCACCCCAACTCACCTTTCCCCATAAGCAAGCATAAGTTGGTTTTCTAAATTTGAGACCCTGTTCTGTTTTGTAATTCAGTTCATGTGTAGCCAAGTTTACATTCCGTGTATTAGTGATATCTTATGATGTTTCTTTTTCTGTATAACTTATTTCTCGTAGAATCATCGTTCCTGAATCCACTCATTATGCCGCTACGGGCCTGATGACGTAGATTTCATTGCTGTGTGATATTCCATTGTACGTGAGTACCACAACTTCTTTATCCGTTTTTTGCTTTCTCGGATAGTTAACTTATACCGTAGACAAGGTTCTTGTTAACAGAGCCGTCCGAAACTTTGGGGTGGCTGTGTGTTTTTGATTTTAATTTCCCTAAGCTATAGGACCATAAGTGGAAGTGCCATAGGCTGTGTTGCTTTGTTTCCTACGTGTTTCAGGAAACACCATACACTTCTCCAGAGTGGCTGTTGGCAATTTATATCCCGCACATCAGCATAACAAAGCTCCCTGTTCTCCATGACCTGTCCTGCCTTTCTGGATTTTACACTTTTTTCAGATGGCCCTTTTGACCGGGGGGCAGTGAGACTTCATTGTAGTGCAGATTTCCTTTACACGCTTGCTTGGTTGGCCAAAAAGGGTGTATGCGTTTTTTACCGAATATATTCAGGAAAAAACGCATACGCCCTTTTTGGCCAAGTGCATCATTGTCGACATTCTGCCTCTTTTCCTATGCTTTAAGTGCAATTCCAGTTTACCCCCTGAAATCGTTTTCCGGAAATTCTTCCCCGCTTTCAAGTCGTCTTGGACGACTTACTTCAATACATTTTTGGACGATAGCTGTCATTCATAACTCTGCAGGTTTGTGAATTACAGTGCCCCTGAGCTCCTTTCCTCAACTCGCTTTCTCCTGAGCTGGCCGCAAAACCGCAGGATTGCTTCAGGCCCTAAACTGTTTCTGGCAGGGCACGCTGAGCCTTTGGTTAATTCCTCTTCCTGGTGGGAAATGAGCGTTCCATTTGGCCGTGCAGACACCTACAGCTAGTCTCTCATTGGTTCTCCCTATTCCTGTTCATCTTGCGCAGAAATTGCAAACTGTGCCAAACAGGAGGTTAAAGTCCCTGACTCTCCAAGTGGGGAGAGTGTTAGTAAAGCGTCTGGAATGGTGAACCCGAGTACCAGGGTTCGAAAATTGAGATGCATTTGAAAACGTTTCCCAATCACACGGTGGACCATACTCTGGGTTTCCCATGCATGTTTTAGCTGAAGGAAGAATCCCTTAAACGTTGAGAGTTGGGACCCATGGAATGGGTACCATGCAGTATGACTTCAAAGGGTCTGCGTTTGCTCACCGAACCTCACCAATGCTATCAGCCCGAAGTGTCCAGCCTTATGTCTCACCCAACTCTGGGTGTAGATGTGGTAAATCCAGGTTGCATCACAAGCCCTCAATGAATTATTTAAGAATTGCTCTCTATTTCACTGTCATTGTGTTTTGTTTTTGAAATTTATGTTGATAATGGGATTTATCGGATTTTCACTGCTGCGTTTAGGCCGCTGTACACATGCTTGATTTCCTTATGGAGACATATAAATCCATGGGTTTTAAGATTCTTACTTGTCAGGTATCTTCCCAGGCGTTGAATATGGGGTGTTGAGTCCATTTCGTTGAGCAAGGAGTAGGTCTTGTCTATTATATATTTGGCTTATGGAACGGTATCTGTGCTAATTTCAATCTCTGGTTTTATGCAGCACCCCAACTCACCGTTCCCCATATGCAAACATAAGTTGGTTTTCTAAATTTGAGACCCTGTTCTGTTTTGTAATTCAGTTCGTGTGTAGCCAAGATTACATTCGGTGTATTAGTGATATCTTATGATGTTTCTTTTTCTGTGTGACTTATTTCTCGTAGAATCATCGTACCTGAATCCACTCATTATGCCGCTACGGGCCTGATGACGTAGATTTCATTACTGAGTGATATTCCATTGTACGTGCGTACCACAACTTCTTTATCCATTTTTTGCTTTCTCGGATAGTTAACTTATACCGTAGACAAGGTTCTTGTAAACAGAGCCGTCCCAAACTTTGGGGTGGCTGTGTGTTTTTGATTTTAATTTCCCTAAGCTATAGGACCATAAGTGGAAGTGCCATAGGCTGTGTTGCTTTGTTTCCTACGTGTTTCAGGAAACACCATACACTTCTCCAGAGTGGCTGTTGGCAATTTACATCCCGCCCATCAGCATAACAAGGCTCCCTGTTCTCCATGACCTGTCCTGCCTTTCTGGATTTTACACTTTGTTCAGATGTGCCTTTTGACCGGTGGGCAGTGTGACTTCATTTTAGTGCAGATTTCCTTTACACGCTTGCTTGTTTGGCCATAAACCGCGTATGCGTTTTTTCCTGAATATATTCAGGAAAAAACGCATACGTCCTTTTTGGCCAAGTGCATCATTTTCGACATTCTGCCTCTTTTCCTATGCTTTAAGTGCAATTCCTGTCTACCCCCTGAAATTGTGTTCCTGAAATTCTGCCCCGCTTTCAAGTCCTCTTCGAAGACTTAATTCAATACATTTTTGGACGATAGCTGTCATTCATAACTCTGCAGGTTTCTGAATTACACTGCCCCTGAGCTCCGTTCTTCAACTCGCTTTCTTGTGAGCTCGCCGCAAAACCACAGGATTGCTTCACGCCATAATCTCTTTCTGGCAGGGCACGCTGAGCCTTTGGTTAATTCCTCTTCCTGGTGGGAAATGAGCGTTCCATTTGCACGTGCAGACACCTACATCTAGTCTCTCATTGCTTCTCCCTATTCCTGTTCATCTTGCGCAGAAATTGCAAACTGGGCCAAACAGGAGGTTAAAGGCACTGACTCTCCAAGTGGGGAGAGTGTTAGTAAAGCGTCTGGAATGGTGAACCCGAGTACCAGGGGCAAAAACTGAGATGCATTTGAAAACGTTTCCCAATCACACGGTGGTCCATACTCTGGGTTTCCCATGCATGTTTTAGCTGAAGGAAGAATCCCTTAAACCTGGAGAGTTGGGACCCATAGAATGGGTACCATGCAGTATGACTTCAAAGGGTCTGCGTTTGCTCACCGAACCTCACCAATGCTATCAGCCCGAAGTGCCCAGCCTTATGTCTCACCCAGCTCTGGGTGTACATGTGGTAAATCCAGGTTGCATCACAAGCCCTGAATCAATTATTTAAGAAATGCTCTCTATTTCACTGTCATTGTGTTTTGTTTTTGAAATTTATTTTGATAATGGGATTTATCGTATTTTCACTGCTGCGTTTAGGCCGATGTACAGACATATGATTTCCTTATGGAGACATATAAATCCATGGGTTTTAAAATTCTTACTTGTCAGGTATATTCCCAGGCGTTGAATATGGGGTGTTGAGTCTATTTCGCTGAGCTAGGAGTAGGTCTTGTCTATTATATATTTGGCTTATGGAACGGTATCTGTGCTAATTTCAATCTCTGTTTTTATGCAGCACCCCAACTCACCTTTCCCCATAAGCAAGTATAAGTTGGTTGTCTCAATTTGAGACCCTTTTCTGTTTTGTAATTCAGTTTATGTGTAGTCAAGTTTACGTTCCGTGTATTAGTGATATCTTATGATGTTTCTTTTTCTGTGTGACTTATTTCTCGTAGAATCAGCGTACTTGAATCCACTCATTATGGCGCTACGGGCCTGATGACGTAGATTTCATTGCTGTGTGATATTCCATTGTACGTACGTAGCACTACTTCTTTATCCATTTTTGGCTTTCTCGGATATTTAACTTGTACCGTAGACGAGGTTCCTGTAAACGGAGCCGTCCCAAACTTTGGGGTGGCTGTGTGTTTTTGATTTTAATTTCCCTAAGCTATAGATCCATAAGTGGAAGTGCCATAGGCTGTGTTGTTTTGTTTCCTACGTGTTTCAGGAAACACCATACACTTCTCCAGAGTGGCTGTTGGCATTTTACATCCTGCCCATCAGCATAACAAGGCTCCCTGTTCTCCATGACCTGTCCTTCCTTTCTGGATTTTACACATTTTTCAGATAGCCCTTTTGACCGGGGGGCAGTTAGACTTCATTGTAGTGCAGATTTCCTTTACACGCTTGCTTTGTTGACCAAAAAGTGCGTATGCGTTTTTTCCTGAATATATTCAGGAAAAAACACATACGCCCTTTTTGGCCAAGTGCATCATTGTCGACATTCTGCCTCATTTCCTATGCTTTAAGTGCAATTCCAGTCTACCCCCTGAAATCGTTTTCCTGAAATTCTGTCCCGCTTTCAAGTCCTCTTCGAAGACTTACTTCAATACATTTTTGGACGATAGCTGTCATTCATAACTCTGCAGGTTTGTGAATTTCAGTGGCCCTGAGCTCCTTTCTTCAACTCACTTTCTTGTGAGCTGGCTGCAAAACCGCAGGATTGCTTCCGGCCCTAATCTGTTTCCAGCAGGGCACGCTGAGCCTTTGGTTAATTCGTCTTCCTGGTGGGAAATGAGCGTTCCATTTGCCCGTGCAGACACCTACAGGTAGTCTCTCATTGGTTCTCCCTATTCCTGTTCATCTTGCGCAGAAATTGCAAACTGTGCGAAACAGGAGTTTAAAGGCACTGACTCTCCAAGTGGGGAGAGTGTTAGTAAAGCGTCTGGAATGGTGAACCCGAGTACCAGCGTTCGAAAACTGAGATGCATTTGAAAACGTTTCCCAATCACACGGTGGACCATACCCTGGGTTTCCCATGCATATTTTAGCTGAAGGAAGAATCCCTTAAACCTGGAGAGTTGGGACCCATGGAATGGGTACCATGCAGTATGACTTCAAAGGGTCTGCGTTTGCTCACCGAACCTCACCAAAGCTATCAGCCCGAAGTGTCCAGCCTTATGTGTCACCCAGCTCTGGGTGTAGATGTGGTAAATCCAGGTTTCATCACAAGCCCTGAATGAATTATTTAAGAATTGCTCTCTATTTCACTGTCATTGTGGTTTTTTTTGACATTTATTTTGATCATGGGATTTATTGGATTTTCACTGCTGCGTTTATGCCGCTGTACACACGCTTTATTTCCTTGTGGAGACATATAAATCCATGGGTTTTAAGATTCTTACTTGTCAGGTATATTCCCAAGCGTTGAATATGGAGTGTTGAGTCCATTTCGTTGAGCAAGGAGTAGGTCTTGTCTATTATATATTTGGCTTATGGAAAGGTATCTGTGCTAATTTCAATCTCTGGTTTTATGCAGCACCCCAACTCACCTTTCCCCATAAGCAAGCATAAGTTGGTTTTCTAAATTTGAGACCCTGTTCTGTTGGTATTTCTGTTCATGTGTAGCCAAGTTTACATTCCGTGTATTAGTGATATCTTATGAGGTTTCTTTTTCTGTGTGACTTATTTCTCGTAGAATCATCATACCTGAATCCACTCATTATGCCGCTACGGGCCTGATGACGTAGATTTCATTGCTGAGTGATATTCCATTGTACTTGCATACCACAACTTCTTTATGAATTTTTTGCTTTCTCGGATATTTAACTTGTACCGTAGACGAGGTTCTTGTAAACAGAGACGTCCCAAACATTGGGGTGGCTGTGTGTTTTTGATTTTAATTTCCATAATCTATAGGACCATAAGTGGAAGTGCCATAGGCTGTGTTGCTTTGTTTCCTACGTGTTTCAGGAAACACCATACACTTCTCCAGAGTGGCTGTTGGCAATTTACATCCCGCCCATCAGCATAACAAGGCTCCCTGTTCTCCATGGCCTGTGCTGTCTTTCTGGATTTTACACTTTTTTCAGATGGCCCTTTTGACCTGGGGGCAGTGAGACTTCTTTGTAGTGCAGATTTCTTTAACATGCTGGCTTGGTTGGCCAAAAAGGGCGTATGCGTTTTTTCCTGAATATATTCAGGAAAAAACGCATACGCCCTTTTTGGCCAAGTGCATCATTGTCGACGTTCTGCCTCTTTTCCTATGCTTTAAATGCAATTCCAGTCTACCCCCTGAAATCGTTTTCCTGCAATTCTGCCCCGCTTTCCAGTCCTCTTCGCAGCCTTCCTTCAATATATTTTTGGACGATAGCTGTCATTTATAACTCTGCAGGTTTGTGAATTACAGTGCCCCTGAGCTCCTTTCTTCAACTCGCTTTCTTGTGAGCTGGCCGCAAACCCGCAGGAATGCTTCAGGCCCTAATCTGGTTCCAGCACGGCATGCTGAGCATTTGGTTAATTCCTCTTCCTGGTGGGAAATGAGCGTTCCATTTGCCCGTCCAGACACCTACAGCTAGTCTCTCATTGGTTCTCCCTATTCCTGTTCATCTTGCGCAGAAATTGCAAACTGTGCCAAACAGGAGGTTAAAGGCACTGACTCTCCAAGTGGGGAGAGTGTTAGTAAACGGTCTGGAATGGTGAACCCGAGTAAAAGGGGACGAAAACTGAGATGCATTTGAAAACATTTCCCGGTCACACAGTGCACTGTACTGTGGGTTTCCCATGCATGTTTTAGCTGAAGGAAGAATCCCTTAAACCTGGAGAGTTGGGACCCATGGAATGGGTACCATGCAGTATGACTTCAAAGGGTCTGCATTTGCTCATCGAACCTCACCAATGCTATCAGCCTGAAGTGTCCAGCCTTATGTCTCACTCAGCTCTGGTTGTAGATGTGGTAAATCCAGGTTGCATCACAAGCCCTGAATGAATTATTTAAGAATTGCTCTCTATTTCACTGTCATTGTGTTTGTTTTTGTAATTCATTTTGATAATGGGTTTTATTGGATTTTCTCTGCTGCATTCATGCCGCTCTACACACACTTGAGTCTCTTACGGAGACATATAAATCCATGGGTTTGAAGATTCTTACTAGTCATGTGTAATCCTAGGCGTTGAATATGGGGTGTTTAGTCCATTTCGTTGAGCAAGGGCTAGGTCTTGACTATTACATATTTGGCTTATGGAAAGGTATCTGTGCTAATTTCTATCTCTGGTTTTATGCAGCACCACAACTCACCTTTCCCCTTAAGCAAGCATAAGTTGGTTTTCTAAATTTGAGACCCTGTTCTGTTTTGTAATTCAGTTCATGTGTAGCCAAGTTTACATTCCGTGTATTAGTGATATCTTATGATGTTTCATTTTCTGTGTGACTTATTTCACTTAGAATCATCGTACCTGAATCCACTCATTATGCCGCGACGGGCCTGATGACATAGATTTCATTGGTGAGTGATATTCCTTTGTACGTACGTACCACACTTCTTTATCCATTTTTCGCTTTCTGGGATATTTAACTTGTACCGTAGACGAGGTTCTTGTAAACAGAGCCGTAAACAGAAACTTTGCGGTGGCTGTGTGTTTTTGATTTTAATTTCCCTAAGCTATAGGAAAAAAAGTGGTAATGCCGTAGGCTCCGTTGCTTTGTTTTTTAGGTTTTTGAGGAAACACCATACACATC